>NC_141695.1:299826358-300575108 GCF_964263255.1 Lissotriton vulgaris
TGAGTCTCCATATGTTTGGCAACTGCATTGCTTCTGTCCTGGTGTTTTGTCGCCCTTACGTGTTCTAAAATCCTCTTTTTCAGTTTGCATTTCGTACTGCCAACATATTTCTGCTGGCAGGGGCATTCAATTACATATTGTGTTTTACAAGTAATCAGTTCCTGTATTTTCCAGATTTTTCCATTTGCCAGCATTCCATCTTGTACATTCTTAGCAATTTGACAGACTTTGCAGTTGTAACACTTTTTAAAGCCCTTGCTTTGCAGCCATGATGCCTTTTTCTCTTTGCTGAAGTGGCTGTGAGTTAATCGATCTTTCAAATTGGGAGCTCGACGGTATGTTATTTGAGGTGCATTGCCCACAAATGGCCCAATGGTTGCATCTAATTTCAAAATTTGCCAATTCTTCTTCAAGATGTTCCTGATTTGTGTTGATTCATTTGAGAAGGTTGTGATAAATCTTATTACTTCAATGTCACATTTTTGGTGGTTTTCTCCTCTCTTGATTGTAACAGAGTATCCCTGTTTTTTTGATTCACCCCTCCCCATCCTTTTTTATGTGTTTTTTTGAATACCCACTACTCACGAATCTTCTTGCAGTAGATACACGTTGTTCTTCCTATTGTGAGTCTTCTGAACATATTCTCTGGAGTCTTAAAAACTCACCATACGGGATGTTTTCAAATAGACATTGTTGATGTAAACTGCTAGCATGCAATGTTGCGTTGGTTGCTGTCTTTTTTCTATGTAAAGTGGTATGTACCTGATTTGATTCAATGTAAATTTCTCTATCCAGGAACGTTACTCTTTTATCACACAGTTCATAAGTAAATTTGAAATTTGCTGGTGTGTTGTTTAAAATTTCAAAATACTCATTGAACTCATTTTCCGATCCATCCCACACTAGCAGGAGATCATCGATAAATCGCAACCAAAGTATGACTTTATTCAGAAACAAATCATTGTCAGATTGCTTAGCCCATTTTTGCTCCCACCATCCCATGGTGAAGCAGGCAAAACTAGGGCTGAATGAAAAACCCATCGCTGTTCCTTTCGTTTGTGCAAAAATATCTTCTCCGAACTAAAAAACATTTTGATTTAGACACATTCTCATCATTTCCTCCAGCATATTATTGTAGTTAGAGTAGTGAATATTTCTTTCCTGTAAAAAGAATTTACAGGCTGTGATGCCAATTTCATGACTGATGTTTGTGTATAACAATATCACATCCATCGTTATCAACTTGAATGTAGATCTCCAAGGAATTCCATTTAATTGTTTTAGCATGTCTGTAGTGTCTTTTATGAATGAACTCAATTTTGAAACATAAGTTAGCACAAAGAAGTCTAGATAATTTGCTATAGGTTCAAACGTGGATCCCTTCGCAGAGACAATTGGGCATCCCAGTGGTCTAGTGCGATTTTTATGAACATTTGGCAAAAAGTACATAGTTGCTGTCACCAGTTATTCTATTGTCAGGTATTTATATTCATCATGATCGATTAGCCCTGACTGAAGCCATTCCTTCAGGTTCTTGTCCAATTCCAATTTCATGTGTTTTGTCGGATCTGTTGTTAGTTTCTTATGGTATACTTCATCCTTCAATTGCTCATAGGCTACATTTACATACTCCAATTTTCCAAAATGATCACATTGGCTCCCTTAGCGGCTATCTTTATTTCAATGGTGTCGTCTTGACTCAGTGTTATTAGAGCTTTACGTTCATCAGGATATCACATCCATCGCTATCAACTTGTATGTAGATCTCCAAGGAATTCCATTTAGTTGTTTTAGCATGTATGTAGTGTCTTTTATGAATGAACTCAATTTTGAAACATAAGGTAGCACAAAGAAGTCTAGATAATTTGGTATAGGTTCAAACGTGGATCCCTTCGCAGAGACAATTGGGCATCCCGGTGGTCTAGTGCGATTTTTATGAATATTTGGCAAAAAGTACATAGTTGCTGTCACCAGTTGTTCTACTGTCAGGTATTTATATTCATCATGATCGATTAGCCCTGACTGAAGCCATTCCTTCAGGTTCTTGTCCAATTCCAATTTCATGTGTTTTGTCGGATCTGTTGTTAGTTTCTTATAGTATACTTCATCCTTCAATTGCTCATCGGCTACATTTACATACTCCAATTTATCCCAAATGATCACATTGGCTCCCTTATCGGCTATCTTTATTTCGATGGTGTCGTCTTGACTCAGTGTTATTAGAGCCTTACGTTCATCAGGATTTAAGTTGTCCAAATATCGCTGTTTTTTCATTTCATAAATATCTTGTATCACTGCCTCATGAAATGCATAAATTTTGTTTCCCTGTGGAATTTGTGGGCAGAAGCGTGATTTCATTTTTTTTGGCTCATTCCTGACCCTAGCTGAGTACAAGGTTTGTCCTGCTCCGATTCCTGTTGTTCATTTAAATTTATCAGCGTCATATAGCTCTCCGAGTGTTTTGCCAATAGAGAAGACATTTCTGCCATCTTTGGTATCAATGTTTTTTTCTAGCTTAGTTCCCGTTCCTTTTCTTTGAACAGTTTAGCCAATTTGATTTTGCGGACGTATTTGTATAAATCGATCCTTGTTTGTGCAATGTCCAAAGTACAATCGGACAAAAGTTAAGAACTTTCTTCAATAGTAAAGTTTTTGATTCTGTAATTTGCCTACTTGACAAATTAATGACCGTCAATTCTGGTGCGTCTTCTAGAAGGTTTTTTTCATCCTCATACTGCGCGTCATTGTTCCCACTCTTTCTCCGCCGTTCGCCCCTCCTTCCTCTTCTTGTCTTTTGGATCTGGATTTTCCTCTGCCTCGTCCTCGATTCCTCTGGTTTTGGGGCTGAAATCCTCTCACCTGTTCCCATTGGCGTTGCTGTAGGACTAGCCGCATATCCCCTAAAAAAGACTGTTTTCTTGATGCATTTTCCACATCGCTCTGATCTGTGGATGTTAGTGATGACATACTATCTGAGGTACTGGCAATGCCTTGGTTGTATTCTTGTGCTTTCAGATGATCAAATATCCTTGCATATGTGTAGATTCTTTCTTCACTATAATCAATTTTATCTCTTTGAAATTTGATACATTTGCGATTTTTCATTGACTCTTCATGAAATTCTAATTGTTTTTCTAATTTAAATTTGAACTTTTTCATCTCAGGGATTAGGTCTAATGTTAATATTTCCTTTTCAATCTCGGAGACCTGCATTTTGATTTTCGGTAATGCAATTTCTATGTGCTTTATTAGAATGTTCATTAGGCCTATAGATGAGTTTAAAATGTACTCCCCCCATTCTTGTAGAAGTTCATGCTCGAGTCCTGAAGACTAGGCATCAAATGAATTCTGAGTCCTCTTGGTACTCTTTGTAACTCTATATATTTCTTTAATGTCGTCACCTCCCACCATTTATTTATTTCCTTCATGGAGACTTTCTCCCACATTTTTAATTCTGTCTTTGCTTCTGTTTTCTTATTTACTTTTGGGTCTCCCCCTTCTGCTCCTCCAGTTTCAAACAATTCTGTTTTTTCAAGTTGTGTTTGCCTTTTAGCATCATGAAATTCCATAATGTTTTTCTGTTTGGAAACCTCTTTATATCGCAGAAATCAACTTTTTCTTTCTTTGCACTTTTTGTATTTACTGTCGTGACTTGTGTCTTTGTTAATACTCCTTATCCCCAACCTTGATTTCTTGTGAAATCTGCTTTAATGGCTTATATCGGGCCACATTGTCACAAGAGTTCACGGGCTGACCGACATATTGTGCTTTGCACTGAATATTAAATACGTGTCCTTTCCTGTTTCGGCTCGCATGCAAAACAAAACGCTTACCTGCCTCAGGTTGGAAACACACATATATATATACACACACATGCACATATATATGTATGTGTATATATATATATATATATATATATATATATATATATATATATATATATATATATATATATATAGATTACCTACTGGCGGTCGCCAGTAGGTAGTTATAGTAAGAACCTAGTTTCCATCGGAAATCCGCAACATTCTATTTGGAATAACTTTGGCGCTGGTTGACAAATCTTCGTGAAATTCTCCAGGAAGATGGCCCGCTCCGTTCCTATCCTGAAAGTTTCGGGGTGATTCGTCGAGCGGGGGCCGAGAAAAAAGGGGGTTCTCAAAACGTGTTTTCCCCATGCAATTTTCCATAGGGACCTTTAAGCGCGGCTACAGCCGAACTGCTGAACGGAATTACACCAAATTTGGCAAAAAGGTAGAGTTTGATTCACAGATCACGCTTTTTGGTAAATGGTGTAAATCGGTGCAGTAGTTCCTGGGAAAATCAAAAGTAAAATCATAGATATATCTATGGGCACCTAGGGTACTTGTATCCTCCGCGTACCCTTATGAGCACGTGCTGCATGCTAATTGGCTGTCAACTGTCTGTCAACACTCCAAACCAGGAAGTGTTGGTAGCCATCTTGTGTCTTGGTAGAACCAAGGCACAATAAAACTGAAAAACAAGTGCGTAAAAGACGCAAAGGGGGCAGGGTACAAACACCCTGACCCCCTAGGCCTGCTCAGGGGGTCCCCCAAGGCCAAAAAAAATATATTTTTGTTTTCTGAAAAATCGCAGGAAGCCTGCTTTTTTAAAAATTAGCCCCTGGGGGGGCAAATCCCAGGGGCAATGTATTTAATAATAATGGGGGGACCAGAGGGGCCCCCAGCCCCATGGACAGCCACCCCCTGGGGTTTTATTGTTACATATGTTGGAGGGGGGCCACGTGGCCCCCCTCCTGGAGCCTTGTGGTGGCCCTGGGGACTGCCACCCCCCAGGGCCGTCTCCTGCAGTGTCCCGGGGTGCCCACCCCCGGGACACTGTAGTTTGCTATGGTGGGGCGGGATCCTCGCGAATTCCACCCTGCCATAGCAAACTGCTTTGGGTTTTGGAAGAGAGAGCAGGAAACCAATAGTAATGTGTGTTTGCTTTTGAATTAATGTGGGAAGCAATTTGATTTGTTATTTACATGTATATATGTGTAGATTGAGAGGGAAAGTTTGCCATTTTCTGTATAAGAATATCTGCTGTGTGAGTGACATTCTTCTTAATCTACAAATCAATTTGAAAAGTGAGTTGTTAACTTGTAAGGGGATGTATGTGGTGCATTTTGTTGTTAATAAGAGTAATGTGTTTTTCCTGCTAAAGTGCAAGGAGTAGTTTAGTTTAGTTGTGTAGAATCACATTCTGAGGTTGTCTGCATTTGGATAACCATTGTGATAAAAGCATTTAGTAAGTTAATGTGTTTGGTGAGTCAGCTTTGTACAGTACTAAAAAATGTAGAATGTGTGCAGTCACTTTTCCAGTTCTAGAGTAGTTAATATTGTTACTTGTTTAGAATTTGACTTGTGTTTCAAATCTATAATTTTCCACTCAGCATACATACACTACTGCAAACTTTCTGGGGCAGATTTACAAGCCCCTTGCGCCTCTTTGAGCTGCCATTGTGTCACTTTTTTGACACAATGTTGGTGCAGTAAAGAGCTTATGTATTTCAAAATGAGTCAGGGTTGTGCGCTGAAATGTAGTAGTTATATACATAGAATGTGTGCAGTCACTTTACCACTTCTAGACTAGTTAATATGTTTTGGTAAAATGCAAGGTCTAATATTTTTTGTCTAGAATCACACTGTGAGTCTGTGTGCATTTAGGAATAATTCTGAGAGAAGTAGTTTTGTACGTTTTTTGTTTGCAGACACATAACTGCTTAAAAACCTATCATTTTTTTCAAGTTTTGATAGAATTAGAAACCACTTATTGCTTTTGTATTTGCAAAATGACTCATGGTTGTACACTAAAATGCAGCATTTATATTTCTGGAATGTGTGCAGTCATATTAGCCCTTCAAGAGTAATTAATAGTGTTGCTTGTCTAGAATCAGACTTGTTTCAGTTCTACAATTTCTCAGTAAGTATACATACACTGTTGCATACACTCTGGGGCAGATTTACAAGCTCTTTGCACCTCTTTGTTGTCTATTGTGTCACTTTTTTGATGTAATGTTGGCCCCAATAATGCAGCAAATTGCTTATGTATTTGCAAAATGAGTCAGGATTGTATAATAAATTGCAGCAGTCATATATATATAGAATGTGTTTAGTCACCTTACCGTTTCTAGACTAGTAAATGTGTTTTTATAAAATGCAGGGTTTAATATTTTTTGTCTAGAATCACATTGTGAGTCTGTGTGCATTTAGGAATTATTCTGAGAGAAGGATTTTTGCAATATTCAAGTAGTAGTGTAACTAAATTCACACTTGTGTTTCAGGCCAAAATTTCCCCAGTCAGTATCTATCCACTTTGTTTATAAGAAACACTGTTATTTGTCTAGAATCACAGTGTGAGTCAGTGTCCATTTGAGAACATTGAGAGAGAATGATTCATTTGGTTGATGTGTTTTCAGATATATAAGTTCATGTACTGTTGCAGTGAGTCAGTCTTTAGGGAATGCAGTGCTTGAAACTCCTATGCAGTATGCAAGTAGTAGTGTAAGCAAATTCACACTTGTGTTTGAGGCCTACATGTCCCCAGTTAGTATCCATAAACTCCATTTATAAGGAATACTGTTATTTGTCTAGAATCAAACAGTGACTCAGTTTCCATTTTAGAAAATTGAGAGAGAATGATTTGGTTGTTTTTCACGTCTTCAATTCTCCAGTCTGTATCCCTACACTTCCACCAAACACTCTGTCACTGCTATTGCACTGTTGTAGTGACCCATTCAGAAGTATGTATTAATCCATTCAATGTGCTAACAATTATAAATTCAGTCAGGCACTCTCCTTGCAGAACTGCAATCATTCAGTCAGTACCCAAGTGCTCTTGCCACGAAGTAGGCCTTAGGATATGGACTGCTTCAAACCCCTATGCACTATACATGCAGTCTTCTATCCACCTGCACACTTGTCTTTCACATCTTCAATTCTCCACTCTGTATCCGTACACTTCCACCAAACACTCTGTCACTGCTGTTGCACTATTGTAGTGACCTATTCAGCAGTGTGTGCTAATTCAGTCACTGGCTAAAACTCAAGGAATTATAAATTCAGTCAGGCACTGGGCTTGCAGAACTGTAATCATTGAGCCAGTACCCAAGTACTCATGCAGCGAAGTAGGACTTATAACATGGACTGCTTCAAACCCAAATACACTATGCATACAGTCTTCTATCCACCTCCACACTTGTCTTTCACATCTTCAATTCCCCAGTCTGTATCCTTATACTTTCATGAAACACTCTGTCATTGCCCTTGCACTGTTGTAGTGATCCATTCAGCGGTATGTACTGATCATTCAGTGCGCTAAAACTCAAACACTTATAGATTCACTCAGACACTCTCCTTACAGTACTGTAATCATTCAGTCAGTACCCAAGTAGTCATACAGTGAAGTAGGGCTTAGGAGAAGGACTGTTTCAAACCTGTATGCTGTATGCATACAGTGTTCTCTCCACTTGTACACTTGCCTTTCACATCTTCAATTCTCCACTCTGTGGGCCATATTATCAAGTCCCAGCGATAATTATCGCTAAGCGCACTTAGCGCTAGGATAATTGTCGCCGGGTAGCGTGGATTTTCATCACTGAGATAGCGTGCTATTAGCAACGCTTATCTCAGAAGTGATCAAAATCCTCGCGCTAACTGCCAAATGAGAGATTATCGCTGGAAAACCAACGATAATCTCTCAAAGTTTGGCGTTAGCTTTATGATAGGGGCTCGCAAACTTAGCCATGATATCCACCTTCCATAGGATATCATGGCTAAGTCAGGAAAATACCAGGTGTAAAAAAAGCAGCGCTAACCGCGTCTAGCACTGCTTTTTTTATCACTAACAGGGTTAGCGATATCCTTGATGATAGGAGAAATGTCGCTTAACAACATTTCTCCTATTATTTTTCTCTGGAACGCCCCCTTTGCATCTCATTAGAGATGCAAGGGGAAGCGTAGAGAAAAAGGGTATTAACATGCGAATTTTCACGTTAGCACCCTGTTGCTGATAGGGAGATAATTTTATCTCCGCTTTCTTGGCTTTTAAAGCCAAAAAAGCTGAGATAAATCCCTTGATACTATGCCCCTGTATCCTTACACTTCCACCAAACAGTCTGTCACTGCTGTTGTAGTGACCCATTCAGCAGTATGTGCTTATCCATTCACTGTGCTAAAGCTCAAGCACTTATGAGTTCAGTGAGGCACTGTCTTTGCAGAACTGTAATCATTCAGTCAGTACCCAGGTACTCAGAGAGCGAAGTAGGCCTTAGAACATGAACTGCTTCAAACCCTTATACACTATACATGTAGCCTTCTATCCACCTGCAAACTTGTCTTTCACATCTTCACTTCTCCACTCTGTATCCTTACACTTCCACCAAACACTCTGTCACTGCTTTTGCACTATTCTAGTGACCTATTCAGCAGTATGTGCTAATGCAGTCATTGCGCTAAAATTCAAGCACTTATAAATTCAGTCAGGCACTGTGCTTTCAGAACTGTAATCATTTAGTCAGTACCCAAGTACTCATACAGCGAAGTAGGCCTTAAAACATGGACTGCTTCAAACCCTTATACACAATGCATACAGTGTTCTATCTACCTCCACACTTGTATATCACATCTTCAATTCCCCAGTCTGTATCCTTTTTATATTTAAATATTTTTATTAAATATACCTGGTGCAATTCATCATTAGTACAATACAATAATACCACTATACAACAATCATACATTTAAAAAACAGATGTAGATTCAGGTTACAAAAAAGTGCAAATACATAAATTGCACATAGTTTCATCATGATCAAAGAGCAAAGCAGATAATACCAAATAACACAACACAGTACCCCAGCCGTGCACTATAATCGGGAAGCTCCCCATTTTTTAAGCGGGGCCCAGAGGTTCTGCCCTAGTTCTCTCATTCTCCTACCTCTCCCCGTCTAAACGGCAGACTCGACATTATGGATCCCAAGCAGACGAAACAGCCATATCTGGAAGGAGGGGACCGTACTATCCTTCCAACCTGCCACCAAAATAATCACGAGGATTGCTATGCACATAAAAACAAATTTTTCTTCTTCCTTATTTAGATTTAAATTACTATCATGCCCCAAAATCATAAGGGTAGGGGATAGGTTGATCTTAATACCTAGCAGCCCCTCCCAAAATTTCTGGATATTAAGAAAAATCTCAGATAGCCTATTACAATGATAAAACATATGCACAAGATTAGCAGCACCCTCAGAGCTTCTTGGACATTTATCGTCTTCCCTATTACCCCACGCATAAAACTTAGTTGGTGTAAAATATAAGTTAAATACCGTCTTATAAGTGGGGCTCTCAGATTCGTAGAGCAAAACCATTTCCCTGCTAATTGTAGCGCTTTATCCAAGTCTGCATCCGGGTCCCCTAATTTCCTCATCCATACCGTTTCAATTTTATCCAGATCATTTTGGAGTGTTTAAGTTAATACCTTATAAATTAAGTTAAATTTACTACCTGCACACAAGACATACTCAATCACATTAATTTTACCCCCTGGAATAATGCATGGTCTGATCCTTGATAGTGTTTGGTGTATTTGTAGAAATGTAAAGCCTTGATTAGCTGGTATTCCATAATCTCGCTGTATCTTCTTAAAACTCATCAACAAATTTCCACCAATAGATCCCTCATTCTTCTGATTCCTTGATCCTTCCATGCTCTCCATAGCCTATCAGTGCTAAAATGGGGGAACAAACTAGAATTCCAAAGTGGGGTATAATAATTAACCTTTGGGATTGCCAAATGCTTCTGGATAAATTTCCAGACCTTCCAGGCACTATCCAACACTTTATATCTTTTTTTATTATAGTAGCGTCTGTCAGTTTTACGCAGCAAAACTCCAACAGCTTCTTGACCTAGCAACAACTCAAACATAGAAGGGGGATATCTATTCCTTAAAGAGGACTCAGCCACATTTGATGCACAATCTAGCAATATAGCCATCTGCCTAAAGAGACAGGCCATATGATAAAATCTAATGTTAGGAGCCGCTAGCCCCCCTTTGTCCACCGGCAGTGAGAGTTATTTCAGAGACTGTCTAATTTTCCCATATTGCCAGATGAATTTTGCAAAGACTGCCTCAATAGATTTCAGCACGTCTTCTCCCACCACCAGCGGGATGGTACGAAAGAGATACAACCTTTTGGGGAACATGGTCATCTTAAGAACGTTGACTCTGCCTATTGTAGATAAGTATATACAATCTATTCTTTTTAGCTCTGCCGTAATTTACTTAAGTAAAGGGGTGAAATTTTCTTTAACAATTGTATCAATAGTAGAGCTAATCCTCACCCCCAGATACACGGCTGAATCCAAATATCTATCATCCTGCTTAAGAATATTAAGAATATTATTTGAGCAGATTATCTGAGTCTTGAATTCGTTAAGGTGATACCCCGAATATTGACCAAATTCCATAGTAATCCGTATGAGAGCAGCCATGGCTGACTCTGGCTCAGATGTAATTATGGCCAAATCGTCTGCATACACCATCAGTTTTGTCTCAAAACCGTTGCACACCACTGGCTTAATACTCTCACAGTCTAAAATCCTTCTGACCAAAGGGTCAATGTACAGGGCAAATAAAATCTGCGAGCAGGGCCACCCCTGACGGGTCCCTCGAGAGATAACAATTTCCTCTGAGCTACCACCCATTTACTGAATTCTTGCTATTGGATCGATGTACATAGCTTTTATAGCCCTCATTATATTAGGGCCAAAGCCCCTCAGCTCCAATATCCCCCATAAATACTTCCAAGTGACACGATTGAAGACCTTTTCCTCGTCCAGAAGGATCATGGTGATCCGCCCCCCCACGACAGCCTGTACATCAAATAGCGAAATAGCCCGCCTGATGTGGTCTGTTGTATCCCGACCTGGTATAAACCTGTGCTGCCATGGGGAGACTAGACCGCTGATGATCCCTCCCAGCCTCTTGGCCAAGACCTTTGCATAGATTTTGGTGTTCATATTTATGAGGGATATTGGGCGGTATGAGCCTGGATCTTCCTTGGTCTTACCCTTTTTGTGAAAGACAACGATATTTGTACTTTTCTAAGACTCTGGGATCTTTCCAGAGCACATTACACCACTAAATAGGTCCAACAAAAAGGGAGCTAACACCTCTTGCAAGCATTTATATACCTCAATGGGTATATTATCAGGTCCTGTGGCCTTCCCAGCCGCCAATTCCTGCAAGGCTTCTTCCACTTCACTCAGAATCAAATCACTATCGAGTGTTATTTTATTCTGCTCCGACAGCTTATGGCCGAGATTATCAAAGCCCCCACTAGCTGACCCTATCCTCCTCCCTATAAAGTTGTTGGTAAAAGTTCTTAAACACCTTGCGAATATCAGCTGGCTCAAGAAACTCTTGATCCCCTTCATAGATTTTAGATATTATATTCCTACTAAATCCCTGACTAATGTTTAGCGCCTAGAGCTTCCCAGCCTGCTCCCCCATTTCATACATCTCACCCCTTTGCGACTGATAATCATCAGCATTTTTCTGTGCTATACATTTATTCAGTTCAGCCTTGATAGATAACATTTTTTGATGGCTTTCATCGGTCTCATTCCCCTCTATATTATCCCTCACATGCTGCGCCTCCGCCTCTATTAGTTGCCCCATCAATTTCTCGTGTTCTTCCCGAGCTTCTTTCTTATAATGAAAACCCCATAATGAGGATGTAGATAAGGCTACAACCGTTTGGAAGTTTGGAGTATGGTCTCCTTGCTGAAGAGTGCCCTCAGAGAAAATCCAGAAGATAAAGCGTGCATTATAAATGGTGAATTTAACAGCATAGACAGGACAATATTGCATAGGAGATACATTTGTCATAGAGTCAGTATTGTTGTTGTTCCATCTTCAAGAATGTCAAAAGTGTTTACTTTGTAAACACAAGAAGCTGTAAATTCAATCACATATTAGCTTGACAGCAAATCTAGCACTGTGAAGTTATAACAAGCTAATGCATCCAAACAGCATGCCCACCCTGGAAAAAAATGCCATAGACCAGCAATCAAAATGTTATCATATTATGTCAAATATTTCTTGTTAAATCTTTAGGTGTTGCATGTTCTCCTAGTAAATTTATGAATAAAAAGGCAGCATCACAAAATTATATTACCATTATCATAAAAATACATTTGGAAGGAAAATTTGAAAGGAAAATATCTGTCAAGTTCTTCTTTCGTGGCAAACACACAACCTCCAATTTGTAGTCATGCTGTTTAGTGTTGAACCAGGTTATTGTGTCCTTAGTCGTCTACCTGCCATCCTTAGCTTGAAGGATATGTAGAAGGGGTTTATGATAAGACTTTGTTCTCTCTTCAGAAAATTGTACAGATATTTCACTAAGACTCCCATTATCAGCTTTCACTCAGTTGCAGAATAGTACTATTAAATCTGTGACATGCTTCAGATTCAAAGGGCACACTCTATTCCATAGTCCTGATCATCTGAAGGAGTACTTCCCTCAGTGGATTGTCACTCACACCCACTGTAACTCATATTTTTGCCTGTTATTGAACAGCTTCAAGGTAACTCCCGTCGATATCTTCCTTCACAAGGTCGCTGATGCCTATCTCCTCACAAATAGCCTGCATCCATCTTCAACAGTCAACAAAAAGCTTAGATATGACATGAGATTGATGTCAGTTTCTTCTTCCACCTCAAATTTAAAAAAAGGAAATGCTCAAACTTTAATACCCTGGTTCCCAACTGTAAATGGAAGCATGGGAGCCTGTGACCTGCCATGCACTTTGCTCCATACCTCCCTGTGTGCTAATGATGAAACCTTTGGATCTTATTTACAGTTTAGCCGATGGGGTACTCCATCACAAACTTGGCAGTTGTCCTGTCCTCCATATTGTAAGTGCATAATATCCTATTTCACTTTCAATACCGTGAATGGGATATAAATCAGAGCTGTGACAGAGTACCTGCCTGACAAACTCTAAATCAGGCTCTTTATCTTCAAAGTAATTGACACATTACACAGGCTCTTTATCTTCAAAGTAATTGACACATTACACATTACAGAGAGTGTGTAATGCCAGATAAGCTGTGGTTGTTGGACTTGGAAAAACGTTGCTTAATTGCAAATAATGTGATCCAAACACAAATGTAGATGTAATATTTTATTCATTTAATTATTTATACATTCTCAAATAGAGAGGTCTACTCTGGGGCATGAGTGCTCTGTTCATGTAACAACTGTGGACATTCTTCATTGTACAGCTATTGTTCAAGACAAATTTAACAGATGTAAACATATATCAGAGTTAGATTGACTCTGATGGGGAAAAGAATGAGACAAGATGCTGAGAAAGGGTCGGTTTACAGATGGACACGGGAAGAAGTTGTAAAGGACAAATATCAGGTTGAAAGTAGGAACCAGGAAGGTGTAGAACTGTATGGGAAGCTCAGGATATATAGTGATGGGTAAAGAAGTAGGCAAATGAATGTTATTGGAAGTAAGAGCAAAAAGGAAAAAGAGTGAAAGCAAAACTTTGACTCATGGACGATAACTTATGCGGAGGTTCTCAGGTGTCTTAGTGAGGGAGGATCAGTGCTTAATTTGACCCAGTGGTTTTCGGTGCTCGGCAACTGCATTAATTTTGAATACTGGCACTATAACAGTCTGCCACACGGTGGCGCTGTCTGTGTAATTTAAAGTTGAGGAGAACAACAGCTGTTTATTAATTCAATATACATTAAAAAACGCTTAATTCCTGACTCCCAAGCCATTGTTATAGATTTGATGGCCTGGAATAGTCCAAATATTCACACTTGTTGGGGTGCTATGGTTGGTAGTTGCATAGGTATAGCGTTGGCAGTGCTTGCAAGGCAATAGGTGGTTAAAGCTGCAGTGGCCTACTGGTGAGGGCCCTGGCACATATTTTAATACAAATTAAGCACTGGTGAGGATGATTAGTTTGGTTGGCTGTCAAAAGAGAAACGTTTTTAATCCTTTAGGATAGAGATTCAGACTGTTGAGACACTCTCCTTACAGTACTGTAATCATTCACTCAGTACCCAAGTACTCATGTAGTGAAGTAGGCCTCAGGACAAGGACTGCTTCAAACCTGTATGCTGTATGCATGCAGTCTTCTATCCACGTGCACACTTGTATTTCACATCTTCAATTCTCCACTCTGTATTCTTCCACTTCCACCAAACACATCTGTTGAACACCACTGTGATGGAGAAACGGTTTAAATGTTTTAATGACCAAACACTCTGTCACTGCTGTTACACTATTGTAGTGACCTATTCAGCAGTATGCACTAATCTATTTACTGCACTAAAACTCAAGCACTTACATATTCACTTAGACACTCTCCTTACAGTACTCTAATGATTCAGTCAGTACCCAAGTACTCATGCAGCAAAGTAGGCCTTAGGACATGGACTGCTTCAAACCCCTATGCACAATACATGCAGTCTTATATCCACCTGCTCACTTGTCTTTCGCACTTTCAATTCCCCAGTCTGTATCCTTACACTTTCACCAAGCACTCTGTCACTGCTGTTGCACTGTTGTAGTGACCCATTCATCAGTATGTACTAATCCATTCACTGCATTAAAACACAAACACTTATAAATTCACCCAGGCAGTTTCACCAGCAGTGCAGAGGGAAGCATAGACTTGTAACATATTTATGTACATATGTTACATTCATGTGCTTCGGAAGTACTGCAGTATACTGCAAGTAAACACCTTATAGAGTTATGCTGTAGCACCTCCTTATAGTTCTGCACTTTCACATTCACCATACACTACCAATGTGTTCTTTCATTCAATTATGCACTACACATTCATTCAAAAAACTTTTACAGACTATCATACTAACATAGCTTTTTTTTGACCAGTGAAGTTAGTTCTTAAAATACCTTTTTTTTGTCTTTTTTGTTCCTTTGTATTTTTTGGGATTGTTTTAAACAATTTAAAAAAAAACTTTTTAAAGAAGAAAAGGGAACTGTTCAAACAAAACAGTCTAGAACTGGAACAAATAGACAAAAAAAATTAACGGTGGGAGCAGCAGTGGTCTTGTTTCCGCCTGCAAATTAAATCTATGGCATAGCACAGAGTTTCTTTATAAAATTTACATAAAATAATCAAATCAGCAAAATCAGGTCGGATATCTGGATGAGGACTTGATGGTCCTGCGGATGTGCTGGCTGCAGCTGGTGGAGGGTCTTGACGACGCCTGTCACATGCAGCTTCTGCATAATTGCGGGGATGTTGTGTCTTCACATGCTTTACCATGCTGGCAGTTCCAAAAGAATATTTCTAATTTGGATTGCCTCTGGAAAGCACTGCTCCACACACCTTACAGGTTACCTTTGCTGCATTTAAAAATAACTTCCAAATCAGAGCTTCCATCCTTTTGGAGACTGGATCCTCAGCAACAAATTCTTCTTCTGAAGAGTGTTCAGATAAATCTTCATCCTGGTGTTGAGCCATATTGAAGATGTGTTGAAAAACACAGCAGCTTCACAAAAGGATGTTTCTTCAGTGAAGGTCAAATAAGAATGATTAAAATGGGTGGGGGCCTTCAACAGTTAGAATAGGAAGTATTATGAACCAATCAAATCTGTTGTTTTGAAGTCACATGGGGTGCGCGTAGGCTGCTCTTACGGTGCGCGTACGTATGACGTACCCCGCAATTCGCGTAATTACTTTTCAAAGTAATATACGCTTTTTAAAACTAAATGAATAGCATTTTCATGATTATCTCAGATAATGTCTTCCTTTAAAATTTACATTAAATACATAGATATATCTTTTTAAACATTAAAAAAATGTCATGGGGTACGCGTACCGTATGCCGTACAAATGTACATCACGTCACGCGGAAGCGCCGATGCGACCCGTAACGTCAAAGCGTATTTGTGACGTATGTGCGGGTACGCATACAGTACGATTACAGATGCGCAGGAGTGTGTGAGGACGGTTCGGGTACCCTACGTTTACTGCAAAAAACAATGCCCAAAAAAATATATAGAAATTAATTTTAATGTATTGAAAGAATATGAAATAAAAAAAAATTGGGTTTTAAAAAAAATTATTTTACATTAAAAATATGTAATGTAATTTAAAAAATAAAAGAGCTAAAAATAATTATTATAAAAAATGTAGTTAATTAGTATCAAAGAAATAAATATAACAATTAATACATTTAAAAATTGGCATTTACAAGGCTCGTTATAGTTTGGAATTAGCATTTAAAAAACCAGGCAAAATACTGATAAAACCATAGGTTTCAGCCACGTTATAGTTAGGAATTAGGATTTAAAAATCCTTAGAAATTCACTGAAAGAACTAGGGTCGGGCGGAATTTGCGTAATTGCGTTACGCAAATCTCAGCGAAACGTTAAAAAATCTCTGCGAACACGCAGAAATTTCGCGGACACACGGAATTGCTTGTTCGCAATGCTTTTTTCCTGTTGGCAATTGCTGTTTTGCGTGCTCAGGGGGAAATATCTTGCGAACACGCATTTTAAGGACGCAAACAAGCAAAACATTTCTTAGTGTAAAGGATATAAGTTCCTGGGAATTGCTCCAGCTAACCACGCTTTCCATTCTGGGCTGGTATTAAGCGCCAAGATGCTCCTTGGAGTGATAGAATGCGCTATAAAAAAGTTGTTTTACATTACATTACATTACATTACAAAACATTTCGCGAAGTTGCAGAACGCTGAATTTTGGGCAATTTTGCGTTCTCCACGGAACACGAAATTACCCAAATTCTGCAAATTCCGTGAGCGGAACGGAATTTACCACCCAGACCTAGAAAAAACCATATGTTTCACACATGTTATAGTTAGCTGGACATTCCACTCATACAAAACTATTGAAATTCCCCCGTTATAGTTAGTTCAGCTAACTATAACTTGCGAGCCCACAATCCACTGCTGATGACGTCACATATTACATCACTCATGACATGGTCAGTGACATCACTGATGACATCACTGATGACATCACTGATTACATCATCCTTGTGAAAGAGTGGCAGACCTCCTCTCACCCTAATATAACCTTTGATACACACAAATTGAAAAATTGAAACAAAGATTTTCAAAACAATGGAGATTCCAATTCCAGTTAGAACAACCTATTCAGTAATTCCAAAATCTACATACACATCCACTCATTCACCAACAGTTCTAAATAGTCACTCATACATGTACTCACTCATCATATGTACTCAGACACCTATACATCCTGTTACACACCTACACTCATACATAGAGTTGCTCATACACATACTCACACATGCAAGCAAACATCCATTTACTTGCATATACAGCTATACACACACCAGTACATTTACTTCTACAGAAAAGTACACATACTTACTCTCTTAAACAATCACTTATAGAAACACATACTTATTTATACAGGAACTCTTCCAATCTCTCACTCTCATATATACTCACTTATATACATCAATTTCACATATACTAGTTTAAAACATATGTACTTACTCATAAAGACACAATTGAGACAGTCATTCACTCACTAACACACCCATACACACACTCATCCACCCATACAGTCCTGCACACATGCTGTCTTCAAAACACATACAAACAGTGAGTCACTCATTCATGCATCTATGTGCTAAATAATATCCCCCACCGAACCATACAGACACTCATACTGATACTCAAAAAACCAACTAATAACCAATATACACACTCATGTAGCTGATGTAGTGTGGCTCAATGGTTAGAGCGGCAGACCCTGATGCAGAAGTCTAGCCCGGGACCAGGGTTCAATTCCCAGCCTCGGCGGGTCTTGGGCTTAAAATTCCACGCACCTGATAATTCTCGCCTCGGTGCCTATTCCAATCATGGAGACCCACTCTGCAACTCTGGGCAATAGCCCCCACAATGCTAAGGATTCCTGGCCTCCACCTTGGGGGTGCCCAGGAGTGGACGCCTCACAGGGAAAGCCAGGACGGGTTCCACAGCAGTATTTGTAAAAGCGCCTTGAGACCCTTGCGGGTGAGTAGTGCGCTATACAATTATCAATTTACATTTTACCAACCCATGAAGCCACTTACACACAAAGTGGCGGGCACATCCTGCGTTTTTAGCATTGTGGCGGGCGGTGCTCTCCACCCTGTGGAGGGTCAGCCAGATTCCTTCAGGAAATGACATATCCAAAGGAAGGGGAAGAGTTCAGTCCACAGTCTGATTGCTTTGTCATTATCGATCAAACAGAATATGGCAGTCAAGGTCGAGGTCCAAGGGGAGTGTCGCAGAGTGCATTGGGGACAGTAGAAGGTGATAATTAAGCATGGGCGAATTTTGCGAATCTCGCGTTCGCGAATTTTGCGGATTTGCGAACTCGCAATCCGCAAAATCCGCGAATTCTCACGAATTTGCGGATTTTTTTTTGTGTTCGCGCGGGTTTCTGCCAGTTCGCGAGGGTTTTGTACAATTTCGCAAACGCGAACTTACCTGTCGGGTCGCAAGTTTTGCGAACTTGTTGTTTCTACGTGTCCAGCCTGTTTGGGACACTCTTCTTCATCACTGCCACTCTCTGTCACCACTGCCACTCTCTGACTACTCATGCCACCCTCTGGCCCACCCATGCCACCCTCTGTTTCATCACAGCACCCTCTGGTTGTCCAGTGTACATTATTGTGGCAAAGCAAAGCACACCTTCCCTGCCTCAAGTGACCTGAATTAATTTGGGGCTGATTAATGTGTCACAGAATATTTTTTTAGCTGGCACCTGCTTCCTTAGTGCTTCCTGATTAGTGATCTTTTGCACTTGCTAAGTGCTTTCATTGTTGCAAAATTAGTTACAACACCTGCCCTGTCCCAACTGACAATAATGAATTAGGGGCTGATTAATGTGTCACTGGTTTTGAACTTCCAGCCTGGCTCCTGCTTGTCTCCCTTAGCTGTAATTCAGGACCTTTGTGGCATATGTGTAACTATTCTGAGGGTCAGAGCAGGGTCACATAATAGTTGCAAGTAGGCAACTGAACTCTGGAGGGGCCCCTCAGGAAGCACTACAGGAAATGGCTACTAATGATGAGCTTGAACTTTTGAACCTGGTAAGTAGTTTCAGTTTTGCTAAGATCGTATTTCTGCAATTTAGCGCTTATTCGTGGGGCGCGAAGTTGAACTGGGAAGCCGCGAACTCACGCGAACAGTGCGAGCAAGCCATAAAATCCGCTGCTCGCGGATTTGCGGATTTTGCGGGAAATTCGCGAATCTCGCGGATTGCGAATTTACCGAAAATCCGCAAAATCCGCGAGCGGAACGGATTTTCCGCCCATACTTAGTGATAATGAAGAGGGTAGAACCAAGCAGAAACAGGCCATATGGTGGAGATGAATGCTACTGTTTTCTTCGTACCAGTAAGGCGGTTTCATCCGTATCTTCATTCTCTGCTGTTTCATGTGCCTCATGTGTGGGTGGTGCTGGCCTTTCGCCAGCACTGTGTGGCAGTGACACCACGGGGGCCGGAGGTGGAATATCTGCCGCACTGATTGGCACTGCCACTTCAGGGTGCGGAGATGTGGATGTAGTAGTAGCAGTAGCATGTATCAGCGCCAGGCCTTGTAGCAGCAATGCCATGAGAATGGTTTTGAGGTCACTTGCTGGTGTGCAGCCGTGGCAGCCGCTCTTTCCCAATTAACCTGCGCCATGCTCTCCATTAACCTCCACATGTTTCCCAACTCCTGTGTGACAATGCAAGAGCCACTCTGACTGGACAGTTGTTCTAGGCTCTGAGTCAAGGCTCCAGCGATGTCAGCCATGGTCCGCTGGAGAGCATGGAGTGGACTGTGGGTGTCCGTTAGAGACTGTGAGTGGTCCCTGATGGGACTTAGACTCCCACGTATGGCATCTAGTTTGTCTGCCATGGGGTCGAAGCCCACCCACACCTCTTCAGCCAGATGCCCCTGACACACCCAACACATGGCGTTGGAAGGTCATATGTTCTTCGTGGGGGTCCTGGCAGGCAGCTGTGGTGGTGGGTGTTCCCTGCTGTATGGTCTGTGCAGAGGGTGGGGTCTCCTCGTAGCTGCTGGGCTGCCCAGCTCCTGGAAGTGGCTGCTTAGGCCCTCCACAAGCTGTTGGAGGTCATGTGAGTCAAAGCTGTGATGGTCCTCTTCATCATCAGAGAAGAGAGGGTCCGGCTGCTCTGCAGGAGGTGTTGATTCTCCCTCTGCAATGTGAAGGGGAGATGCAGTTTAACAATGTGTCCACATGTATGTTGTTGCATTGTACATGTTTTTATACAGACTTCATGACTCTGTACATTGTGGCTGTTTTCGAGGAGCTGCCTATTTGATGGGACAGTGGAAATGTCGACAACAGACATCTGGATGTGGACTTGTACATTATCAACTCACATTTCCCTGCAATGCCACATGTTATTGGCCAGTGTCTACACCCAAGCAGCACCAGTTGTGTCCTGTGTTCTGTTGCGGACGTGTTGCGGTTTGCGCCACATTGTTGTCAGTGTTGATGTGCTCTGATGTTATGTGTGAGTGCTGCATTTTGGGGGAGTCGCCCCTGCAGCTCTGATTTTCCTGCTCCTTATCCCTTTCATGCGATGTGCCTTTGACTTCGTGCTTGTACAGTGCTGAGATATTGCATACTTGGGTACATTGGTCTCTTGGTGGGAGTTGGTGGTCTGGGGCATGGTTTGTCCGCAGATGTGCTGTACTTAATTGTGCATGTGTGCCATTGTGCCCATCTCCCCCCGTTCCCCCAGTCCCTGGTTGTTACTCACCCTGCTGCTGCTGTGTCCGGTCATGTTGAACAGTGTCC
Organism: Lissotriton vulgaris; assembly: GCF_964263255.1. Classification (NCBI taxonomy): domain Eukaryota; kingdom Metazoa; phylum Chordata; class Amphibia; order Caudata; family Salamandridae; genus Lissotriton; species Lissotriton vulgaris. The sequence continues at coordinate 299,847,242 of NC_141695.1, forward strand.
GGTCACCCAACTCCTGCCACCGTCTCCCCACTGATGACTGTGGACACCATTTCCTCCATATTGTCACGCTCCTCCTGTGGCGCAGGACTCCCACCTCCAGTCTGCATTGTTGCCTTCCGGTTGTTGGTGAGGTTCAGCTTGGTTTTGCGCTTGGCATCATTCCAGCACCTCTTGACCTCTTCCATTGTCCTCTTCAGCACTCCCACTGGATTCACCTTGTCCACATTGGACTGCCATAGTCCAATATTTAGTTGCCAATGACACAGTGGACGTGACGAACAGTAGGTGATGGTGTTCTATAACCTCTGTTATCGGGATCCTGTTTTCCTGCAGACTGAACCACTTCTTCCTACTCTTCTTTTCCTTGCCCTTCCCTGACCTCAAGGTCCCAGGCTGGTCTTCCGGGGGGACTTGTGGGGTTCTGGTTCTCCTCCGTACTTGCTCCGGCAACATTCATTGTGCTTCGCTGTTGTTTGGCATTTGTTTGTCTGTTTTTTTCTACTTTTATGGTGATTTTTCCCACCTGAAGCGTGTGAATTGCAGGCCTGTCGCTGGTTTTTCCAGGTTTTTGTATCGCGATTGGCCTCCTTGCAACTTTTTTGCGTGTTTTGCATTTTTGAGGTGTGGCGTTGATTGTAACGATGGTACCGCTGTGTTATGAATACTTAGTTAACATGACATAATTTTACCACCATAGACTGCGATGTTGAGAGTTTCGTTAAGTTACTTTTGCGATGGTTATCGCACGTTCTTGAGAATATACCCCTACAGGTATATTATATCTACTGGTAGGTTAGATGTCATGTTTAAAATGACAGATTACTAAAAGTTTCCTTTTTTTTCATTATGTATCCATCTTGTGGTGTTCATGAGTGCCCTGCAGAGTGAAAAGGCAGAGGGTGACAGCCAGTGTCTCCGCTTTTTTATTCCTTTCTCTTTTTCCCACTTTCCATATTGACCCACATATTGCCACGGCGGGTAGGGGGATTTCTGAGAGGCAGAAGTAAACATCTCTCCCTTTGGATCCTGTGTACAAGATTAGTGCATTCACACACTAAGTTAATGGGTGCCTCAAAGCTGTTACAAATAATATATGAAAAAACACATTTTTTAAGTTGGAAGCTTTCCTGCCTGTAGGAGCAAAGCTGAGCTCTCCAATTTTTTTAATGAGGCTAGTTATATCAGGACGCTATAATGCCTTTTATTTAAATCTATCCCCTGCTACTTCAGTTCAGTCTTAGGGCAACTAAAGCATGTAGTCATTGTTCGCAAGGTGCTTCAGCAAGCACATTTCACCATGAGAGCAAGTAAGGACCACCTCTGGTATGAATCACCCAGTACAGAGGGCAAAGTGGTATGGTAACATTAGAGAGAACGGGGTACATTATTTAAGTAAACAGTGGTGGCTCCTCCGGCCTTAAGGACATTTAAGGCCGGAAATAGCGTGTCGGAACAGCTCTCATTGAGTACTACTGGATTGCCCTTGCTTTCAGTTCCTTGTAGGCAACTCTGTTGCAGGTTTGGGAGATGTCTGGCTCCCACTTGGCTGAGCGCCATCTTGGAAGGGAGCATGTCCCTGCTTTTTACTGGTTTTATGTTTTACATTTGCACACTTATTTTGTTTGCTTTACTTTAGCAGTCCAGCACTACACAGCCGAGGCTGTGAGGGTCTATGGGGTTGTGGAACCCTTCTTTTGCACCTCTCTGATTTGCCCTACCTAATTTTGGATTGCGCTTTACAGCGCTGGTGCTCTGACATGCCCCTGACATGGAGGGACATTTAGCCAGAGATAGGGCATCTGCAAAGCTCTCATTGAGTATGGCTAGATCGCCCCTGCATTCAGTTCCTTGTAGGCAACTCTGTTGCCAGTTTCGGAGGTGCCTCACTCCCACTTGACTGGGTGCCATCTTGGAAGGGAGCATCTCCCTGATTTTTAATGATTTATTTTTTAAATGTGCACATTTACTTTCATTTGCTTTACTTTACCAGTACTAGCCCATCACAGGGGAGCCTGTGAGGATCTGTGGGGTTGCTGTACCCTTGTTTTGCACAACTCTGATTTGCCCCACCTGTTTTTAGATTGCGCATTACAGAGCTGGTGCTCCAACATGCCCCCTTACATAGAGGTACACTGAAGGCCAGAGATAGCGCATTCCAGTCACTGGTGATCGTGCAGAGTGCCCGGACCCCTGCTTGTGTGGATTTTGATCCACATGCAACTATAACATATTCTAGTAAAGAGATTCATGCCTTGAATTCTGCAGCCCCTAAGAATGACTGTGTATGATTTGATATCGCTGCACTCTCCCAGTCGGTGAAGTCCAACTGTTGCTGCTGTGGATTTCAAATCCCAGACTCATCAGCATGCATGCCTAATGCAATTCTGGGCAATGAGTCACAGCCCTTTTCTCCTGCACCAACATCAAGATCTTTGACTTACACTGTGCCCTCATGAATGCCCAGTCTATGCCTAAGCATAAATTCAACACGGCTGACTTCATAGGTCCAGGGAAGACCTAGCTTAGCAGTATGGGGTGGGCTGTTCCCATAAGGAGCAGGGTCAAGACTGATTTGCATGTGGCTAGGTCTGAACTGGGATGGCGAATTGATCTAAAGAACGATGATTGATTTAACCCAGATCTTTGACTGGGGTGAGTGTCTAAAACGTTTCAGTGCTCTGTCCATTATCTTCTTGTGTTTCCTTTGTTCGCTCCAAGTGTGCAGGGTATGCCTAGATGTGGGTTCCTTGCTCACTTTGCCACTGGATTCAAAGTAGCCTGGCTGATGAGGGGTGTTACCCCGAAACCGGTCCCAGGAGGCTTGTTTCTGATCCAGGGAAGACCTGGCTTGGTAGTTCAGGCTGGACTGTCCCCATTAGGAACAGGCTCAAGACTGATTTGCGTATGGCTGGGTCTGAACTCGGGTGGCGAAGTGAGCTAAAGAATGATAATGGTACGGTGGACCATAAATTGCTGATCAAATAGCTGGGAGATCTAGGAATTAAGGACAAAGGCCTGGCTTTACTTACCTCATTCCTATCTGATAGAGTGCAATCCGTGACTCTAGAGCAGTTTGAATCTGCTCCTTTCTCTCCGCTCTGTTGAGTCCCACAGCGATCCATCCTCAGTCTGACATTATTTAACATTTATGTGACTGAGCTGGCTACCTTAATTAAAAATGTTGGTTTCTCTTTGACCTCCTATGCAGACGACACACAAAGGGTTGTGTCAGCTTTCAGCAATAAACCATCTATCTCCACATGCTTTCATGACTGTTTGCAGGCCATCAACTCATGGATGAGTAAACACTATCTGAAGTTCATTCACAAAGATTCGAGGTGGTACAGTTTAGAAGCCTTTCGTCAGCGTGGGCCTCTCCTTGGTGGCCAGTAGAACTAGGCTCTCTACCCACCCCCGTAACTAAGGCCAAGAACCTAGGTGTCTGATTGATAATAAGTTGACCTTTGGGAATCAAATTAACGCTATGGTTTCCTCTTCTTTTTTTCTAATAAGGATTATTAGGAAAATCCTTCCTTTTCTTCCAGCTAACACTAAAAGGACTGTTATCACATTAGTGTTATCTAAGCTGATTATTGCTGAATATTCAGGATCAACGCCTAAAAATACTGCAGATGGTTCAAAATGCAGCAGCCAGACTACTAATAGGAATCTAAATTCCAGTTTGTCTCCAAAGAAATCTAGTGGAGAAGTGTGGCTCACTGGTTAGAGGAGGCAGACCTGGAAGCAGAGGTCAGCCTGGGACCAGGGTTCAATTCCCGGTTTGGTGGGGTCTTGAGCCCTAAAAATGTCCATGGACTCCACAATTCTCGCTCCAGTGCCTACTCGATTCACGGGTTCACACTCTGTGACTCTGGGCAATAGCTTGCTTAATCTCCACAACGGCCCCTCGTGGTGGGATGCCTGGCTTTCACCTTGCGGATACCCTGCTGGGGTTATCTCACAGGGGAATACGAGGACGGGTTCCCTAAGCAAGTGCTTAGAAACCGCTCTGTGATTTGTGCTATATAAATTCCTGTACATTTACAACTACAAACTACATTGACTTCCAGTAAGAAGCCATATTAAATTCAGACCCCTCTGCAGCACCCATAAAGCCCTGCATAACACTGGCCCAGATTTTTTGAGGCATCTCACCAAATGGTACTAGCCCACCAGACTCCTGAAATCTTCTGGGCCTAAGCAAATTGTTACACCCAAATTCCATAAAACGGACTGGGGTGGCACAAGTTTTGTCACAGGAACGACTAAGTTGTGGAATGATCTTTCCCTCTACATTAGAGCTCTGTCCTTGCTGATCTCCTTGTGGCTGTTTAATAAGTAAGAATTTCCTTTCCAGTGGTGTTTAAGTTAGTTTTAGCACCAAGACATCTCAGGGTATACGTGTGCTCTACAAACTGTGTTAACATAACATAAAATTCATTTCTATTTTTAGGAGCAAGCTATTGGAATCCTCTTGAATCTTTCAGTTCAAATGGTGAAGGTATGTCGCATGAAGCCCTCTTGAACAGCTGGTAGAAAATAAAATAAACATTCATTGAAAAAACGTAGAATATGAATGTAAACAGATGAATTTGGAGAAAGTGTGACTGTTGATCACTTACATCAACTCTGGCGAGAAACCGTTTAACCTCTTAAGTGTTGAGGAATTCCCCTGATGCTGAGCCATTTTTTAAACATGCTGCATTTAGGCCTTAAAACTTCACAAATTTTATTTAGGCCAAACTGGCATAATTTTTTCCCACATGTTGGAAATAGTAAAGATACCTGATTTATGTGATCTGCCAAGGAGCTGCACTAGGAAATAGGCACAATATGCATCTTTAAAAACATTAAGAAAAGTGCTGTGCAAGGAAATGTGTTTTTTTTCTAAAAATTACCTCAATAAAAGCTTTTCTGTGCTACAATTTTCCTGTTTCTGCCCGCTTGTAGTTTGTGAAGGAATCAGGAGTGAAACTACTGGGTAAATACAGAAAACATTGCATTTCTGAGAACTAGACACAATTATGAAGTCACTAAGAGGTAATTTGTGTAAATTGCAAAGACTTTGTTCACAGCTAACTAATCATGAAATAAAGAGGAAAATGGTAAATGTATACAAATGTTGTACAATTTCATCCAGCAAGCACTTTCAGTCTCAAAGAGCGAATAGGAATGGTTTGCTGTGTTTCGCAGGAGACCGTGCGGTGCTGGGCAGTTTTGCACTGTGCCCATAGGTTCTTACACTGGCATGTAATTTGAGACAACGCTTTGTGTCACTTTGCGACACTTTGGGTCATGTAAACACTCATACAAAACTTTAGTAATAACTCCCATAGGGCATATGCACAAGGGAATGGCAGAGCCATTCCGAAAACGCTGGGTTGAGCCATTTTCTCAAAGATACGGAACATCCCTGCATTTTCTCTAGTGCTGGTACTAAATTAAGCTGCATATAAACAATCATTCATGGTGTTTTGCTGGTTATGTGTGTGCTCTACAATGCACAATGCGGCACACATAGAAAAAGCAAAAACGAGGAGAAATAATGAATTTCTCCTCATCTCGCCATGTTAAGACAAGGTTTCCCCTGTTCTTAATTTTGGGGCTGCCTCCTATTTATGACTCCCTTGTAAGTAGGGGGCAGCATCAAAATCAGTGTGTGTTGCTGCGTAATACCCATCACAACACCCATTGCCCACCCCTTTCAAGCTAAGTACAGCATTACTGTGTGCCTTATTTACAATAAGGCAAAGCCCCTATCGCCATAAATTTGACACTTCTGTGACAATAAGAGCTTGGAAATATGCCCCACAGTGTCAGCAGTTTGGTCATAACCTGCGATATTCAAACAATACCTAGGAGCTCAGAGGGAATGCGGAAAGGGTCGCCCTCCACTCAAAATCTACAATACAAATAAAGACCCAATCCAATGGCGTGCAAATATATCAGTGACTCAAAAGGAAGGGGCTCCAAATGTCCTGCTCTCCACTACTCTCTTATACACATTATAAGGAGGTAATGCACTGTACTCCGCCCACGTTAAAAGACCTGTTCTCCCGGACAACACCACAGAACACCAACAAAAAGTGAACCAAAATAAAGTTGGTCACACAAGTCCACACCAAATATTGGACGCTACTCTTAATAGAGGAAAAAATGTGCGAGAAGCAAATGACCCCTCACGGAAACACCACCATCGGGGTAACTGGTATGCAATTTCCAGACAGGCCCCTGTCTCATCATCGGTAGTCACTTGCTTCTCAAAGGAAATAAGAAGAAAGAAAAGAAGTGTCCAAAACAAACAACATATATAGTGACAAATAGTGAAGCGCAGAAAAATCTGCTGGTGACAAACACACACAAACATAACTGAGTGCCTAAAAACACACACAGCACACCAGTCCCTTAACCAATTTTATTCATAGGGCGGTGATAGTGTGCTGTTTAATATTAAAAAGGCTGGTAGCTGTTTAATATTAAAAAGGCTGGTAGCTAATCATGCATACCATTACCTATTGCCAGTGCCGACATGTTTCACTGCTATATTGCGTTAAGCAGTTTCATCAGGGCTGCACTCAAATGCTGCCACTTCACTTTTTGGACACTAGTTCTGTAATGTGCTGCCAGGAGAGAACAGGTAAGAAGACACAATTAAAAACATATAGACCCTAGGGTGGCAAAAAACGTGGGAAATGAAAAGTATGATAGTATGTGGGGAATATTACCAGGAGACAGCCAAGCAAGTCATACCCGCCGCTCCGGTATCAACAAGGTCACTGGGTACTTCTAACGTAAGTGTGTTCCTTGTTCCTTGATAAAACTTTTTATCTGAAAGAAGAGAAATTGTACATAGGCTTATATAATGTATTGTCATAGGCACTACTATACTGCCTTTCAATATGCATTGTCACACATCATATTTGATCCACAAGTAGCCTTTGTAGAGCAAACAACAACATACTTCCTCAGCACTGAATTAGCCTGGAAATGTCCGGGAGTTCTGCCCCACCGGAAGGTCAACGACCGCTGAGCTTTTGCTCGTACCACCGATGTGCAAAACCATAGGCCACACCTACATTGTATGCCTACTGGGTGCCTAATAGTGAATATAAGAGGCACTGACACCCTTGGGTCAATCGTATCAGACTCTTTCTTTCAAAACTGTAAGTCCACAGGGATGAGTAACATACGAGGCAACTAAGCCCATGCACCATACACACTCCTCTTGTCACGCGGAACCGGAGTTCCCCTAGGTACTTCCCTGCCGAGTAACTCCCGGAGAAACTCCTCACCGTGACGAACCCAGGAAGACGCCTTTCCTCAGCCGTGCCGGAAGCCGGTCCGGAAAGCATACAAATGCGGAAGGGTGACGAGACCACGCCCATCGCATTGCAGCACGTGACCACGGCATCGGGCGCGGCGGCCATCTTGACTTAGTCAAAGGACGGGACTTTAAAGCATGTCTGGGGGCGTAATAACGCCCTCGTCCCCCCAAAATTGGTCACAAAATGCCCTAATGTTGAGAGTATACTATCATAACCAAGGGCAATCCTAGGTGATGTGTGAAAAAACTGAACATGTAGGAAAAACGGACACAGAGCTGCTCATTTCTAGTGTGTAACTGACATGAGAAAACCCACATGACTCATAAGTGCCCAATGGGCAAAAGAACGTTGTGTCATATCAGAACACAGACAGAAGGGGGAATTTAATACTCTCTCCAGCAGGTCTGAATGCATATACTGCCCTCCCTGTCACATAGCTGTAGCTACAACTTAACAACCCCCCTCACTTACAGGAAAGGGCAATGGGTGTAAATCATGGTGATATTGGCCACTGTAGCCAAACTGCGACTGGTTCAGGAACTTAAAAGGAGCCACTTAGGGGCTGGTAGTGTATAACCCACCCCACCCCACCCAAGCCTGGGAGAGGCGAGCTGTAAATGCTTTGCAGATAGTGGGCCACTAATGGAGCAGTATGCCAGTCACAGTTTGATCATGTTCCATTCTATGATCTCGTTAAGCCCAATCCTGTCTGTTTTCTCATTGTAAATCCAGCGTGCCTCTTTGGCTAATAAGATCCCATCGATGTTCTGAGGGGAACCCTTAATCTTCTCAAGCACTGTCCACTGGAAGGTGTGTTTCTCAGTAAAACAGTGTTGGACCAGCTTAGTTGTTAATTTGCCCACTCTAATGGTGCTCAGATGTTCCTGTATTCGCACTTTGATCTTTCGGGAAGTGAGTCCTATATAGTGTAAACCACACTGGCACGTTAACCTGTATACAACTTGCGTAGAGTTGCAGTTACTAAACTGGTTGTGGAACCATTCTTTACCCGATGTGAGTGTCACACTTTTGCTCTTCTTAGTCAGTGGACATACAGAGCAAGTTCCACACGGGAAGTGGCCGTTGGGTATTGTGGAGTTGTTATCAGTTCGTGCTATGGAGGCCCTTGAGTGTAAAAGTTTGTCTTTCAAGTTAGTCGCCCTTTTGAAGGCAAATCTCGGAGGTGGCATATGGACATCACTGTTGGACAGAATCGACCAATGCTTGCGGATAGACTGGCGGATTTTGGTGGCCATAGGGTCGTACGTCATGACAACAGGTACACAATCGTCTCTCTGTTTGACTACCTTTTCTAAGAGGGCGCTCCTAGGTGTGTTTAGCGCTCTCTTTTTTGCTTGTTTTACAATTTTGTTAGGGTAGTTCCTACTGGTCAACTTCGACGCCAGTTCTTCAGATTGTTCTAGGAAGGTATTGGTGGTGGAACAGTTGCGTCTGTACCTCAGAAACTGCCCCACGGGCAGGTTGTCCCTCAACGCCCTGGGGCGAAAGGAATTGTAAGAAAGTAGAGAATTCCTATCTGTAGGCTTTTGGTGTACACAGGTGTTAATGGTGCCCATACTGTACTCAATGTCCAAATCAAGGTACACTGCCTTGTGTCTGTCATAGGTCCAAGTGAACTTGAGGTTACCATCTTGTACATTCAGCCAGTTGAGAAATTTAAGGAGATGTTCCTCTGTGCCTGACAAGATGCAGAGCACGTCATCTATGTATCTCTTCCAGAGCCGGAGCTGACTCTGGAAGGGGTTGTTGTTATGCCCCCATAGATGTACCAGACACCTGGAGATAAAGCTGATCTTTATAGCAAAAGTAGTTCCTTGTAAGGGCTAACTCAATGCATTGCAGTACGAATGTCTGAGTGGTGTCATAAAACCATTCCTGATTACCCAGGGCGCGGGCTGCTGCCACCAGCGCCGCGTCCTGTGGTATACAGGTGTACAAAGATTCGATGTCGATTGTGACAAAAAATTCGTTTGCTGGGTCATATTGGATGTCCTCAAGGACATTCAGGATGTCGGTCGTGCCCTTGACGAATGATCTTTGATTGACCACAGATTATCTTAGGAAGTAATCCGCGTATTGGGATAGCGGTTCTAGTATTGATTGGATACCTGCAACAATCGGGCGTCCAGGAGGTGGACGCGTTGGTTTATGGATTTTTGGTAGAATGTAAAAAGACGGAGTCCTGGGGTTGGTATTCACAAGGAACTCCGCCTCTTTAGCCGAAATCCATTTCTTTTCCTTGGCTACTCCCACCATATCGCGGATGATTTTCGACAGTTCATCCACAGGGTCTTTATTGAGTGGTAAATAGTTAGTTCTGACACTAAGAAGGCGTAGTACTTCAGCCTCATAATCGGTTCTATTGAGAAGGACAATTGCCCCGCCCTTGTCAGCCGATTTTATAGTCAGCATATGATTGTTTTGAAGGTTTTTGACTGCTTCCCAGTCTTCCTTTGTCATATTTTTGTGGTTGAACTGTTTCTGGGTCTGTTCTATTCTTTCTATGTCCTGTAGGACAAGAGATTAAAAAACCACTACTTCTGGACCAACAGCTGAAGTGGGTGGACAGAATGAGGAAGGTTTCCTCAAATTGGAAGTATAGGTAATATTCTCTGATTGTTTGTTGTCCTTAAAAAACTTTTTCAACTTAATTTTCCTCATTGTTTCATGGAATTCAATCCTACATTTAAAAGCGTCATGAGTAGGAGTAGGAATAAACCCCAAACCTTTATTGAGTACTCTTCTCTCATTCTCTGTAAGGACATGATCAGAGAGATTAACTACAATGTTTCCCCTCACTTCTGGGTCCTGCCTCTGCTGCGAGTCATCCTGGGTGAGAACGTCTGCCATTGTTGGTGCTGCTGGTTCGGCTGGTTGGCGTGGTTTCCTCTGCCTCTTCCACCGCCTTGACCTCCCCCGCGGTTGGTGGTTCGCTGGCCTTGGGCTAAAAAAGACCTGAGAAGAGCACCCAGATCCTCACTATTTTGATTCTGTTATTGGAATCTCACCCGATTGCCTTGAGGTGTATCCTCTTCTTCCTCACTAGAAGTATTGTCGAACGTCCACTGATTAGGGGTCCGTCTTGATTGTTGTCTGCCCCCTCGTCCTCTCTGTCTTCCTCCAAAGGACTGTGGTTCTGTGGTGTTGTATAATACTCATCCTTCACATAGGGAAAAGCCCAATCATGCGTGAATCTCTCTAAATTGCGAGTGAGGCCCTTTAGTTTCTGGGGGACCATATAGTTTCTGTATTCAGAAAGATCGTCCTGGATTCTTTGGAGTTGTTCCTTAGTATCCAATAAGGTGGTGTCTCTCTGTATGGATTCTTCCAATTCCAGGATCTCTTTCAACAGCTCCTCACTGAGCCGCTTGGCCGTGCTGATAATCAAAATCAGCCAATCCCTAGTACACTTATTAGCGATGAAACTCCAGTCTCGCCTGAATCTACTGTCGTCAAGGAAAATGCAGGGTTCTATTCTCACAAGCAGACTGGCTGGGGCTGCGCCTGCAGTATAGTATTCAGTCATAAGCGCCCCGTGAAGCGCAATCCTAACCTGTCTCTTTTTAAGAGTACTGAGCTTCTCCCATTCTTCCCTAGCTGTGGTGGTACTAAGCAGAGGGTTATCAGGTAGCAGTGAAGGTCCTGCTAGGATGACAGCTATCTGTTCCTCTGTGAAGGCTAGACAGTTCTTATCCATTGATATATGGGAGCAAACACTATTTGAAAAGAGAGAACCCTTAGGCTCGGGTCACTAGTGATCAAAGGCCCCCACACATTCACCAGAAATTGCCCCAATAGTACAGCACCTTACCAACAACAGGGTCCACATGTAAGGTGAATAAAAAAACTGATCCTCCAGGTCGGGGGATACTAAGCTCTCACGGCTGAGCCGCCGTACATAACATTCAAACAATACCTAGGAGCTCAGAGGGAATGCCGAAAGGGTCGCCCTCCACTCAAAATCTACAATACAAATAAAGACCCAATCCAATGGCGTGCAAATATATCAGTGACTCAAAAGGAAGGGGGTCCAAATGTCCTGCTCCCCACTACACTCTTATACACATTATAAGGAGGTAATGCACTGTACTCCTCCCAAGTTAAAAGACCTGTTCTCCCGAACAACACCACAGAACACCAACAAAAAGTGAACCAAAATAAAGTTGGTCACACAAGTCCACACCAAATATTGGATGCTACTCTTAATAGAGGAAAAAATGCGCGATAGCCAGAGCCAATACCAAGTGGTGGCTCATAATGGTTTATCAGGGGGTATCCACCAAGCATTACTTGAACAAAACTTATATGAATAGAAGTTGATTTTTTTGGGTTTTTTTCTCATTTTTTTGATGTACCCAACATGTTGAGCTTTGGAATGGGGCATTTGCACCACTTTAACTATTGGATTATTCATAATACTATGTAGTTTAGAGGCAGTGTTTTTTTTTATCAAAAAGTGTGTTTTGTTGAAAGTGACTTACACTAGCAAGCTAAAATACTGAGATATTGAATCGGTATTCACAAATACATTTGTCCTACTTTCCTACACTTCTCACAATGCAAACAGTACCTCAGAGGTGTGGATAGGCTTACACCCGGGACAGAGAAAGCCTCAAAACACACCCACTAAACGGGTCTCAGAGTTCCTTTACAAAATCCCTTTTTTGGTGGATGTGGGGAGCTTCTGTATTTGGGTTGGTGTTATACAGCACTCAGGGAAACCTACCAACCCCTCTTTGGGTCTCTGGTTGGCATATGTAGGCATCCTGCCCAACTAGGGACCACCGCTCTAGTCAGGGTAAGTCAGACACACACCCTAAATTAACCTGTGGTCACCTTCTGGTAGCTTTGCACGCAGCAGTGAGGCTGAACTTAAAAGACAATGTGTAAAATATTTGTGCAACACTTAATACAGTAAAACAGTAAAAACACCACACAAAAATAATCCACACAAGATTACGGAAATAGAGTTTAATATAATGAACTAATCAAGACGAAAACGACAGAAGTGCAATAGGTAGAACTGGAGTTATGAATTTTTAAAGATCACAATGAAATCTAGGGCTTAAAGGTTACTTGAGGTCGCGCTGGACAGGGTCAAATCTGACAAGTCAAGCTGACCACAATAGAGCGCAGGTCGGACAAAGAAACAATGCAGGCCCGCTGAAAACAGTACCTTTCCGAAGGATGTGTGGACGTTGATAAGCAACTGCGTCTGTTCGAATCACACATACGAGTCCCTTGTTGTCATCTATTCCATTCAAGATGAAGGCACTGTGTCATCGACAGTCGACGCCCTCCCCTCCGAGGACTACATTCTACTGGGAGACCTCAACTTCCACCTGGAAAAGAACAACGATAGCAACACCACCACCCTTCTGGACAACATTGCCAATCTCAGACTCAAACAACTTGTTGACACCCCCACCCACTATGTCGGACACACGCTCGACCCAATCTTCACCTCCAGCAAGCACATCTCCTTCAATCACACCACTGCTCTCCATTGGACTGACCACAGCTGCGTTCACTTCAACTACAAAAAGACTACGACCCACAACCACCCACAACCAATTCCCCGCAGAAACTGGAACAAAATTACCACCGACCAGCTCTTCACATCGCTTCACCAACCCCCTCCTGCCAAATCATCGGACCCAAACCAAGCAACCACCAACCTCACACAATGGATCACCCACAGCACTGAAGAATTAGCACCCTTGAAAAACCATCAAATCAAGCAAGGTAGCAAAAAAGCCCCCTGGTTCAATGATGACCTTAAGAAATCCAAGATCTGTCGCACCCTCGAGAAAGCCTGGCGAAAAAACCCAACCACTGACAACCTGGCCACCTTCAAGAACGCCACCCGCAAACACCACCAACTGATCCGATCCACCAAAAAATCAGCATTCAAGGATCGACTCAACAACAACGCCCACAACAGCAAAGAACTATTCAACATCGTCAAAGAGTTCACCAACCCCACCGCCGGCCCCAACGACATCACTCCCTCCCAAGACCTCTGCGACTCTCTAGCCTCGTTCTTCCACAACAAAATCGCTGACATACATAACAGCTTTGGAGACCAGTCCACCCCACCCACCTCCGATCTAAAACCCCCCTCCAACAACCTTTGCGCCTGGAACCCAATCACCACTGAAGATACCATCCGCCTGATGAACTCCATCCACTCAGGATCGCCAACCGACCCATGTCCCCACCACATTTTCAAGAAAGCAGACTCCATTATCGCACCCCATCTCCGAGACGTCATCAACTGCTCCCTCAACTCCGCTACCTTCCCAGAAAGCTGGAAACATGCCGAACTCAGCGCCCTCCTGAAGAAACCCACAGCAGACCCCACTGAACTTAAGAACTACCGCCCCATTTCGCTCCTCCCATTCCCTGCCAAAGTCATTGAGAAAGCCGTCAACAGTTAGCTCGCCGCCTTCCTAGAATCCAACAAATCCCTCGACCCTTCACAGTCCGGCTTCCGAGCCAAACACAGCACCGAGACCGCCCTCATCGCAGCAACAGACGACATTCGAACTCTACTGGACAACGGAGAAACAGCTGCCCTCATCCTACTTCACCTTTCTGCAGCCTTCGACACAGTCCGTCATAACACCCTTATACAACGCCTCAGCAACGTCGGAATGCAAGGAAATGCATTGGACTGGATCATTCGTTCCTCGCCGGAAGAACCCAGAGAGTCCGCATCCACCCTTTTAGATCAGAGGCCACCGAAGTCATCTGCGGCGTACCACAAGGATCATCACTCAGTCCCACCCTCTTCAATGTATACATGAGTCCCCTCGCATCCATCGCGCGCCAACACAACCTCAACATCATCTCCTACGCAGACGACACCCAGCTGATCCTTTCCCTCACCAAAGACCCAAACACCGCCAAAACCAACCTACACGAAGGGATGAAAGAAGTAGCCGAGTGGATGATGAACAGCCGTTTAAAACTGAACTCGGACAAAATGGAAGTCCTCATCTTAGGATCATCCCCCTCCGCCTGGGACGACTCATGGTGGCCACCGGCCCTGGGAAACGCACCCATACCAACGGACCACGCACGCAACATGGGCTTCATCCTGGACTCCTCCCTCTCGATGACCAGACAAATCAACGCCGTCTCATCTTCATGCTTCAACATCCTACGTATGCTCAAAAAAATCTTCAGTTGGATCCCCACCGAAACAAGAAAGACGGTCACCCATGCACTGGTCACAAGCCGACTGGACTACGGAAACACCCTTTACGCCGGAACCACAGCCAAACTACAGAAAAAACTCCAACGCATCAAAACGCCTCAGCCAGACTCATCCTAGACATCCCCCGCCAAGCTCACATTTCCGGTCACCTGAAAGACCTCCACTGGCTCCCCGTCAATAAGAGAATAACGTTCCGTTCCCTCACCCACGCACACAAAGCCCTCCACGAACTAGGACCCGAATACCTCAACACGCGCCTGTCCTTTTACACACCCACCCTCCAACTACGATCGTCCAATCAAGCCCTCACCGCAATTCCACGCATCCAAAGATCCACCATGGGGGGAAGATCCTTCTCCTACTTAGCGGCCAAGATCTGGAATTCTCTCCCCACCTACCTCCGCCTTACACAGAACCACCTCTCCTTCAGAAAACAACAAAAAACTTGGATATTCGAGAAGTAAAGTACCCCCCCTCCCTCAAGCGCCTTGAGACCCTCTGGGTGAGTAGTGCGCTATACAAATTTTGAACTTGAACTTTTAAACTTGAACCCCTTACGATGAAGGTGCTATGTCATTGTCGAGCTCTGCTGTTGACGCTATTGAGTCATCAAAGCGGCACTGTGTTAGCATCAAAGGCCAATGCATCAGTTCCAACTGGCGCAAGGTAGACAATGCATGACTTCTGGCAGAAAAATGCTGCAGAACACCTTTTGAAGGTCCAGGACTGGATTGACACCTCTTGGCAGGGGAGGACTCTCAATTGGCCGAGTCCAGCAGCTGAAGCAGAGTTCAATCAAGTTTTTTTGATGTCCCTAAGATTTCAGAACAGCAGGCAAGCCAGCATGCCCCTGGAGGCACTTAGTTCTGGGGATGTAGAGATTTGGGTGCAGTCCTTCTCACCACCAGACAAGGAGGCAGTAGGCAGCAAGGCAGGGACAGCAGAGCAGGAATCAAACAAATCCTGCTGAGTCCAGCAGAGTGTCAGTCCTTTCAGCAGCACAGGAGTCCTTCTTCCTGGCAGAGTGTCCTTAGGTCCAGAATGTACTGAGTTGTAGTGTCAGGGGTCCAGACATATACCCTGTAGTGCCTTCAGTGATGGAGACTTCAAAGAGAGGCCTTCGAGGTCCACATTGTTCCTTCCACTTCCTGTTCTGGGTCCAGACTTACTGCAGGGGGGTATGCAGCTCTTTTTGTTGGGACGGAAGAGCCATATTCAGGTGCAAGTGTCAGCTCCACCCTCCAATCTAGCTCAGGAAGGACCATCAGTATTGAATATAGCGCTTCTCTGCTCCTAATTGCATAAACTTCATAGCGCTTTACTGATCCTGGCTGCTCTGACATCGTAGCGCTTCACTGCTCCTGGCCGCATTGGTATCGTATCGCTTCACTATTGTATAGCGTTTTTGAAACCATTTTTAGAATTTATACAGTGCCTAGTGTATTAGCCTAGCATTATATCGCATAGCCCACTGTGCATACTTTGAGGGGGATTTTGCTTTGTTTCGCTTTGTTTACTGCTCCCACCATTTTGTTGTTCTACCTCCCAGCCCCTCTCTCCACCCCGCCTCCCAGCGGCCCCTCCCTCGCTCCGCCCCCCCCACTTTCCTCTTACGCCAGAACAACCGACGCGCAGCGTCCATGCGCTGCGGCCGCGCCCCATGCGTGCCGAAGGTGCGCCAAAGGTAAGCCCGTCTACGCCCGTCTGTGCCTGGACCGCGCCCAGCGCCATACCCCCTGACCCCCGCAAACCCATCACCTCCCGCATCACATACGACGCCGCAACCCCCACTGCCCTTAACCCCGGCCGTCCACCAAACTGCCACCAAGCCGCCCCAGGACACACCCATGGACCCTTCACATGCCACTCCTGCAAGTTCGACTGCACCAAGACCCACACCAAATCCACAAACCCCAAACAGAGCCCCGACACCAACCACCTAAAATGCATCCTTCTCAACACCCGCTCAGTTCACAAACACGCCATCGACCTTTGGAATCTACTCGACACCATTTCTCCGGACGTCGCCTTCCTAACAGAAACCTGGATGAATGCCTCATCAGCTCCAGACATCACCATAGCCATCCCGGAAGGCTACAAGATCATCCGAAAGGACCGCACCAACCGAACTGGAGGAGGCATCGCCCTCGTCCATAGGAACTCCATCCGCATCTCAACCAGCTCAGACGTCAACCTCGCTATCGCCGAACACCTTCACTTCCAGATCCACAACGACCCCAAGACCACACTCAGAGGCACACTCCTCTACAGGCCACCAGGACCCCGTACACAATTCAGTGAAGACATCACTGACTTCATCACCCCACACGCCCTCCCCTCCGAGGAATACATTCTACTGGGAGACCTCAATTTCCACCTGGAAAAGAGCAACGACATTAACATCACCACCCTTCTGGACAATCTGGACAATCTCGAACTCAAACAACTTGTAAACACACCCACCCACTACGCAGGACACACACTCGACCCTATCTTCACCTCCAGCAAGCATATCTCCTTCGATCATACCACAGCTCTCCGTTGGACGGACCACAGCTGCATCCACTTCAACTGCAAAAAGACCACGATCCACAACCACGCTCAACCAACTCTGCGAAGAAACTGGAACAAAATCACCATCGACCAGATCTCCACATCGCTTCTTCAAAACCCCCCTGCCTATTCGTCGAACCCTAACCAAGCAACCATCAACCTCACACAATGGCTAACCCACAGCGCCGACAACCTAGCATCCTTGAAAAAACATCAAATCAAGCTAGGCAGCAAAAACGCCCCCTGGTTCAACGATGACCTTAAGAAATCCAAGAAACTCTGTCGTTCCCTTGAGAAAGCCTGGAAAAAAGACCCAAACACTATCACCAGAGACGCCTTCAAAAACGCCATCCGCAAACACCACCAACTAATCCAAACTACCAAGAAATCAGCATTCAAAGACCGACTAGATAACAACGCATACAACAGCAACGAACTATTCAACATCGTCAAAGAATTTACCAACCCCACCGCCAGCACCAACGACATCACTCCCTCTCAAGTCCTTTGCGAATCCCTAGCTTCATTCTTCCACGACAAAATCGCCGACATCCATAACAGCTTCGACAACCAACCCGAAGACCAACCCACCCCACCCACCTCCGAACCTAAACCCCCCTCGAACATCCTTTATGACTGGAACCCAATCACCACTGATGACACCATTCGCCTGATGAACTCCATTCACTCAGGATCCCCAACAGACCCATGTCCCCACCACATCTTCAACAAAGCAGACTCCATCATCGCACCCCACCTCCGAGACGTCAACAACTGCTCCCTCAAATCCGCTACCTTTCTGGAAAGCTGGAAATACGCCGAACTCAGCGCCCTTCTGAAAAAACCCACAGCAGACCCCACCGAACTCAAAAACTACCGCCCCATCTCGCTCCTCCCATTCCCGGCCAAAGTCATTGAGAAAGCCGTCAACAATCAGCTCGCCGCCTTCCTCGAAACCAACAAATCCCTCGACTCCTCACAGTCCGGCTTCCGAGCCAAACACAGCACCGAAACCGCCCTCATCGCAGCAACAGACGACATTCGAACACTTCTGGACAACGGAGACACAGTCGCCCTCATCCTCCTTGACCTCTCTGCAGCCTTCGACACAGTCTGTCATAGCACCATTATACAACGCCTCAACAACATCGGAATTCAAGGAAAAGCATTGGACTGGATTACCTCGTTCCTCGCTGGAAGAACTCAGAGAGTCCGCCTCCCACCTTTTAAGTCAGAGGCCACCGAAGTCATCTGCGGCGTTCCACAAGGATCTTCTCTCAGCCCTACCCTCTTCAACGTATACATGAGCCCCCTCGCAACCATCGCACGTCAACACAACCTCAACATCATCTCCTACGCTGATGACACTCAACTGATCCTCTCACTCACCAAAGACCCAAACACCGCCAAAACCAACCTACATGAAGGGATGAAAGAAGTAGCCGATGGATGAAGCACAGCCGTCTTAAACTGAACTCGGACAAAACGGAAGTCCTCATCTTAGGTACTTCCCCTTCCGCCTGGGACGACTCTTGGTGGCCAGCGGCCCTAGGAAAAGCACCCATACCGCCGGACCACGCACTGAACCTGGGCGTCATCCTGGACTCCTCACTCTCGATGACCAGACAAGTCAACGCCGTTTCATCATCATGCTTCAACATCCTACGCATGCTCAAAAAAACATTTCGCTGGATCCCCACCGAAACTAGAAAAACGGTCACCCACGCACTGATCACAAGCCGAATGGATTACGGAAACACCCTGTACGCCGGTACCACCGCAAAACTTCAGAAAAAACTCCAACGCATCCAAAACCCCTCAGCCAGACTCATACTAGACATCCCTCGCAAAGACCACATTTCCGGTCACCTGAAAGACCTCCACTGGCTCCCCGTCAATAAGAGGATAACATTCCGTCTCCTCACCCACGCACACAAAGCCCTCTACGAACTTGGACCCGAATGCCTCAACACGCGCCTATCCTTCTACACCCCCACCCGCCAGCTGCGTTCGTCCAACCAAGCCCTCGCCGCTGTTCCGTGCATCCACAAAACCACCATGGGGGGAAGATCCTTCTCCTACTTAGCGGCAAAAACCTGGAACTCCCTTCCCATCCACCTCCGCCTTACTCAAAACCACCTAGCCTTCAGAAAACAGCTTAAAACCTGGATATTCAATAAGTAATTCTCCCCCCTTCCTCAAGCGCCTTGAGACCCTCTGGGTATGTAGTGCGCTATATAAATACTGACTTGACTTGACTTGATCAGGGTGTGAATGACACACCCCTGCTCCCTTTGGGTGTGGCTGCCTAGAGGGAATGCACACAGCCCAGCTGACACCCATCCCAGATGTGTATTCAGAGACTGGCAGAGGCACAAAATGGTTAAATTAAGAAAAAGGCATTTTTCTAAAAGTAAAAAGAACAAATTATGGATGGAATGCTGATCAATGAAAACATTCACCCCAGTGACAAAGATCTGCATATAATACATTGTTTTTTGCTAACCATGGGGTCTATTACGATGGCGGGCGGAAAATGTCTGCCCACAAATGTCTGCCCGCCACCGTAACGGTCAACGGGATCGACCGCAAGAGGTGCGGTGGTCCCGCTGTGCCTATCAGGATGTGACCGCCACCATGGCGGATGCAACCTGTATATTTAACATTGTGGCGGCAGTGCTGTATTCAGCGCCCGCCACAATGTTAAACATGTATGTTGTGCATTTGCATGCACAACGTGACAGCCACCGTGCGGTGCCTGCCACGTTGTGCATGCAAATGCAGGGGAGTATCATAGGTACCCCCATTTGCCCCCCCCCCCCACTCCCCCAGTATCCTGGGGGCCTGCAACGGGCCCCCAACTGTGATCACTGCATACCTTTCGAAAGGCTGCATCCAGCCATCATTCTAATATGGGTGGCGGTGTCTTGCAGATACTGCCACCATATCAGGCCCCATTTCCGCCCGGTCACCTGTGTGACCAAAGGAAAACCGGCTTACAGTCTTTCCATCAGCCCGGGTCCCTCCCGCCATCCTAATATGGTGGGGGGAAATGGGTGGCGGGCAGGGAATAATGTTGGGCGGATCGCCACTGCTATATGGGCGGTGGCGATCTGCCTGACATTATAATAGACCCCATGTGTTAGAAATGGGGGTCTCTAGTTGGTAGAGGTAGGTGCCTTTGTCCAAAAAGAGACCCTTGCTTCTAGTCAGGGTAAGGGGGATACACACTCTAGATAACCCCTCCTCACCTCCTTGGTAGCTTGGCACGAGCATCTAGGCTTATCCCAAAGGCAAAGTGTAAAGTATTTGTACTAACACTCAGAGTAACACAGTGAAAACATCACAAACGGACACCACACTAGTTTAGAAAAATAAAATTTCTTTATCTAAACTTAACAAGACCAAAACGACAAAAATCCAACATACACAGTTAAAAATATGACTTTCAAAAGGTTTCAAGAATTTGTGCCACAGAAAAACTATGGATTAGTGACTTTTCACCAAAGTACCTGTAGATGCACCAAAGTTCCAGAAGCCAAACAGCTACAGAATCAGAAAACAAAGAGATGCGACACACCTGAGACATTGGGGAGGCGAGGCAACAGTTCTGCGGCATGCAAAGGAAGGGTTGCATCAAACCCAGTCTGTATGGGGAGTGATGTTTTGATTCTTCGTGACGGTTCCGGTTCACAGGTGATGCGTCGTGAAAACTTGCCGCACAGGTATGATGCGTGGAAATCCGGGATGCGGCTTTGTGTTGATCCTTTTCAGCCGCGATCCCTCAATGCGTCGACTCTTGCCAGAGCGACAGGAGCTGAGTCTGTTTTCGCAGCGGCGCGGCGATGTGTGGAAATTCTTCTCGAGCCGTGAAAATGCGTCGGGAAAACAGCAGCAAGACGAGCGATGCGTCAATGTCTGTATTTCTTTGAGGTTCTTATTTCTTTTAGCTCCCAAACTGCAGCAGAAACCTCCAGAAGCCCAAAACTGGCACAGGCACCTCCTGGCAGGTCAGAACTCACTGCAGCAGAGTTCAGGGGAGCTGGGGGTGAAGTCTTTGTGTCCCTGAGACTTCAGAACAGGAGGCCAGCACACAAAGGCCCTTGGTGATCTCCTTCAAGCAGGGGACACAGCACACAGAAAGGTTCTTTTCCCTTCCTTTTCAAAAACAGCAACTGCAGGCCAACTCTACACAGCAAATGAGCATTACTTCTCCTCAGTCTCTCCAGCTCTTCTCCTTGGTAAAGGGTCTTCTTGAATTCCTGGGATGATCTAAAGTTCAGGGGTTTAGGACTAATACTTATACCCCAAAATGTATTTGTTCTCTTTGTGCAGAGAAACCCTGTGCCCAGCCAAAACCAGTTCTGTCCTCTATGGTGCAGCTTCCTGGCAGGAGGTGGAGACCGTATTGAGGAAAGCACACCAGGCCCATTCAGGTGAAAGGAAATCTCCTCCCCATTCTCTAAATGCAGCCCAGGTCTATTCAGCCCAGCCCTGACTCATCAGGCTCTCTGGAGCCACTGCTCCCCTCCAGCCCCTGACACTGCAAACCCAGACAGTCAATCAACATCCTAGCAGAGGCACACTGGATGGCTTAACAAGAAAATAACTACTTTCTAAAAGTGGTATTTTCATACCCAGAATGTAAAAATCACCCTCACTAAAAGATGCATTTACACATTCTGAGTTCATGCATACTAAACTTTATGTGGCGCCGCGGCCAGGGTGACTGACTCCAGAATCTGGGGATCATGGTTCGATCCCCAGGGCCGGCGGCAGATTAGCCCAGCACCATGTGACTCTGGGCAATAGCTTGCTTAGTCTTCCTGGCGGCCCCCAGCGCCTAGAGACCCTTACGGGTGATTGTGCGCTTTACAAATGTGGATTATTATTATTATTATTTTCCTACCTTGTTCCCAGTGGCAGTTTTGTTTATAAGATGTTATGAACAAGCTCTCCATTCTGTCCTATGGGAACAGGTAACCTTGCAATTGGGAAAAATGAAATTGGCAGTATTTCACTATCAGACAATGTAACACACATGAGCACATGTCCTACCTTTCACATACACTGCACCCTGCCCAGGGGGGTACCTTGGGCCTTCCATTGGGGTGTCTTATATGTAAGAAAAGGGAAGATAAGGGCCTGGCAAGTGTGTGTACTTGCTAAGTCGACATGGCAGTTAACAAACTGCACACAGGCATCACGGTGGCAGGCCAGAGACATCATTTCTGGGCTACTCCTGTGGGTGGCTCAATCAGTGCTGCAGGTTCACTAGTAGCATTTGATTTATCAGCCCTGGCACACTTAGTGCACTCTACTAGGGACCCACTGGTAATCAAATATGCCAATCAGGGAGAACCAATCACAATAACTATTTACAGTGGGGGTACTTACACTTTGACATTAATCAGCAGTGGCAAAGTGCCAAAGCATCTAAGACAGCAAAAACGAAATCCAGCACAGCATCCAAAACACAGGAGGTAGCAGCAAAAAGTCAGGGAAAACAACACAAAGGATGTCAGGTCTAATACCAGGCCACCCCAGTTTGGACCCAGCCATAAGCATTCAGTCTTGACCCTACTCCTCATGGGAATAGTCCATCCCGAACTGCCAAGCCTGGTCCTCCCTGGACCAGAAACAAGCATCTTGAAACCAGTTCCAGTGTATCACCCTTCATTAGTCAGACTAGTTTGAATCCACGTCTCAACATACCCTTTCCACTTACGGCGACAAAAGTAAAAAGGACAAATGGTGGATGGAATGCTAAACCATGCAAACATTCCCCCCCAGTCACAAAGATCTGGGTTTAGTAAATAATTTGTTTTGCTAGCCACACTATCCCAGTTTGGACCCAGCCAAGTACAGATCATTCTTGACCCTGCTCCTCTTGGGAGCAGTCCAGCCGAACTGCCAAGCCAGGTCCTCCCTGGACTGGAAACAAGCATCCTGAGACTGATTTTTGGGTATCACCCCTCATTAGCCAGGCTAGTTTGAATCCAGTGGTGCAGTGAGTACGGGACCCATGTCTGGGCATATCCTTCCTACTTACTTAGGGCAACGAAAGCAAAAAGAACAAATAATGGAAAGAATGCTGGACAATGCAAACATTCAACGCCAGTCCCAAAGCTCTGGGTTTAATCCATTGTTTTTTTGCTAACCATGCCACACCAGTTTGGACCCAGCAATATGCAAATCAATATTTATGCTGCTCCTCATGAGAACAGTCCAAATTAAACTGCCAAGACAGGTTCTCCGTGGACTAGAAACAAGCATCCTGGGACCAAATTCAGGGTATCATCCCTCATCAGCCAGGCTATCTTGAATCCAGTGGTGCAATGAGCACGGGCCCATGTCTGGGCATACCCTGCCCACTTTTAGTGACAAAAGTAAAAAGAACAAATGAAGGATGGAATGCTGAACAATGCAAACATTCATCCCCAGTCACAAAGATCTGGGTTTAATCCATTGCTTTTTATGCTAACCATGCCACCACAGTTTGGACCCAGCCATATGCAAATCTGTCTTGACCCTGCTCCTCATGGAAACGGCCCAGCCCCAACTGCCAAGCCAGGTCCTCCCTGTGTTGTGTAGTTCCTATAAATCTATATAAGATCTGCTCTTTTAGACAACATAAACAGTGGTATTGGTATCCAGACTGATTCCAGACACCCCCAATGGGTATGTTTTCCTGTATACCAGCTAGCTCACAGTGCCACTATGACCTACCCTTTTACCAAGAAGAGAATAGTTTCTGGCAACTATCGAACATGACAACCTTGTCCCATCAGGGACCGTGGAAACAGTACAGTACTTTTCGCCCCATCACTCATGCTCACTTTGTCTCCGAGAGATACACAGAATAAACGGTTTTTAATAAGCATTTATTGAACCAGTGTCATTCTAGCGTAAAATATGTGTGCTGAAACAACCATAAGATTGATCTATATTTATTGTAAATCCGGTCAATGAATTTCCTGTGAGATTGAAAAAAGAATCCTATGAAAGTTTGGTTGATAAATGAAACTTTTCCCCATAGAGTCTCTCTCCTCCTAGGCCAATCTGCACAATTGTTTTCCGAATCAATCCCAGGTGTATGTATATATTTTATCTTGATATTTTCATGCACATTTGTCAAACAGAGCTATTTGGCCATGCCTTACATGAATTCTGTTTGCCCTGCTATCCGCTCAGCCTTTGTATGATAGCTACCATGGGAAGTGGGTTTAAGGCTTGTCCTTAGCATTCGACTTTGGCATACAAGCAGTTTCCCAACCCAAAGTAGCCAAAGACCATGCTCAGTAGGTGCTTGAGAGAAAAGGTGTACTTTGGCCACCACATCCTTTGCCTTATAATCAGAGTTCAATGTCAACAGGGCACAGCCTTTTGGCTCTGCTCATTAGAGCTGTGTGAACAGGACGGCCTTTGCCCATGTCCTATTTCCAGTGCCTGCTGGGTAGAGGCTGCCAGATATGTACTGAGCCACGCAGTGAAGGCATTCTCCACCCACCAGTACCAAGTGTGCATGGCTCATTGGCCCTTACTTTTGTTCTTGCTTAAACAAAATCTCCTTTGAATTTTCAATCAAAAATACTAAATTTTGGCACCTTCAAGAATAGTCATGCATATATTTCTCTGTCAGGCGCTACCACCAGATTATGAGCAACAACAGTTTTTTTGGCACACTTTGATGGTAAATTGGATGCACTAGGTCAGTTATACGGTGGTGATTTTTGTGCAGTGGGACGGGTATGCCTGGCCCATGAGGGCTGAAAGCCCGAAACCGGTCCCAGGATGCTTGTTTGCAGTCCAGGTAGGACCTGACCTGGCAGTTCGGGCTGGACTGTTCTCATTGGGGGCAGGGTCAAGACTGATTTGCATATGGCTGGGTCCAAACTGGAATGGCATGCTGAGCAAAAAATCAATGGATTTAGGTCCAGATCTCTGTACTGGGATGAATGTATGACATTGTTCTGTATTCTGGTCATCAATGGTTCTTTTTGCATTTGTCACCTCGAGGGGGGCGGGTATCCCCAGACGTGTGTCCCGTGCTCTCCATGCCACTGGAGTCCAGCTATCCTGGCTGATGAGGGATGAAGGCCCGAAACCGATCCTAGGATCCTTCTTTCTGGCCCAGGGAGGACCTGACCTGGCAGTTCGGGCTGGACTGTTCCCATTGGGTGCCGGGTCAAGACTGATTTGCATATGGCTGGGTCCAAACTGGAATGGCGTGGTGAGCAAAAAATTATGGATTTGTCATGCCGAGTGGGATGGGTATTCCCAGACGTGGGTCTCGTGCTCTCCATGCCACTGTAGTTAAGCTATCCTGGCTGATGAGGGCTGATAGCCCGAAACCGGTGCTAGGATGCATGTTTTCGGTCCAGGGAGGACCTGGCCAGGATGTTCGAGCTGGACTGTACCCATTGGGCGCAGGGTCAAGACTGATTTGCATATGGCAGGGTCCAAACTGGAATGGCATGGTGAGCAAAAAACGATGGATTTACGCCCAGATCTCTGTACTGGGGTGAATGTCTGACAATGCTCTGCATTCGGTCCATCAATTGTTCTTGTTGCATTTGTCATCCCGAGTGCGATGGGTATTCCCAAACGTGGGTCCCATGCTCTCAATGCCACTGGAGTTAAGCTATCATGGCAGTTGTTCTTCTCATACCGTGGTGCTGAGTTGCATGCAGTCTTTGTATTGTCTCCTACCGTGACAATTAAATTATGAATCATCTTGTTCAGTATCATAATGTGGTGTTTTGATTGAAGTGATAGATGGATCTTGTTTGGTGCTTGTTTTACTCATATTGTGAATATGGGTCTTGTGTGATGCCTAATCTGCCTCATGCTCTGCCTCTGTATGTTGGGTGGTTCTTGTATCATATTATGGCACTGACGTATGTACAGTGCCTTCTGTGTCATGCTGCGGATGTTAGCTGTGCCGAGTGCTATTTCTGCCTCGTGCTGTGGGCTGGATTTGTTCTTGTCTTGTGTCATACTCTGGTGGTTAGCCGGGGCCGAGTGCCTCTCCTATCTCAGGCCGCTGCAGTTGATTTTAGGCTTGGCTTGTTTCGTGGCGTGCCGCAGTGAAGGGCTGCGTGCGGTGCCGCCTCATCTCACTTAGGGCCCTGTAAGGCTTCTGCTCTTCATTAGACGGTGCCTGGAGTTAAGGAGGGCTGACGGGTCCCTGATTGCTTTTTGGTTTCTTCTCAAGTGTCCGCCTCTGCGCCTGTTTGATGATTCTCCTAACTGGTCGCCGCTCTGACACAAGTGATTACGGCGGCGCTGCCCGGGCGGCTGGAGAGCCGGACCTCTCAGGAGAAGGAGGGCAGGCAAGAGGAGAATGGGCTGGAAAAGAAACTAATTACTTTATCACGATCCGACCACCGCCGGCATATCGAGGCGAGGCGCGTGTAGATTGGGGTTAAAGGGCCCTGCGCACCGAAGCATTCCTTCTTACAATTGATAGCCTCGCAAGGAACCTTTTTGTCTTTCGTTCATTACATGGCGACGGACAGTGCAGGCCTTATGACTGCACACAGAGCAGCCTGGGTTCTGCCCTCCAGTTTCACAAGTTAAAATGGAAAAAAAGAAAACAAGTTTGATCCATGACCCTGTACATCTGGCAGCCCAGGTCCGCACAGAGCAATTTCTTCAGCATAGTTGTGCAAGTGGGCATATCATACGTAGCATTTGACATACGTGGCATTTTTATCCAGTGCTGACATTTACGACAATTGCATTCTGGGACTTGTAGTTCCACTTTTACTATTTTACATATTGGCCTCCAAGTCTCAATTTGCTGGCTGAGATACATACCAAAGTTGTCACTCACGTCTGACGTCTGAGACAAGATGTAAGAGGCTGATGACCTGAAGCGCCCTCTGTGGCTTAGTGCAGCTGGGCCAGAGCAATGGAATAGGGACTAGTGTGATGGCCACCGGCTCACAAGTAAGACTAATTGCATGGGGTCAGTCTCAGAGACCCTGTCCATGGATGAGATCAAAGAAATTTCTGCCGAAGTCCAGTGTCTTATTTACGCCATGTAGGGCCAGATGTACGACACGTTTTTGCAAGCGCAAACGGGTTTGTTAACCGGTTTGCGCATGCAAAAACATCATGGGTCACGTACAAAGCCTATCAAATAGGCTTTGCGACTCGCTATTTGGAAGGGGCATTCCCTTACAAATAGGGAGTCTCAAAACCATGTACTAATGTTTTGTGACCGCATTTGTGGTCGCAAAACACTCGTAATTCCCACCTACTTCAAGTAGGTGGGAATCCATTCGCAAATGGGAAGGGGTCCCAACGGGACCCCTTCCCCTTTGCAAATGCATGCGAAAATATTTGTTAATTGTAGGCAGTGGTCCCTGGGACCACCACCTGCCCTTAAAAAATGAAACAAAAACGTTTCATTAAAATTTTTGTAAAATGCATCCCACTTTCCTTGAAGGAAAACGGACTGCATTAAAAAAAACTGCTTTATTTCAAAGCAGTACCAGACCTAGTGGTCTGCTGAGCCCAGCAGGCCACCATCCCGGGGAGGGCCTGTCATTCCCAATGGGCTCGCAAATTGTGAGAGGCTCATTAATATTAATGAGCCTCGCAATTTGCAACCCCATTGGGAACCGCAAACAGTATTAAACACACTGTTGTACATTTTATTTTGCGCCTCGAATTTGTGGCTCGCAATTAGTCGCAAATTGCGAGGCGCAAAATAAAATGGTCATACATCTGGCCCATAATCTGCATAGGAGAGCTTTGGGAAGGGCATTGTGACCAGGATGGCATCACACAAACCATACTGTGGGCACTCTAGAAAGGAAGAGAAGAAATTAGCCTCAGCAACATCCATCATCGCTGGTGCCTCAAAAAGTCAGGCTGCGGGAAAAGGTTTACTTCTAGGGGATCATACCCATGGAGAACCCTTGGTCACTCAATAAGCTCTCACAAGCCCTCACAAGCTTCCGGCTACACCTACCTGCCATTACAAACGATGAATGCCAGGAGCCCAGGGCCAATTTGAATACGTACGTCTGCTCTATTCCTGATGGTAGCAATGGACGCATTCACGAAATACCCAGGGTTGGAATACTACCACCTTCTTTGAGAACGTATTACCCACGGATCCGTGGAGAAACTCGAGACTGCCAACTGACTCCCATTCTAGGGGGCGGACTGCCAAGAACACCTTTAAAACATCCATATCAAAAGACACTGAAGCTGGCTACACACGCACAGTAAAGTCAACGCTTAGCGCAGACTCTGAAGCGACAGACTTGGAATAGACATTTCAAGTTGGATCTGCATACTTTGTCTGACCAGTCAAGGACACATCCTTGGGTGTTAGTCAAGGCGAGGAAAAAGGCTCATGAAATATAGATATGAAGAAGCAACCAGGGGAAATAACATTCATTTTAATTCACAACAAAAACTTCTTCTAATCATTTGAAGAATGAGACAATTCTTCAAAATGTAAGGAGTCATACGTCAGACCAATTCTACTGGTATTTTTATTAGCAAAATATAAATGATATCAACATTTTACATTCATTGCTTATTGTCAAAATATTTTAAGAATACTGCGAGCTCCCTGCAAGCTCAAACTGAACATCGAAATAGCACATCCACATCCTCACAAGTCTAATCACTCATGCCCAGTCAAACTGAAAAAGAACCATGCATTCCTGATATTAAGAAACATGAGTGCTCAAATGTAGTATAATTTAATCAGTCCACCTAGTTTCAGTAAACATAAAAGTATAAATACATTTTTATTCTATTTAAGAAATAGAGCATATATTATTTGGTTGTACAAATACTTAAACAGCAAATCAGAACAAACAATGAAATAACACAAAGAAAAAGGAGAATTGTGCCGACACACATTTTGGTTAAGACAAACACAGTATGATGAATGTTGCAACCCTCACTAGGCCAGGGTATAGAGTACAACATATCGTGGCTGACGCCATCAACGTAGGAAACTCTCATCAATGTTCTTTCAACGGTCTGAAATATGAACGATTCCATAGTTACTTATATCATCAATACACTACTAAATAGTGGGAAGACTGACCGCACCAACGGAGTAGGAGGAGGAATCGCCATTGTCCACAAGAACACTCTCAAAATCTCGACATACACCGCTGACAACCTATGCACCGCCAAACATCTGCACTTCCAGATCCACACCGACCCCAACACCACCCTCAGAGGAATCCTCATCTCCAGATCCCCCGGATCCCAACCACAGTTCAGCGACTCCATCGCCGACCTCATCAGCACACACACCCGCGTCTCCATGGACTACATCCTCCTTGGCGACCTGAACTTCCACCTCCAGAACAACAACGACCCCAACTCTTCCGCTCTGATAGACAACCTCGCCAACCTCGGACTCAGACAACTCGTAACAACACCCACCCACTCCGCCGGCCACACGCTGGACCCCATCTTCTCAGCAAGCTCCCACGTCTTCTTCAACCACACCACAGAACTCCACTGGACCGATCACCGTTGCATCCACTTCACCTTCCGTAAACCCATCACACACAACTGCACAGAACAGCTAATCACCACCCTTTCCCGAAGCCCTCCCTCAGACCCGACCGACCCCAACGCCGCAGCCCGCAACCTCAGACAATGGATCGACGACTGCGCCAACACCCTAGCCCCGCTCAAGAAACCCTGCAACAGCCACACCAGAAAGAAAGCAAGCTGGTTCTTCAAAGACCTCCAGGCCTCGAAGCAAACCTGCCGAAAGCTAGAGAAGAACTGGATCCACGAACGAACACCGGAAAGCTAGGCGGCCCACAAGAACGCCACCCGCAGACACCACCACTTCATCAGTTCCGCCAAAAAGACCTCCTTCAAAGACTGATTAGACAACAACGCACACAACAGCAAAGAGCTCT
The DNA here is from genome assembly GCF_964263255.1 of Lissotriton vulgaris. NCBI lineage: Eukaryota > Metazoa > Chordata > Amphibia > Caudata > Salamandridae > Lissotriton > Lissotriton vulgaris. Next base: position 299,877,283 of record NC_141695.1, read on the forward strand.
TCCATATCATGCAGGAACTCTCCAACCCCAGCTCCAACACCGACAACATCCCACCGTCGCAAGACCTGTGCAACTCGCTGGCCACCTTCTTCCACCACAAGATCGCAGACATCCACTACAGCTTGAACAGCGCAACCGCCCCTGCTACCACCAAAACCACCACCCCCACGACCACCACCCACCACCCGCCTGACCTCCTGGACCCACATCAACGACAAGGACACCATCAAGATTATGAACTCCGTCCACTCCAGATCCCTGTCAGACCCATGCCCACATCACATCTTCAACAAAGTCCTCACCACCATCGCACCCCATCTCCGGAAAGTCATCAACATCTCCTTCGAGACAGCTACCTTCCAGGAGAGCTCGAAGCACTCCGATATCAACGCCTTACTCAAGAAACCCAAGGCAGACCTCAAGGACCTCAAGAACTTCTGACCCATCTCCCTGCTCCCGTTCCCGGCAAAGGTCATCAACAAACAACTGACCAGATTCCTTGAGGAGAACTGCATCCTGGACCTTTCCCAGTACGAGTTCCGCAGCAACCACAGCACTGAAACTGCCCTCATCGCCACCGCCGACGACATCAGACCCCTCCTAGACAACGGAGAAAGTTATTCACCCCCTCTCTATTATCTGAAGGAAGACCTCCCATTACTGAAAACTCTATTCTCCATGACCATGGAAGTGCCTTCCCAGTGTGTTCTTGTGGTTGGAGTGTATGCCATTTATTGCAGTATTATCCTTGTACCTGTGTTTGGTACTCTTTTGTAACATGCACATGCCACTTTTCTCTTGTTACACACTGTTTGCTACCTCTCACATTTTGTTTGCTTTTGATACTTGCACAAGTGCCACCATTGCCTACGTAACATTTCTTCTTGTGCCTGAGTGTCTAGCATATATTGCAGTATATTACCACTAATTGTACTTTGTTTTCTCTTGTAACCTGCACACTTGTCACTCTTTCCTCCTGTAATGCACTGTTTGCTACCTCATTTATTTTGTTTGCTCACAATTGTCACTTTTACCTTATGTAACGTATCGTCTGCTTTTGTAATTTGTTCACTTGTAATTTTCTGTTCCTATTGTGAAGCCCTCTGACGCCTTCGGGTAAAGTCAGCGCTATATAAAAACGCATAAAGAAAATAAATAAATAAATAAATCTTCCTGGACCTATCAGCCGACTTCGCCATGGTCTGCCACCGCAGACTACGAACACGCCTCTACGACGCCGGGATCCAAGAGAAGGCTCTGGACTGGACCACCTCCTACCTCTCTGGCAGTATACAGACCGTCCTCCTCCCCCCCTTCCGCTCCGAAGCCACCAAGATCATTTGCGGCGTACCCTAGGGCTCATTCCTCAGCCCAACGCTGTTCAACATCTACATAGCACCGCTCGCCCACGTCGCTCGACTGCACGACCTACACATCATCTCCTATGCCGATGACACCCAGCTGATCCTCTCCCTCACCAAAGACCCCCACACTGCCAAAACCAACCTCCATGAGGGAATGAAGGCCGTCGCCGAATGGATGAGAAACAGCCGACTGAAGCTGAAATCAGACAAGACGGAGGTCCTCATCCTCGGATCCACCCCCTTGGCCTGGGATGACTCCTGGTGGCCGACCGCACTAGGAACGGCTCCAAAGCCCACCGACAACTCACGTAACCTAGGGATCATCCTTGACTCCACCCTCTCCATGATGAAGCAGGTCAACGCTGTCTCTTCCTCTTGCTTCAACACCCTCCGCAGGATCTACAAGTGGATCCCCACCGAAACAAGAAGGACGGTCACCCAGGCCCTCGTTTGCAGCAGACTGGACTACGGAAACCCCCTCTACACAGGAGCCCCACCAAACTCCTGAAATGGCTCCAACGCATCCAGAATGCCTCTGCACGCCTGATCCTCGACATCCCTCACCACAGCCACATCATACCCCACCTGACATACCTACACTGGCTCCCCATCAACAAGAGGATAGCCTTCAAGCTCCTCACCCACGCTCACATGGCGCTCCTCAACACAGTACCAGCATAATTCAACAGCGGACTCAGCTTCTACACCCCTGCCCACCAGCTCCGCTCCGCTGACCATGCCCTCGCCACTGTCCCCCGCATCCAAAGAGTGACAGCCGGCGGCATATCATTCTCCGACCTCACCGCTAAAACATGGAACACCCGCCCCATCCGCCTACGGCAGACCCAAGACCTACTGACCGTCAGAAGACTCCTCAAGACCTGGCCCTTTGAACAGCAGCAGTTTTTCTCCCACCCCTTAGCGCCTTGAGACCCTCACGGGTAAGTAGTACGCTTTACAAATGCTTTGATTGATTGAATGATTGATTGAAGACTGAGGGAGGGAAAACCATTGACATTGGGTCAGAATAGATCCTATGTACTGACAGACACATTTGTGCACTCATTGACTGGAGATTTGTGTTTAAATTAATAAAAAGTGAATATAGTGCAACAAAAAAATGAGAAAAGTTTATAGCATGCTATAATAAAAATATTTGAGTTATAATGGATGAATTTGTGTACAATAAGGAGCCTAGAATAGAAGGAAAAATACCATCGAACTACATTCATGTTTACGGAAACGGCTCCAAAGCCATATGATAAAAGTATTTATGGGCTTTATAACACAGTTATAGTGTAAGAAGCCTTTTATAAGACACGGGAAAAAGATAAAGAAGACTAAAAGGAAGTTAGGGATAAGCAAATAATACAAACCAAGTGTTAGTAATGGGAGTCTCCAGTTGGCAAGGGTTTGCACCTTTGTCCAAGTAGGGACCCTTCTTCATAGTCAGGGTAAGGGGTATACACTTCTAAAATAACCCCTGCTCATCCCCTTGGTAGCTTGGCATGAGCAAACAGGTTTATCTCAGAGGCAGTGTGTAAATCATTCGTGCACACATATAGTAATACAGTGAAAACACTACAAATGGACACCACACCAGTTCAGAAAAATATGTAATCTTTATATAAGCCAAACAAGACCAAAATGACATAAATCCCCAATACAGTGATCACAATAGGATTTTTAAAAGGTAGAAATAGTTCTGTTCATAGAAAATGGTGGATGCGACACTATCAACACAAAGTATCTTGGATGCATCGCAAACATATGCAAAAAGGGTCGCAGGGAAGGTGATGCGTCAGTCCCTTACAAACAGGGAAGGTGATGCGTCGGTTCCTTGCTCCAGAGGAGGTGATGCGACAGCTCCTTCCTGCTGCACAGGGCAAGGTATGCGTCGGTTCCTGACTGGAGTGGAGGTGATGCTTCGGGTTCTTACTACATGGGGAGGTGATGTGTTGCTTTCTTACTGCGTCCCCCAGCAGTGCGACTCACCTGGCACCTCAATGCAATGTGTGATGATCTGGGATGATGCAATGTGTGAAGATCCGGGATGTGCTGCGAAGATTCCAGCCAAGTCCCCTCGATTTGTCGGTTCTTACACAGCAGGGCCTGTGTCAGAGACGGTGTGGTGTTTTCGTACATCGGAGATCGATGTACAGGACTTATTGCACAGCAGACACTTCAGCCGCATGCATGCACTGCGTTGATTCTTCGGATGCGGCGATGCGTAGAAAATTCTTCTCACACTGCTGCGATGCGTCTGAACTAGGCGATGCGTCAATTTTCACTGTTATTTAGTCTTTTGCAGTTCCCAGACCCAGAAACAGCTTCCAGAGTCCCATAACACTGTTAGGCACCTCTTGGCAGGTCAGAACTCTCAGCAAAGGAGTTCAGGCCGGACTGGGGGTGAAGTCTTTGTGTCCCTGAGACTTTAGAACAGGAGGCAAGCTCTACTTCAAGCCCTTGGAGATCTTCCTCAAGCAGGGAACACAGCACACAGCAAAGTCCTTGTCCTTTCCTTGGCAGAAACAGCCTCTGCAGGCCAACCCCAGACAGCACACAGCAAAGGGACAGTACTTCTCAATTCTCAAGATCTTCTCTTTGGCAAAGGTTCATGTTGAATCCCTGAAGTAATTTAAAGTTCAGGGGTCTGGGCCCCAACATTTATAGTCCATTTCTCTTTGTTCTCTGGTGTCAGAGAGGCTCTCTCCAAACCAGTTCTGTCCCCTCTGGTGCAGCTTCCCTGCAGGGGGTGGAGACAGCATTGTGTGAGGCAGGCCAGGCCCATTCAGGTGAAAGGAAATCTCATCCCCCTACTCTAAATGCAGCCCGGGCTTATTCAGCCTAGCCCTGACTCATTCAGGAAAGGCAGGACACATCAACCCTCCAGAGGTGGTTGTCTGAGTGAATGCACATCCCCAGCCCCTATCATTCCAAAGCCAGACAGTCAATAAACAAAAAAGCAAAGGCTCACAGGATGGCTAAGCAAATAAATGCCCACTTTCTAAATATGTCTATCTCCTGGACATAAGGAATATTGTGTTTACATCACTCAGCACTCTTGGACCACGATGCAATACACGCAGAATCATTAACTCGCAGCCATTGTGTGGGAGTTACCGGAGAGTTCGACTAGAGATATTCGCTCTTCGGATTTTCACTTATTGGTATTATTGTCACTAGGGATCGCTGCACCCTCCTACTTCAAAACAATTGAGTTATATCTACAGATATTGGCCGAATTGAGCAGATCTCACTGACTCTATACGGACACACTTTTTGCCACTCTCTATCGACTTGGGTCTGCATTTTCGGGACACCTTGAGTCAGAGTACAGATATGCACACTACTGAGCTTACCTGTTTCACACATCGGATCGATATCGGACCTTTTAACTCTTCTGCCTGACATTGGATCAGATTGGATACTTTCTTTGTACAGGAGCATATATGATATACTAGGGGTGTCGAATATATGGCGACGGATATATATTTTTGGACTAACAAGCTGTCCCAGTTCGGTTAGAACAATGCTGTGACAGTTACATTGCCGATTGATATCAATTTTGCCCTGAGGAAGCTCCCCATGTGGAGCGAAACGCGTTGGCTGATGATTGAAATGGAATGTTTTTAAAAGTGAATTAATTTCAAATAAAGAAGTGACTTTTACACCTACTTTGACCGTTTGTACTTTGTGAGCTGCGCACCCCCATTTTTGTTAAACGTATCTTTTGATCTGGAGCACAGCAATGCCATTCAACGGCTGGTGTAAGGGTTGGTTGCACAGCAATTATTATATTTAGGAACTGGTACGAGGTGCGGCACTGAGGGTCCGCTGTTGCTGTTAGGAGCAAAGATTGTTTACAATGTCGGTTGAAACAGGTTTTACAGGGGGCATGAAAAGCTTGACAGGAGTTTGAAGAAGTTGCTTGGTGTTGCCAGTTTGGGAACCATGTGCAAGGGGATAGGCAGGTAGTTAGAGGTTCAGTTTAGGACATTTAGTTACTCCCAGGTTTATATAGATACTCATAGCATTTAGGGGGAATAGAAAGTAGGAAATATTGAAATGCAATACAGTTATTGAGTTAGCTGCAAAGTGAGAATGTTTGGGGGAACTATAGTGGTGGGATAGGGGATTGTTCACTTGACGTATCAGAAGGTTTTACCTTTGGAAGGCGGTTTGCCAGGAAATGTTGTGATAATTCTTTTAACAACTTCTGCTGTCACTCCAGTAAAAAGAATCATCAACGATTCCTTAACTACCGGAATATTTCCAGAAGAACTCAAAAAGTCACACATACGCCCTTTACTGGAGAAAACAAACTTGGATCTGCTGAACCCTGACAACTAGAAACCCGTTACAAATGGACCTTTCCTGTGAAAACTGATAGAAAGAGCAGCGTTGGCCCAGATGTCACAATTCATTGAAGAGAATGACATACTTTCAGACTTCCAAACAGGATTCCATTCAGGAAGAGGCACTGAATCTGCCCTCCTTGCCATCTGAGATGACCTGAAGAATACAGTAGAATGCAACGGGGTTGCCGCGCTACCCCTTTTCGACCTCTCGGCTGCCTTTGACATGGTTTACCATGACACTCTGAAACAAAGACTCTATGAAGCTGGCATAGAGGGAATTGCTCTAGAGTAAATCGCGTCCTACCTTCGAAACAAAACTAATGTCATCCATACCCCACCTTTCTCATCCAAACCATACTCCACAAAAGTAGGGTTCCTCATGGATCTATCATCTCGCCCATGCTTTTCAACACCTACATAAAGTCATTACTGGAACTGATCAATCAATTTCAACTCACGTGCTAGAACTATGCAGATGAAACGCAAATACTCCTTCAACTGGAATGCCCCTAAGACATTGGAAAATCACAATTTTTCAGTTGTCTCAGAGCCATGGATCAGTGGATGACTTGGAGACATCTCAAATTGAATGCTTCCAAAACGGAAATACTCAGGTGTGGCGATTGGAAACATTATGACCCGCGTGCCGCCTGGCCTGATGAACTGGGATCACCGCCTAAAGTATCAAAGGAAGTCAGAAACCTCGGAATGACCATGGACTCCAAGCTGTCGATGAATGCCCAAGCAGACAAAGTAACAAGATCAAGCTTTGTTACTTTAAAAATCCTGCGACTAATTTCCCCTCATTTGGGATTTCCACACAAAGTCCAAGCTACCATCTCCCTTGTTCTGTCCAAACTCGATTAAGCCAATAGCATCTACCACGGATCACCTTTAACAACCATGAAAAGACTGCAATGGATTCAGATTTCGGCTGCCAGACTACTCTTGCATATCAAACCGCGAGACCACATCTCACCTGCCTTGAAAGCCCTGCATTGGTTACCGGTTGCCAGAAGATCCACGTTCGAGCTGCTTTGTATCACTCACAAAGTAATGCATAGAATGGGACCGCTCTTCATCAGGAATAAAATCACCAAACACATTCAACAAAGGATCCTCCGCTCTAAAGGGGCATCTCACCTCAAAATCCCAAGATACAAGAAAAAAACTATGGGTGGCACATCCTTCTCTGTTCAAGCAGCCAAACTATTGAACTCTTTACCCCAACATAAGCTCTACCGACAACCACCTTATCTTCAGAAAATGAATCAAGAACTGTCTCTTCCCCACCTAAGCACCATACGCAGACAGAAATTTACAGCATATCCCTCTGTATATAAGCAATTATTTTCTCTATAGATATGCACTTATCTTTGTGTATTGCTTTGTATAAACATGTAGAATAATTATGTTGTTAAAAAAAATATAATAATAAATAAATACATTAAAAAAAATCTCTGGTCTACATGTACTTGCTTCCATTGTGCATCTATGTTCCTCCATGTACTTGGATCTGTGTATCTGTTAATTTTCTACTGAAAAAGCATATCCAATGCACTACCCTATTGCTCATCCTGTACCTCTACTACCTCTACCAATATCTTTAATCTACATATACTTACCTCCTTTATGCATTGATATACTTTCAATGTACTTATGAATCTATATATTTATCACCTTCTTCTAATTGGGCATTTCGAATGCACTACCCAATTTCTCAGCCTATACTTCTCTCAATATATCTTCTAGCCCAACTTCCTGACTCCTCTCAACTGCTCTTTCCAATGCATTACCCTATCTCTAACCCTATACATCTATCAATATATCCTCTACATCCACTATCTCATTTATCCCAAACCCCATAGCACTACTATGATCCCCAAAATAACCCTTTACAGAGTCTCTCCTACTCTACCCCTCCTTGCATCGTCTGACACCTCTTTTACTATACAGATCACCCAAAACAAACCTTTCTAAACTCTTCCCTCTGACTCTTCCCCTCCAAAAACCGTTATACTTATCCAACAGCCTTCTCCTACTGCTATGACCTAAAAAAAGAAAAAACAAATAGTCCTTTACTCTTTTGTCCCTTATGGGTTCCAGAGTAGCGTGCTACTCGCCAATAAAGCATTTCAACATCACATCAGGGTTATAAGCGCTATATAAATGCAAACCTTTTTCCTTTTTCTACCTCTCCCCAACCCTTCTCAATCCAAAACATTGACTAACTTATCCACCACTCAAAATAATTTCATGTTTTACCATACTTATCCATCACTAATCCTTAAGGGTTCCAGAGTAGTGTGCTACTTACCAAAAAAGCGCTTCAAAACCCCATCAGGGGTAGTAAGCGCTCTATAAATGCAAACCTTTTTCCCTTTTCTACCCCTCCCTAACCCTTCTCAAGCCAAATAACTGACTAAGATATCCACCACTCAAATTAATTTCATGTCTCACCATACAAGTTCAACTCTGATCCTTGTGGGTTCCAGAGTAGCGTGCTACTTGCCAAAAAAACCACTTTAAAACCCCATCAGGCACTATATATATACAAACCTCTTTCCCTCTTCTATCCCGCCACCTTCCCTTCTCTTTCCAAATAACTGCATAATATATCCACCACTCAAATTACTTCATATTTTACTATACTAATGTGCAACACTAATCCTTTATGGGTTCCGGAGTAGCGTGCTACTCACCAGAAAAGCACTTCAACACCCGCCAGGGGTAACAGGTGCTATATGAATGCAAAACTTTCTTCCCCTTCTATTCCTCCGCTATCCTTCTCACTCCAAATAACTGACTAATATCCACCACTCAAATTACTTTCATATTTCACCATACTAATTCACCACTGATCCTTTATGGGTTTCCGGAGTAGCGTGCTTCAACACCCCATCAGGGGTAACAGGCGATATATAAAAACAAACCTTTTTTCCTCTTCTATCCTTCCGTATCCAAATAACTGACTAACCTATCCACCACTTAAAATGTATTTGCTTGTTTCACTGTAATAATTCAACACTAATCCTCCATGGGTCCCGGGGTAGCGTGCTACTCGCAGAGAAAGGGCTTCAACGCCTCGTCAGGGCTAGTACGCTCTACACAAATACAATTACAATACAATTCAATATGCACCTGTTTCCATAAAGCGACTTGTTCCACAGACAAAAGTGCTTAGTGTCTGTTCTACACCCCCCGCCAACGCCTCCCTCACGTTGGGCTCTAAAAATCCGTCAGTGCCGGCTCTTGTCCATTAACACTTTCCATTCTGTGACTTGTGGTTTTGTCCACTGCAAGCTTGACCTGATGAGTCGTAGCGCACAGTGTGTTGTTGCTAAAATAAACAGGACAGCCGGAAGGTGGCCTTCCTGACCTGACCCGGAACCACTCTGAAACCATGCGCTCTGATACATCTACTCCTATACATAAAGCTGTCCATTCCTTGAACACGTCACCTACTGCTGTTGTAAACTACCCATCGTTGCTACTATTTAAGCAGACTTTGTTTACATATCTTAAAGCGTGGCCCAAGGCTTGTGAACCCCTGGCTTCTGTCACTGATTTTAAGTTGAGTTTATCATTTGTGAGCACAGGGGATGGCGTAAGCACCTGTCTCCTATCGACATTCGCTTACTCGCATCTGAAGCCATCTATCAGGCTCCTGGGAGCCATGAAGAGCGAAAGCTGTGCATTCATGGGAAGCCAATAACGCGCTAACAAACTCGTTAACGGTTTATAGGTGTTTGCTCATATATGGAATTACTGTCCCCTATTGTAAAATAAGGAATTAACACAGCATAGTTGTAAACCGTCAGCACATAAATATAAGACAATATGCAAGTGGCGCAGAAAACGTGCAAGGAGCGCGGCCTTCTTCAGGCAGCAGGATACACTCCTGGGTGAGATGCGCGCCATACAAAATAACATAGCATAGCTTGCAGTGCTATTTACATGTGATAACGCGAAACTGGTGCATCATAAATAAAGCTGATGACTGCATGAAAACCTAGCAGGCCTCTGCACATGAATATACTCGATGATGCATTTGGGGAAACATTTTCTCCAGGAACTCTGTGTGTCATGACATGGCAGCAGAAAGGGGGTGGATTCCCTAGGAGTGGAGTCATGAAAAGCAGAGTGTGAGAGTCATCTATACATTTATTTTAAAAAAGCGCTGCTACAAAGATATTGTCAACAAGGACAAATGTGAACGTAAATATGGTCTTGCTCAATTAATTAGTCACAAAGAGACTGTATTTTAAAATATCTTACAGCACAAAGGCACCTGCCACAGAGATGTTTCTGTGCCTACAAATTTTTAGGAGATTATAATACTGGTAAGATAACTCTGATGGTTATTTCACATGCTGGACGGATCTCTATTTTGTCGAGTTACAATTTTGACATAGAGGGTTTATGTGCCTGCTCCAAAGCACATCTTGCACCATGCAGACCCCCGATTTGTATTTTATGTCGATAGGTAAATGGACTACTACTTTTGACACAGAAAACCTTTTTGGTATATTTGTAAGCCTTCTCATATAGCACTGTGAACTATAAACCAGCATCAAGAAGCTGTATGCAAACTGTAAGGAACGGGGTTAGAACCTTGCGATAAAATGATCGCCGCTTTATTGGCAGGAAACTGCCGATAAAGTGGCGATAATAGGCTTGATAATATGCTCTATGGAATTCCAATCGAAACTCATGTTAGATGTCCTTCACATTTAACATGAGCTTCGATTGGAATTCCATAGAGCATATTATCAAGCCCATTATCGCCGCTTTATCAGCAGTTTCCTGTCGACAAAAGCGGCGATAATGTAACGCCCTTTCTTGATAATATGCCCCCTTGTTTTTTTTTCCCCACCTGTCGTTATTCTAATGTTGATAAAAAATGGTTCCTTTGGTAGCAATAAAGTCTAGCACAGACTGTCCAAACCACTGTGTTTCATTTTAAATCCTGAATTTGTGTTGAACCCGACCATGCACTCAACATACAGTGCCAACCAATAACCACAATATGTGCCTCTTACACCGTGTAACCCTCAGTGTCCTATGTAATATCCTGTACACCCATGTACACACTTGTATGTTTTATTGTTTCTATATAATGTGTGTGTGATGTAAAGCACTCTGACAGCCTACATAGGGATGAGCAGTTGTATAAAAGATATAAAATAAATAAATAATTAGTAAGTGCTATTTAAATTGTTATTTGTTCGATTAACCACGCAGACAGATAAATCTGACATTCTTACAGTGCATTCTTATCTCTCATACAGTGGTTGCACAAAGTCATAAAATCTGCCCCCAATCATAGGGCCTCATTTATGAGAAGTGACGCACCGCTGCGTCAAAGCAGCGATGCGTCACTACTCAGTGCGCTCTCCTTGTGACATGATTGATGCGTCATATTTATTTTATGACGCATCATGTGGCAAGGAGTTAAAGATACGTCAGTATTTCTGATGTATCTATATGGCGCAAAAGTGACGCATTGCTGGAGTGTGTCAAAAAAGTGACGCAATTCCAGCAATGTGTCCTTTCACATGGGGCAAGTCCCATGTGAAAGGGCCTGCGTCAGTCTTACGCCTGCTGTGAGGCAGGCGTAAGATATTGACGCATTTGCGTACTAGAAGTGGTGGAGTGAAATCATATAGATTTCACTGCGTCACTTCTATGACCCTTTCTTGCGTCAGAATGCCCCACCTGCACAGGCCAGTACCTGGCCCAGGGATAATGTGGCGCAGGGGTTTACAAAGTGACGCATCTAACCAGATGTGTCACTTTGTAAATATGGTGCAACAAGGCACATTTTTTACGTCGCTGGTGCGTCACAAAAAGTGGCGCACCAGCGGTGCAAAAGTGACACAAGGTCTCATAAATGAGCCCCATAGTCTCTCCGAAATATTTGTAAAGTGATAACAAAGTGTGCGCTTTGTTTCACTCCATTGCATTGGCATCTTGATGTGAGGCTGTAGAAAGCTCAGAGCCAGGGTGATACTCTAACAATAGGAGGACTTTGGGTCCAGCAGAGATCGAAAATAAGAAAACCCTTTCAACGTCTGCAGGTGGCTGCTTTCAGCAGAAAACAGATAAAGCGCGGGTGCTGCTGAATACCTCCCAGTTTGGAAAATTACACAGGAACAAATTCAGCATATGTCACTGGGGCTAGCTGAATCCCGAATCCAGCTCAATAGTAGCTGCTGGATATGCGATTCAGCTGGATCCCCTGCCTTTCCTGCAATGCGTACACTAGGACATAGGTCTCCAACAAGTTCAGAGCTCAGGAGCTATTAGTAGCTCACAAGTTGTTCACCATAGTGAAGCTCAGTAAAATATCAGTCAGATGGTTTATGCACATTAAAGAAGACAGCATGCTCATATCAAGACCCTTAGCGTGGCAACCAGCCAAAGCAAGGGCATGGCCTCCTGCTAACACACAGTCTGTTGGCTTATGAGGTTTGTGACAAGCCCATATTTATCCACTCTAAATCTAGAAAAGTCACAAGGAGACTGGACATGTTGGAGACTCAGTGTCAGTCATTTAATGTGTGTGAACAAAGGGCTTGGAAAGAAAAGTGTCCACAGGAGCCAGAGGGGAGCTGCTTAAATGTGGGCCAGCAGAAGCCAGAGAGAAAGTGTATGAATTAAGTACAGGAATTGAGGAGAATGGACACTTAGGGCCAGATGTAGAAAGACTATTAACGGTCGGTAACGGCCGAAATCAGCCATTACCGACCGGTAATAGGCTTTTCCTATGTAGGTGGCAAATTTACTGATTCGGTAAATAACGAATCGGTATTTATCGATTCGGTAATTACAGAATCATCATTTACCGATTCGGTATTTACCAAATCGGTAAATGACATGTAGGAAGCACTTCAAAGAATGCTTCTGTGCTTTAAGGATTCGTTATTTACCACCAACTATTAGTTGGTGGTAAATAACGAATACCTCGGTAAATACAAATCTGTGCATTTACACCTGTGCAATGTGTCAGACATACATGCCCTTAGGGCATGTATGTGTGCCACATGCACTATTCAGGGGTGCAACAGGGTGTCAAAAGTGACACTCTGCCACCCTTGACTCTTTCCCTATTTTACTGAATCAGTATTTTTTACCAAATTATTATCTACATAGCATTTACGTATTCGAAAATACTGAATCTGTAAAATTCTGTATTTTCGAATCGATAAATGTCAATTACCTACATCTAGCCCAAGATCTAGAGCTGAGATCCACTACCAATCCTCACTGTTCTGTCATTTTCCCTTTGTTTATACACATTTTCATGTCTATCTACGTGTGACATTTTGTATATCCCAGATAATGATGGTTGCTCCTTGGATGCTATGCCTGGGGTCTAGGACCACTAAAAAGATATGGGACTAATACCTGGCCTACTTTTGTCAGTTCTGGCATACTAGTGACCCTCACATAATTAGCTTTGTCTAGCTGTGCATACTGCCAGGCATCATGGATATTTTTGGGACTGTTTTCTAAAGTAGAAATATATGTGAGTAAATCTATATGAGTAAATGTACTCATAACCTTTGCAATAAATTGGCTCCTTTGGGCTAGTCACCGTTTGTGGGTATATATTTACTACAAGGTGTATTACGTGTCTGCACCCCCTGAATTCAGGGGATGGAGTCTAATTTGTGAGTGTAAACATATGATTTTCAACTTTTCACATGTAGATGAGAGCTCTGCCGCCGGGGCAGAGATCTCTCATTGATAAATGTTAGAGAATAGTTTAAAAGTTTATTAAAGCTTAAAAATAGTAAAAACATTTGTAAGGTAGCTTTATTGCAAATTAGTTTAGATTATTTATTTATTCATTATGTAGTAAAATGTACTAAAAGTTGTGTACAGAATTAATTTAAATTAATGTAAGTTTTTCTTTTAAAAAAGTTACATTAAATATCGCATTTTAAAAAGCTTATTCACATATTTAGTGATAGATTCACAATTATGGTATATTCATATGTTTATTTTACTTTTAACATTACATTAATTTATTAATATGTTTACAAAGTTCATTTAATTTAGTATTAGTTCTTATATGCCTATCTTCCGGCCCTATAATATATATGCAAAATACAGATTCAGAGTAATTTCACATAGTTTTCCTGAAATTTAATGTAAATCTCCAAATGCAAATTCTGCTAATTTCGCACCCACCATTAATTTGCATTAGACTTCCGATGTAGGTCTTTTCACTCACAATTCCTTAATGTCTTAGCTGCAGGTCACCAATGATGTGGCGTAACGGCCAGAGATGCCAACTTCGGAGCTTGGGAACCTTGGGCCTCATTTATGGAAAGTGATGCATCGCTGCGTGAAAACAAGGATGCGTCACTTTTCATTGCGCCCTCCTTTCGACACCAATGATGCGTCATATTTACATTATGATGCATCATTGCGCGAGGAGTTACAGATACGTCAGTATTTCTGATGTATCTGTAAGCGCAATAGTGACGCATTGCTGGAGTGTGTCAGAAAAGTGACGCAACTCCAGCAATGCGTCATTTCACATGGGGCAAGCCCCATGTGAAAGGGCCTGCGTCAGTCTTATGCCTGCTGTGATTTTGACGCAACAGCATCCTAGAAGTGACACAGTGAAATCTCATAGATTTCACTGCGTCACTTCTACGACCCTTCCTTGCGTCAATTCGCCCCCCTTGCATACATTATACCTGGCGCAGGTATAATGTGGTGCAGGGGTTTACAAAGTGACGCATCTACCTAGATGCGTCACTTTGTAAATATGGCGCAACAAGGCACATTTTTTTACGCCACTGGTGCGTCACAAAAAGTGACGCACCGGCGGCGTAAAAGTGACACAATGGCTCATAAATGAGGCCCCATGTTTGAGTCTAGGCGTTGGTTCAACCTTCTGTGATTCTGGGCAAATCACTTAATCTCCCCGTGCCTACCTAAAAATGAATGTGTAATGTACCTGGTGCTCATGTAAAGCGCTCCAAGACCTTCGGGTCGAGTTCACGCTATATAGAAAAAAATGCAACAAAAAAACCCTTTAAATCACTGAATAAAGCACGCATGCTGTTCATGCATTATCACTGCATGTTCAATAAATGTGGCATGCAGTATTATTTACAAATGTGTCTCATAGGGAGGGAATGTGAGCAGGCAATTGAATTCAGGTGTGGGCTTCACCTATTTCTAAGGAGGCAGCACTCTGCTGAGATCCATTTTCCTGCTCTGAGGCAGTGAGCCTCGCAAAGGTCTTTAAAAGCCTGACAGTCACACACATCCCTCAGAGAACTCCACTGACTCCCTCTGCCTGCCAGCCTGTATCACATTCTCGAAAGGCACTCAAAGGTAGCACCCACCGTTCCTGGCATCCGAGATTAAGACATCTGGTGGAACACGCTCGACACGGTGCAGGGGCATCACTAGATTCGACTTCTGGCAAAATAGGAGGAAAAAGATAATACCCCAGCTATTTATTTACTTGCTCTGCTCTAAGGACCTGGAACAGCATACACTTCCAGATCCGCTAATCTCCCTCCATTTTGCACTTCTGCAAGCAGCTGAAGAACCATTTCTCCAAGCAACATTATATCCCAGTGTACCTTCCAGTTTGCTGACGAATGTCTCCTCTTCCATTCCCCACTCCCAGCTCCCTCTAGCATCCTCTGTGATCGACCCTTTAGGCCTGCCCCTTTATACTCACCTACCTTCCTCTGAATGCAGCACCCCAGCCTGTGTTTGTCTCCCTTCTCCCACTAGCCCCACCTCACCTTCTATTTAAAACCAAAAAAACACTGAAATACACAGTAATGGTTAGCTTCGCCATCAATAACTCAAGAAACATCCATGCAAACCACAAATCACCCACTAAAGGCAGTGCTCATGACATCCTGGATGTAACAATTATAATTACAAATATCATAATTCATCTTACATGTCAGATTACATGCAAGACTACCTTTAACCCTCTTAAGTAGATGACCTGACTGTAGTTTTGTTTATTGTTTTGAGTATGTTTAGCTATTTAGGGATATGCTTTTATGTTTATTGATTAGTATAAATACTGTGAGGTCATTTGCATTACACTGCAATTCACCAGTAAGGACATGAACATATGAGTTATGATTTGCTTGGCTGTTGTCTGAGCTATGGGTTTATGCCCCAGCCATAATTTGTGTATTTCAGTGGTTTTGAAATTTACTTCGCAACCAGATCTGCACTTTAACTGTAGTATTGCAATAAGTATATTTAAACATATGTTAATGTAAGTTAAGGTGTTATAGCCAACGATAAGCCTAACTTTAACCTTTTTTTGTACATCCGGGAGAGAATGAAAACGTATAAATTCACAGCGCCAAGAAGCCCTTGGGCATACGTGAATTCTACAATTTTAGTAACAGAACATAAATATGTAAGCCTATATTTTCTTCCAGCTTTCAGCTGATTGGACCACTTCACAATTTGAATCAACACGAGCAATGGCAACACGTGGCAGTTTAAAGCGATACCAAAGGGGATCATGAACGGAGCGTTGGAGCAAATCAAACACTCACCCGCCAATCAACTGATCTGGCTTTAATCCATCACCATTATTTATTTCACTCTACCACCCCAGTTCAGACATGGCCATATGCAAATCAGTCTGACCCTGTGCCTCATGTGAACAGTCCAGCCCGAACTGCCAAGCCATGTCTTCCCTGGACCGGAAACAAGCATTTTGGGACCGGTTTCTGGCCGTTTAGCCAGGATTAATTCTGAATATGTAGGTTTATTTTTGGCATTCCAGGGATTTGGTGGCATTTTACTCAGGGGTATAATTGGAAACCCATATTGAATATCCCACGTAAAAGTTAATATTTGTTCATTCCCTATTTAGTGGGGTTCTATCAAAAATATCTTGTAGAAGAAGATGGCAAGAAATACAAAACTCCAACAGGGAGGTTAATCTAATCCTAAAACAAATACATTTGTATATGAACCAGCATGTTCTTTATGTGGGGGTAAACAATTAGGATACCTTTTCATCTCTCCAGGTCTAGAAACAGTATTTCATATCTGATTGGGAAAGATCAGGAGAAGTTGAAAAACAAACCTTCAATTGACCTCCCTTCATCTTATATGGCCATCATATGGGTGATGAGTTATTGAAAGTTAAGTTAAAACAAAAACATTTATTTTCGATTGTTTTGTAATGCTGATGTTAGAAATGGGGTCTCTAGCTGGCTGTGGTTTGCACCCTGTCCAAGTGAGAAACCTCACTATAGTCATGGTAAGTAGGTTGCACCCTCACAAAAACAAAGTCTGACCTTCTTGGTAGCTTGGCTTATCCCAAAGGCAATGTTTAAAGTACTCGTACACACACACAGTAACACTGTGAAAACATGACAAAAGGACTCCACCACCAGTTTAGAACAATAGCCAATATTTATCTGATTAAAACAAGACCAAACGACAAAACTCCAATATACAAAACTCAAGATATGAGTTTTCAAATATAATTGAAGTTATAATTCTTAGAAATCAATGGGTGCGCATGACAACTTAGAACAAAGTACCTTAAATGCATTAGAAATCAAAGAAGATGCTTAACACAGGGGAGGTGAGGCGTCGGAAAAGCCAGTGATGGATCGATACCTTACTGCTATGCAGGTTGTTGGCACAGTGAGGTTCGAGGACAGTGCATGGAGCAGAGTAAGGGATGCATCGGTTCCTTAAGGCGGTACAGAGAAGTTTTGCCATCCAGCAGAGGACCCCAGGTGCCGGCAGATTAAGTTATTGATGGCCCTGAAAATTCTAATAGGAGGCACACTCAACTCAAGCCCTTGAAGAAACCTGGAAAGCAGGATGTATAAAACAAAGTCCAAGCCTTTCACTCTCAGGTCAAAAGCAGCACGCCTTATGCCTGGAAAGTGGCAGTCCCTCCAGACAGCAATACAGCTCTTCTTAATGGCTGAATGACCTCAATCAATAGGTGTTCTAGGTATATGATGTCAGAGGTCCAGTACTTACACCCATTTCAGCCTTTGAAGTAGGCAAACTTCAAAGAAAGGTCTTTGTAGTGCACAGTACCCTGCCCTTCCTGGCTCCAGAGACACTAGAGGGGTGGAGACTGCTTTGTGTGAGAATAGGCATAGCCCTATTCCGGTGTCAGTGTCAACTCCTCCCATCACTCTAGCTCAGAAAGGCGCACCAGCCAGGTATTTGGGCCATCAGGATATTCAGGGCGCACCTCAGCTCCCTTTGTGTGACTATCGGAGTGAATGCACAAGAGCCCAACTGTCACCTTGGCCCAGATGTGTATTCAGAGGCAGGCAGATGAACAGAATGGCTAAAGTAAGAAAATGCCAACTTTCTAAAAGTGTCATTTTCAGACCTCCAATTAAAAAAACAACTTCACTAAAACATTTATTTTTACATTTTGAATCCTGAGGCACCAAATTCCAATTTCCTATCAGCTGCCAATTGAAAGATACACTTGTGAGATATTACATGGCAGCTCCAATGCTAACCTATGGGAGAAATTGGCCCTGCTGTAGTGAAAGATTGAATTTGCTGAATTTCACGACCAGAACAGGTAAAACACAACATTGAATGTCCTACCATTTTTACCACATTGCACCCTCCCCATGGGGTTACCTTGGGAGTATCTTAGGGGTGTCTTACATGCAATTAAAGGGTAGTTTGAGCCTGGCAAGTGTGTGCAGATGCCAGGTCGGAATGGCAGTTGAAACTACACAGCCAGACACTGCAGTGGCAGGTCTGTGACATGTCTGCAGGGATACTCTTGTGGGTGGCAAAACCAGTGCACAGTACTAGAGATATACTAATAAATTTAATAGGTCAATCATAGAGAAACCAAATACTATTACACTTACACTTTAGCACTGGTCAGTAGTGGTAAAGTGCGCAAAGTCCTAAAGCCAGCAAAAATAAAATCCAGTACATCGTCAAAAACAGGAGGTCAGAGGCAAAAAGACAGGGGAACCATGCCAAAAGATGCCAGGTCTAACATTTGTCCCCCCAGCTGGGAGAGCTACCAAACCTCTTGGGAGTTCTCAACACTAAGGCGGAAGAATCAGGAAAGATCATCAGCGTTGTTGTGTTATGTTCCAGGGCGGTGCGCCACCATAAAGTCCATTGCCTGTAGGGAGATGAATATCCTCAACAGTTTAGGATTCTCCTCCCTCAACTGCATTAACCATCTGAAGGGCATGTGATCTGTCTGAACCTGGAAGTGAGTCCCAAACAAGTAGGGTCTTAGCTTCGTCAGCGCCTATCCCACAGCAAAAGGTTCCCTTTCTATTGCTCTCCCCCTCTGTTCCCCGGGAAGACCGTCCTCCTAATGAAGGCTACAGGTTGATCTGGGTTTAGCCGTAAAAGCATGGATCCCACACCATGCTCTGAGCCATTAATCTGCACCACAAATTCTTTGGAAAAGTCAGGAGGCCTCTGTCAGGCTGTCAAAAGGAGTCTGTCATGCCTCGGTCCAGATCACCTGATGGGACTGCTTCTTGGAAGTCAGCTCTGCCAATGGAGCAATAATGGTGCCATACCCTTTGACCAATCTCCTGTAGCACCTGGTGAGAACTAAAAAGGCTCTTGCTTCAGTCTGGGTATTGGGGGCTGCCCAAGGCAGAATGGTATACATTTTTGTCTATAAGGGCTGTGTTTTGCCGGTCCCTACCTGGTGTCCCAAGTACACCATAGATCCCTGCCCTATCTGGCACTTACTAGCCTTGACAGTGAGGCCTGCTCTCTGCAGGCCATTCAACACCTCCTGCTGATGGTACAAATGGTCCTCTAAACTGGAGTTGAAAACTGTATTTTCGTCAAGGTAGGCAGAACTGAAGTTCTCCAACCCAGCCCAACCACAACCTCTGGAATGTGGCAGGGGCGTTCTTCAACCCAAAAGGCATGACCCAGAACTGGTACTGCCCTTCTGGTGTTGAGAACGCTGATCTCTCATGTGTCCCCTCTGTCAAGGCAATCTGCCAGTACCCAGACGTTAGATCAAACATGCTGAGTAACTTGGCAGCTCTAAGCCAATCAATGAGCTCATTAACTCAGGTGATGGGGTGTGCGTCACTCTTGGTGATGGCATTGAGCCCACAGGAGTCAACACGGAACCGCAGTTCAGGTGTGACATCGAGTGGGGCAGTCTTGGGGACCAAACGACTGGGCTGACCAAGGACTGTTAGAGGGCTCAATCTCCCCTAACTCCAGCATCTTAGAGACATCCTCTTTCATGCTGCACCGCTCTATATCAGACAACCTGTAAGACGTGTGCTTAACAGGCAGGTTGTTCCCAGTGTCAATATCGTGGGTGCACCATTAGGTGACTACAGGGATGAGTGAAAACAAAGAGGTAAACTGTCCCAGCAACTGGTGAAAGTCTCTCTGCTGCTCTAGAGTCAGAGTAGGGGTGATGACCACACCCTCTACTGACCCATCCTGCTCTTTGGAAGACAGGAGGTCCAGGAGAGGTCTACTCTCCTCTTCCATTTCATCATCCTTGAACAAGAGAATGATCAACTCAGACCTCTCAAAATGTGGTTTGAGGTGGGTAACCTGTAGGGCCCTCAAAGGGTTCCTAGGAGTCTGCATGTACACCCGATAGGTGAAATCACTCTTGCACTCCTTAACCTCAAATGGCCCAGACAAGCGGTCTTGCAGAGCATGAGGCTCTATTGGCTCTATTGGTGCCATCACTCACACTTTCTGCCAAGGCCGAAACTCAACCAGAGTGGTATTCTGATCATACAATTGTTTCATATCCTCCTGACTTGCTTCCAGATTCTCCTGGGTGAGTTTCCGGAAGCGAGCTATCTGGTTCCAGAAGGCCAGCATGTAACTCAAAACATCCAGGGTGGTTTCATAGGAGCTTGCTCCCAGCCTTCCTTTACCAAACTGAGATGTCCTCTCACAGGGTGCCCATACAGAAGTTCACTTTCATGCAAACCACTTAAAGGGCTATTGCGTAGTGAGGCCCAGTGACTGGGGGCGCCACGGAGGACCGGCACCACGCGATATCCGAGTGGACAGCCCATGCACCGGGCTAAGTCAGCAGGTGATTCTGGGGCGGATCGGCCTCGGTGTGGGCAGCTGCAGTGTGAGTGCTCTGAGCATGCAATGGTAGCCGTGGTCGGTCGCCTGGCAGCGTGAGGCCTTGCGAGGGACATTCCTGTGGAGTGTGGCCAGTGCGCAGTTTGGTAGCAGAGTTTCCAGGACTTTGGGGGAGCGATATAGCAACCGGCCTAGAGAGGCACCCGGCGTCCTAACGCACAGTGCCCACCGGCGATATTGGAGGCGACATCCGGGTTTACAGGTGGCTGATTCTGGCGGAGGGTGTCCCCGGCCTCCGAAGACAATGACCAGAGGCGGGAGTGGTGGAGGATCCATGAAACTGGGGCCCATTGATAACTACAAGGGGCCGAGCGGTGGAGCTGGGGCCGCTGGGGGCCAGCACGGCTAGGGGCCTGATAATGATTGATGGCGGCGATAACCCAGTCAAGGGATATGCTGGACGCGAAAATATGTGCCGTGGGTGCAGATGTCACATTATTGCGTCAAGACCTGCAGAACGCTGTGGCTCGCATCACAGGGGCCGAAACTAGGATTTTGGGGGTGGAAGATGATGTGGCGACCCTTAAGCGCAAAGTGACCGACATGAAGAGTGTCCAGAAGGGGCTGACCCTTAGAGTGGAAGATGCGGAAGGACGGGCCCAGCGCAACAACCTTAGATTTGTGGGGCTCCCGGAGGGCTGTGAGAAGGGCAACATGGAGCGCTTCCTGACCCAGTGGCTGGAGAGTTGGCTCCCTCCCGAATACTTATCGAGATGCTTTGTGATTGAGCGGTCTAGATCCAGGAGGTGCTCCTCTCCGGGGGCACCGCGGGCGGCGGAGCGGCTGCCCCGGAGCATCCGAACACAGATCCTTGAACATTCAACCGGCGAGTGGTGGAACATTTGTGTGCATATACCCCTGTGGGTGTAAGTGTAAGAGACACTCTGCCGGAGTGGTCGAAGGGCTGAGAGGGGCAATTGCGACAAACTAAATGATGGTGAATATGAGGATATGGGCATTTGGGGATTGGGTGGGGGTAGTCAAGTGACGGACCACTTCCCTGGGCTTAAGGCTTGTTGGGGGGGATTTGGGTGAATGAGTATTTTATTCGGGATCCATTGGTGTAGACGGCCTCAGGTCCTGCGTTTGGGATCAGGGGTTGCCCAGGCCGCGACAGGTACTTCAGCGTTTTTTTAGGTATGGGGGTGGGGGGTTTGGGGGCAAAGGGGGTGGGGTGGGAGTTGGGGGAGGGCTTGGTCTGATCTGCACGATGAGTATGAGGTCTCAACAGTTGGTGTGTATACGTCCTCTAGGCCCGTCTATTGGGCTCTTGACGTGCATCCCCTTGGATGGTGGTTGAAGGAACCAGGCCGATGATTCCCAGGGCGTCCATGCAGATACTTAGCTGGAATGTGTGGGGAGTGCTTGATAAGGTGAAGAGAGGGGCAGTTTTGCGGTTGGGGAAAAGGGAAGGAGCGGATGTCCTGCTACTGCAAAGAACGCATCTGCTAGGCAACAAAACACTTGGCTTACAGCGCTATGGATACCAACAGGTTTATCATGCTGGGTTTGCTAAGGGGTCCAGGGGGGTGGCCATTCTGGTGCATCGCAGGTTGTCCTATGTCCACTCGAAGCAGTGGGTCGACCGCAAGGCCGATACATATTTATTAAAAGGATGCTTGGTGAGGAGCCCCTGGTGCTGGGGAGTGTGTAGGCCCTGCCCCCGCTGCAGTGGTCGCTAGTGGAAAAGTTGTTTGCGGTATGGGCAGAAATTCCTGAGGCTATAGCGGTGATTGGGGGTGACTGGAACGATGTAATGAATGGTCGGATGGATCGCTATAGACCAGGGGGTGGACAGGTAGTGGACACGCCCACTAAACTAGGCGACATGGTTAGGGGGATGGGCTGGGTAGCTGCTTGGCGATACCTTCACACCCATGATCGGGAATATACATAACTTTCTACAGTTTATAAGTCCTTTTCTAGATTGGACTGTGTGTTCTTCTCCCGCGCAGCAATCAGTAGAGTGAAATCAGCGATTATATTACCACTGGGGCTCTCGAACCACTCTCCGGTTACGGTAGACGTTTGGCTAGACAAAGGGCAGCAACCTTTTCGGTGGCATCTCGCCACGTGGCATCTTCAGCAGGAGGATTATAGGAAACACATGGGGGAGGCCAAAGCCCACTACTGGGAC
Organism: Lissotriton vulgaris; assembly: GCF_964263255.1. Classification (NCBI taxonomy): domain Eukaryota; kingdom Metazoa; phylum Chordata; class Amphibia; order Caudata; family Salamandridae; genus Lissotriton; species Lissotriton vulgaris. Next base: position 299,900,280 of record NC_141695.1, read on the forward strand.
GATAATGTGAGGTCGGTTGCTGATGTTGTGACACTCTGGGAGGCCCTGAAGCCCACACTGCGTGGGGTGGACATTGCCTGGTGTGCAGCAGCCCGTAAAAAGCGTAGCGAGGACTTAGTGAAGGCCGCAGCACATGTTGAGACTCTAGAGGGGTGATGCAGTGGAACTAGGGAGGGTAGAGAGGTGGGGCAGCTACTACTGGCACAGCAGTCTTATGCGTCTTTGTTACTGGATGAGGCTCAGCAGGTGAGGTTGACGCGTATATCAGTGGGGGGATAAGTCGGGCACTATGCTCCATAGGCTCTGCCAAAATACGCTGCAGGCGCATACGTTGCCGGGGATCACAGATACGGTCGGGCCTTGATTACAGACCCCAAAGAGATAGCGGATATTTTTGCACTATATTATGCCGCACAATATGCTCAGCAGGAGTGCCTCCCTGCGGCGGTAGTGGATACATTTATTGCGGACCTCCCACCAAGTGCGGTATCGGAAGAGGTGCGGGAGCGTCTCAAACTCCCCCTAACTGCTGAAGAGCTGGGCATGGCCCTAGGGGAGCTTAATACCGGAAAGGCACCCGGGCCCAATAGGTTCCGAGTGAATTTTTTAAGAAATACCATCTCCAATTGGGACCGCACTACAGGGCAGTGTTGGAGGCGGCTAGAGAGCAGGGTCGCCTGCCGGCAGACTGGAGACATGCGGAGGTGGTGGTGTTTCACAAGCCTGGCAGGCTTCCAGAAAGGCATGAGTCTTATCGACCCATCTCCCTCCTAAATGTCGAAGCAAAGATACTGGCCAAGGCGCTAGCGAATCGTCTCCTCCCTTATATAACAGAGCAGGTCCATCCGGATCAGGCTGGGTTTATGCCCCAGAGGGTAACGAGGCATAACATCAGACATGCTCATGTCGCAGTAGAGGCGGTTAGAGGCACTGGGGAGCAGGCAACGCTCCTGTTGGCAGACATAGATAGGGCATTTGACTCGCTGAGTTGGGTCTACCTGTTTGCACTCCTGCCTCGTCTTAACCTCGGGCCCCGTTTTTTGTCGTACCTAAAACTATTATACACAGACCTGATGGCTTCGGTGAGGGTGGCTGGGGCCACATCTACCAAATTCAACATAGGGTGAGGTACTCGGCAGGGATGCCATATTTGTTCGCCCTGGCTATGGAGCCGTTGGCGGCGTGGGTGCGCATGGACGCACAATTGAAAGGCTTTGAATGCAAAGCCGGACCTTCTGATAGAATTGCGCTGTACGCGGATGATGTCCTGTTTTTCATTGCTAATATTAATAGGTCGGGACCGCGTATTTTGGATATAATGCAAATCTTTGGTGAAACATCTGGACTGTACTTGAATCCGCGTAAATCCACCCTGTGGGTGCTGAGAGACCGCACGGGAATTGGATCATGGGCGTCCACGTTGCAGGTAGCAGTATTTAGGAGTGTTCCTGTCTGAATCCTCCATAGTCTCCTGGGAGCGCAATATAGTGCCGGTCTGGGACCGGGTTCGAACAGAGATAAAGACGGGGTCCCGTATGCCCCTTACTATTTATGGCCGGCGATCTTTAAGATGGTTGCCCTCCCACGTCTCCTATACCAATTGCAGAACCACCCTTACCCGATTTCACCTCATTGGTTTAGGCAAGTCAATTCGGTGCTGGGGCACTTCCTTTGGGTGGGTGTGGGTTGCGCTGCGCACCTGCTTTTTATCGACATACTGTGGTGGGTTGGCAACGTCCGATATCCTGTCATACTATCAGGCCTCCCATCTTTTGATCCTGAACGAATGGTGGTATGGAAATAGGGGGGACCCGGCTTATGCTCTTGAGCGTTATCTTATGGGGTCCGACACTCTGCACACTATTTTGTATTCGGTGCGGTTGAGGAGGCGGTTGCCACAGGCAACCCAGATAGTCTTTCAGGTCTGGAGGCAGGCGCTGCGTCGCATGGGATGGTGGGGTACGTTAATGGAGGAGACCCCCCTATGGCATAATGGTCGTCTGCCTGCACTGGCGTCCCTGCAGGGCTTTAGGGTCTGCGACTACATAGGAATTTCAACACTGGGTAATGTTATGTCTGGTACGGCCCTTAAATCATTTCCAGATCTTAGCGAGGAATATGGCATGCCTCAAACCCAATTCTTCAAATATTTACAATTCCGCCATGCCATTGCACCCAGTCTGGAGGGACTTGACTCCTTACCTGAATTTAGCCCACTAGAGGCGAAGGTATTTATGGGGGACCTAGAGGATAAGAAAATATCCCTCATTTACCAGACTCTAGTTACACATTGTTCCTCCTCCCTACACAAATTGAGGGAATTCTGGGAAAAGGATGGAGGAACGTTGGAAGAGGAAGATTGGCGTGAAGCCCTTGAAGCTCCCCGAGGTTCAGCTATTGCAATACGCTTACGACTCATCCAATTCAAATATCTTCACAGAGCTTATTACACTAGGTTGAGGCTGTGGTGGGCAAGTCTGATTGCGTCTCCTGACTGTTTGAGGTGCGGTCAGGAGGTGGGCACCCTGCTTCACACGGTATGGAGCTGTAGTGTCTTGGCTAGGTTCTGGAATGGGGTGTGGGACTGTTTGTCTGAGGTGTTAGGATGGGAACTTCCACGTACCCCACAATTGGGTCTCCTGCATGTTCTAGAGGGGGTGGGGGGTAACATATATAAAAGGCACTTGCTGCTGTTGGGCCTCACCGTCGCCGAAAGAGATGTGGCTCAAGCTTGGAAAGAAACGCGGCACCTCCAATAGTGGTGTGGAAAAAGGGGCTGGATTTTTGTATGGGGTTGGAGCGTCCTATTTTTGAGGCCCGGGGCTGCCCTAGTAAACACTACAAAATATGGAAGAGGTGGGCGGAATATAGGCGTCTATGGTTAGAACCACCGACAGAACGTGAAGATTGCTCGGAGATAGTGGACGTGGGCCGAAATTGAGGAACTGTATACAGTGTTTTATATATGTGAAACTATTTAAGAATGGGACGATATCATGCAGTGGGCTAGGGAGGGATCCGGGTGAGGGGAGTTGGCAGTGGGGGGGGTTGGGGACAGGGAGTGGGGGAGAGGGAAGCCAAAAGATGTATAGATTGCCAGTCATTTGCTGCTGTTGACTTGTTCGCAGTTTTCTCCTGAATATGGAGAGCTGCCCCTTGGGTGCAATCGATCAATAACATTTGTTTTGAAAAAAAAAAGTTGGCAGCTCTGGCTGTTACACCACATCCTCTCCCCACTTGTGGGATCTCATGTTTAGTAGTTCTTTCTGTTATAGGTGACGCCAATAGGAGCAATGGACTGGTGCAAGCTACCTCCTGGCGAGAGCCCCAGTGCTTCTTTGTTCACAAATTAAGCACTAGTTCTGCCCCCAAATGACCTGCCAGAGGCACATCATGAGTCAAGCCCAGTATGAAGGCTCTGAAGCACCGGGGTACCACCAATACACGGGCTGCCATAGCAACCTTAGGCTCGCTGTCAAGGAGATTATTCTCCAAATAGATCACATGAGAACCTCAGGCATTCCCATCTACCTGGTCCTCGGCCTGCTTCTGAAGACCCACACGAGTGGGGCACTCTATCTACATTGCACAGAATTCCTCGCTGGTGGGGCCAGCTTCCTGCTGCCAATGGGTCAGCTCAGGCAAGTCCCCCAGTTCAGCCACATCTTCCCCTGTAGGTTCTAGGTTGTTCCCCTCAGGTTCATGCTCCTCCCTGACCTTGGGAATTTTCTGGAGCGGGTTTCCTGCACCCCTTGCCACTTCTCTTCCTGCCAGGCACCTGAGCCACTCTTTTAGACCACCCTCTCTGGCTGCCATTGACTGTGTGGTTAGGCATGCCCAATCTGGCAATCCCAACATCTCCAAGTATGACCTGAGTGCCACCTCCTTCCATGTGGTATGCTGCAGGTTGTTGTTCAGCAGACAATGAACAGGCATTAATGGACTCACAGCTACCCTCAAGGTACCTAAGACCCCCCCACTCAAAGGGAACCTGAGCTACCAAACATTGGCGCTCCCTGTTGTCTACAGCAACAATTCGCTGGACCACATTAGGGAGTACCTGCTCTGCAGACACCAGATGAGAGAGGACAGTTGTCATACTGGCTCATGTGTCTCTCAGAGCCTCTACCCTCCTCCCATTGATGGTCACCAACTTCCTGTACTTCTTACTATAATCATGCACCAGGGTTCTCTGAACCATCTCACTCTCCCCCAGGGAGACTAGGATCATCTTTGATGGCTCCCTACCACTGACTGGGACCAACTTCTCTCCACGCGCTACACTTGCCATCAACAGTGACTGCCCACCAGTGGGGGGCTGTACCCACTTGGGACACCCCTTGAAGTGCCCTTCCTGATTACATGCAAAACAATTCAGGGGTCGCTCTCGGAATGCTTCCTAGCCCGGGAACCAACTCTTCTTAACAGGGGGTTGGGAATACCCCTTCCCTTGGGAACTAGTTTTGGGCTCATTAGAAACCTCCTTACTCTTATTATTTTTGTGTTCCTCCTCCTTCTGTTGGGGACCCTGCCCCCCCCTGGCTGAGTTTCCCCATACAACGTTTGGTGGATCCTAGTGCTGAGCCACCGGTCTGCTTCCAGAGCAAGCTACCTGGGATCAATAAGCTTACTGTCAATCAGGTGATGGCGCAGTACTAGAAAACAATAACTAGACAGATACTCCCACGCAATCAACTCATACAACCCTTGATAATCTGTTACCTCACTGCCCTTCACCCAACCATCCAGTGCTCTGCAGAAGAAATAAACACACTCAACCCATGTCTGGGAACCAAGCTAAGGTCTGTCCCGAAACGTCTGCTTATACATCTCTGGGGTAAGACAATATATCTTTATCAGGGCTCCCTTCAGCACCTTTTGGGGCTCCTCCTTTCTAGTGAGGTCTTTAAAAGAACAATTGCGCTCCTTGCAGAACCTTTGAAGCTGAAGCACCATATATATTTCCAACCATTCCTGCTTAGACTCCAAGTATGCAGGTACTGCTGATGGTTCTCCAGACTGAGACATGTCTATAGAAACTCAAAGGATTGCAACAAAAACAGAGAAAAACTAAAATTGTATGCTAGTACGCAGTGGTCTGTGATATGGAAGTAGTGTACACCAATCACTGTATATAATGTACAAATACAAGTTCTATTCTCACAGCTAAACACCAATGTTAGAAATAGGGTCTCTAGTTAGCAGTGGTTTCTACCCTGTCCAAGTAGGGACACTCACTCTAATCAGGGAAAGTAAGTTACACCCTCAGAATAACCCAAACTCAACCCCTTGATAGCTTAGCAAAAGCAGCCAGGCTTATTCCCAAAGGCAATGTGTAAAGTATTTGTACACACCCACAGTAACACCGTGAAAACACAACAAAACGACCTCACACCAGTTTAGAAAAATAGCCAATATGTATATGATTAAAATGACAAAAATACCACATACAAAACTCGAGATATGAATTTTCAAAGTTAATAAAAGATAGTTCTTAGAAATAAATGGTTGCACTTGGCTAGGACAAGTGGGCATAAGCAGCAAGCTTAGGAATCGCAATTCCTTATTCATGTAGGTTTTGCTAAAATATTAGCGATTCTTACACATTCCCTAATAGCAAATCACAAATTGCGATTCACTATTAGGGAATGCTTTCCCATTTTTTCCTATGGGCCTCTAGGCCCATAGAGGCCCATAGGAATGAATGGGAAAGCATTCGCAATTTGCGATTAACAAATAGGTAATCGCAAACTGCAAATGCAATTTCAAGGGTCTTAGGGGACCATAAGGCCCCCCGATGCACCCCCAAAAATGGTATGTGTGCACATGTGGCGCACACACATGCCCTGAGGGCATGTGGTATGCGCCACATGGCACTTAGAAAAATGCAATTTTGTGCATTTTTCTAAGGAATTGCAAATTACCATCAACTAGAAGTTGATGGTAATTTGCGATTCCTTAATGCAAAGTCACATTCTGAAAATTCTTCCTGTATTGCATTTGGGAAATCCCAAATTGCGATCTCTAACTGCATTTGCAAAATAGATAATCCCTAAAATTGCAATTACCTGTTTTGCAAATGCATTTTCGGTTGATGCATCCCAAAATACTTTTTACCTGTTGCAAATGGGCCGATTCTGCGTATCGACCCATTTGCGACCTGTAGAAAGCTTGATGCATGTGCCCCAAAGTTCCTAAAATGCTTTAAATAGCAAAGACGATGTGTGGTGCATGGGGAGGTGAGGTGAGGTGTCGGGAAAGCTGCTGAATCATCTGTTCCTTACTGCTATTCAGGTTGGTGGCACTGTGATGCTCAGGGACAGTGTGTTGTGCAGAGAAAATGATGTGTCACTGTAGACAGAGATGAGTCAGTTCTTTCAACCCTTCCATGCTCATGACGGAATGGTTCCATCATGAGCACAACTTCTAGTGTGCTCATGACGGAACCATTCCGTCATGAGCACATGCTCAGGAAATCCTTCCGCTGCAGACAGCAGATGGATTTCCCTTTTTTTGTTGCCTGGGGAGGTGGGGAAGAGCTCCCCCAACCTCCCCAGGCCTACTTTAGAATTTCATTGCTATGACGATCGCGCGCATGCAACAAAATCGAAACTGAAACTTAGTTTCAGTTTCTCAATTTCGGTGCTTGTGGGGCTATCTCATCCCCTCGAGCACTGAAAAAGATGGGATGGATATCGTTGGAGCGGAGAGAATCTCCCCTATCCAATGGTCCCCTTCCCTAGTGAATCCCTGCTTGGGTGTTCCCCAGGAGGGCGATCCCCAAGCAGGGACCCACCCACTCGCACCAGGGAGGGGGGAGCGGCCCCTTGGGTTGGGGCCTTTGCTCCCCCCATATCTTTTTGGTTGCAACAGTCTTTCTGCCCCCCTAGAGGGAAGATGGGAGCAGTAGCTCCCAATCTGCTCCCCGGGGGTCAGAAAGCACACTAGAAAGCAGGGATTTTTTTTATTGATGTTGGGGCGGGGGCTGCGCAAAAAAAGGTCATGGAAATACCCCCCCGCACCCCAGAGAAATATCAGTATTTCGTTCCCCAGGGGATAGACAGGGGCAGTAGCCCCCAGTCTGCCCGCCCGGGGGGCAGAAAGCCTACTAGAAACTAGGGATTTTTTTATTGACGTTGGGGTGGGGGCTGCCCAAAATGGGCATGACAATGCTGCCACTGCCAGTGAAATTCCAGTCTTTCTGACCCCCTGGGAGGGCATATAGGGGCGATAGACCCCAATCTGCCCCCCAGGGGGCAGAAAGGCCATTAGAAATCAGGGATTTAAAAAAAAAATGATGTAAGTTCGGGGGCTGCCCAAGATGGGCAGGCAAACGCCCACCTCAAAAATTCAACTAATTCTGCTCCGCCCAGGGGCAAACGGGGCAATTGCCCCTGTCTACCCCCGGGGGATGTAGAAAGCCCACTAGGCACCAGGGATTTTTTTTTAATATAATGTAGGGGTGGGGGCTATCTAGAATAAGCATGATAATGCCTCTACCCAAAAACAATTACTACCGTCTTTCTGCCCCTCCCCGAAGGCATATTGGGGCAATAGCCCGTTATTTGCCCCCAAGGGTTGGGGCAGAAAGCACTCTAGGCCTCAGGATTTAAAAAAAAAATTATTCAGGGTTGAGGTCAGCCCTGAATGGGCATGCCAATGCCCATATCTCCCTCAAAAAATGCCACAGTCTTTCTGCCGCCCCCGAGGGGCGGATGGGGGCAGTGGCCTTTGTTCGGGGGCAGAAAGCTCACTAGGCGTCAGTGATTACGCTGGCTTTTTTATGCGTGGGGATTCTGGGTAGGGAAATGTTGGGGGACCCACGTAAGCCATACCTTGCTGAACTCCCCCGAGTGTGTACTTTTCAGAAACATGTGGGTTTGGTAGTTTTCCAAAATGGCCGCCGACCTCGGAACCAAAAACCCAGCTGACCCCTCTTGCAAAACCGGGTTGTTTTGTGATAGTCATTTTGATGTCTCCTCAATATGTTTTGGGCTCCTGCCTGTCGCAGGTACTTGACCCACCCACGCAAGTGAGGTACCATTTTTATCGGGTATCAGGAGACCTGGGGGAATGCTGGGTTGTAGGAAAGTTGTGGATCCACGTGGATTCCAGAACTTTCCCACACAGAAATTTGAGGAAAAAAGTGTTTTCTTCTGCTAAATTTAAGGTTTGCAGGGGATTCTGGGTAGGAAAACGTTGGGGATCTACGCAGGCTATACCTCGCTGGACTCCCCCGGGTGTCTAGTTTTCAGAAATGTATGGGTTTTGTAGTTTTCCAAGATGGCCGCCAAGCCAGGGGCCAAAAACCCAGGTAACCCCTCTTGCAAAACCAGGTTGTTTTGTGATAGGTAATTTTGAAGTTGCCTCAATAGGTTTTGGGCCCTTGCCTGTTGTGGGTACTTGACCGACCCATACAAGTGAGGTATCATTTTTCTCTGAAGACTTTGGGAAATACGAGCTGGGTAGAATTTTGTGGATCCACACAGATTCCAGAACTTTCCACCACAGAAATGTGAGGAAAATGTGTTTTTCATGACAAATGTTGAGGTTTGCAAGGGATTCTGGGTAACAGAGCCAGACAAGTCACCCCATCCTGGATTCCCCTGGGCGTATAGTTTTAAAAGATGTATAGGTTTGCTAGGTTTCCCTAGGTGCCGGCAGAGCTAGGGTTCAAAATCTAAAGGTAGACACTTTGCAAAATAGTTTCAGTTTCACTGTAAAATGTGCTGTGTCCAAATTGAGTTTTGGGCCTTTCCTGTCATGGGCACTAGGCCTACCCACACAAGTGAGGTACCATTTTTCTCAGAAGACTTTGGAAAACATTGGGTGGGTGGAATATTTTGGATCCACGCAGATTCCAGAACTTTCCACCACAGAAATGTGAGGAAATAAGTTTTTTTAGACAGATTTTGAGGTTTGCAAGGGATTCTGGGTAGCAGAACCTAGTGGGAGCCAGTCAACTGACCCCATCCTGGATTTCTCTGGGTGTCTAGTTTTCAAACATGTATAGGTTTGCAAGGTTTCTCTAGATGCTGGCAGAGCTAGGGTTCAAAATCTACCGCTAGGCACTTTATAAAAAAAAGGGTCAGTTTTCACAGTGAAAATGTGGTGTGTTCATGTTCTGTTTTGGGCCACTTCCTGTCGCGGGCCCTAGCCTACTCACACAAGTGAGGTACCATTTTTTCTCAGAAGAATTCAGGAAACGTAGGGCGGGTGAAATTTTGTGGATCCACGCAGATTCCAGAACTTTCCACCACAGAAATGTGAGGAAAATGTGTTTTTTTGGACAGATTTTGAGGTTTGCAAGGGATTCTGGGTAACAGAACCTGGTGAGAGCCAGACAACTCATGCCATCCTGGATTCCCCTGGGTGTCTAGTTTTCAAAAATGTATAAATAGGTTTGCTGGGTTTCCCTAGGTGCTGACAGAGTTAGGGTTAAAAATCTAGAGCTAGGCACTTTGCAAAAAAGAGGTCCATTTTCACTATGAAAATGTAGTGTGTCCATGTTGCGTTTTGGGCCGTTTCCTGTCGCGGGCCCTAGGCCTACCCACACATGTAAGGTAATATTGTTCTTGGAAGACTTTGGCAAACACAGGGTAGGTGAAATTTTGTGGATCCATGTAGATTCCAGAACTTTCCAGCACAGAAAATTGAGGAAAATGTGTTTTCGTTAAATACATTTGTAGGATTGCAAGGGATTTTGGGTAATAGAACCTGGTGAGAGCCAGTCAAGTCACCCCATCCTAGATTCCCCTGAGGTTCTAGTTTTAAAAAATGTATATGTTTGCTGGGTTTTTCTAGGTGCCGGCAGGGCTAGGGCTAGGGTTTAAAATCTACAGCTAGGCACTTTATGAAAAAAGGGTCAGTTTTCACTGTAAAAATACAGTGTGTCCACGTTGTGTTTTGAGCCGTTTCCTGTCACGGGCACTAGGTCTACCCATACAAGTGAGGTACCATTTTCATGGGGAGACTTGGGGAAACACAGAATTGTAGAGAAACTGTTATTACCTATTGGCTTTTGATGCATTTCTGCCTTCCAAATGAAAGATAATACATAAAAAAGAAGTCATTTTGAAAAATGACCTATAATTCTCATGCTCGTATGGGTACTCACAATTCTCGAAATGTGCAAATATCTACTGTTTCTGAACTCTATATTTTGTTCCTATTTCAGAAATACATAGGTGTCTTCATATTGATTTTTCCATGTATATATTTTCCCAAATTAAATGCTATATACCCGGTACATAATAAAAAACCATTGCAAGACACTGTCAGGTATTGGCTCTGGGTTAGTCGAGGTCTTAGTGAACCTACAAGTCCTATATATCCCCACAACCAAAAAGGTCCAGTGGACGGCACAATATATTGCTTTCAAACAGTTGTCATAATTGGAAGAAGTTACTGATGAAAATGTTGACACAAATGGCTGTTTTTTTTCCACTAAGTTAACATTTTTCCCATATTCAATGGTTAGTTTCCATAAAGAAACCTTGAAGGATCTACACAAGTGACCCCTTGCTTAATTCAAAATGTTATCAGCTTTTCTAAAATGTATAGCTTTCCAGGATTCATTATTGCTTTTATACACATTTCTAGCATTAACTGTGAAGAGGTTGAAATCACAAAAAATAGCAAAAATAGGCTACTTCCCAGAAAAATGCCAAAACTGTGTACAAAATGTTGGTTTTCTGACAAAAGTCTGCTTGTCCCTGAAAGCTGGGAAGATGGTGATTTCAGCACTACAACCCATTTTTTTATACCATTTGCAAGGAAAAAGCCGGATGCTTTAATCTGTGGCCCTTTTTTTCCCATTTCCAACCCCCCCAAAAAATGTACGCATGTTTTGGCTAATTTCTGGGTCCCCTTCAGGGGGAGCCACAAACCCTGGATAGCTTTAGAATTCCCATGATGTTGGAAAAAAGGACGCAAATTTGGTATAGATACCTTATGTGGTCAAAAAGTCACAGGGGCCTCAGCGCAAACTACCCCAAATTGCCAAAAAAGGCTTAGCACAGTGGGGAGAAAAGGCCTAGCAGAGAAGGGGTTAAGGCAGTACAGAGTCGTTGAGATATCCCCATGTGAGGACAACACATGGAACAGGGGAGGTGATGCATTGTTTGTGGGCACAATACTTCAGTTCCTTATTGTGGTCCAGTGTCGATGATAAAATCAGCACTCAAGGAAGATGCGTCGATGGTGCATCAAAAGTCAAGTCATGCTGCGGTGCTTGAGACTCACACATCGCTGGTTTTTTGAAGGCTCTACGTCAAAAGGCTGGGGCTTGCATTGATAGCCAAAGTCATTCCGTGGTGCTGGGACCAAGCTTCGGTGCAAGCAGCAGCGAGCTTTGTGGTGATGCGCTGATTCTGAATGACACTTGGAGCTGATGCGTTTATTTTTCTTCTTGTTGCTCCAGAAATAACTTCCAAGGGCCAAGTACTGGAATTGGCACCACTTGGCAGAGCAGGGTTCTTAGCAGAGGAGCCAAGTTCAAGCCCTAGGAGAAACTTGGAAAGCAGGATTTAAAAAGCAATGTCCAGTCCTTTCACTCCCAGGACAGAAATAGCAAGCCACAGGCCAGCACAGCAAAGCAAATAGAAAGTGGCAATCTCTCCTGACAGCAATACAGCTCTTCTTCCTGGCAGAATGTCCTCAATCCAGAAGTGTTCTGAGTATATGGTGTCAAAGGTCCAGTACTTATACCCATTTCAGCCTTTGAAGTAGGCAAACCTCAAATAAAGGCCTTTGTAGTGCAAAATACCATACCCTTCCTGACCCTAGCTCCAGACACACTACAGGGGTGGAGACTGCTTTGTGATGGAACAGTCACAGCCCTATTCAGGTGTCAGTGTCAACTCCTCCCATCACTCTAGCTCAGAAAGGCACATCAGCCAGGTTTATGGGCCACCAGGATATGCAGGGCCCACCTCAGCTCGCTTTGTGTGACTGTCTAGAGTGAATGCACAAGAGCCCAACTGTCACCATGAGCCAGATGCATATTCAGAGGCAGGCAGAAGATCAGAATGATTAAAGTAAGCTAAAGACAACTTTCTAAATTTTTTTTTTCTTCCAATAACTATATTTTTTTTTATGTGAGGAACTCACATCCTTATAGAAAAACACATATACATGTATGACAATTTACATAACGTTTAGAACATTCATCACATTTTACACTGACATTAGTTTGACATCATGAACATAAATATAACTCAAGACGAATGTATCATTAACATTATGGACATAAATATAACACAAGTCCAATGTATCACATATATTTCCAAAAAAGAAGACACCACTGTATTTTCTTTGGTGTTCCTACTACAATTCAATCCATTATTTCCTGAATTATGCATGCATCCATATCAATATTTGCCATCTCAATTTTGCTTGGCTGACGCGTTTCAAGCCACAATGATTTTTCAATGGGCTCTCATCAGGGCTTCTTAATAATAACACATTGGGGAAAACTATAACGCAAACAGGACAAATAATCACTCTTTGACCTCAAACCTGTTCTCAAAAATTGATAGCACCCATCACTTGCAATAAGTTCATACCTGCCGTTTTTGTCCAAAACCAATTCTGAATGACCAAGCAGCTCTCTGTATTTTGCAGCGGAAAAACTGTTGTCAATCCTATACAAACAAAACCATTTTTGGTTGAACTGTATCTAAACCCAGCCATTCTATTTATGCGCCTTATTTAATTCTTGTAGTTAACATACCTTAAATCAATAATTGGTGGATGACGAGGCGGCTGATTCATAGGACTCGCCTTGATGTAAACCTAAATCTGTCAAAGGAGGCAACACTGTTTTAACACACCGCGCTTCACTCATTTCTGATTCATTTTGGCTAAAATACTGTTTTGCCCAATGGTGTATTTCATATCTTGTTACTCTGTATCGCGCGAAGCGTATAATGACGCCTTTCCATGCTTCTCCGCTTTTTCAATAAATTTCACGTTTCTGTTAACAGTAAATGACACCGTGGATATAATTAAAATCCACCGTCAAGCCTCATACTGCGCCCATATTCGCCTCGGGAATACAGTCATCACCTCGCTCACCTTTCGTGACTGATCAAACTTGTTCCTCAATCCCGCACTGCCGCGTCTGTTGACCTTCCGGTTTTAGCGTGAAATTGCGGCCGGGTTTATGGGAGATGTAGTTCAACCATTCTATGCGCAATGAATTACCACTGTATTTTCTGCCTTAATAATGAATATTTAATAACTTAAACCATTCTGGCTACATTCTGAATTTTTGCAAACAAAAATAAATATAAAACAGCATTTTATTGTGCAAAGTGACGTGATTTTTTCTATTTCCTTTTTTGTTACGCTATGTTACATCATTATTACGTTTATTATGCACATTTTTTCTCAAGCCATAAGAATTACGGCATATATGATACATGACAAAGTGAAGTAGATAGTTTAACACAAGAAACATATCAGAATGGAGTTGCATGGTCATTTTCTTCTGCAGCATTTAAAAGCTGGTACAATCCTGTGGGGATTTCAAGGTAAAAATACCCCGGTCACCTTTGTGGATGATCCGGAGTATAAGAAAGGATTTAGGTGTATAAGTACAAAATGCAGCAGGGACCTCATGGTCCATACAATTGAGACGGCACAGAGATTGTGCAGAAAAGAATTGGATGAGCTAGAAAAATTGACACAGGACGTTAAGTATAACCACTCGGACAGTGAGGTGAAAGGACTACTTGAGAAAATTGAGAAGGAGATTTTGGTGTTTAAAGATAACACAATTAGTTATAAAACATCGATGTTTGAAAAAGACAGTAAAGCGTTTAGCCTTGAACAGGCATACCCCTATCTGAAGGAAGATTATTATACATCTATTGAATCACATAGGGCACTGACGAACTATCAAGGTTGCTCAAGAAATAGATTCACAACTTTTTCTGAAACTTCTTCTTCTGAATCTTCAAGTGATTCGGATCCACGACCCGTACCACAGAAGAGACAGAATACTTTTTAAGACAAAGGCGAACAGAAAGGAAAAGTGAGATTCAAACAGCAACCTTGGGAAATGCGTACAAGGAGACAGTTTTACAAGTCATGAAAGAGAGTTCCATAGTTAATTAGTCTAAAAAAATACTATCCAAAAGTGAAGAGTCAGTACTCGAATTGGGACTTAAGTATGTTCCCATTAGGGTTACAGATTTTGCTACATTGAAAATGGAAACTTTAGAGTTCTGCAGAAAAATATGCGTCAAAGTATTTTTCACAGACAAGGAGCATAAAGGCAAGGCTGAGGTTACAGGGATTTCTAATAAATCTAGGTTTATTCCACCCTCATATGCCATTCCTAAAGAGATTATAGCATATGAGCAGGCAGTCATGTCCTCATTGATCCAGTTGGAAAAACGAAGGAAGTATTTCAAAAGAAACATCACATTGAATCAACAGAAGGCTCTTTGTGATTTAAAAAATGACACTTCGGTAGTGAAAAACAAGCAGATAAAGGGGGAGCCCTTGTAATCTGGCCCCGTGAAATGTATATGAGAGATGGAACAACTCAAGTTGAGAATCTAGAATTTTACCGAATGATCAAGGAAGATCCTACCAGAGCCATACAAGATCAAATTGCTGGGATCCTTAAGGAGGGTATCGAGCAAGGTATGCTGGGCACTAGAGAATTTGAGATGCTATCTAAAAATTACCCTAGGGTTCCAGTAATTTACTTTCTTCCTAAGATCCATAAGAGACTGAATGAACCACTGGGACGTCCAATCGTCTCTGGTTGTGACTCGGTGCTCGAGCCCATATCTAAATATGTGGATGTATTTTAAAAACCATTTCTTCTGGAGGTCCAGTCATACCAAAGGGATACAACTGACTTTATCCAAAAAATTGAAGGGGTAGAATTTGATGAACAGGAACAGTGGATGGTGACCTTGGATGTCACCTCTCTGTATACACAGATACCACAAGATGAAGCACTTGAGGTTATTGAATTGTATCTCAAGAAAAGACCAAGACCCCACAGAGTCTCAACCCAGTTTACACTACGCCTGGCAGAGGCAGCCTTAAAAAAGAATTATTTTAAATTTGACCACGCCTTTTACCTACAACGAAGGGGACCGCAATGGGATGTCCTTTTGCCCCAGAGATGGTGGTCCTCTTCATGGTCCAATATGAGACCAAATTCATTTTCAATGACAATCCCTTCTCGAGCAATATCAAGCAGTGGCTTTGTTACATTGACGACGTCTGGTGCCTGTGGTCCGGCCCGATTGAGACTTTAGATAGTTTCTTGGGGTGGTTGAACTCTAGACACTCTGACATTAAATTCAGTTACACTAAGAGTAAAACCAAATTGGTATTTTTAGATGTGGATGTCTTTCCAAAAGAGAGTGGACTAACAGTGGTACTACACTGGAAGGAAACAGACAAAAATACGATTTTGCACTACAATAGCTCTCACTCAAAGAGCTTAAAGGAGAATCTTCCTTATGGCCAGCTACTATGCATCCGTAGAAATTGTTCAACCCAAAATGATTTTGATTTATATGCGGGGACCTTTTGCGATCAGATGAAAGTAAGAGGTTACCCCAAGAAAACGCTAAAAATCATGCAACGAAGCGTGCTTGGTTCACGCCACGTAAAACATTGTTACAAAAGAAAATAAAGGCTCCATTGGACAAGTTGGTATGCGTGTCAACCTTTTGCCCAGACACAAATAAATTTACACAAATTGTGCTACGTAACTGCCATTTATTAGAAAATCTCGAATGTTCATTCCCACTGCCGTTATTCGCAATGAAAAAAAACCGAAATATCGGCCAAGAGCTAGTGAGGGCGGATATTTCCACAAAGGATTTGAAAAAGTTTCTGCGCACAGAATGGGGCATGAGACCAGTGGAAGGCCATCACAAATGCAGGAATTGTGTTGCTTGTGAATCCACAATCGAAGGAACAGAGTTTTTACACCAGGGAGTGAAATGGAAACATACGATGTTCATGAACTGTGAATCTAAAAATGTTGTGTATGCAGGGTTTGCCCTTGTGGGAAAATTTACATAGGCAAAACAAATAAGCAAATTAACCAAAGAATAACACAACACAGATCTCGAATCAAGAAGAAAGTGATTATTGCGCCTATGGTTGATCATTTTATAAAGAAAGCACACTCAGAGCGTGACTTTAAGTGGAACATTTTGGTTTACATTGAATGTATCAAAAAGAATGGGAAACGTTGATTCTTGACTGTTAGCCAAAGAAGCATACTTCATAATGAAATTTAATAGTGTCCTTACTGGACTGAATGAAATGTCAGAGTTATCTAGAGTATGAAGTCTAGCTTTGTATATGGTTTGGTATAAAGAAATCTCAGAAGTGTTGGATGCAACTCCTGATATGTTAGGTCCTTGGAGTTGCATAAAATATGATAATGTAAATAGTCATGTATCATATATGCTGTAATTCTTATGGCTTGAGAAAAGATGTGCATAATAAACATAATAATGATGTAACATAGCGTGACAAAAAAGGAAACAGAAGAAATAACGTCGGTTTGCACAAATTTGTTTGCAAAAATTCAGAATGTAGCCAGAATGGTTTAAGTTATGAAATATTCATTATTAAGACAGAAAATACAGTAGTAAATCATTGCGCATAGAATGGTCGAACGACATCTCCCATAAACCCGGCCGCAAATTCAGTGCAGGATTGAGGAAAAAGTTTGGCCGGTTAAGAAAGGTGAACGAAGTGAGGACTGTATTCCCAAGGCGAATATGGGTGCAGTATGAGGCTTATCGGTGGATTTTAATTATATCCACGGTGTCATTTTCTGTTAACAAAAGGGTGAAATTTATTGAAAAAGCAGAGAAGCATGGAAAGGCGTCATTAAACGCTTCGCGCGATACAGAGTAACAAGGTATGAAATATACCATTGGGCACAACAGTATTTAAGCCAAAATGAATCAGAAATAAGTGAAGCACGGTGTGTTAAAACAGTGCCGCTTCCTTTGACAGATTTAGATTTACATCAAGGCGAGTCCTATGAATTTAAATAAGGCGCGTAAGTAGAACGGCTGGGGTTAGATACAGTTCAACCAAAAATTGTTTTGTTTGTATAGGATTGACAACAGTTTAACCGCTGCAAAATACAGAGAGCTGCTTGGTAATTCAGAATTGGTTTTGGACAAAAACGGCAGGTATGAACTTATTGCAAGGTATGGGTGCTATAGGTTTTTGAGAAAAGGTTTGAGGTCAAAGAGTGATTATTTGTCCTGTTTGCGTTTCTAGATTTCCCCAATGTGTTATTATTAAGAAGCCCTGATGAGAGCCCATTGAAAAATCAGTCTGACTTGAAACGCGTCGGGTATGCCAAATTGAGATGGCAAATATTGATATGGATGCACGCATAATTCAGGAAATAATGGACTGAATTGCAGTAGGAACACCAAA
This sequence comes from Lissotriton vulgaris, assembly GCF_964263255.1. Lineage (NCBI taxonomy): Eukaryota > Metazoa > Chordata > Amphibia > Caudata > Salamandridae > Lissotriton > Lissotriton vulgaris. The sequence continues at coordinate 299,917,728 of NC_141695.1, forward strand.
GAAAATACAGTGGTGTTGTCTTTGTTGGAAATATATGTGATACATTGGTTTTGTGTTATATTTATGTCCATAATGTTAATGATACATTCCTCATGTGCTATATTTATGTTCATGATGTCAAACTAATGTCAGTGTAAAATGTGATGAATGTTCTAAACGTTGTGTAAATTGTCATACATGTATATGTTACTTTAAATGTGGTTTTCTATAAGCATGTGAGTTCCTCACATAAAATAAAATAGAGTTATTGGAAAAAAATGGTTAATAAATAACCCAACCACTAAAGGAATATAGTGTGGTTGCTGTAATAAATCAAGTATAGAAGTAAGTAGGACACCAGGTTTCCCCCTTGCTTTTCGTATATTGATAAATGGCCCTACCTAGGTCCTGTCTTTTGGGCCTGACCCCTTTGATTGTTTAACTTACCAAAAGATGTATTTTAAAAGTGTGTGTCCAGTATCACCAAACTCAGATTTTCTATCAGCTCCCAATGGAAAGATACACTTGTTAGATGTTACATGGCAGCGCCAATGCTTGCCTATGGGAGAGATAGGCCTTGCTGTAGTAAACAACAACATTAGCAGTATTTCACGACCAGGACATACAAAACACAACAGTACATATCATACCTTTTAAATATGGTGTACCATGGCCATGAGGCCACCTTTTGGGGGCCTAAAATGCAAAAAAAGGGAGAGTGGTGCACTTGCCAGTTTGAAATGGCAGTTTAAAATGCACACACAGACACTGTAGTGGCAGGTCTGAGACATGCAGGACTACTCAAGGGGGTGGCACCATCAGTGTTGCAGCCTCACTAGTAGGATTTGACTTCCAAGCCCTCTGCACACCTGGAGCGCTGTGCTAGAGATTTACTAGTAAATCAAATAGGCCAATCATTGAGAAACAAAATACTATTACAGTTCAGACAGGGAGTACTGGCACTTTAGCACTGGTCAGCAGTGGAAAAGTGCCCAGAGTCCTAAAGCTAGCAAAAACGCAATCCAGCACATGGTCAAAAACAGGAGGTCAGAGGCAAAAAGACAGGAGAAACCACTCCAAATGTTACCAGGTCTAACCGCTGACATAATCTGAAGGGAAATAGGTATGTGACTTCAATGTTAAATGTGCAATTGTTCATGTGTAGTTTTTGTTTTATTGCTTTTTTGTTTCCTCATACATTTTGAAATTCTTTTATTTTAAAGATCAGAAATATGGCTTAAAAAGACACAACAAAACTACCAAATTGACTTGCAATTACATTGGGGAGAGATGTTATGTCTGTGAAAAAAGGTCCTTACAATTTGCTCATAGATAGAACTTTAGTTATTTATGTGTAGGTTTCTAATAAAAAACAGTTTTTACAGATTGTGGAAGATTTACTAACAATTTGTGCTTGGTTTGCATCGTAAAAGTAACACAAAAGTTACAGAAACCCACCTAAATAGCTGATTTGTGATTTACTTTCCAACCCCACCATCAATAACTCAGCGCAAAACTTTTAATTTGCATTGGAGAGCAGCCTAAGGTAACACAAAGCTGTGTTAGCAAGCCTTTCCATAAAGGGAGGCTACTAGAATTTGCAGACAGGGCTTTGCACCAAAGACTAACACCTCTTTGAGCCTGGAGTGAAATTGGAGGAAAATTTTATTTCTACAAACATTTGCAACTTTGCATGTGTGCAGCATTTTATAGCAAGTAAGTCCTGAGGGGCGAAGCATGTAGTAGGTACAAAGGGAGGGTAGGTACACGTGTGTACCCTGCTCAAGTAGTAATGAATATCCATGCGTGCTTTCACTACCTATAAGGTTTGCTCCTCCCATAGGGTAAAATGGGACAGCGGTTGAAATTACTTCAGGCTGCAATAGTGGATTCCGGGGGAGCAGACTCTTGATGTTTCCCATCATTCAATCAATCAATCAAGGCATTTATATAGCGCGCTACTCATCTGGAGGGTCTCAAGGCGCTTGGGGGAGGGGGGTCTGCTACTGCTCGAACAGCCAGGTCTTGAGTTGCTTCCTGAAGGAGAGGTGATCTTGGGTCAGGCGGAGGTGGATGGGGAGGGAGTTCCAAGTCTTGGCTGCCAGGTAGGAGAAGGATCTTCCTCCCATGGTGGCTCTTCGGATGCGTGGGACGGCGGCGAGGGCGTGGCTGGTTGATCGTAGCTGACAGATGGGAGTGTAGAAGGTCAGGCGGTTGTTGAGGTACCTGGGGCCCAGGTCGTGGAGGGCCTTGTGTGCGTGGGTGAGGAGTCGGAACGTGATTCTCTTGCTGACGGGGAGCCAGTGCAGGTCTCTCAGATGTCCGGAGATGTGGCTGTGTCCGGGGATGTCCAGGATGAGACGTGCGGAGGCGTTCTGTATGCGTTGGAGTCTTTTCTGTAGTTTAGCTGTGGTTCCGGTGTAGAGGGTGTTTCCGTAGTCCAGTCGGCTGGTGACAAGTGCCTGGGTCACAGTCTTCCTGGTTTCGGTGGGGATCCATCGGAAGATCTATCGGAGCATGCGTAGGATGTTGAAACATGAAGATGAGACGGCGTTGACTTGTCTGGTCATCGAGAGGGAGGAGTCCAGGATGAAACCCAGGTTGCGTGCGTGGTCCGTTGGTTTGGGTGTGCTGCCCAGGGCAGGGGGCCACCAGAAGTCATCCCAGGCAGAGGGTGATGGCCCGAGGATGAGGACTTCCGTCTTGTCTGAGTTCAATTTCAGGCGGCTGTTCATCATCCACTCGGCTACGTCTTTCATCCCTTCGTGTAGGTTGGTTCTGGCGGTGGCTGGGTCGTTGGTGAGGGAGAGGATCAGTTGGGTGTCGTCGGCGTAGGAGATGATGTTGAGGTTGTGTTGGCATGCAATGGCTGCGAGGGGGCTCATGTAGACGTTGAAGAGGGTGGGGCTGAGTGATGATCCTTGTGGTACGCCGCAGATGACTTCGGTGGCCTTGGATCTGAACGAGGGGAGGCGGACTCTCTGGGTTCTTCCAGTGAGGAACGAGATGATCCACTCTAATGGATTGGTTTCACAATGACAATGATTCACAATGACAAACCTCTTGTGGTAATGGTGGTTTTGTCATTAATAGCTTAGAAATGCCACTTCTAGAAAGTAAAAACAACAATTGATGGACAGAATGCAGAAAAATCTCATACATTTCCCCCAGTACAGAGATCTGGACCTAAATCCATCGTTATTTTGCTCACCATGCCATTTCAGTTTGGACCCAGCCATATGCAAATCAGTCTTGACCCTGCACCCAATGGGAACTTTCCAGCCCAAACTGCCAGGCCATTCCTTCCTGGACTGGAAACAAGCATCCAAGGACTGGTTTCGGGCTTTTAGCTCTCATCAGCCAGGATAGCTTGACACCAGTGGCATGGAGAGCACGGGACCCACATCTGGACATACCCGTCCCACTTGGGGTGACAAATGCAAAAAAGAACAATTGATCGACAGGATGCAGAACAATGTCATACATTCACCCCAGGCCTAGAAAGTAGGCATTTCTCTGCTCTAAACCCCTTTTGTGCCTTTTAGTTTAACTCCTTCCTACATTGGAGGCGGGGGAAGCATGTCTGAGAATTCCCCAGCGACATCTATAAACCTTGGGCATGCAAGAGGAACGACAAATCTCTGCCATTTGAGAGCCTGGTTGGATATATTGGATGGAGAGGTTTTGACACTTGGCCTCTAGGGAGAGATGATGGCCCACTAAAGATCTGCATTCCGTAGCCTCATGGCAGACAGGACTGACATTTAGGGGAGACATCTGTAGTTCAAAGGGAAATGTTCTGAACCACGCCCAATTTCAAGGGTACACTACAGTATAACTACGAGTGCCATACTTCAGCAGGGCAGAGATACACTTGTGGGGACGTGAGACCGAAAATCCTGGAACTGCGTGGTGCACACTGCCAGAGGAATCTGTTGTGCACAATGAAGATTACTACCATTGAATGGGACCATACGCCAATCTTAAATAGTGGCTGGCATGGGCAGACTACCTGTTGTTATGTTATGTTATGTTAAAAAGTTTATACCGCGCACGTACACCGAGACGGTTTCTTGGCGCTCATAACAGACATAACGAGCCAGGGCAAAGGTTATTATTCTGAGCCTGCTTTGAAGAAGAATGTTTTAAGGTTTTCCTGAATGACTCATAAGAGGGGCAGTGGCGAAAAGAAGAAGGGAGGGAATTCCAGAAGGACGGGCCTAAAAAAGAAAAGCGCATTCCGCCGTGTTTTTTGCGGCGGTTAGATGGGATGCAGAGAAGATTATCAGCAGAAGATCTGAGATTACGGGTGGGAAGGTATCTCTTTAGCTTGGAGGCGATGAATTCAGGGCCGCGGTTATGGAGAGATTTGAATATGGTGCATCCAAGTTTGAAGGAGCACCGTTTGGCCACTGGGAGCCAATGGAGGCTCCTTAAAAGGGGAGAGACATGCTGGTGTTTAGGTTGGTGGAACACCAAACAGGCGGCCTGGTTCTGAATTAGCTGGAGTTTTTGAAGCTGGTAGGCAGGTATCCCCACATACAAGATGTTAGCAAAGTCAATCCTGGAGATGACCAAAGCCAGTATGACTAGTATGAGTGCCTCTCTGGTAAGAAATCGGCAGATCTTACGGATCCTACGCAGTTGAAAAAAGCAGGATGATGTAACAGCCGAGATCTGGGATTTCATAGATAGGTCCTCAGAGATGACCACTCCAAGGCTTTTCACAGAGCTGACCGGGCAAGGGGGAGTGCCAAGAGAAGGGGGCCAGTAATTGTCATCCCATGGATTGGTAGGACCACCCACCAGAATAAGTTCCGTCTTAGACGGGTTCAGCTTGAGCTGGCTGTGAGCCATCCAGTCAGAGATGAGCAACATTGTTGTTTGAAAATTAGAACGGGAGGATGGTGAAGTGTCCAAAGGGAAGACCAACTGCAGGTCATCTGCATAATTATATATAGTGGCAGGGGAATGACGAAGGGCGACCATAAGTGGTTGCATATATAAATTAAAAAGGAGCGGGGAAAGAGCTGAACCCTGGGGGACACCACAAGTGAGGGGGGAGAAAGGAGCAGAGAAGGTAGAAAGGTGGACTGCCTGGGAGCGGCCTTGCAGGAAGGATCGAACCCAGTCAAGGGCAAAGCCCTGGATGCCGGCGTTCTTGACACGGTCGATCAGGATAATATGATCGACTGAGTCAAAAGCCGCCGAGAGATCCAACAGTACAAGGGCTTGGGGGATGTTATTGTCAGCTCCGGCTCTAAGAGTATCCATGACAGCCGCAATCACCATCTCTGTGTAGTGAAGGGGGCGAAAACCAGCCTGTAGGGGATCCAGGAAAAGGGAAGTCTCAACAAACGTACTCAGACACCTAGTAACATAAGTTTCTAGGATCTTTCCAAGAAAAGGGAGAAGGGAAATGGGTCTGTAATTGCTCAGCACAAGTGGGTCTGTGTTGGTTTTTTTCAGAATGGGTAGTACCACCGCTTGCTTAAAAGCGTCTGGAACAACTCCTGATGTTAAGGAGGAGTTGAGAAGAGCCAGGGCAGGCTCAGGACAGGCCATGAAGATTTCTTTAAGAATATGTGGGGGGCAGCAGTCCTTAGGAGAACCGGAACAGATTTTGTGAAGGAGACTGTGGAGGTCAGTAATGGTAATGGGAGGAAAAGTGTGAAATTTCTGGGAGTTTTCAGAGGGGTTGGTGTGGTGTGGCATCCTGAAGTGTGCTCTCCAAAGGCTTGTTGTGTTGTCCCCTGTTTTCTTGTGGAGGTCTCAGGAAAATCAGAGACCTCCTGTGAGGGACCCATACCCTCTACTTGTGACACATGGAGAGTGGTGCCTTCTTAAGTGCCCACATCATTTGCTAGATCCCAACTGGTAGCATGGCATGAGTGTGGAACTAAGAATTGCAGCTGGTGATCAGATCCCCTTGTGCAGAGCCCCAGAATGTGGCCCCTGCACCATGGGGACTTCATCATGCATAGGCGTCTTGGTGGGGAGCGGATTCACCAGTTGCAGGATCCCTCATAGCATGCTTCATCAATTGTGCTGCATCTCTCTCAAGCAATACACCGACTGCATGCTCATTGCATGCGGTGTCCGATTCACAGGTTTCAAACTTCGGAGGTGAGGTTGTACCTATAGAAGTGCCTCATTCTACCTCGTGTGGCACTGCTGAACTTGTGTGTGTGACCAGAATTGCCTGGTGCGTCAGTTTCTGCCCACACCCGGTGTTATGCCTTATTTTCAGGGAGGTACAGAATTTGTTACTTTTTGTTTTTTTGTCACCAGTGTTGTCTGGTGCGACCTGTATCAACACCCAACTGATGTTGTGCCTCATTTCCAGGGAGGTCAAAAATGTGCAAATCTTCATTGTGTGTTACCGGAACTGTCTGGTGCAGCTTGGAGCAATGTGCACCAGATGGTGTGCCTTATTTCCAGGGAGGTACTAATCTTGCAACTCTTCATTGTGTGAGACCGGAATTTTCTTGTGCCCGGATTTCCTGGGTGCTACTCTGATTGACATCTGCCTGATGGGGTACCTCTTTCTTCTGAGAGGCTCCCCTGCTTCATTCCCCATTGATCCTGGAAGCTTTAAACACCTCCATTGTGTCCAGGTCGGTCCCACTCGCTTGGAAGTGTGCCATGGTGAGGGCGCTTCTCAAGAAACCCTCCCTGGACCAGAACAACCTGTCCAACTACCGCCCCATTTCGTTGCTTCCCTGGTTGAGTAAACTGCTGGAGAGGCACACCAACAATATCTTAACAGACTATCTGGAGTCCAACTGTCTGTTGCGTGCCTCCCAGACAGGTTTTCGCCCTCAACATGGCACAGAAACTGCCATGTTGGCGGTCACAGAGGAAGCAAGAACGACTTTGGATCGGGGTGGAAAGGTGGCCATTATCCTGTTAGACCTTAGTGCCGCGTTCGACACGGTGAACCATGCCACGCTAGTATACCGACTGGCGGGCATGGGCGTGTCGGGCGCGGCTCTGGACTGGCTCACCTCCTTTTTGAGTGAGCGCTTTTTCCGGGTCTTTGAGGGTGAGACAGTCTCTCCTAAACATCCTCTCAGGTGTGGGGTCCCTCAGGGCTCCTCCCTGAGCCCGACCCTCTTTAACTGCTACATGGAACCTCTGGACAGGATAGTCCGTCCCTTTGGTGTGCGTATAGTCACCTACGCGGATGATACGCAGCTGGTGGTCTCGTTAGACCACGCAGATGGATCATCCAACACCTTAGGCCCCTGTCTAGAGGCTGTTGCCAGTTGGATGCAAGCCTCCTGTCTCAAGCTTAACGGGGAGAAGACAGACATCATTCTCCTTGGAAATCCCTCCCCGTCTGCTCTTGCACCCGTCTGGCCACCATGTCTTGGCGCTCCTCCTGCGCCCAAGTCCCAGATAAAGAGCCTCGGGATCTGGCTTGACACTGCCCTTGATTTCTCTGTCCAGGCTACTAAGACTGCTGCCACTTGCTTCGGACTAATGAGGATGCTCCGGCGGGTGCTCCCTTTGCTCCCTTTCCAGGCGAGGAGGATCATGGTCCAGGCCCTCATTCTCTCTCGCCTGGATTACGGGAACGCTCTCTACCTGGGAGCACCGGCTTCGGTCCTTCAGAGGCTCCAGGTCACACAAAACAGTGCGGCCCGCCTATTGTTCAATCTGTCCCAGTCGGCGGCAGTCGGCGAGGAAGACTCTGAAGGACCTTCATTGGCTCCCAATGGCTGCCAGAGTGCAGTTCAAAGCTCTGTGCATCATGCACAAATCCTTCCACCGTGTAGGCCCAGCGATTCTGCACCCTCTGGTTACGCCTTATGTTCCAACACGCCCCCTTCGGTCTGGTACCCTGCAGCTGGCCACCTCCTCTAAAATTAACAAAGCCCGTTGGGGTGGCCGCTCTTTTTCCCATTCGGCGACCAGACTCTGGAATGCCCTCCCCTTTGCCATCCGGGGTAACAGCAACCTCTTCTCGTTCAGAAAGGCCCTAAAAACGCATTTGTTTGCTAAATCTCTCTGATCTGCCCCGAGCCTGCGCTAAAACCATTTTATCTTCAAGCGCTGCGAGGCCCCAGGGCGGTTATGCGCTATACAAATGCAATTTTTCATTTCATTTAATTTCATTTCATTTATTGATTGTTCCTTTTGGGCCATTAGTGAGGCAGACCAACTACCCTCTCCTCAACAGGGCCCTGACAACATCGTGCTGCCAGGTATTATTGCCTGATTGGGGCTGAGTATTGAGAGTGAGTGGCAGGGTTGAAGGAACACATCTTAGAATGATCAGAAGCGGGTCAAGAGACCACATGATCGCCCTGTGCTTTGAAGAACTGGGGTGGTGCCAGAAGGCCCCTTGTGGAACCATTTTGAGTGACCAACTATTGCTTCTTCCTGCTTCTCCGCATCCTGTGGATAAACTTCGAGAGTGGCCCTAACCACCATTTGACTACTTAAGTTAGGAGACTACTGCCTCCTAACTCGTCTTGCTACCCACCCCCATCTCTTCTCTGGGACCCTGACTAAGTGTGACTTCGGCCTAGTATCCCGGGGGAGGGCTGGGTATCTCTCATCAATGGGAGTAGGGTAGTCGGGGTCAGTTGGAGGGTGGAGGGAGTCTTGGGCCACAGGGTCTGCAGTGTGCTATCAATTGATCTGCTGGATATCAGTTGAATCTCATTATGGGCCTGTGTCCTATGTGTGCATCAGATTTTATTTGACCTGCCTGATTTCCGTTGCACCCTGTATCAGTGCAGAGTCAATATGTCTGTGTGGGAGTGACAGTGTGCGGACCGCCTGTGAGCAACTAAACTGGCCGGCAGAGTTGCTATACATGTTGGTTTCTTGCCAGAAGAACATGATCTTTGACATTGGTTTTACCCGTATAGCCTCGGCCAGTGGTACTGGTTAACATTGTTATAATTCACATATTTCTGATATCGTTATCTGGGGTGCACCCTATAACTGTGTGGTTTTGAATTATAAGAATTTCTAGGGTGGGCTTAGGTTTGGGAATGTTTTGCACCGCATGAGGGAGCTAGGAGGTAACGTAGGAGTTTTTCCCAATTGTGCATTGTTAGATTTGGGGGTCTCTAGTTGGCACAGGCAGGTACTTGTGACAAATAGGGACCCTTGCCTCTAGTCAGGATAAAGGGATTACTCTCCTAAAATAACGCCTGCTTACCCCCTTGGTAGCTTGGACCGAGCAGACAGGCTTATCTCAGAGGCAGTGTGTTAAGCATTTGTGACCACATACAGTAACTCAGTGACAACACTACAGAAGGACACCACTCAAGGTTTTATATCAAAAATAAGTATACTTTATATAGATTTACCACAAGACCATAAATGACAAAAATAGACAATACTGTTACTTTAAGATGGTAGATTTAGCTTAGTTCAGTTCAGTTCTTAAGATGCGACACATTGCGCCAATGTACCTTAGGTTGCGTTGCGCTTCCACGACAAGCAATGTCACAGCGAGGGAAATGCGGCAAAGTTCAGCTGCAAAGAAATAAAGATGTGAAGATCTTCCAGATGCGGTATGCCTTTCGAGGGACGTGAGAAGTTCTCGGTTTGATGCGTGAACTGCAGCGGTGACACCCTTGTTCCGCGATGCGACGGTAGCAGCTCCACTTGCAATACTCTTCTCCCACGATGCGTGATGCTTCCGCACGATGAGACAACTACAGCAATGACATCCACAATGCGATGGCAGCAGCTCCGACCGCGGTGCCCTTCACGCGGATGCGAGGCACTTTTCTTCGATGCGGTGGAGTGCGACAGTTCCAGCGGCGGCACCCTCCTTTGGAGTTGCGACGGCAAGCACAGCGACGGCGACATGCTCCGACCTTGTTGCGAGACTCTTCTCTTGATGCGGTGCAATGCAACAGCTACAGCGGCGACACCCTCCTTCGGAGTTGTGACAGCAGCAGCAGCAATGGGGACACGCTTCCTCTTCGTTGCGGCACGCTTTTCTCAATGTGGTGCAGTGCGACATTTCCAACGGCGACACCCTCCATCGGAGTTGCGATGGCAGGCACAGCGACAGCGCCACGCTTCTTCTTCGATGAGTCGCGCTTCCAGGTCGTTGCGACATGCAGTTCCTCAGAAGGCCCAAAACAGCAGCAGGCACTTCCAAAGAACTCTGAGGAGCTGGGGGTTGAAGTCAGTTGTCCCTGAGACTTCAGCAGGAGGCAAGCTCTTTTCCAAGCCCTTGGAGATCCTTCACAAGTTGAAAGCAAAGTACACAAAGTTCCTTTCTCCTTCCTTTGGCAGGAAGGAAACCACTGCAGGCCAATCCCCCAAGCAGCACTTCAGATTGGGAATAGTCTCTCCTCAGTTTCTTCACGTTCCTCTCCTTAGTAAAGGTTTCTTCTTGTAGTCCAAAAATGATCTAATTTCATGGGATCAGGGTCTCATTATTTATACCCAAAAATCCTTTGTTCTCTGAGGGGAGAGGGGCTTTACTCAGTCCAAACCAGTTCTGAAGCACTGTTTACCAGACTTCTCCTTTCCTTTCACAGTGCAGGGCAGAAACATCAGACGGCCCACAGGAGGTAGATCCAGCATTGTGGAAGGCAAGTACAGTCCTGGAACACTTTGTTTACAGGACTCCTTCTCTTCTTTCAGTGTGCAGGGCAGAGACATCAGCCGCTCCCCAGCAGATGGAGCCAGCAATGTGGAAGGCAGGCACAGCCCTATTCAAGGTTCAGGTGCAACTCCTCACTCTGATCTAGATGCAGATCTCTCTATTCACCACTGGGCTGACTCATCCTGTCTCTTGGAATCCCCCAACCCTGTCACTCACAAAAGCAGACAAAGGAATACACAACCTAGCAGAGGCAGGCTTGAAAGGTTAGACAAGCAAATACCTGCTTTCTAAAAGTGGTATTTGCGAACACAGAATGTTAAAACCAACTTCACTAAAAGATGTATTTTATCATTCTGAGTTCAGGCATACTAAACTCGAATTTCTCCCATGTTCTCTGAGACAGTTAGGATTGTAAACATGTAATAATCTAACAGGCCATTCTGGCCTATGGAGAACAGGTAGCCTTGTGATAGTGAAAAATGAAAATGGCTGTAGTTCACTATTAGGACATGCCACACACATCAGGGCTTGTCCTACCTTATACACACAATGCACCCTGCCCTTGGGCCTACCATAGGGGTGACTGATATGAAGAAAATTGAAGGTTTAGGGACTGGCAAGTGGGTGCACTTGCCCAGTCAGCATGACAATACTAAACTGCATGCAGGCTCTGCAATGGCAGACATTAGACACATTTTACAAGGCTGCTTCTGTGGGCAGCACAACCAGTGCTGCGAGCCCACCAGCAGCATTTGGATTTACACGCCCAGGGCACACTCAGTGCACTAGACTAGGGTCTGACAAGTAAACTAAATAGCCAAACATGGAACCACTGATTAATACAGCAATTTACAATAGGGAGCACTTGCACTGTGGCACTGGATAGCAGTGGCACAGAGCCCAAAGCATCTAACACCAGCAAAAATACATGAGGCAACATCAGAAATGGAAGGGAGACCCATGCCAATGGTGCCAGTTCTAACATGCATACTCCTCATTTTAACAGGGTTGGTCCTAGTACTAGTAGTATTATTTCCAAGTGCAATATATGCAGTGAAATACATGATGTTCATGTTGTATTAATTATTGTGTGTGTTAAATACAATGTTATTTTTCATACACCACGTGTGAAGTCTATTTTGTGACACTCAGTGTATTTATTGTGAGTGAGTGCTGTTCCAATGCTTTGCGCATTGCCTCAGTAATAAGCCTGACTGCTCAGTACCAAGCTACCCAAGGGTGAGTACAGGTTATACAGTGAGCGTATTCCCCCACCTCAGCCAACCAGAATGTGCCAGTTCCAACATTGTATTTTTGCGTGCACATTTTGATTACACCCCACATGCAAGAGTTTCAGCTAGCCATGCACAACAGTGATTGGCCACAGGTCCTGGGCTGCGGCAGGACTTTGTAGCAAATTGTCAGGAAAGCGAGACACCAGACTGAAATGATAATCCACCAATCTCCCTGCTAGGACTTCCTGAGAGGTGGAACTTCCCGCATCTGTCCAGTACAGAAAATAGGTGTAATGGGATAGGGTAAGGGAAGGCGAGAGAAATAACAGACCACTCCAGTGCGGAAATGTCAAAAGAGAATCCTCACCAAGTCCGGATCAGATGGCATTGGAGTGGGCAGTTTCAGCGTCATGGGGAAAGGCCCTGTAATAACAAAAATATTAACAACAAGGGGTGGTGAGGGACAGAGTCTCTAAATTAAGCAGAAAGCTCTCACCCAGTCAAGAGATCAGGGCTAGATCCAACACCGTTTTTAGCTCACTGCACCATCCCAGTTTCAGAACCTGGCTGTATGCAAATTAGTCTGTTCCTGTCCCAGTGCATGATGGGAACAGGGCAAACCAAACTACAAAAGCCAATTCTTACACTGGGAAGGAAACAAGCTCCCGGGGACCGGTTTCTGGCATTACAGCCGTCTTCGGCCCGGTTTGCTTGAATCCTGATGGTGCAATGAGCAAGGGTCTCACATCTGAGAATACCCTTCCACGCTTAGGGTGGACAAAAATATTAACAACAAGGGGTGGTGAGGGACAGAGTCTCTGAATTAAGCAGAAAGCTCTCACCCAGTCAAGAGATCAGGGCTAGATCCAACACCGTTTTTTAGCTCACTGCACCATCCCAGTTTCAGAACCTGGCTGTATGCAAATTAGTCTGTTCCTGTCCCAGTGCATGATGGGAACAGGGCAAACCAAACTACAAAAGCCAATTCTTACACTGGGAAGGAAACAAGCTCCCGGGGACCGGTGTTTGGCATTACAGCCGTCTTCGGCCCGGTTTGCTTGAATCCTGATGGTGCAATGAGCAAGGGTCTCACATCTGAGAATACCCTTCCACGCTTAGGGTGGACAAAAATATTAACAACAAGGGGTGGTGAGGGACAGAGTCTCTGAATTAAGCAGAAAGCTCTCACCCAGTCAAGAGATCAGGGCTAGATCCAACACCGTTTTTTAGCTCACTGCACCATCCCAGTTTCAGAACCTGGCTGTATGCAAATTAGTCTGTTCCTGTCCCAGTGCATGATGGGAACAGGGCAAACCAAACTACAAAAGCCAATTCTTACACTGGGAAGGAAACAAGCTCCCGGGGACTGGTTTCTGGCATTACAGCCGTCTTCGGCCCGGTTTGCTTGAATCCTGATGGTGCAATGAGCAAGGGTCTCACATCTGAGAATACCCTTCCACGCTTAGGGTGGACAAAAATATTAACAACAAGGGGTGGTGAGGGACAGAGTCTCTGAATTAAGCAGAAAGCTCTCACCCAGTCAAGAGATCAGGGCTAGATCCAACACCGTTTTTTATCTCACTGCACCATCCCAGTTTCAGAACCTGGCTGTATGCAAATTAGTCTGTTCCTGTCCCAGTGCATGATGGGAACAGGGCAAACCAAACTACAAAAGCCAATTCTTACACTGGGAAGGAAACAAGCTCCCGGGGACCGGTTTCTGGCATTACAGCCGTCTTCGGCCCGGTTTGCTTGAATCCTGGTGGTGCAATGAGCAAGGGTCTCACATCTGAGAATACCCTTCCACGCTTAGGGTGGACAAAAATATTAACAACAAGGGGTGGTGAGGGACAGAGTCTCTGAATTAAGCAGAAAGCTCTCACCCAGTCAAGAGATCAGGGCTAGATCCAACACCGTTTTTTAGCTCACTGCACCATCCCAGTTTCAGAACCTGGCTGTATGCAAATTAGTCTGTTCCTGTCCCAGTGCATGATGGGAACAGGGCAAACCAAACTACAAAAGCCAATTCTTACACTGGGAAGGAAACAAGCTCCCGGGGACCGGTTTCTGGCATTACAGCCGTCTTCGGCCCGGTTTGCTTGAATCCTGATGGTGCAATGAGCAAGGGTCTCACATCTGAGAATACCCTTCCACGCTTAGGGTGGACAAAAATATTAACAACAAGGGGTGGTGAGGGACAGAGTCTCTGAATTAAGCAGAAAGCTCTCACCCAGTCAAGAGATCAGGGCTAGATCCAACACCATTTTTTAGCTCACTGCACCATCCTAGTTTCAGAACCTGGCTGTATGCAAATTAGTCTGTTCCTGTCCCAGTGCATGATGGGAACAGGGCAAACCAAACTACAACAGCCAATTCTTACACTGGGAAGGAAACAAGCTCCCGGGGACCGGTTTCTGGCATTACAGCCGTCTTCGGCCCGGTTTGCTTGAATCCTGGTGGTGCAATGAGCAAGGGTCTCACATCTGAGAATACCCTTCCACGCTTAGGGTGGACAAAAATATTAACAACAAGGGGTGGTGAGGGACAGAGTCTCTGAATTAAGCAGAAAGCTCTCACCCAGTCAAGAGATCAGGGCTAGATCCAACACCGTTTTTTAGCTCACTGCACCATCCCAGTTTCAGAACCTGGCTGTATGCAAATTAGTCTGTTCCTGTCCCAGTGCATGATGGGAACAGGGCAAACCAAACTACAAAAGCCAATTCTTACACTGGGAAGGAAACAAGCTCCCGGGGACCGGTTTCTGGCATTACAGCCGTCTTCGGCCCGGTTTGCTTGAATCCTGATGGTGCAATGAGCAAGGGTCTAACATCTGAGAATACCCTTCCACGCTTAGGGTGGACAAAAATATTAACAACAAGGGGTGGTGAGGGACAGAGTCTCTGAATTAAGCAGAAAGCTCTCACCCAGTCAAGAGATCAGGGCTAGATCCAACACCGTTTTTTAGCTCACTGCACCATCCCAGTTTCAGAACCTGGCTGTATGCAAATTAGTCTGTTCCTGTCCCAGTGCATGATGGGAACAGGGCAAACCAAACTACAAAAGCCAATTCTTACACTGGAAAGGAAACAAGCTCCCGGGGACCGGTTTCTGGCATTACAGCCGTCTTCGGCCCGGTTTGCTTGAATCCTGATGGTGCAATGAGCAAGGGTCTCACATCTGAGAATACCCTTCCACGCTTAGGGTGGAGAAAAATATTAACAACAAGGGGTGGTGAGGGACAGAGTCTCTGAATTAAGCAGAAAGCTCTCACCCAGTCAAGAGATCAGGGCTAGATCCAACACCGTTTTTTAGCTCACTGCACCATCCCAGTTTCAGAACCTGGCTGTATGCAAATTAGTCTGTTCCTGTCCCAGTGCATGATGGGAACAGGGCAAACCAAACTACAAAAGCCAATTCTTACACTGGGAAGGAAACAAGCTCCCGGGGACCGGTTTCTGGCATTACAGCCGTCTTCGGCCCGGTTTGCTTGAATCCTGATGGTGCAATGAGCAAGGGTCTCACATCTGAGAATACCCTTCCACGCTTAGGGTGGACAAAAATATTAACAACAAGGGGTGGTGAGGGACAGAGTCTCTGAATTAAGCAGAAAGCTCTCACCCAGTCAAGAGATCAGGGCTAGATCCAACACCGTTTTTTAGCTCACTGCACCATCCCAGTTTCAGAACCTGGCTGTATGCAAATTAGTCTGTTCCTGTCCCAGTGCATGATGGGAACAGGGCAAACCAAACTACAAAAGCCAATTCTTACACTGGGAAGGAAACAAGCTCCCGGGGACCGGTTTCTGGCATTACAGCCGTCTTCGGCCCGGTTTGCTTGAATCCTGATGGTGCAATGAGCAAGGGTCTCACATCTGAGAATACCCTTCCACGCTTAGGGTGGACAAAAATATTAACAACAAGGGGTGGTGAGGGACAGAGTCTCTGAATTAAGCAGAAAGCTCTCACCCAGTCAAGAGATCAGGGCTAGATCCAACACCGTTTTTTATCTCACTGCACCATCCCAGTTTCAGAACCTGGCTGTATGCAAATTAGTCTGTTCCTGTCCCAGTGCATGATGGGAACAGGGCAAACCAAACTACAAAAGCCAATTCTTACACTGGGAAGGAAACAAGCTCCCGGGGACCGGTTTCTGGCATTACAGCCGTCTTCGGCCCGGTTTGCTTGAATCCTGGTGGTGCAATGAGCAAGGGTCTCACATCTGAGAATACCCTTCCACGCTTAGGGTGGACAAAAATATTAACAACAAGGGGTGGTGAGGGACAGAGTCTCTGAATTAAGCAGAAAGCTCTCACCCAGTCAAGAGATCAGGGCTAGATCCAACACCGTTTTTTAGCTCACTGCACCATCCCAGTTTCAGAACCTGGCTGTATGCAAATTAGTCTGTTCCTGTCCCAGTGCATGATGGGAACAGGGCAAACCAAACTACAAAAGCCAATTCTTACACTGGGAAGGAAACAAGCTCCCGGGGACCGGTTTCTGGCATTACAGCCGTCTTCGGCCCGGTTTGCTTGAATCCTGATGGTGCAATGAGCAAGGGTCTCACATCTGAGAATACCCTTCCACGCTTAGGGTGGACAAAAATATTAACAACAAGGGGTGGTGAGGGACAGAGTCTCTGAATTAAGCAGAAAGCTCTCACCCAGTCAAGAGATCAGGGCTAGATCCAACACCGTTTTTTAGCTCACTGCACCATCCTAGTTTCAGAACCTGGCTGTATGCAAATTAGTCTGTTCCTGTCCCAGTGCATGATGGGAACAGGGCAAACCAAACTACAACAGCCAATTCTTACACTGGGAAGGAAACAAGCTCCCGGGGACCGGTTTCTGGCATTACAGCCGTCTTCGGCCCGGTTTGCTTGAATCCTGGTGGTGCAATGAGCAAGGGTCTCACATCTGAGAATACCCTTCCACGCTTAGGGTGGACAAAAATATTAACAACAAGGGGTGGTGAGGGACAGAGTCTCTGAATTAAGCAGAAAGCTCTCACCCAGTCAAGAGATCAGGGCTAGATCCAACACCGTTTTTTAGCTCACTGCACCATCCCAGTTTCAGAACCTGGCTGTATGCAAATTAGTCTGTTCCTGTCCCAGTGCATGATGGGAACAGGGCAAACCAAACTACAAAAGCCAATTCTTACACTGGGAAGGAAACAAGCTCCCGGGGACCGGTTTCTGGCATTACAGCCGTCTTCGGCCCGGTTTGCTTGAATCCTGATGGTGCAATGAGCAAGGGTCTAACATCTGAGAATACCCTTCCACGCTTAGGGTGGACAAAAATATTAACAACAAGGGGTGGTGAGGGACAGAGTCTCTGAATTAAGCAGAAAGCTCTCACCCAGTCAAGAGATCAGGGCTAGATCCAACACCGTTTTTTAGCTCACTGCACCATCCCAGTTTCAGAACCTGGCTGTATGCAAATTAGTCTGTTCCTGTCCCAGTGCATGATGGGAACAGGGCAAACCAAACTACAAAAGCCAATTCTTACACTGGGAAGGAAACAAGCTCCCGGGGACCGGTTTCGGGCATTACAGCCGTCTTCGGCCCGGTTTGCTTGAATCCTGATGGTGCAATGAGCAAGGGTCTCACATCTGAGAATACCCTTCCACGCTTAGGGTGGAGAAAAATATTAACAACAAGGGGTGGTGAGGGACAGAGTCTCTGAATTAAGCAGAAAGCTCTCACCCAGTCAAGAGATCAGGGCTAGATCCAACACCGTTTTTTAGCTCACTGCACCATCCCAGTTTCAGAACCTGGCTGTATGCAAATTAGTCTGTTCCTGTCCCAGTGCATGATGGGAACAGGGCAAACCAAACTACAAAAGCCAATTCTTACACTGGGAAGGAAACAAGCTCCCGGGGACCGGTTTCTGGCATTACAGCCGTCTTCGGCCCGGTTTGCTTGAATCCTGATGGTGCAATGAGCAAGGGTCTCACATCTGAGAATACCCTTCCACGCTTAGGGTGGACAAAAATATTAACAACAAGGGGTGGTGAGGGACAGAGTCTCTGAATTAAGCAGAAAGCTCTCACCCAGTCAAGAGATCAGGGCTAGATCCAACACCGTTTTTTAGCTCACTGCACCATCCCAGTTTCAGAACCTGGCTGTATGCAAATTAGTCTGTTCCTGTCCCAGTGCATGATGGGAACAGGGCAAACCAAACTACAAAAGCCAATTCTTACACTGGGAAGGAAACAAGCTCCCGGGGACCGGTTTCTGGCATTACAGCCGTCTTCGGCCCGGTTTGCTTGAATCCTGATGGTGCAATGAGCAAGGGTCTCACATCTGAGAATACCCTTCCACGCTTAGGGTGGACAAAAATATTAACAACAAGGGGTGGTGAGGGACAGAGTCTCTGAATTAAGCAGAAAGCTCTCACCCAGTCAAGAGATCAGGGCTAGATCCAACACCGTTTTTTAGCTCACTGCACCATCCCAGTTTCAGAACCTGGCTGTATGCAAATTAGTCTGTTCCTGTCCCAGTGCATGATGGGAACAGGGCAAACCAAACTGCAAAAGCCAATTCTTACACTGGGAAGGAAACAAGCTCCCGGGGACCGGTTTCTGGCATTACAGCCGTCTTCGGCCCGGTTTGCTTGAATCCTGATGGTGCAATGAGCAAGGGTCTCACATCTGAGAATACCCTTCCACGCTTAGGGTGGACAAAAATATTAACAACAAGGGGTGGTGAGGGACAGAGTCTCTGAATTAAGCAGAAAGCTCTCACCCAGTCAAGAGATCAGGGCTAGATCCAACACCGTTTTTTTTTGCTCACTGCACCATCCCAGTTTCAGAACCTGGCTGTATGCAAATTAGTCTGTTCCTGTCCCAGTGCATGATGGGAACAGGGCAAACGAAACTACAAAAGCCAATTCTTACACTGGGAAGGAAACAAGCTCCCGGGGACCGGTTTCTGGCATTACAGCCGTCTTCGGCCCGGTTTGCTTGAATCCTGATGGTGCAATGAGCAAGGGTCTCACATCTGAGAATACCCTTCCACGCTTAGGGTGGACAAAAATATTAACAACAAGGGGTGGTGAGGGACAGAGTCTCTGAATTAAGCAGAAAGCTCTCACCCAGTCAAGAGATCAGGGCTAGATCCAACACCGTTTTTTAGCTCACTGCACCATCCCAGTTTCAGAACCTGGCTGTATGCAAATTAGTCTGTTCCTGTCCCAGTGCATGATGGGAACAGGGCAAACCAAACTACAAAAGTCAATTCCTAAAACGGAGAAGCAACAAGCTCCCGGGGACCGGTTTCTGGCATTACAGCCGTCTTCGGCCCGATTTGCTTGAATCCTGATGGTGCAATGAGCAAGGGTCTCACATCTGAGAATACCCTTCCACGCTTAGGGTGGACAAAAATGTTAACAACAAGGGGTGGTGAGGGACAGAGTCTCTGAATTAAGCAGAAAGCTCTCACCCAGTCAAGAGATCAGGGCTAGATCCAACACCGTTTTTTAGCTCACTGCACCATCCCAGTTTCAGAACCTGGCTGTATGCAAATTAGTCTGTTCCTGTCCCAGTGCATGATGGGAACAGGGCAAACCAAACTACAAAAGCCAATTCTTACACTGGGAAGGAAACAATCTCCCGGGGACCGGTTTCTGGCATTACAGCCGTCTTCGGCCCGGTTTGCTTGAATCCTGATGGTGCAATGAGCAAGGGTCTCACATCTGAGAATACCCTTCCACGCTTAGGGTGGACAAAAATACTCAGACATGAGTCCCTTTCTCACTGCTCCATCAGGATTCAAGCAAGCCGGGCCGAAGAAGGCTGAAATGCCAGAAACCGGTCCCCGGTAGCTTGTCTCCTTTCTGGTGAAGAATTGGCTTGGTAGTTTAGTCTGCCCTGTTCCCATGATGCACTGGGCCAGGGACCGACTGATTTGCATATAGCCAGGTTCTCGGCTGGGATGGGGCAGTGAGATAAATAACGGTGATGGATCAAGCCCTGATCTTTGGACTGGGTAAGAGTGGTCTGTTTAACTCAGACACTCTGTTCATCACCACCCCCTTTTCTAAATCGTTTTTGGCCACTATAGGTGTGGCAGGGTATACTCAGACATGAGTCCCTTTCTCACTGCTCCATCAGGATTCAAGCAAGCCGGGCCGAAGAAGGCTGAAATGCCAGAAACCGGTCCCCGGTAGCTTGTCTCCTTTCTGGTGAAGAATTGGCTTGGTAGTTTAGTCTGCCCTGTTCCCATGATGCACTGGGCCAGGGACAGACTGATTTGCATATAGCCAGGTTCTCAGCTGGGATGGGGCAGTGAGATAAATAACGGTGATGGATCAAGCCCTGATCTTTGGACTGGGTAAGAGTGGTCTGTTTAACTCAGACACTCTGTTCATCACCACCCCCTTTTCTAAATCGTTTTTGGCCACTATAGGTGTGGCAGGGCATACTCAGACATGAGTCCCTATCTCACTGCTCCATCAGGATTCAAGCAAGCCGGGCCGAAGAAGGCTGAAATGCCAGAAACCGTTCCCCGGTAGCTTGTCTCCTTTCTGGTGAAGAATTGGCTTGGTAGTTTAGTCTGCCCTGTTCCCATGATGCACTGGGCCAGGGACAGACTGATTTGCATATAGCCAGGTTCTCAGCTGGGATGGGGCAGTGAGATAAATAACGGTGATGGATCAAGCCTGATCTTTGGACTGGGTAAGAGTGGTCTGTTTAACTCAGACACTCTGTTCATCACCACCCCCTTTTCTAAATCGTTTTTGGCCACTATAGGTGTGGCAGGGTATACTCAGACATGAGTCCCTTTCTCACTGCTCCATCAGGATTCAAGCAAGCCGGGCCGAAGAAGGCTGAAATGCCAGAAACCAGTCCCCGGTAGCTTGTCTCCTTTCTGGCGAAGAATTGGCTTGGTAGTTTAGTCTGCCCTGTTCCCATGATGCACTGGGCCAGGGACAGACTGATTTGCATATAGCCAGGTTCTCAGCTGGGATGGGGCAGTGAGATAAATAACGGTGATGGATCAAGCCCTGATCTTTGGACTGGGTAAGAGTGGTCTGTTTAACTCAGACACTCTGTTCATCACCACCCCCTTTTCTAAACTGTAATAACAAAAGGCACAATGACAATTGATGCTAAAAGGTAACACAAATTAAAGTATAAACATGGAAGGGAACTTGGAAGGCAATATGGACACGCTAGGCACTTTTACGGTGAAGCCACCAGAAAACACCTTAATGCTCAGAAGTACTTGGTAGACAGTTTGTCCATAGGCAGCTGTAGTAATGGAACAAAGCGGTCCAATGTTCTTGAAGAGCAGGACTCTATCTGAAGAAAGAAAACAACAAAGGAGCAGGGGTCACATGAACTGGAGAATGAAAAAAACAAGAAATGTGAAGGATTCAACATGGTGACAAAGTGACCCAGAATGGGAGCCATACAATAAATGGAAGGTTGCCATGCCCCATCTTGCTAGATCACAGCTCTTTTATAGGACCCAGAAGGTACTGTGCTAGCTCTACTGACCCTGTTCTTGACCCTTTTAGTCTTTGTCCTCTACAGTTTCAATCCTTCCCTGTTTTTCAAGTGTTTTTCAGACAAAAGTGAACAGTCTTGCACTTGTGCCTCTTGCTGTGTATTCTCCTAGATTAAATCTTGACACAACCTTGATTTAAGTGTGCAAACTCTGCTGCTCATGACATTTCACCATTCACAGTAGGGAATGATGGCCTTGGAGCCTGGCTTACAGCCAGGCTGTGTGCCCAACACAGCAATGGCAACCAACCCTTCCTGCGCCTCGCATTCGGCCATGCACAGCAGGAAGTGGACACTGTGCCTGGAGGACAAGCTCTGCGACCAAACTACCAAGGACAGCTAGAATCCTCTGAACCCAGCCTTAAGCCTTGTGCATTAGGGGGTTACCACAGGGCTACAACTATGCCCAGCAACCAACCTAGCCAAGCAAACCATAAGAATTAACCAATTTAAAATATTTTATTTATTTGTGTTCACAGTTCTCAAAACCACAAATAGGTATTTCTTGTTTTTGGTGTTTTAACTTTTTTTAAACAACTGCTGTAGCAAACACGTTCAAACATTTTGTTTTACTTATGGAACTTGTAGAAATGTTCTTTCTACTTTTCTTCACCAATTTAGTGATTTTGCGAGCCATTATCTTTGTGCACATTGCACACCATTCAGTACAGCGTGAAACTTTCAGGTGCAGTTTGATCGCCTCCTTTTTCTTACCTGGCACCTCTCCTGGCAATGTTTTGCCTCCTGTTTTCTGGTATGTGGATCTGGTTGTCGACGTTTCGACCCCACGACAGGGTAGGGATAGGTGGGCCCTTGCAGGAGGGTCTTCCTCAGGACAAGGTATAGGGTTGGTCAAACTCTTGTGGGTCTCAGGGTCTCCCACGATGTGGATTTCATAACTCACAGTCAGGGCAAATAGAAAATATGCGTGTGTGCCTGAAAAACTACTCACTAATGAAGGCATAAATCACACACAACGCCATTCGGGTGCAGACCACTACCCGCGGTATCTACGCGCTTGCTCCGTCGTGTACGTATCAGCCGTAGCATCAAAGAAAACACAACGGAGCTTCTATCCTGAGCTTGGAATAACACTGCTATTCTTCTGGGCACCACAATATGTTATTATGTGAATTTATGCTGTGTGCGCAAATTTTATCGTGCAGGTACTTGGTGATTAAACAACAACGTACATTCCAGTTGTTTCCAATTGTCCTTTACTTTTCTATTACGCTATTTTACTGTACTTTCTATGTGCATCCTGGGACCCCTCCCTTATGTACCATTAGTTACCCAGGTCCGGTGACTCCTTTGGGTGTACCCATTTATTATAACGTCAATGAATTATGCAGCAGGCCAAGGCTGCAACCAGCTCCAGTAACGTGACACAGAAATCTCGACTCTCGCGTCACATCTTCCGAATCCCAGGTTTCCAACTAAAGAAAGTGTGCAGAGCACAGCAGCCAAGCCAACAGCTCCTGACTGCTGAGCTCTGCTCTGGCTGGCCACACAGTTTAGTATGGTACTGGTCGGTCACGTCAAAGACATGGCTGGGCTTGGGGGGCCGGATGCAAGCCACAACAGGTTTCAGTGTCTGCCTGCCTGCTGGTCAGTCTAGTCACTTGCAATGAATGGCTGAGGCTGAATGCAACACCGCCAAACCACTCACAGTCAACAATAATATAAGCAGCTATTACAGACAGTAGTAGTACTACTAACTCACTGCTTGTTAATCCTTTTTGATTTTTCCACAAGTTAGACCGACGACGACTAACTTAAAGTCGATGGCACTGGCAGGCAGCTCTGCTCAGCTCAGAGAAACTACTACGAGAGGGACTGGAGACCTTGTTCCGAGTCCAGGGCAATGAGGTCAGGGCAACGGAGCTTGACTGACTCAGTGGAAGTGCTCTAGTCCTGACTCTCACACTCAGCCACTCCCTGTTCTGCGTGTGGCTGGCATGCACACAGGGAGGGGAGGAGAGAGCACTCGGAGCGGAGAAAGTGGCAGAGCAGGCTGAGTGAGCTTGAGGGCAGCAAGAGGCCAGGCAGCAAATGATGACCATGTCCAATCTCTGATGGCTTTACAATAAAGCCATGCAGTGATTTGTCAAATTGCCCCATGATCCTGGACATGCCACCTCTGGCTGCCTAGAGACAAGCAGCTAATCCCGGTGCTGTTAAAGCAATGCTTGGATTGGCCTGTGGCAGGACACCTTGCCGCTCCCTAGGAGGCTGTGGGGCTGCAGCTTCTACCCATGCCCCCCTCAATTTGCACAGGTGAGAGTGAAAGACCCTCGAGAGTGCGCATGTCGGGCTGGATAGGGAAAGTCACCCGGCCAACCTGACATGTGCATTTTGCTGCACAGGCCCCAGGTCAGGGAATGCCTGCCTCAATTACTGTTGCTCCTTACCCCCCTCCCCCCAGTGACATTACGTGGTATGCCTGCAGCTGCTCGTGGACCCGGTAGGACGGCTTAGGGCAAAATAATCAATGGGGCAATGACCCAAAACCCATACAGAGTAACCGCCACTGCTTCTATGCCAAAGAAGTACTGACCTTTTTTCCCCCCTGCTGAGCTTCTATTCACACAATTGGCACATGACCCGTTGTGCATTGACCTTCTGGAATGGTAGAAAATTCACCAACTCTCCAGTCTCACCAAGACACTGCACGGAGCACAAGAGGTTGGTCCAGAAACTCTACCTCTCCAGACTGCACCATAACAGAGCTAATTGAAGTTGCAAATAGCAGCAGCAGCTGATCTGATATCTAACTCCTAACATCATGGTGGGTGTGCCTAATGCTTTTTTTTGTTAAATAATTTTTATTGAAAGAATGAATACAGAGTTAAATCCTTACATAACTGGGAAAAGATGCAAAAAAGAGATAAAATAGAGGCTAATAAAATCTATGTAAACAATAGATGCTTTCTATTCATCCCATTGATGAATGGAAAGCAATTGAGATAAGTCTTGTTCCCACGATAATTTACTATGAGATTTACTCCGAGTACTAGAATGTGACAAAAGGATTTTATATATAAAAGAAGCACTGGGAATTGAGTCATGCGGAGTTTGAAATCATAGCTGAAAACTTCTTATAATATAAAAGAGTAGTACTATAAGAGGAGAAGAATAATAATGGTAATCCCCCTCCGCCCCTTGGTTCTCCACAGAACTGATGGCTGAAAAAAGCAAATGCAAAAGGCTAGAGCGCCTCGGGCGGGTTAACTACTCTGAATCAGCAAAAATCTGCTACAAAAAATCCCTACACGGTCTACATCAATCCATAAAAAAAGCCAAAAAATTATTCATTGTGTCCTCCATTCAGCAAGCGGAGCAATCTAGCAAAGAAGTTTTTAGGATTGTTCAATCCTTTTTTTAACCTAGGGCTATCGAGACGGAAATTATCCCGTCCGCAAGACTCTGTGAAGACATCTCTGATTTCTTTGACAAAAAAATCATGAAGGTATATGACTCCTTCACGAGCCCCGAGCCTACAGTTATGGCGGACCTCGATAAAACTGAGCTGCCCCCCCCCTCTCCTAACTCAATTTCATCCTATCACCTTCGCTGAGGCACTGAGAGAACTACAAAAATGCAAATCAGGGGCCCCTGATGACCCATGTCCACCTAAACTCTGGAAAATGGTGTCGGACGCAATTGCAGCACCACTCCTACATATCTGAAACACGTTCTTCGAGACCAGCACGTTTCCTGATTGTTGGAAACATGCTACACTTCTCTCTTTGAAAAAAAAGCCAAATGGTGCTCCCGATGACCTGAGTAATCTCCGTCCCATCTCCCTACTAGCAGCCCCAGGAAAAATGCTTGAAAAGCTGATTCAACGTCAACTGAACAGCTTTATCGGAAAAAAAAGGAACTCTACATGAAACACAGTCAGGTTTCAGGTCCGGCTTCAGCACAGAGACGGCCCTTATCGAGGTTGCTGAGTCGATCAGGTGGTCCCTAGATTCAGGAGCATCAGCCATGCTGGTGCTCCTGGATCTATCCGCCGCATTTGATACAGTGGATCACGGCAGACTGCTGCTAAGGATGAAGGACATAGGTCTGGAAGACAAGGCATTGAGCTGGCTTCACTCTTATCTCACAGACCGCTCTCAGAAAGTGGCACTGGGCACCTTCTCCTCTAAGCCAAAACGCCTCTGGTGTGGTGTCCCCCAAGGGTCGGCACTCAGCCCATTAATTTTTAATGTTTACTTAGAACCACTCTTTACCTTGATTGCAAAATGGGGGGTCAAGGCGATTTCGTATGCAGATGATACGCAATTAGTCTTCCCCTATGTGGAGGTGTCGGAGGCAGCTTTTAGTAAAATACAGGGCTGCCTTCGAGATGTAGCCAGCTGGATGAATACCAACAAATTAAAACTGAATGCAAGCAAAACGGAGGTACTATTCTTTGGGAAAAGTACACATCCTCCCCCGACCTATGGTGGCCTCCCGAAATGGGCCCAGCACCATCCCCCGGAACCAGTGCAAAGAATCTGGGAGTAAGATGGGACGAGAATCTCTCTTTCTCCTTTCGCATAAAACAGGTCACTACAGGATGTCTCCATAAACTCAGAAACCTCCGTAATTTCTTTCCTTTTTACCAGTTGAGTGTCGCAAAATGGTCGTCCATGCGACAGTCACATCCAGACTGGACTACTCAAACTGCCTCTACCTTGTTCTGCCGAAATATTTGGTGCAACGCCTGCAGATCGTGCAGAATGCGGCTGCGAGACTGATAAAGCACATTCCTTTCAGACATCATGTCTCTCCGCATCTGCACGAACTGCATTGGCTCCCAGTGGCGAGCAGAAGAAAATTCAAAGCTCTTACCCTGGCGTTCAGAGCACTAAAAGGGACCTGCCCTAACTATCTAAAACTCAGACTTCCACGCTACCATCAAGAGAGACACCTGCGATCAAACTCCTTGCTTCAGTTAGCTGTTCCACGAGGTAGGAAAGCTAGATTTGGGGGCAGGTCTTTTTCTGCTGGCACGGCGAAACTCTGGAACACCCTTCCCTTTGCCATCCAATCTGCTATGACAGGAGCTAGTTTCAAGAAGCTTCTAAAGACCTGGCTCTTTAAGCAGAAAACCTAAGCAATTCACCATGCATCTTGCCCTGCTGAAGTACTCTTTTTAGCGCCGGGACACCTCCCCGAGAGGTAGCTGTTCGCGCTTTACATGAATCAGTATTATTATTATTATTATGATAACATCATAATATTGAAATAAAGGAATGTGTTCCATAAGAGAAAAGAGTATATAATTTGTATATTTTTGTGAAAGATGAAAAAAATAGAAAGAAAGAGAGAAAGGCAAGAAAAGGGGAGAAGAAAGGAGGGAAAAGAGGGGAGAAGAAAGAGAGACAAAGGGAGGAGAAATGAAAATACTAAAAAGTAGGTATTATGAGAGAGATTAAGCATGGGTGAATTTTGCGAATTCGCGACCTGCGAATTTGCGGATTTGCAAATTCGCGATCCGCAAAAATCTCGAGTTCGTGCAAATTTGTGGATTTTTTATTTTTGCGTGTTCGCGGGGTGCTTTGCGTGTTCGCGGGTGTTTTCGCGGGGCGCTTTGCGTGTTCGCTGTTTTCTTTTTTGCCTGGTTAATCACTGCCACCCTTCTGCCCTCTGTACCACTCGTTTCTGTGCCCTTCTGCCCTCTGCCCCACTCATTTTTTGTCCCCTTCTGCCCTCTGTCCCACTTTTGTGCCCTTCTGCCCTCAGCCCCACTTAGAATGGCGCCGGCAAGCTGCCAGCGCCATTCTAAAATAGCTACAAAGAGCTTCAACTTGTTTCTTCTGATATAAAGGTTTGGTCTGAGAATAGGTGATTATTAAAACGCCAAAGGCCTTGTTTGCAAATAGCAAGTGACATGTCAAAAGAAGCAGATACGGGGGCATGGTCAGAAATAAAAATAGAACCAATTTCAGACCAATGGATACAAAGGAGTAATAATTTAGAGACCAAAATATTATCAATACGGGACATAGTATGGTGGACAGGTGAAAAGAAAGTAAATTTGGAAGTGTCTGGATGACATGTTTTCCATACATCATAAATAGGACGAGAGGTGATGGCAGATTGAAATGATTTATGAGTCTTACCAGGCTTAAATTTGCATTTAGATTTTCTATCAGAGAAGGGATCCAGCCAATTATTAAAATCGCCACCAACAATTACATTGGGGTTAGAAATAGAGGATAATTTCAATTTAATACAATGCCAACATTGTGGATCAGGTTTGACAGGACCATAAATATTTTAAAAAGTGATTTGCGTTTTACAAATAATAGCGTCAACCATTACGCATCGTCCATTGGAACCACATTCTGTGGATATAATTTGTGCATAAATAGATTTGTAAAATAAAATAGCAACACCACCATGACGGTCAAGAGCAGGAGAGAAAACAATTTGATTAACCCGTTGACGTTTAAGCTTAATAGAGTTCACATGATTACAATGAGTTTGCTGTAAAAAGGCAACATGAGTATTGAGTTTGGATAAGAGATACAATACCTTTTTACATTTGACAGGATGACCTCAACCACATACATTCCACCCACCAGACATGTTGATGGGTGAGGGGGAACAAATGGAGACAGAAACAGTAAGCTGCAAGATAAAAAAAGAAAAAGGCACAACATTTATCAAATGATAAAAGAAAGAAACTCAAAAAGATAAATAAAAAATAGTGAGGGAAAGTAGCCAGGGAACAGAGAGATAAAGAAAGGGAGAAGGAGTAAAAGATAAAGAAACGGATTGAGTATACAAATCAAGGAAAAGAATCTAGATCTGAAGAGGAATAAGTAATCGATATGAGAGGAGCATGGTGACGCCGAAAAAACAAGGACGGCGGAAGAAGAGAATAGGTAAGGAGAAGCCTCCTAGGAAATAAAGCAATATCAAAGAATAGGAAATGAAAAATGAGGAAAAATAGCAAGTTATTAAGAGTAATTTTAAGAAATATGAGATATAAAAAGAGTAAAGGATAAGAGAGTGTTAGAAAGGTAAATAAGAGGAACAAGTAGTAAAAAACATCAATATAGATAAATCTTTAGAACAACAATATCAATCCATTATTGACTAAGAGAAAATTAAACATTAGTATCCATGTTACGAGAAGAGATGCTGTTTGGGAATCGTTTGAGTTTTTCAGGATCGTCGATAGAGCACGAGTTTCCTTCATGGTTAATTTTGCAAAGGCAAGGATGAAGAATGTCATACTGAATGTTCAAATGTCTCATCTGAGGACAAAGAGCCAGAAATTCTTTACGTCGAGCGTTCGTTGCTTTGGAGACATCTTGGGAGATGGATATATTATGTCCCCACCAGATAAGACGTCGCTTGAGTTTAACAGCCTTCAGAACATGCATAAGTTCATTAAATTCCAGAAACAGCATTATAATACCACGTGGCTTATTTGAATTAGGGTGGGTGCTACCCAGACGATGAGCACATTGTTTGTTGAGAGGTGAAGAGGATTCAAGATCTAAGATAACTGGAAGGGACTTCTACAGAAAAGATAATATGTTTGGGCCCTCAATATTTTCCAGAAGACTATACAGGCAAAGGTTGTTCCTTAGATTGTGATTTTCAAGGTCTTCAGTGTGAAGTTTCAGCTTGTGGATCTTTTGCTCTAATGAAGGAATTTTTATAGAGATATCTTGCAGGTCTCCCACATGTTGCTCGAGTTCCAACACTTTTCCCCCATGATAATCCATTGGTCCTCTTTGTTTTCATTTTTCATTGATAGCGGACATAAACGGTCTAAAGTAGAGTCAAGAACCGGATTTTGCTAGGATAGAATAGGAGAAGGTGGACCTTTTTGTGCCTTTTTGACTTTGAGCCTGAAGAGGATGGTTTAGGAGTGATGTGAGGATTGCTGGCCATCTTAAGTTGCTGGATAGGGCGATGAGTAGTAGGTAGAATAGGGCGGGTCCGGCCCATACCCTAACGAAGAGGAAGGCAGGAGCAATAGACAGTCAGTACAGGTCACAAGATTGAGGATAAAGCAGAGGGGTATTAGTCACTGGAAGGTGACTTACAATATTTACCGCAGTGAGGAACAGAAACGCCACCTCAGAGAGTAACCAGAACCAGCTAGAATATAGTAAATTTCACCATCCAAGTCAAAAAGAAAAAAGACTATTCAATGAGCAATAAGGACGTGGGAGCACTCAGTAAAATAGATAGTTCAAAGTAGTTCAGGTGATCAGGATCTATAGTAGATGTCCAGTATCAACAAAAAACTAGTAGATTACAACATCCACAGCATAAAGAAGATAAAACTCCCTCAGCTCACAATAATAAGTTGGGAGTATCCTATGATGCAGTTCAAATAATTTAAAATATCCAAGGAAATGAGTGAGGAAGACCACAAACACATTTTTCAGCCTATAAAACTCTAATAATGCATCCCAAAATAATGGACTGTGTGAGAGTCATGGACCTGGTACCTGAAAAGAACATATAACACTTCAAAACCAAGGCTGCCCAGCCAAGGTGAAAAAACGGAGCGCCGCGATACAAAAAGGTGGGCACTCGTGTTTTCCTGAGGTGATATGCAATGCCGCTGCTCCTGGGCTCAATAAAACGACTGAAAACGTCACAAACGGCGTTTAGACTCACCTCCACATCATTTCGGCAGGACTTCCTTCGGAGTGCAGAATGCTCTGAAATATGAGACGCTTTTATTGATAAAGCTCCGCATCAGAGCGGAGCTCACAGCGAGACCGCCTTCTTGCCTCAGCATCCTGGCCACGCCCCCCTGTGCCGACTGCTTTGTAGGAAAAATGTGGTGTAAGGTTATCTGACCTCTCAGCCAATGAGAAGCTCAGAATGCCCTTTAAAATGAAAAGAAGTCTGCAGATGTGAGACTACTATACAGGAAGCCCAGCACCACTGCTAGGTATCCTAGGTCTGTGAACTTATGAGATTGGCTGTGGACTCGGACTCCAGCCCTTAATTACCAACTTACATGTGCTGACCAAAAATAATTTCTGCCTGTGCAATTTCCATAAGAAAAATTAGACAATGATGTAGAGAAAAGTTGCTGAAAAGATTTACAGCAAATTTGGCAGAAAGCTAGATCTTTATTCAGAAAGCATTCTTTTTATGATTTTGTGAAAATCTGTTCACCCATTTTGGAGAATTTACGGTTAAAAATAGCACAGCGTGACTTCCCCAAGAGTCCCTCGGTAAAACACAACAAAAAATTGTATTCTGATTGACTAGAGCCACGGGACCAAGAGTTGTGTTTGGATAGGCCACAACATAAATGAAAATGCTGCAGCTGCCGTTACTGATCTTGGGGACTGGTTCCCAGAGTCCTGAAAAAATGTATAAACCTTATAAGTGGCAGGGTGGTGATACCCTGAACCTCTAGCCCTTATGTGGATACCCATGAGGGACCCTACAAGGGGGAAAAATTATTCAAATATATATTTTTGAGTCATCATGGCCCACTTATGTAAGACCCAGCGTATGTGCCTGTGTCTTCCCGCGGAGTGCAGCGGAAAAGGGAACTCAGAAATAAAAAATAAAAAGAGAAACCACATTAGGCGGTGAAACTAAACTGTGAGCCTACTCCCTTCTGAAACAAAAGTCAAAGTATGTGGTAAAGCTCCTACTACAGACACGTTATGCCTTTTACAGAATTCTTCATGGAAAGCCTACTCCCTCTAGACACCCAAGCCCCATTAGATGGTAAAGCTCCTCCTATGCACACAATTTGCCTTATAGAGAAGTGTTTACAATAAGTCAACTCCCTTGAGACCAGGGCCGGTCCTAGGGTTCATGGGGCCCTGGGCAGAATAGGAAAATGCGAGGCCCCTATAATTTGCATACGAGTTAACTTAACAGGAAGTGACATCATAGGAACTCCTTTCAATTGGCCATTAATTATATTGAAGCACTGCCATCTGCAGCTGTAAGCTAATTGGCAACATAGTTGAAAAAAGCCAGGTTTTAATTTTTTTCTAAATTGTTTCAGAGTTTGCAAGGAATGAAATAAAGCTTCTGCCACTCCATGTCTCTTTGTTTATTTTAGGTGTTTCCACTTTTCCCTAGGAGGTTTATCGAAGAGCTCCCCTAGGTGTGTACCATATGCATTTCTCCAAGGTACTCAGGACCTATGTTGTGAGCAGTATACAGTGCCTTGAAGGCTACTTCCTTTCTAATGGGAAACTAGTGTAGCTCCAACAATACATGAGAGAAATATTTGAACTTAGAAATGCTCATTAAGAGATGAGCTGCTGTATTTTATAAAAGGTGCAGTTTATTCAGAGATCACAGATTATATGGCATTGTTGAAGCCTTTTTGCAAGAAGCTACTTACTGAGTTTGGATGTGAGTATAACGGTTAAAAATTAATACTTAGAAAATGCGTACCTATATTTTACATCTGTATTAAATAGAAATACATTAAATGATTTAAATATTGTTATTGTTCTATTGAATGGGTTTATGAATTTATAGAAAATGGGCCAATAATACAATCTTCTGCCATTTTTAAAAGTATTCTTGATGAGGGTGAAACCTCCAAACCACTAGGAAGTGTGAGGCATGCCTTGCACACAACAAATTATTAAATGTTACTTTAGGAACCTCTGCATTTCAAAGATCCCAAGTTTTCCGGCCTCCTACCACTTTGCATGGATTCTTCTCCTCTTACATCCTTGAATGTAATGCTCTTCACCTCAGCTCTTAAGCTCTCTACCAGCCTGTCCGCATGGATTCTGCCCATTACATCCATCTCTCCTCTTCCCTGTCTCCCTTTCTGCCAGCCCACGCCTTTAGGCTGGCTGAAAAACAAATGAGTGGGTCTCTAAAAGGGGTGTTGTCTACATAATTAAGGGTGTAGCCTAAACGGGGTAATCTAAATTTCTGTGATTCCACAAAGAGTACAATATGACCAGTACTTTGTTTCCTCTCTGGGCTTTCCGTGATTGAAAACAGAAGTATAACACAACTGACATACACCTAAAAATAACCAGGAGTATTGATTTTGTCAATGGTTGTTAGCTGTTTCGGATAAATGAGTAACAACAACAAATTATTTTTCTTTTACCTTGTCACTGTTTTGACCAATGAGTGCCTCCTTCACACACATTTGCACAGAATCACACCTGCAATTTGAATTCTGTACTGTTGCTCTGTGTTCTCTGCAGAGAGGCCATGTATTGAATGATCATGCATTCTGAACACCTTTTTGATCCCCAGGTAGGCACAGTGAGAAAGTTATACTGCCTTCGGCCTCAAATACAAAGCTCTCAATTGTAGCCAGTTATAAAGACCTGGGGGCAGATTTATGAAGGACTTGCGCCGCCGGTGCGTCACTTTTTCCCATGTTAAAAATGACGCACCGGCGGCGCAAGGCCTTCATAAATCTGCCCCCTGGATGCAACTCAATACAAAGTGTGCACCATACAAGAGTAATATGCTGTGAAACGAATTTCAGAAACACACATTTTGAAAATACCTAAGATTTTTAAGGAATGCAAAATTAAGTGCAGCACGTGAACCACAAACGGGAACTAATTTGTTGCCATGTATTACCCTAACATACATTGTCAGACTGAGACAGGAAATAGGCCCCAGCACCGAAATAAAAGTGGCCCTCATTAGTGAATTAGACAGCTAAAAAAATGTCTGTATTTGCAAATTATATCAGTTTTTAATTTGTAAAGACATGCTGTATTCGATTGTGTAAGGTATGGAAGACTGCATATATTTGAGTTTGCTGGAAGCAATGTTTGTTTTAAAATATCATGAAAATCAACATTAAAAAAAGTCTCATATGACCATAAAGCAGGCCTGTAAACATAAAAAAAACAGCCTACATACTGACCTGACAGATTAGACCGTTGGGCACAGCCTGATTTGATTGCCCTATAGGTCAGTCCGACCCTGTAAACTTGTCATACCTCATTGTGCAGACACTAAACCAGTTTTTTTGCAGGTCAAGTTAGTACATGAATATAGGAAAAGATATAGGGCCCGTTTCAATCTCCGTTCTAATTAATTGCTGGGTGTAAGACACGTAAAGCCTTGCTCCAACCACATGTTAATGCTGTGTCTGCTTCTTTGCCTGCACCCCAGGTCTCTGTCATACTCACACCTATCTGCTCCCCCCTTTTTTCTCACCTCTATGCTTCCTTTCCCAGTGTTCCCTCATCCTAGGTGATCAGATTTCACGTGACAGGAAGTAATTCTATTCTTTGTTGTGCGCCCTGCAGGAGCTCCTGCTTTTCATTCATACAGGGGCAGGGCGCACTTCACACATAAGGGCAGTTTAAGTACCTATCAAATCGCTGCCATCATCACGCAGCTGCAGCGATTGGGCCCTGTCCAAGGGGCCAGCAGGGGAAATGGGTAGAACCTTTAAACTCTTAGGGGGCCCCCTGGGCCTCGAAAGACCGAAGTCTTTAAAGGTGCGAGGCCCCCCTCCTGTGACCAGACCAGGGGGCCCTGGGCAGCCGCCCATGCTGCCCATGCCTAGCGCCGGCCCTGCTTGAGACTTTCAAGCCTGAGCCCCTACTACGCACACAGTTTTCCTTATATATAACTCTTTACGGACAGCCCACACCTTCCAAACACCCAAGCCTCTTTAGGGGGCCAAGTACTTTGTCTTTCACGGAAGTCTTTATGGAGAGCCCATTCCCTCAAGAACAAAAGTCCCATTGGGTGACCAACCCCTACTACTATCAACCTTCGCCCTTTATACAGTCCTTCACAGAGAGGTCAGTCCCACCAGATACAGAAGGCCCCTTAAATGACTACACTCATAGGCATATTTATGACAGGTTTGCGTCGCATTTCCACCACAGAATGTGTTACGTGTCTGACACAAACCTCTAAGATCAACTCATGAAGCCATGCAAAGCCGCTTTGCATGGCTCTGAGTGGCTTCATAAATCTGGATCAGCACAATGTAAATCGCTGCGTTGAACTATTCTGCCCTGGCTAGGCATTCCATGGGGATTGCGGTGGGCATTCCCAAGCAATCCCATGGATTTTAATGCATTCCCAGATTTACAAGAACTTGTAAACCTGGGAATGTGCCAAAATCTTACGCCTTCCCGGGGGGCCATAGCAAGAAGAACTATTTATATTTCTCCTCATATTTCCTGTTTCTATGTGTGCTGCATAAACCTAAGATCCCCCGTCCTGCACAAAACCAAACCTGAATGCAGTGGAGGTACCCTTGCACCATGGTGCAAGAGTACCTGTGTTGGTGCTAGGTAGCCCATCCTGAGCCAGTGCACAGAGGAAAGTCAACCATTCACTGTATGCCTGAAATATGGCAATTTCCTGCCCTTTCATAGTCACACAGGGCAGTGCATCAAGGTGACTTGCTGTGCTGTGCCATTTTTTCATAAATTTGTCCCTCTGTCTTTGTCTTGTGCACTGCTCCTTATGA
This sequence comes from Lissotriton vulgaris, assembly GCF_964263255.1. NCBI lineage: Eukaryota > Metazoa > Chordata > Amphibia > Caudata > Salamandridae > Lissotriton > Lissotriton vulgaris. The sequence continues at coordinate 299,952,471 of NC_141695.1, forward strand.
AGGACCCATTTACTCCAGATACTGAATGTCCCTTCAGAATTGTGCTACATCTACAAACAAATGCTGTGCTGTTTCTATGTGCTGGAACTTTTTTGCTAACTTACACTAACACAAATACACTTACAGAGGAGTATCTGCATTAAGGCCATTTGTAGTTCACAATGTAGTACACCTGCAAAGAGAAAAAAGAGAAATATTAGTATTTCTCCTTCTTATGCTTGTCTCAGGTTTGCATTAAAAATGTAACACAAGTCTAATAGGAATTGGTTTTAAGTGTAAGATAAATCTTTTGTTATAAGTGCTTGTGTTATATTTCAAGATATGAAAATAGACTTACCTTTTATTATTATTATTATGAATGCACTGCTTTTGCAGCATACAAAGATCATGATGCATACATGACCAACAACAATTGAAAATTGGAGATTATGTGTAAAAAAAAGCTTCATTGCACACTGGTGCTCAATCACCAACTTGTTGCAGGCAGGCGTACACTGCTCCCTGACCCCAACAACTTTATTGCATCTGGAGCAATATGTCACCTAATGTTTGTGTGGAGGACTGATGTTAATTATGGTGAAACAATGTCCCCAACAGTGTCCTCAAGAGCAATTGATAGTCCAGCTGCTGATGATCGTGATGCCCCTGCAGCATCATGCTCCATCTCCACTTTCTCAAGGTGCCTTTGATGGATAGTCTGCATCTGTTTCCACGAGCGTCTGGTCCCAAGCAAATACATTTTTCATGTCCCTTGCAAGAATTCTTTCTTGCAACTCTCGCATTTCAAATTTTTGCAGCCACTTTCTTTTTTCACCTAATGAATTGTGAAAAATCTCCACACCAGTTATTGTTTCTTGGCTGGTGGATATTCCACCTCATCCTTCTACACCTGGAGATATCTTTCCTCTCCTGAAGCCAATCTCCTCAATTGCATTATTCAATGACAAAATATTGAAACAAAACAGGAGGGCCCAACACAGACTGTCTGCACGGTCAAGTGGTAATCCTAAATGAGATTAAAATGGTGGGAACGTCTCCTAAATTGAGTATGGCAGTGATTTCATTTTGATAAGATGTCTTTCATATCTTTGTCAAGGGCCTTGCGGTACTCTCTCAGTACTCAAGTATGAGCGCCAAAAGTTCAAAAAGGCAATTTTTACAAAAACAGACAAAAGGCATTCTGATAAATTAACCCAATTAGAAAACCTCTAAACTGAAACTCAAATAAAAAGCAATCCTTAATACTTAATAACATTTTTGTTTTTACTTTGCATGGGTCTCACACCTCTCCCGCGAGACCCGAAATAGGATGTTAAATCCACACGAAACTCCTACGGTAACCTACCATTGTATCAGTGGAAATGCAAAATATTTGAATAAATAATAAAATGAATACAGGCATTAAGATGAAAAAGTAGAGCACACTACGGAAAATTCAAAAGAAAAACTGGATAACATTGATGTTATCCCTAACTATCTTAATAAAATTGTACTTTATGTTACAAAAAGAAAATCACAGAAAAAACAAGTTTAAAGTGATGTTATAGTTTGGTATAGTAAGGACATCTTAATTTAAGTTCACAAAAAGTTACTGAAAAAGCTATGTTTAATGTGATGTTATAGTAGTATCTAGAAAAAAGACCTTAACTCACTTTTGAAAAAACCTTAGAAATTCACTGAAAAAAATTAAAGGCTAAAGAGATGTTATAGTTAGGTAAAAATTACAGTCATAGTGTGACATTTTAAGCCCGAAACAATACTCAAATACACCAGTTGTAGTTTATCGTCCTAACTATAACTTGCTATCCATGGGTGCACCACTTATAAACTCACAAATTACTATGTTCAATGACATAATTGATGGCATCACTAATGATATCTCAAATGACTAAGTAGCCACATTACACTGACATTAACTCGCCATTCTACCATGAGTTTTATTCTCACAAAATGTGATTTGCAATATCATAAGTCTTATTACAAATACTAATATTTTGAATGGTATAACTGATATAATAGAAAGGATATTAGCAGTGCATAGAGAAGTGTGAATTATAGTTTTCTTACAAATTTCTTTATTGATTGCATATACTTTTCTCCGAGACTAACTCAACAAGTTACATATGACTGCATAAAAGAGCCCTCCCGCACCCTGTCCTAACAATATATCTTTGCATTACAGACGGTACTGGAAGTGGTATTTCCATCCATTTGATGATGAACACATTTGAATATGCCAGTTTTTAAGATCCCATTCATATTCCTCCCATCAGTCATGGGTGGTGCTAGTTATAGTTAATGTATAAATTTAAGGTATGGCTATAACTTTACAATTTGTAATGCTTGTGTATTTTAAGTTTGGTTTGTACTATAGAAAGTATAAGTAAATTTTCCCTAACTATTACACCAGTTTAACTTTTGCTTTTTCTTGAAATTTTAATGTTTTAAGTTTTTTTCCAATAAAAATGTGTTCCGAGTCATAGAGTTTACTGTCATCTACTGGAGTGCTATTAAGTGGAGTTCAGCAGAGTGGGGGAGAGTGTTGTACAGTGTAATGGAGTGTCATGGGATAGAGTGGACTGTGGCACAGTGGAACGGTGTGCAATAGAATAGCATACAGTATGGTGGTGCTAAGTGGAGTGGAGTGTTGTAAAGTGGTGAGGGGTACAGTGTAGTGGGGTAGAGTGGAGTGGAGTGGTGAGGAATGGAGTAGCATAGAGTGTGGAGAGTAGAGAAGAGTAAAGTGGAGTATAGTGGAGTGGCATAGCCTACAGTGGAGTAAATTGTTATATAGTGCAGTGGTGTGGATAGGACTCGAGTGGACAAGCATAGTGTTAAGTTGAGTAAAGTGTTATAAATTGGAGTGGCGTCTTGTACAGCACACTGGAGTGGTGTAATGCAGAGTGTTGGAATGTGGAGTAGAGTGGAGTAGAGTGTTGCACACTGGGGTGTAGGGACATAGAGTGTTGAAGAAGTTAGTACAGTGTACTGTACAGGCATAAAGTGTAATACAGTGTTGTACAGTAGCACACAGTGTCGTAGAGTCTTGTGGAGTGGAGTTGTATAGAGTGGAGTGGCGTGTGGTACAGTAAGGAGGTGTAGGTTATAGTATTGTAAGGTGCCATAGAGTAGGGTAAACTGTTGTGCAGTAAAGTAGAGTGGAGTGGAGTCCAGTTGAGTAGGGTGCATACGGTGGCGCAGCATGTTCTACAATACCGGGGCATGAAGTTGAGTATAGTGGAATGGAGTGGTATACAATGAAGTAAAATGTTGTAGAGTGGAGTGGTGTTTTGTACAAGGGAGTAGAGTGGTGTGTTGTAGAATGGCGCATATGTTATGTAATGTTATGTTAGGGAAGTTTTTTAAAGCTCACAAATACCCAAGGGTGTCTTGGCGCCATCTGAGCAAAAGGCATGCTAGATGAGAACATTTTAGTTATTGAACAGCCATGTCTTAATCTCCTTCCTGAATGCCAGCAAGGAAGGAATAGCTCTAATGTGTGGTGGCAGGCTGTTCCATTGCTTAGCTGTGCCATAGCTGATGTTCCTACCTCGCCAATCAACTTTTTTTAATTTAGGAACCGTTAGGGTGTTAGAATTTGCGGAGCAAAGATCTCTATTGGGGATATACCATTTAAAAACCTTGCTGAGAAACTCAAACCTGTGCTATATAGTTCTTTATGAGGAAGGTATAAGGCTTTAAATTTAGCCCAGCTGCGAATTTGGAGCCAGTTCAGTTTTCGAAGTAGCTGTGAGATGGAATGATATTTAGGTAGCTTAAGAATAATTCTGGCAGCAACATTTTGCACCAGTTGAAACCGACTTAAGTGCTTTTGTTGCACATTTAAGTAAAGACTATTTCAAAAGTCCTGGTTTGATAGGACTAATGCAGTAATCAAATTTTTCCATTAATTGTCGAGAATATAGGCCAGTATTTTCCAAATCATTTTTACAATATAGTAGGCTGAGGAGAGCACCACTGATACTTGGGCTCCCATGTTGAGATTGTCATGAATGATGACTCCCAGGTTTTTAGCTTTGGGAACGGGAAATGGGGTTGAAGAAGTTGCTCAGGCCACCAACTAGGGGACCATGATGGAGAAGGCTTCCAGAATGTAATAATCTCAGTTTTACCTGAGTTGAGTTACAGGCAATGTCTGCTCATTCAACAGCTGACAGCCTCGATACAGTCTCGACATCTTTGCGGACCTGACAAGTCATTATTGGCCGCAGAGATTATCAATTGTGTATCGTCAGCATATGAGGTTACATCCATCTTAAAACTTTTAATAAGTGGGGTCAACTTAGCCACATATACATTAAATAGTGTGGGGCTCAATTATGATCTCTAAAGGACTCCACAAGGCAATGAATAAGGAGTAGATTCATACTTTCCCAAAGTATTGAGAAAGAACGTGAACAGATCCAGCACCTTTCCCTTAATTCCTATCTCCACTAAGCAGTGGATAAGGGTTTTGTGATGAACTGTATTGAAAACAGTCGATAAATCCAATAGGATCATGATTGTGGAACCCCCATTATACACCGTCATCCTCACTTCTTCCGTTTCTTTCACCAGGGCAGGTTCGGTGCTGTGTCCTGGTCTAAAGCCGCACTGAGTTGAATCTATCAGATGATTGTCCTGAATATATTTAGATAGTTCTATATTCATGATTTTTGGGGTGATTTTGAGGGAAGAGGCAAGCATGATATTGGGCGATAGTTATCAGTGTCAGTACAACTCAGGTTAGATGTTTTTTAAAGGGGAAGTAGAGTGAAATAGAGTTTAGTGTCACAAAATGTATTTAAGTATTGTACTGTGGAGTGGCGTAGAATAGTGTAGAGTGTGGTACAGAGTGGTATACTGCCCTACAGCTGAATAGCATACATGAGCATAGAGTGGAGTGGTGTAGAGTGCAGTGGAGTAATGTCTCATAGAGTATAGGATATTAACTGGAGTGCGATTCAGAAAAGGGGGTGGTGATGGACAGAGTATCTGAATTAAGCAGAACACTCGTACCCAGTCAACAGATCAGGGCTTGATCCATCACCGTTTTTTAGCTCACTGCACCATCCCAGCTCAGAACCTGGCTACATGCAAATTAGTCTGTCCCTGGCCCAGTGCATCATGGGAACAGGGCATACCAAACTACCAAGCCAATTCTTTTACTGGAAAAGAAACAAGCTTCCGGGGACCGGTTTCTGGCATTACCGCCGTCTTCGGCCCGGCTTGCTTGAATCCTGATGGTGCAGTGAGCAAGGGACTCATGTCTGAGCATACCCTTCCACGCTTATGGTGGACAAAATGATTCAGAAAAGGGGGTGGTGATGGACAGAGTATCTGAATTAAGCAGAACACTCGTACCCAGTCAACAGATCAAGGCTTGATCCATCACCGTTTTTTAGCTCACTGCACCATCCCAGCTCAGAACCTGGCTACATGTAAATTAGTGTGTCCCTGGCCCAGTGCATCATGGGAACAGGGCAGACCAAACTACCAAGCCAATTCTTTTACTGGAAAGGAAACAAGCTTCCGGGGACCAGTTTCTGGCATTACAGCCGTCTTCGGCCCGGCTTGCTTGAATCCTGATGGTGCAGTGAGCAAGGGACTCATGTCTGAGCATACCCTTCCACGCTTATGGTGGACAAAACGATTCAGAAAAGGGGGTGGTGATGGACAGAGTATCTGAATTAAGCAGAACACTCGTACCCAGTCAACAGATCAGGGCTTGATCCATCACCGTTTTTAGCTCACTGCACCATCCCAGCTCAGAACCTAGCTACATGCAAATTAGTCTGTCCCTGGCCCAGTGCATCATGGGAACAGGGCAGACCAAACTACCAAGCCAATTCTTTTACTGGAAAGGAAACAAGCTTCCAGGGACCGGTTTCTGGCATTACAGCCGTCTTCGGCCCGGCGTGCTTGAATCCTGATGGTGCAGTGAGCAAGGGACTCATGTCTGAGCATACCCTTCCACGCTTATGGTGGACAAAACGATTCAGAAAAGGGGGTGGTGATGGACAGAGTATCTGAATTAAGCAGAACACTCGTACCCAGTCAACAGATCAGGGCTTGATCCATCACCGTTTTTTAGCTCACTGCACCATCCCAGCTCAGAACCTGGATACATGCAAATTAGTCTGTCCCTGGCCCAGTGCATCATGGGAACAGGGCAGACCAAACTACCAAGCCAATTCTTTTACTGGAAAGGAAACAAGCTTCCGGGGTCCGCTTTCTGGCATTACCGCCGTCTTCGGCCCGGCTTGCTTGAATCCTGATGGTGCAGTGAGCAAGGGACTCATGTCTGAGCATACCCTTCCACGCCTATGGTGGACAAAACGATTCAGAAAAGGGGGTGGTGATGGACAGAGTATCTGAATTAAGCAGAACACTCGTACCCAGTCAACAGATCAAGGCTTGATCCATCACCGTTCTTTAGCTCACTGCACCATCCCAGCTCAGAACCTGGCTGCATGCAAATTAGTCTGTCCCTGGCCCAGTGCATCATGGGAACAGGGCAGACCAAACCACCAAGCCAATTCTTTTACTGGAAAGGAAACAAGCTTCCGGGGACCGGTTTCTGGCATTACAGCCGTCTTTGGCTCGGCTTGCTTGAATCCTGATGGTGCAGTGAGCAAGGGACTCATGTCTGAGCATACCCTTCCACGCTTATGGTGGACAAAACGATTCAGAAAAGGGGGTGGTGATGGTAGTTTGGTAGAGTGGATTAGCGTACAGTGGAGTGGCGTGGACTCGAGTGGGAATAGACTGGAGTGACGTAGACTGGAGTGGCAAAGAGTGAAGTGGCTTACAAAGGAATAGTGTATTGTAGACTGATCTACAGTGGAGTGGCAACCAGTCGAGTGGCACAGTGGAATATCATAGAGTGGAGTGTCGAAGTTGCATACTGTGGAATAGTGTAGAGTGGATAGGAAAACAGTGTAGTGGTGTAAGGGGGAGTGTCATACAGTAGAATAGAATGGAGTGACATAGAGTGGAATAGTATCAAGAGAAATGGCAAACAGTGGAGTGGCGCAGAGTAGAGTGGCGTAGAGTGGACTAGCATGGTAACTGGACATAATATCGACTACATAATATCGAATGGACAAAATATCGACGGAAAAATATCGACAATACCAAAATATCGACTATAGGAATATCGTTGAACAAAATATCGACTGCAAAAATGACCCAAAAATATCGAATACAAAAATATCGACTCAAAAATATCGACTAGACAAAATATCGAAATGTAGTGAAAGTAAAAAATATCGAAAAAATGTTAGAAAATATTGATATAATAAAATATTATATATATAATATATTAATAAATAGTACCTAATGTTTAGGAGCGGGTTGTGGGTTTATAGGGGAATAGGGTGGGAAGTAATTTAATAATAATTAATTAGTTAATATATGTTTGGTAATTGTATTAATTAGATTTTAATTGGTAATTAATTAATATTAATTAGTTAATTGTTTAATTGATTAATTAGCATATACGTTAATTGATTAATTGATTAATTGATTAATAAAATTCTTTTTTTAATAATTATTTTGTATATGATTTTAATTGATATATTGGTTATTAATTAATAATAATTAGTGATTTTTTGTATTAAGAATTAGTATATTATTGACATTTATTAATTGCTAACACATTAATTATAAATAGTTAATGATGTAATTAATATATTGCATATCATTTAAATAAATTAATTGGTAATTAATTTATAATAATGACTTAATTACATTAATTGTATACATTTAAATGTAATGTGTTAATTTATGTTGTAGTTAATTAATTAATTGGAATTAAACAATATTAATTAATCTAAATTATTATTATGATAGGTAATGTGAAAATATATTTTATAATATTTTTTTACAATAAATATGTATTTTTCATATATATATGTTTAATGTTGTGTTCATTATTATTTATAGTGTTCTGGCTTAGTTTCATAGTTTTTGTTATAGGTTAATTTTTTAGGGTTTTGGGTCTTTTTTCTAGTCGTGAGTAAAAGTGTATTTAGTGGGATTTGGGAAATTTTTACGTTTGTGGGTAAATGTGTATTTTTGAGTTTGAGGGTCAGTTTTCAGTTCTTGTGTAAAGGGCTATTTGTAGAGTTCAGGGTCAGTTTTTAGTTTGTGGGTAAAGGGGTATTTGTAGGGTTCAGGGTCAGTTTTCAGTTTGTGGGTAAAGGGGTATTTGTAGGGTTCAGGGTCAGTTTTCAGTTTGTGGGTAAAGGGGTATTTGTTGGGTTCAGGGTCAGTTTTCAGTTTGTGGGTAAAGGGGTATTTGTAGGGTTCAGGGTCAGTTTTCAGTTTGTTGGGAAAGGAGTATTTGTAGGGTTCAGGGTCAGTTTTCAGTTTGTGGGTGTAGGGGTATTTGTAGGGTTCAGGGTCAGTTTTCAGTTTGTTGGGAAAGGAGTGTTTGTAGGGTTCAGGGTCAGTTTTCAGTTTGTGGGTGTAGGGGTATTTGTAGGGTTCAGGGTCAGTTTTCAGTTTGTGGGTAAAGGGGTATTTGTAGGGTTCAGGGTCAGTTTTCAGTTTGTTGGGAAAGGAGTATTTGTAGGGTTCAGGGTCAGTTTTCAGTTTGTGGGTAAAGGGGTATTTGTAGGGTTCAGGGTCAGTTTTCAGTTTGTGGGTAAAGGGGTATTTGTTGGGTTCAGGGTCAGTTTTCAGTTTGTGGGTAAAGGGGTATTTGTAGGGTTCAGGGTCAGTTTTCTGTTTGTTGGGAAAGGAGTATTTGTAGGGTTCAGGGTCAGTTTTCAGTTTGTGGGTGTAGGGGTATTTGTAGGGTTCAGGGTCAGTTTTCAGTTTGTTGGGAAAGGAGTATTTGTAGGGTTCAGGGTCAGTTTTCAGTTTGTGGGTGTAGGGGTATTTGTAGGGTTCAGGGTCAGTTTTCAGTTTGTGGGTAAAGGGGTATTTGTAGGGTTCAGGGTCAGTTTTCAGTTTGTGGGTGTAGGGGTATTTGTAGGGTTCAGGGTCAGTTTTCAGTCTGTTGATAAAGGGGTATTTGTAGGGTTCTGGGTCAGTTTTGGCCTTTAGGGTGAAGGGGTCTTTTTAGTGTTTTGGGACAGTTTTGGGTATTTTAGAGTGCAGATAGTTTAAGTTAACAGTGATACATTAAATTTATTACACAAAAATAGCTATTATTATAACTTTACATTAGTACCCTTTATTTAGATCAAAACTATTTATGTATTAGCATGTTTTCAGACAGTAGCTAGAGTGGAGTTGGAATTCTAATTATTAATTGGTTGGTGTACAGCACCATCAGTAATATTACCAACACTGGAGTTGGATTAATAAAAATACATTGGTTAGTCTCCACCACATTTTATGCTATTACCTTGAGTGTAGTAGGAATAGTACAATAATTTTTGTTAGTGTCCTGCAGCTTCTATGATTTGAGATTGACTGGAGTAGTAACAATATATATACAATTGGTCAGTGTGCAGCACATTTGTATACATTTGTTCATTACTGTAATTTACAAATAATAATTAATGCAACATAGATGTTTTCTAATAACTTTATTAAACAAATTTTCATTTTTTTATTGTGTACTACAATAAAATCACAAACAAATATAACATCATATTTTTTGAAACTTTTATTATTCACACAATAACATCTTTACATTTATATACATGTGGTCAATGTAAAACATAATTTGGATTACTAGATTTTTTCAGTAAATTTTACATATTCACATCAGTCACTTACAATTTAAACTATTTATATAGAAATATATTAAACAATGATTTTTTATATATTTCTTATATTAATATTTAATAATGTTAATATTAAATATTAATATAATAATATATATAATACATATTTCTTTTTAACAAATAACATGAGTAATATTACATTTTTAGGATCAATTCAAATACAAAAAAAAATTTTCTTGGTGTATATTTCACACAATGTTGTTTTTACATAAAACATATAAATCGATTTGGTTGTAAAGTTTATAATTGTATAGGGAAACAATATGTTTAATTATAATATCTGGTATTCATCAAATATTACTAAAGCTATTATATAATTTTGTTACACTTAGAAATAATTATATAACTTTTTTTACTAATTAATAAAAATAATAATTTTTTTATTAATTATTATTATTATTATTAATTAATAAACATAAACATTATTTTATTATTAACAAAAATATATACATTCACAGATAAAATAAAGACTTTTTTAAGGCCATTCTTTATATACTAAATGGTTCTACTTGTTATATTAATAACAATAAATAAGTTATATTATTTATCATTATTAATTATTCCCATAAACATTTTTAATGTTTTAGTAAAATTATACACAAATTTATTCATATAAATATACTGATTAACTAAATATTTACATATTTTATTCAAAGTTTTATATAATTATTTAATATTATTAATATATAATACATATTATATATTAATTTATATTAAATATATTTTTTGTTTTAATAAAGGAAAATTGTCATGAGTATAGTGTATTAATTTGTTACATTATACATGTGTATGTATTATATATTTTACATTTAACATTGTTTATTCTATTATCCTTTTACACAAATGGGTTAAGGGGACTACTTTTTTACCGCGTAAGGTTATTGCGCTCCATTCAGGACTGGAGAAGTTCGCGGTTGGGAGTTGCTTCGCGTGGAGAGAGGTAAGGTTATTTTTAACTACTAATTATAAGTAAGTGGTCATGTTTGAGGGTATAATCAAACTCTGTAGTGTTTTTTGGTGTATGTATTAATAGTTTAATTTGCGTTTGGGTGAAAAGTTTCCGTTATAGATGTGTCGTGCTTTTTTTCCTTCAAGTCTAATTTTAAGTGTTCGGAAATGTCTTCTTACATGGTTAATGTTAATTGTTAGTATATTTACAAATGTGAAGGGGGTATTTGTGGGTGGCTTTCGTTATATATGTTATTTTACAGGTTTCGGTTCCTCGCACGAAAACTACATGGAAGGAAGCGTGTTTTTTAATGGAGAAACTAATGTTTAAGTTATTATGCTTACATTTTGACTTTTATCTCCTATTTTTCGTGTTTGCCAGGAGCGGTTTTTTCACTTTTTACACCTTTTTCGGGTTTTTTGGAGGGTTTCGAATCGGATTGATACATTGATATGCGTAACCGTTTTTTTAAAATAGTGTGTATATAACTTTAAATCCTAACGTGTACACACTACTGTTTTCGGGATTTCCTGGAGCGTTTTTTTACGTTTTACAATTTATTTTCGGGTTTTTGAGGGTTTCCCACATTGGAATAGTAAGATATTGGATTGGATTGTATGGATTGATTTTTCCTTCATTGCGTCTCTCAAGTTCAAAAATTGTAAGTATTTATTTTACTATTTTGATTGGGTGGGAAATGTCGATTTCTAATGTTATGTGTATGTTATAAAAAATTATAAATATTGCATATTTGTTACGAATTTATTTACATAAATTTTCTAAGTTGTCAAACAAATATGTTTTATTTATAATTTATTATATATGTTTATGACATGTGAATTTTATTAGTATTGTAAGAAGACATTCGTACATTTATTTGATATTTTTAAAGTAGAGTTTTTGCTATTATTGCCAGGTATTCTAAACCTCTAGTTGTAGGGTATAATGTGACTTGACTTTGAAGTAGTCGGAACATTTGTTGGGTTTGTTTAGTGAGTTTGGGCCCTATTTGTGACACTGATTGTTCCATTCTTAGTTCCTGATAGCTTTGTTCTTTTTTCAAAGCTTCAAGAAGGTTGTGGAATGTGGGTTTGCCTCGGTTTGTAGTTGCTTGGAAAGCATTATGCCACCCTTCAACACTGTTGTTGGTTTTAGCCTCTTGGTTTAAAGTACTGAGATAGACATTCCACCAAGGGATTTGGAATTTGGGCTGGCGTCGATGTCCTGATCTGTGCAACCTTCCCACCCAAGTGTCTTCAAAATAGTCTAGCAATGGTGTTAACTTATCCTCATTCCTCTTATAGTATGCGCTGTCAATTAATAAATTGTAATGTTCAGCAACATCTGTAACAGGGACGTAGGCCAGGGCTATTAACTTTTTAACTTGATAGGCAAAGGTGCTATCTGTAGAGTATAGTACACTTAAAGTAGATTTTTGGAGATGCCTCCATATACTCTGATTAAAATGATAATAGCAACCCTGGATTGCTGTGTGGGGAAATGTTCTCAAAATGCTATTTATCATAGCTAATTCGAAATCAATAATTATTTTTTCGGGAAAATAATTATTGATTTCCGTTTTGAGAACATTTAAAATTTCGGTGTAGGTTGTTTGCTGTTTGTTGGGTAGCAAACAGTAAATGAAAGGTATGTTAGAATGATGGTATAAACCGTGGATGGAATACAGTTGGTAAAAAGGTTTTGGGCAGGGTTTAAAGGTTCCATCCATCATCCATTGGGGACACTGTTGGATTTTTCGTAAATTACTTGCAGTTGCAAACATAATTATTCGGTTTGTACTGCTTTCATTATCAAAAAGAATAAATTTATCTTTATTGTGTGTGATGGCCATTTCGGGTGAAATAATAATTTCTTCAAAACAAGTTGGGTTGGGTTGGGTTGTGCTAGTGAGTCGTTTGGTGCGTGCAATTGTGCGCTTCAGGGAGTCAATAGAGGGTAGTTGCCCTGAAGCATGGGCAGGGATTTTTACCAGTTCTTCTTTAAGTATTTGTGTGGTGGGTTTGTCACTTTGTGTGCTAGCACTTTTAATACTCTCTAAGGCATCTCTAATTTCAATTTCGGTGACATTTGGGGGATGATTATGTTCTCTAGTAAATAGCACATTACTTTCCTCGGTAGTGGCCCTCCCATAACATTTGTTGGAGTAATATTTTGTACACTTCCAAAAAACCTTTCTGCCACTTTGTCTCTCCTGATTATACACATAACCCATGTAGCATAATAGTAATTTGTTTTTCTGAGACATGACAAATTCTGCACCTTCAGTCATTTTGATTTACTTGTTCTAGGAAAGAGTAGAAAGAAACAAAATCAGTACACATTTTTTTACTTATGTGGTGCTAACATCATTAGTGATGCATTTATACTTACAGTTAATCAAAGTAGTAGTCACAGAAGCAGAAATGTCTTTTCAATGATGTTCTTGTATGTATGTCTTTATTTGCTGTTGGTATGAAAATATTGAAAAACAACATTAATGTTTCTATATAACAAACGTATTTCCTACTCAAAAGCAGTTGTCATTTTTGTTTACTAGTGCATTTGATGTAAACATTACATATACTTACTTGTTTAAATAGTAGAATAGTAGTAATTGCTGGAGTTCATCAATTTAGTACAGGTATGATCTGTAGAGTAGATAGAAGAAATAAAAGCAAAATATTATAATTTTAATACTGAACTGTTTGGAAATGTAACAGATTTAAACGTATACTAACTTCTAAAAATGTCGTTTTCTTTGTTGTAGGTAGAATAGCTGTATGATGTATTCAGAATATCTGTAGAGGAAATATAAAATAGATAAGATGTTGTTAAGAACATAGTCTGTGTTATTTTTGGCAGTTTTAGAGAAATGATAAATATACTTACATTTTATACAAGGCTATTCTTCTATATTGGTATATTTTGTGTAGGATGTTTTCATATGAGATGTAGAATAGATGTATGATGTTTTCTGAATATCTGTAGAGGCAATTCAAAATAAATAACATGGTGTTAAGAATATAGTTTGCGTTTTTTGTGCCCACATTTTAGCTAATAACAATTACACTTACATTTTTCTGAAGGGTATTCTTGTGTTTTGCTATAGTTGATCTTGGATCTTTCAAATGATCTATAGGGAAGATGTAAAAAGCAAGATATGTTGTTTAAAAATGTGCATTAATGAAATTGGCCGTTTTATAACAAACACATCTATACTTACATGTGTAATTAGGGTAGTTTTATCGTTTTTGCTGTAGAAATAGCACAATTTCAGTATATCTGTAAATATAATGGTAATGAAAAATAAATTCTCTTGTAAATTAGTGTTTAAAAAAAGCAGTTGGTGTGTAACAGAAAATTCTTATATACTTACTATCTGAATTTGCACATGAAGAAATATGACCATGTAATAGGATTTGTGTTGGAGTAGTTTCTATCAGAAAAGTAGGAAGACATGAAAATAAAATAAGTGTAAGACTTAGGAGATGTAAGGAAAATAGTGCACTTGTAATTTATTTTTCTACAAAAATGTTGTGTTACTTACTTGATTAATTAGCTAGTAAGCTGGATCTTTAAAGATGTTTATTCTGCAACAAAATCTTCAAAGTGTTGGCATCTACTTTCCACAGAGGTAGCAGCAACAAATGGTAGAATGCATGTAGCCCTTTTATAGTATATGTGTTATGTGTGCTTTGATTTGATTGGTTGTAGGATGTAAGGAAGCATAGTATAGGCTAGTTTGAATTTTTTTAAGTTAATTGGAGTGTTTGTTGATGTGAGAATGGTGGTATGTGGTTATTCCCGCATTAAAGCAGGTTCGTGTTTAAATGAAATATATTTATATGTGAAAATAAGTAATGAAAATGTTAGTTAAATGCAAAGATTAATAGAAAAAGATAAAATGCATGTAATAGAATGTATAGCAAATGTGGATTAATAGTAATTTTATGTAAGAAACCGGTATGATAAGTGAAACGTTTTTTTTAGTGAGAAATGACTTTTATTGATGATAAAGATGGTATTTTAGAAAGAAAAGTGTGCAAATATGAACTCGATATTTTTTTTTAACGATATTGTGGTAGTCTATATTTTTGTAGTCGATATTTTTGTAGTGTTAGGGCTAATTTCATGTCCAACGATATAATTGTAGTCGATATTTTTTTAAGCGATATTTATGTACTCGATATAGTTACTACTCGATATTTTGTACTCGATATTTTTGTAGTTTGTGTAATAAGTATAGTAAGTCGATATTTTTGTCGTTGATAATTTGTCAACGATATTTTGGTAAGTCGATAATGTGTCCGTCGATAATATTTCAGTGATCCGACTAGCATACAGTGTGGAGTGGAACAGAGTGGAATAGTGTAGACTGGAGTGGTGATAGAGGAGTTACATTCAGTGGTGAAAGTGGAGTTGTTCACAGTGGAATAGCGTAGAGTGGAGGAGCATAGAGTGGAGTGGCATATAGTGGAGTGGCATACAAAGGAATAGTGTACATTAGACTGGCATACAGTTGAGTGGCATATAGTGGAATATCATACAGTGGAGTGTTGTACAGTGGAGTTGCATACTGTGGAATAGTGTAGAGTAGATTGGCAAACAGTGTAATGGCATAAAGTGGAGTGGTGTAGATTGGAGTGTCATACATTGGAGCGGCATATAGTGGAATAGCGTACAGTGGAGTGTGGTAGAGTGAAGTTGTGTACAGTGGAGTGCTGTATAGAGGATTGCTGTACAATGGAGGACCAGAAAGTGGAGTGCATTAGAGTGGAGCGGGCTGGAGTGTAGTGCATAGACTGTACTAGTGTACAGTGGAGTGGCATAGAGGGGAGTGTCATAAAGTGGAGTGGTGTACAGCGGAATAGCATAGGATGGAGGTGAGTAGAGTGGAGAGGTGTACAGTGTAGTGGCATACAGTGGAGAAGCTTACATTGGGGTAGTGTAAAGTGGAATAACAATAAGTTTACTTGCATATAAGGTAGTGACGTAGAGTGGAGTGGCACATAGTGGAATAGTGTAGAGTAGGGTGGCGTAGAGTAGAATATCATACAGTGCAATAGTGTACAGTGTGGTAGTGCAGAGAGTAGCCGCATACAGTGGAGTGGCATACAGTAGAGTGGCATAGAAAAGAGTGGCATAGAATGTAGTGGTGTAGAGTGGAATAGGGTACAGTGGATTGTCATAGATTGGAGTGAAGTAGAATGTAATGTCATAGAGAGCAGTGGCATATAGTGGAGTAGCATAGAGTGGAGTGTGGTAATTGAAACAGATGTAGTGTGCAAGTTTGTGAACGGATATAGATGTAATGTAGCAGGAATACACTTTATGAGATAAATGGTCATGGTAGCATGTGTGAATAGTGTAAGTAGTGTTAAAGTTATAAGTTTCACAGTTACAGATTGTGCCGCAGTATACCACTGTAAGTTTGCGGTATATTGTAGTACATGTGAATAGGAAGGCATTATGTGATTTGTTAATGGCTCTGTTTACCAAAGGTCAAAGGCAGCCATGTAGGTTTCAGCATAGTTTGGTTGTGTTATGTTTTCACTGCATTTTAGATTAGTGTCTTAGATATAGGTAAGCAATAGTTTTTATTATTGTTCCTTAACTATTACCACTTTGGTAAAGTGATAATAGGTAGGAAAATGTATTTATAATTTTCTTTATTTTTCTTACAACAGTTTAGGGAGAACAGTGAATTTATTTATTTTACATTTATTCAAGTAGTGCGGTAACTTGTTTGTATTACTGTGGTATTCCGTAGACTTTTTTGTGCATATTTAAATATGTTAAAAATAGAAAATGCAGTATAGTGTTTTGATTATTTTGACATTTTTAGGTACCGTGGTACTCATGAGGAAGTCCTGCGGTACTCCATACTGTTTTTTACTCTATAGAAACTTATAAAAATGTTTTCATACCTATTACCACTTTAGGAAATATCAAAGTTAATATTTATCTATATCTAAAGGCGTAACATAGAACACAGCCAAGCTACCTAAAAACCATATGGCTGCCTTGTAAAGTCAGTCATTAGCCAATCACATAATGACATGGCATCCCTATGTACCGCAGTGCTTCCGAAATATACCACCAAATTTCGCAAAAGTGAAGTGGCCACTCATATCACTAAGTTAAAATGCCTTATAACTTAAAATGTACTTACCCTCATTACTTGTAGTACCCAAAAGGACCATCTATGCACCCTAATCTATAATCTTGCCAAATGTCATTGAAATCTGCCCAGCCACTTTTGTGCTATGCTCAATACAAGTCTTGTAGTGCAGTTCCTATTTTCCCTATAGGCCCTGCGCATTGGAATAACATAAACAGCAGTGTAGACGTAGAAGTGCGGTCTTCCAGGTCTCTACTGACTATGCTAAACTTAATTGGGTTTGTACCAACTAGCTCAGAGGTCACTGGAAACTTTCTTGACTGAATAGGGAGTGATCAGCTCCCCTGGCTCAGACAAGAAGGGATTCAGTTTTCCAACAACCTCATAAACATGACAACTTTGCTCCTTAGAATAAGAGTCAATCTCTAGAGTCGTGTGAAACAATAAACAATAGACAGCTATTTCACTCAGTCAGTTGTGCAAGAATTACTTTCACCAGGATGGAGAGAATAGAGAGACGGGCGTTTTCAATAAAAGATATTATTTATTGAACGGTCTTTCTTCTCATGCAAGAGAAATGAATTGCCACAATTGCAAGACTTGTTATTATAAAAAGTGTGTACAGTAAAAGGAGGATTGCGAAATAATACTGTAAAAGCATTGATATGGTTTCTTAGCCATACAATGGTTAACCCCTTCCCTGCTCATGACGAGCTCAGCTCGTCATGAGGCACAGTGGAGCTGTGCTGATGACGAGCTGAGCTCGTCATTCATCATGTAAAATACCAATTTCCAGCACAGGCTGAAAATTGCCTTAGCAGCCAAGGTGTTAAAATGAATAAAATATATACATTCATATATACATTTGACTAACGTACTCAACTGATGCTTCTAGATATGCCTACCCCAGTGTACCTGACCTAAGCCTAATACTTGGGAGGGAGTAAGTAAGTAGCAGTTTAAGTTAAGTTTGTATTGCCAAGAGTTTGCTGCAAGAATTCTCTCTAAGGGTTTAGTCAACACTGTACTTCTGGAATAGAATGTTGGAGGTTTGGTATCTCCCCTCAGGACTCGATATCCCAGTTACACGCAAGGGTAGGCTGGAAACGCCAGAGCTGGATTTTCTCGGCAGGAGAAAAGACAGCGTCTTTCTCAGCGCGTCAAGGAGGAGGGGCAGCGTCCGTGGGCTTCTCGCATCTGCTGGGCTCTGCAAGGGACAGCTGTTCTGCTCCTGTATTCTCTATCACCACCGCTGTGTTTGCTTAAGGCAACGTTGGTATTATTTATACCTGGAAGGTGCCTTGTTTGACGTAAGTTTTTGGACATAAGACATCAATAAAGATGTCACTAGGAACCGGTCGTTCTTACAGTGCTCATTAGAGTTCTATTACTAATCAAAACATAGCAAGCGGGGATTTCCCAGGTTGCTGGGGGTTTTATCTGTTGAAAGAACTCGGTGTGTAATCTAGGAATCTAAGATAGTGGCTTCTGCTGTGTCATCTACTGTAATGAGCTGCAGAAGCGAGGTTCTGAAATATGGCTCTGATCGTTTATGCCAGAGACGAGTTTCTGAAATATGGCTCTGATCGTTTATGCCATTATAGGGGTATGGATGGATTATAGCCGTATTGGGGCATAAGGTCACAATATTGATCGGGGTCCTAGATTAGAACATGACAGTCTATGGAAAATGCATTGCTAAAAAAAACTGTTTTGTTACCTCTGTATTTGCAGTCACCCCTTAACACATCACCACAAATTTTCCTTATCAGAAAAAGCAATAGGTCTGGAACATTTTGTGGCTTTTCGTCAAATTGGGACAAAGTTAATAGCATGCAAAAATCTGAAGAATTCCTACCTCTGGCAACCGACTCTGTAATATATAGATATATAGGATCTCAAGAGACAAGAATTTCTTGGATTTTTGATTGGTAGTAACCTTGCCACCATTTGACGAATCTACACAAAACTTTACAGAATGTTCCTATTTCTATATTGGCTGACGATGCTACTTTCATGGGGATTAGTTAAGGAAGTGAAAAGAAAAAAGGTAGTCCCATAACATGTTTTTCCACTAATACATTTTCAATAGACTTTTTAAACTGAAATAGCAGCAAAATGGCTGAGTGGATTTCATTGAATTTGGCAGAAATATAGATAATGGTGAGGAAAGGGTGCATTTTGTTATTTGGTCTAAATAAATTCAATAGTTTTTAAGTAGTGAAGGACAAAATCTTAGTGATATATTGAGCTGCGGTGTCCTGCAGTACTTTCGCTGTATACCTCAGCACCTGCCAATGAGAATATGATTGGTTAATGAAAGCCATTACAAAATGAAAAGGCAGCCATATTGTTGAGGCCAGCCACGGTCCGTGCAGGTAACAGCGGTGGGGCTGGGGAAGATGGGTTTTCAAGGGACGCTGCAGAGGGAAAATTAAATAAATAATTCATTTTCCCTCTGCATCGTCCCTCAAAGTCCCCCCTAAGCCGGTCCCACCGCCTCACCGATGTTACCTGCATGGACCGCGGCTGGTTGAGACCACACTTTGCCCTAGTTCTGTGTTTTAATGTGAAATATGAGTTATTACACTTGTTTTAATGTAGAGGATGAAATTAGGCTGTTTAGCAAACTCTGTAAAGGTAGGGAAAAGTAGATGTATTGAGTTATATATATTTTTTAAGGTTTACGAAGTACCGTGGTACTCTTGCAAAAGAATCTAGCAAGTACTGTAATACTTACTGAAATACAAATAAAACCATTATATATAAGAAACTGTAATTAGACATAACATATGGTGGCTACCTTTTAAAAAAAAAAATTTCACTAAACATATTTAAATATATTTATCAAGCCAAGTTTTTATGATTCGATGAAAAGATGGTTTCTATAGATTGTGAAATGTAGACCATCAGGGTGATACAATGCTGTATTGGAATATTTTATATTCAAATAAAAAATGGATGACATTTCCTGATCTCGAAGGAATGCTGAGACCACGTAGTTGGCATGCCTTTGAGTCGTTTCAAACTTACAAAAAGAGAGTTGTCCTCAATGAGGTGCACTCCAAACAGGTTCCTATCCTCTTTTATTTCAGCTACAACAAAACCAGAAAAGGTCATCAAATTAATTCAGCAGGATTAACACGTTTCAAACTTCACAGTTCTTGTTCACAAGCCATATGTTGAGCTTAGCAGCAATAGCAAAACAAACATCTGATCAATGTAATTAGTTCCGCCCCTAGTGGACATCTCAGTGAGTTCAACAAGTGCATGATGGTGTTTGTAGGTTTGCTAAAAGTACTACCACCTCAGTGGGTCCACTCCTGTTTGGCATAAAATAACAAAGAAAGTGTACACCCAACAGTTGGCTAATCCATTGCACATTCCTGGAATTGTTGGATATTTATTAAAAGCCTGTCATTCCAGTAGTGACTAAGAGTAGAAGTCATTCAGGACCCGCTGCCTGATGCGGTGGTGCATCCTTATGGCTGGACAAGCCGTTTTATATGCAAAGAGAGAGCTTGTCCTCAATGAGGTGCACTCCAACAGGTTACTTCCTCTTCATTTCAACTACAACAAAACCAGAAAAGGTCATCAAATTAATTATTCAGGCTTTTTTAAAAAAAAAAATTTACAAAATTATTAACCACAGTACCAAAAACATTGATAAATCCATATACAGATACAGACATATCTAAAAGCTAGGCATAAAAGCAATTAATTTAATTCAATTATACCTAAAATCATTAAAGTGGATTACATTCAAATTTGCCTTCAGCAATTCATATGATCTATCATTGCCCCCATACATAGATACCTAGTTTGTGTTTCCTTGACCCATTGACAGCATAGAGACTATATTCTAGAGTATACATATTTTAAAACCGGGCTCTCCACATTTTTAAAGATGGTGCTTCCGGTTGAAGCCAAGAAGCCGCAGCGCTCAGACGAGCTACAGCAGTGGCGACAAAGAGGAGGTATCGGATTTTATACGTAGGTTTCCCTTGCTCAAGATCCTCACCGACCCCTAGCAACATCATAGAGGCCAAAATCTTGACAACCACCCGAGATCTCAGTGAGGAACTTCTCTATATGTTCTATATATAGAGCCACTTTAGAACATGCATAGAAGATATGGAGAATGTCAGCGTTGTCCATGCCAAACCGGAAACATTTGCTTCCCCCTCCCCCATTTCATCATCTTGGCTGGAGTGTGACATAGATTGAATATGGTTTTATAAAACTGAGCTTTAAGATTCGCTGACAAGCATATTTGCCCAGCAATAGCAATCGCCTTTTCCAAAGAGACACTTGGCTCACCCACTTATGTTTATCCAGATCATCCCTCCTTGAAGCTAGCAGGATAATATACAAAAAACCCTATCTTTTCCTGGCTCCTAATAGCTTCAACTAGTTTAAGAGGTCACGTCATTATGGAGTGTTTGCTCACAAAATAGCGAATATGTAAAAACGTAAAAAACTGGTCGAGGCAAGATGGCGTCCGTAGCTTTGGAAGTGTAATCTGCTACTCCCAGCTGCTCTAACCCCCATACTGGCTACAGTGAACTGACCGTTTGAGAGAGAGGGATCAAGGGATAAATCACTGGCTCGGAAGGCAGATCGTCGCGCTGGCTGCAAAAATCCCCAGATCACACAAACATCTCAGGACATATCTATTGATGACTCTACTTCAGAACAGTTGGGAGAGAGGAAGATTGTAACCCTAGTGGCGCAAGCATTTCCGACATGTGCGCAACATTTATACATGGAGCCACTCTTGTTAGTGAGCTGGGGGAGGCTGCAAATAGCAAGGGGATTCTCCCTAGTAATTCATGCTGCGTTTCCATTCTGATGCCTGCCCAGACGGTACTAATGATTCTGGTCCACTTTCAAAAGGAGACAAAAATAGAGGACGCTGTGAGGCTTAAATCTGCATTACAGGATATTGAATTCGGGGAACATTTCTTCTCACTTTCGGACCAGTCAAGCGATGATCTTGAATCGATATTCATGGCCTCAGACATGACTGGCGGGGACGGTGATGGTAGTAGTGATCACAGTAGTACGCTCCACAAGGACTCTGGGGATATTTCAAACGGCACCCTAAGAACAGTGCGTAAAAAACAAGAGGCAAAAGGTGGTGTTAAACTGACAAATGATGGCATTGGGAGTAATGCTCTGAAATGGGACTACTCTGTTTAACTGATTTAAGCATAGAGAATGGTCGCAACCCGGGAATAGCTACTGATATACCAACCAATCCATCTGAAGATATATCACTGGCTCTGATTTATCAGACTATGGTCACCCACAGAGAGGAGGCATGTGTAGAGAATCAGAGAGTTCAGGGGTTCATGCCGCAAATTGCAGAACTCTGTTCGCCGGATTGCTAAAGCTTGTACAGAGTTCACATCGAGATTCAATGAAGCAGAAGCAGGAATCTCATGTCTTGAAGATGAACTAGTTGCATAGAAGGCTCTGAAGATTTTCTACACTCTCTGAAAGATGATACACAATGGAAATTGGCGGACTTAGAAAATTGCTGCAGCAGGAACAATCTTAGGGTTTTGCAAATTCCAGAGGGGGTCGAAGGGCAAGACACTCGCAAATTCATTATTGAACTGTTTTCCGAAGCCTTTCCTGAGCAGGATAAATGGGACTGGGAGAAAGAAGTAGAAAGAGTGCACCGTTTTCCATTCGACCTTCCCCCTAGATGTGGTCAACCTGTATATAGACCTAGTGCGATTTTGATTTCTTTCAGCAGTTTTTTGGCTCAGGAAGATGTGTACTCTCTGGCACTTCCTGATAACAACGGGCAGGGAAAGTGTTGGCGTTCTTTGTTAGGCCTGATTTTTGTCATCTAACTGTGGAAAGGCGCTGGCATTTACGTCAGCTTATGACACCATTTCAGGCAAAACGGGCTCAAGTCTTTCTACTAGACCCAGCTAAACTTAAAATTATTGTTAAGGATCAAATTTGATTCTTCTCTTCTGAGATATTTGCGAAATAATTTTTGCAATTCTTATAAAAGATATCTAATTTGATAATGGTAGCTGAAATCAATGCCATGGCCCGATTAACAACATAGCTGAATAACTATCCCTATCTACTATTTATCTTATTGATTTTGTGCCTCCTTTCTCTGTTCTCTCTTTTTTTCTTTTTTCTCTTTCTTTGTTCCTCTCTTTCTCTAACTCTCGTATTACCTCACCCTATACTTGATTGGGTAAACCAGATAGGCTAATCGATATTGGTAATATGTATTTGCTTTTTAGAATTCTGTGAATGCTAATCTTTCCTTTTTATGTTGTCATGATTGCTGCATATGATAGTGGTGTGGGGTTGAGCACCTGGGCGGTGGGAGCTTGTCATCACAGGGACCATTGGTCCTAAAACCTTTTTGAAGGTTAGCTGTAGGGGTAGCGGGGGAGGTTTTCAGGGGGTAGGGGAGGTAGGGGTTGTGGGAGGTCAGGGGGGGTGGGGTCGTGGTGGGTTAAAAGTAGGAAAATAATCCACAGTATTGTTAAAGTCTTCAGTCTAACGGATCTCATTTTATTTTTTAGAGTAATGAGTATTGGCTTGTTCTCCTATTTTTCTAATGGCTAGATCAGGATTGCGAATATGTTCCCTAAATGTTTGTGGCCTAAACAGCTATAATAAGAGACAAAGGGTAGCTGCTGAACTTCGTGTGATTCAATCAGGCTACATTTTATCTACAAGTAACTCATGTACCTCTGGGGGAAGCGGAAAATGTTATCTGAAATGGGCTTTGCGCTCTTAGCAGTGTCTTTACAATCCTCAACAACCTGTGGGGTAGCGCTGCTAGCCAAACCTGGTATACAAACCTCAGGATGGGTATTAGAGGATAAATTGGGATGTTGGCTTAGCGTGGAATGCGTGATGGGGAGAAAAAATGTACACTTTGTACTGTTCATGGCTCCAATCTCGATGAAGCTATGATTTTGGACTATCTGAATGTGGAGCTCGCACTCTGGCCTACCCCCCTGGTGCTATGTGGTGATTTTAACATTAACTTGATTAATAAGGAACTTCATCTGGGTCCACAAAATTCTAAGGGTGGGAAACCAAGGGTTTTAAGGCACTTTTTTATTTATTGATGGATTGCAGATTGGTTGATGTGTGGGATCATCTCTGCATGGACGATCCTGGTTTTACATTCTATTCCCACCCCCATCAAAAATTGTTCGTCTTGATTATTTTTTTGTCTCACCTTTGTTATTTACAGATGTTACAATTCAAGTCTTCCCAAGATTTACATCAGATCATGCTCCAGTCGTCCTGGACATTCCTGCATTAGGCTTTTGTTTAAACCCACAAACTTTTACTTTCAGTAACTCATTCTTGATGATATTTTTTTAGATTATATTAAGAGCTGGATCAAGGGGTTCTTTCAAGACAATCACCACTCAACATCTGTTGGGATTATGTGGGATGCGTTTAAGGCCTGTCTTAGAGGGGCGATTCTGGGCTATGGATTGCACCAGCAAAAGAAAGCCAAATCACTAATGCAGGAATTGTTTACCAAACTTAAATCAGCGAAAGAAAACCTAGCACAGGGGATATTGGCCAAGAATAATATCGCCGTACTCCAAACCAATGTCGCTAGATGCAAGGCTAATATCAACTTATCCTGGAGTAAGGAAATCGCAGCTAAATTTCTGGTATACAAAAAGGATTGCTACGAGTATGGCGAAGTGGTAGGACGCTGCCTGGCTAACAGGTTACGCTCTAATGAAGCTGCACATAGAATAGGTGGTATGAAAAATCTGTCTGGTGACACGATGTATGATCCCCAAGAAATTCTTGGGATTTTTCATAAATTCTGCGAAGATCTTTATCTGGGAAATAAGCCAGAGGTGCATATCACAGACACTGGGTTACAACAATTAGTGGATCAGCTCGGTCAGGAGGAGGCTGAGATATTGGGGTGCCCTGTTACTTTGGAAGAGTTAGAGCTAGCCATAAACAGCATGGCGATTGGTAAGGCAGCGGGTCCTGATGAGCTTCCTTCGGAGGTTTATAGGGCTTTCTTAAAGATATCAAAATAGACTTGCTGGTCGTCTTCCAAGCAGCCCATCGGGGGGGAGCACCACAATTGTGGAACGAGGCCAATATTGGTATATTTAAGAAAAAAGACAAGCCATCGGATCGCCCAATCTCTCTTGTCATTTGTGACGGGAAGATTTACTCCAAAATCTTGGCGAACCAACTGGCAAAAGTTATTTCTCCCCTAGTTTCCCCCAAACAGCATGGTTTTATCCCCGGTAGGGGGACCGTGGACCATACTAACAAAATCGTGACGCTTTTCGACATCGCTCAGGCTTAATCTAGAGGCCTAGAATTGATTTTTTGGATGCTGAGAAGACGTTTGATGATGTAGTTTGGGATTTTCTCTGGGGGATCATGCAGCATGTGGGGCTTGGTCAGGGGTTTATTCAGGCTATAAGAGTACTATATCGTTCACCTACGGCTAGGATTTGCTCTATGGGACTTGTCTCAGATCCTATTAAAATTTCATGAGGCACATGGCTGGGGTGTCCGTGTTCCCCCCCTGCTGTTAGCCCTATATTTTAATCCCTTTCTAAGAATGCTAGAAAGTAGCACATGGATTAAACCTTTTCGTGTTCTGGAATATAATATCCTTGTTTTCGTTTTTTTTTAAGACCTTTATTATTCAAGGTGCATGTTACACAGCGTTCAGCTTACAACCCATCAGGGCCAGCCGCGTTAGTCAATAATCATATAAACTTTATCAGATGAACACAGCCTTAAGGCCGACAGCCCTGAGGTTCGGCGGCGCAAGGTGTTCCATTGCAGCACTTCTCATTCAGCAAACCAGTCAGTGTTATAAATATATAGGTCTGTAGGTTTTTCTTGTTTTTTATTTTTCGTAATTCCTTGGTTACAGAGCTATGGTGATACTCATCAATGTCGCCAGATGGATAGTGGCTCTTTCCCACTAATGAGTGCTATGGGTAAATGTGTCGGCGAGGTCCGCCTGTTAAGTGGGCGCGGGGCATTAGTGTTAGAAGATATGGCTGTGCAACACCGTAAGTGGGTCGATGAGCGAGTGTCTATGTAGCGTATTGTTCCTAGCAGGAGAAATTGACGTTGACGGTGGTGTCCAGTTGGGATCACCTCGACCATGACTGTTATGCTCAGAAGCTCCATGATGTAATATGCTCAGGAACGAATTTCAAGGAGCCTGGTCAAAAAGAAAATGGGACCAGTGCGTCAATAAAACATCAGAACGATAACTTGGGGAGCAAGTATTAAAGGGGGGGAGCGTGGGTAGATGTATCCCTGTGTTTAAAGAAAGATGCGTGGTGTCGTTGTGTCAGGATTGGTCTAATCCTTGTTTTCGCTTATGCTGATGATATCTCCATAACAACATCGGATCCTCTATTGCTATATCTGAAGTATAATGGCTCGCAGCTGAGAATGGCGTAGACCTGGGCTATGAGATAAATATCTCTAAGACCCAGATCCTCTGTAAAAAGGATATTATGTCAAGCGGTCAAGGAGGTCACGTATCTTGGAATCAAGATCCGATAAACTTTGAAAGATCTGGTGGACGTTAACTGGCCACAATAAAGTGGAGAGGATCACATTTACTTACAAAGGAAAGTAGAGTGCTTTCTTGGCATGCTCTTTGGCTCAAAAGATGAAACTGTGCCCACAAGCCAACCCCTAACATCTTGTGCATACACTGACAAACAAGAATGAGGAACACAGAGGCAGACAAACAAACATATACAGAGTTAGATAATTGGCTATTAGGAAAGTAATATTATCAAAACTTTAATTTTGAAAGGAGGACAATAATTAGTCTACATCCAATTTAGGCTACTGATGTAGCACAATACTAACACAAAACAAAATTAGGTAAATAAATAAACTAGTCTGCAGCAATGAAAAATGACAAGTGTTAGAATGGCATGTGACACACATTTAAAGTCACATGACAACGAAAACCAATAGAAAACTAGTTAAGAATTAAAAGAAAAAGGGAAAACATTATGTGATTGGTTATTAACACAAAGTGGGCTACAAACATAGCCCAATATTACAAAATAACACCAACAGCCATAGACACTCTCCTGACTGTTGTAAAGCAATACAGCTGTATTTCTTCTTCAAAGGCATTACAGAGAGTTTGATACCTCATCACCTCCATCTCTACACATGCCACTACACTCTATGACACTCCACTCCCCTCTAGGATACTCCACTCCACTTTACAACAGTCCACGCCTTTCCAATCAAAGACACGCCACTCCACTCTACGACATGCTGCTCACTTGCCTCCACTTTATTCACTGGATTGCGTTTTAGATGCAGCTATTCTCATCATCCTCTTAGGCAACTAATTTACTTTATCTCCTAGAACAGCACTGCTGCCATGCAACGGATTTCTATTTATGTGTGAATTTGCTTTCCAACTCCATTTTTACCAGCAGCAAGACCCTATTTCAGTGTTTTACCTGTTTTCACATAATCTTACTCAGCATTCCTCTGTGCCAGTAGGGGTTGCCCCCATAAGTTTCAGAAGACCTGGGGGCTTTGGAGGACATACCACAGATTGGAAACTGCAGGACAATGTATTGATGCAACGGATGTTACATGGCAAAGGGGGGTTCTGCTTGTTTAAGGGATATGTGGTTTGGTTAGCCAACATTGCCTCAGAATTGTCTGCCTATGTTGGCTCTCTGGGCCTCCATGCCTCGATGCATGTAATGGTCTTTATGCAATTGAAGCCATGTAACTGCAGTAAATATTTGCTGAAATGGGCTCCAGTTGCCCTTGATTGACCTCTTCTACACCACAAAACAATAAAAATACATTTAAAAGAAAAAATCATTCCTCTGTACTCCCTGTGGATCACTGGGAGCTCATCTAGACTCTGTTTGTTCATCACTGACTGTGTGGGATGTCTCAACTACCCATCATCACAAATGCTGCTTATGGATCACCATTAATGTTGACTTATGTACTATCTACTCATTCTATTTTACAGAAACCGGTGTCAACATCACCCTATTCAATGATTTCTGCTTCTCCTCTTATGGCAGCTATGACTTGCTCACATGCATTGTCAGCAGCACCCCTCACCCCCGTTCTTAGATACAGCTGCCGTTGTCGCGGGGGGGTGGGGGGTGGGGGCGCTGCAGGGACCACCACAGGCGGCAAGCTGTCTAGCTACGCCACTGGCTATTTTGCGTCCAGCTTCCGCACCTGATTTTGCACCCAATGCACCCTGATGTACATCCAATTTAGGCTAAAGGCTATTGTCAGTGTGATTATGTTATCAATTGGGAACCATATAGCATATGTAAGAATATGAGATCAAATATGTATCTATAGCGTCAATAAATTTACAAGTATAATAATGTATGTTTGTATGTTTACTTAGTATGCCCACTATCATTTTGGGGCTGTTGTGTGTTTTGTACTGTTTGCACCGTTACCCACCATATTATACACCTGTCCATCAATCCCATAAGGCCTTGGAATCTCATATATTGTTATATATTGTTTCTCACTCCCGACTTTTGCTTAATTTCTGCATGTGGTTATTACTGTATGTCAATGTAGGTCGAATTTCGATAGCATGCCTTTATTTTAGGCAGGTATATGTTTGCATAATGGGTACTATTATAATATCACTACCGAGGATGCATGAGTAAAATAAAGAGACATTTGACATGAGTTTCTGTTCATGTTACATTATTAATCATGAGGACAGTTTCTCATTATATCTCTGAGAATGAATATAAAAAAAGCTTTTTCAGCATTCTCGAAGAAAGACGGGACCAATTTTGACTTGTAAAGTAACTTGTTGTTCTATGGCAACAGACTGAGAACACAGTGGCTCTTATAAACAAACAGGCCTTAAATAAGTGTCAAATATGCAACGAATGCTACGCACTCCCTGAGTTGAGCATTTAGGAGGGAATCACTAAAATGCAGCACGTTGTCTGCTATTGTATAAAAATTACTTTCTGTTCATTAATACATTTTCGCATTTCTTTTAATATCACCTCTAATACTTTTATATATGTATGCCATTAGTTTGGCTTCAAATAAAGTCTTTAAATGAATGTTTAAGAGTTCTAGCACATGCTCTCTTGGAAGAAAGGGTGAAGAGAACCCACTTATAAACCTGTGTTATTGCAGGTATAATTGTTATGTCCCTAAGCAAATATTTTATGGATAAATACAGTAGAGATACGTTGGGCACCACCTGTTGATTTAACCAAGCATTAAAGGGTAAGTTGGAGTGCCAATGCCTGCCCTAAGCTAAGGGAAATCTAGGGGGAGGGAAGGGGGGGGTATTCATATTTGACCGCTGACAAGCAACAATATGAACAGGCGTGAGTTGCCATTGGACCCGGATTCCTATGGGACCGGGAATTCCTGTTCCTTTGTATCCTCGATATCCGTAACTCCAAGGGGGACTGCCATAGTTGCTGGGGACTCGATTGACAAGAGGATTTACATTTAGTAAAGTTTCGAGTGCGGAGTCTCTGCACTCATGGCCGAATCTCTGTACGGCCACTCTCTGCAGTACGCCGTACAGAGATTCCGCCCTGAGTGCGGGGATTCTGCCTCAAGTGCGTGCCTCTGCCACGAGTGCTGAGAGTCTGCACTCGAAACTTTACTACACATTAGTTCCTTGGTGCCCTGGCTGTGTTTCTGGGGCACTTGTTGTGAGTCTCTAGAGGTTGAAGAAGTAAAGCTTTGCAAAAAGGCTGCCCTTCCACGCCCCTTCTATGGGATAAAAGTGCCTTCACCCACTATTAGAGGCATGCTTCATCATAGGACTGCTACTACACACCTTTGACCATTGGTGGCATTGTCCCGTAACGAATGTGTGAACAGGGCGATGCTTGGCTCCCTCTCCGGGTTGGGATTTATAAGACAAACATTTGGAGAAACCTCCTTAGGACAGAAACATAGTTGATAAAAGTGAGGTCACTGCATGGTGCTATTAGTAAATTACTCAAAACTCAACAATCAGACTGACTGAGTCACGGTGACAGCGATATAAGTTAGGGATCTCACAGTCCTGAAGAAGGCCATTGACCTTTAATGGTGAACAAAGGATTGGCTGAAACATGTTGTCAAGATTATTTAGAGCAATGGTAGAGTAATTATACCTCAAGATCATCAAATCTTGCTTTTTAACCCTATCAAAGGAACCCACAATAAAAGAATGGAGATGATATCCTTAAGACAGTTTTGACGACACTTTAATCACTGGGTCCCTTAAGAATATAGTGATAAAAATAATATTTGGCTCCACCCTTGCTGATGGAACCCTGAACAGGGATTATAATAGAAGCCCTATGATGTTGCATGTCCACTAATAGTGGGTGAGGCCACTTTTATCCCATAGAGGTGGCTCCAGTGAGGGCAGTTTGTGTCTGAAGCTGTACTTCTTCAACCACTAGGTGTGTGATACATTTATATTTCAGGAGGAGGGTTGAACAGTATTTCCTCCTGCCTCTTTTTGTGCAAACAGTACTTGTGATGAGGGAATTACCTTTGGTTCCACCTTATTTTCAAATAGAAACATATGACTACACAGCAATGTTTGACATTTTTGAATTAGACAACTAGTTATATGTTCAAGCACTCGCACGAATTTCCAATATTAAAAGATACCACATACAGAGTGCATTTCCTAAATTGCCTGTGTCATTACACCAGTCTCTTATAGTTATGGCGGTTTTTACATTTTTAGTTTATAATGTATCACATTATCAGTCTAGGGCAGAAGGCAGGTTATTGGGTTGAACAGTGCGTATTACTAGACTGGTGATTAATGTGGGGCCAGATTTTCAAATTCGTATCAACATATGGGGGAGAAATGCAGGAAGAAATGCTTTTCTTTGCAGTGCTGTATAATGAGTCTGGTCCTTGAGGCCGCCCCAGAAACAGCCTTATGAGTCAGAACCTATGAGTACAAATCGACAATCAGCTCTCAAAGGTCCCTAAATGTTGGCAAATATGAACATCTGTAACCTTCATTTCAGACTTGGCAGAAATATTCTTCAATGTTTGTACTTGGTAATTAGGCCTGCACATTCTTGTCAATCTTTTATCGTGTCTGGGAAACGTCAATGCCCTTTACATGCACCCCCTAACAAAAGCAGTGGTGCTTCACACTTGCACCCCACCCTCCGGGGTGTGGGGTCGGGGGTGGCCTGCTCCAACAAATCTTCTAGGGCTGCTTTGGGTTCCCAGTCCGACCCTGTAGAGAGGAACATTTTGACTTGTAGGGAACTTGTTCTAGGTCAACAGACTGAGAACACTGGGGCTCTCAGAAACAAACTGACCTTGCAGTAAGCTCCAAATATGCAACAAATGCTATGCACCCCCTGAGTTGGCAGACCTTTTGGTGCTAATCATTTATAGCAAGGTTATATTAAGAAGGGAATTTTTAAATTGCAGCATTTTGTCTGCTACTGTATGAAAATTATTCTCTCCTCCTAAATAAATGGTCGCATTTCTTTTAGTATCACCTCTAATATTTTTATATATGTTTTCCATTACAGTGGCTTCAAAACAAGTCTTAAAATTAATGCGTAAGAGTTCTAGCACATACTCTCTTGGAAGTAAGGGTGAAGGTAACCCATTAAAATCCTGTGTCTTTGCAGGTATAATTGTTATGTTCGTAAGCGAATGTTTTCTGTATAAATACAGTAGAGATACGTGGGGCACCACCAGTCAATTTTCAAAGCTTTAAAGGGTAAGTCAGATTACCTCTGCCTTGTTTTTCCCCTTTCTACCCCCCTTTTCCCCCTTTTTCCTTTTTCCTTTTTTACATAGAATGTTTCCTGATATATATTCTTATCTTAATGTGATGTACTTTGTTGTACTTGCTGTTATTTTTTTTAACATTTTTGTTTATTGCTGAATGAATTAAAACTTTTAAAAAAAAGATATCTCTGCCTGCCCTATGCCAAGGGAAATCTAAGTGGTGTAGTCAAAATTGACCTCTGACATGCAAATATATGAACAGGTTTGAGCTGCCATTTTAGATCCGGATTTTTATGGGACAAGTAATTCCTGCTCCTTTTCATCCTTTATATCGGTAACTCCAAAGGGGAAGGGCGTAGATGAGGGGGGGGGGGTGTTCAAATCACATGGGGACTTGTGGTGGAGTCTCTGCACTCGGGCGGAATCTCTGTACGGCCACTCTCTGCAGTGCGCCGTGTTGAGATTCCGCCCTGAGTGCGGTGATTCTGCCACGAGTGCAGAGAATCTGTACTCGCAACTTTACTACACATAAGTTCCTTTGTGCCCTGGCTGTGCTTCTGGCGCACTTGTTTTGAGTCACATACCTAGAGGTTGAAGAAGTAAAGCTTTGCAAAAAGGCTGTCCTTTCTGGGGTTCCTTCTGTGGGGATAAATGCACCCTCACCCACTATTAGTGTCATGCTTCATCATTGGACTGCTACTACACACCTTTAACCCTTGGAGGTTCGGAAGCAGCATTGTCCCTTGACGAATGTGTGACGACAGGGCGATGCTCGCGTCCCACCCCGGGCTAAGAGTTATGAGAAAAACATTTGAGAAATCTCGTATTGACTGAAATATAGTTTATAAAAGTGAGGTCACTGTATGGTACTATTAGTAAATTACTCAAGACTCACCAATCAGACTGACCGCGTCACTGAGACAGCGACTTAAGATAGGGATCTCACTGTCCTGAAGGCCGTTGACCTTTAGTGGTGGACATAGGATTGGCTGAAACATTGTCAAGATTATCTGGAGCAATAGTAGAGTAATTATACCTCGAGACCATCAAATCACACTTTTTAAACCTATCAAAGGAACCCACAATAAAAACGAATGGAGATGTATCCGTAAGACAGTTTTAACTACACTTTAATCACTGGATCCCACTGGATCCCTTAAGAACATAGTGATAAAAAGAATATATTGCTCCACCCTCGCTCATGGTGAAACAGGGTTTATAATAGAAGCCCTATGATGTTGCATGCCACTAATAGTGGGTGAAGGCACATTTATCCTATAGAGGTGGCTGAAGAGAGGGCAGTTTGTTTGTGAAGCGATACTTCTTCTAGGTGGGTTGGAGAAGATTTCCTCTTGCCTCTTTTTGTGCAAACAGTACTTGTCATGAGGCCATTACATTTGGCTCCTCTTTCGTTTTTTAAATAGAAACATATGACTATAGGCCAATGTATTACATTTTAGAATTGGAAAACTGGGTATATATTCAGGCACTCTTGCATGAATTTCCAATATTAAAAGATACCACGTGCATATTGCATTGCCTAAATTGCCTGTGTCATTGCCCTAGTCTCTTATACTTCGGGCAGTTTTAACATTTTTAGTTTATAATTCATAACTTTATCAGCCTAGGGCAGAAGCCAGGTTATTGGTTTTAACAGTGCATATTACTGGACCGGTGATTAATGTGGGGGCAGATTTTCAAATTCATCATCAACAGATGGGTGAGCAATGCAGGAGGCAATGGTTCTCTTTGCAGTCCTGTATCAAGAGGCTGTATGAGGCAGCACCGACACCAGCCTTGTGAGCCAGAACCCATTAGTACAAATTGACAATCACCTCTTTATGCATCCCCAAGCTTTTGAAAATATGAAAAGCTGTAACCTTCAGAGCAGACTTGCCAGAAATATTCTTCAGTGTTTGAACTTGGCAAACCGCCCCACACATTCTTGGTCAATCATTTTTCATGTCTGGGAAACGCAAATGCCCTTTACTTGCCCCCAGTAACAAAAGCAGCAATGCTTCACACTTGCACGCCCACCCTCCGGGGAGCTGGTCTGACAAAATTGCCAGGGTTGCTTTAGGTTCCCAGTCCATCCCTGGGGAGGGGAACATTTTTGAATTGTAGGGAACTTGTTGTGCTATTGCCACAGACAAAGAACAGCTCAGAAACAAATTGACCTTGCAGTAAGCTCCAAATATGCAACGAATGCTATGCACCCCCTGAGTTGGCAGACCTTTTAATGCAATTTATTAATCGGAAGGTTTTATTAAGAAGGGAATCACTAAAATGCTGCATGTTGCCTGTATTAACATACCTTTTGTTCATTTATAATTCACGTATTGCTTTTACTATTACCTCTAAAACTATTTTATATGGTTTCCGTTACATTGGCTTCAAATAAAGTATTAAACGTAATGGTTAAGAGTTCTAGCACATGCCCTCTTGGAAGAATGGCTAAAGGTAACCCATTATATAAAGCTGTGTCTTTGACACGGTTAATTGGTATGTTCCTAAGTGAACCATTGCTGGATAAATACTGTAGAGATACGTGGGCACCACCTGTCCATTTTCCATGCTTTCAATCAATCAATCAATCAATCAATCAATCAATCAATCAATCAGTGTTTTGTAGCGAGCACTACTCACCAGTGAGGGTCTCAAGGCGCTTGGGGTTGTTTGTGAGCAGCTCATGTGACTCATTCGAAGAGCCAGGTTTTGAGATCCTTCCTGAAATGATACAGTGTCGGGCTCAGTCGGAGGTGAAGGGGCAGTTCGTTCCATGTCTTGGCTGTGAGGTAGGAGACGGATCTTCCACCTGCTCTGGTCTTGTAGAAACGTGGGACGGTGGCTAGGGAGAGGTCAGCGGAGCGGAGGCTTCTCATGAGGGCATGGAAGGAGATTCAGCCATTGAGGTATTGGGGTCCGGTGTTGTGGAGGATCTTTAAAGGATGAGTTGAAATACCTGTGCCTGCAAATGCCAAGGGAAATCTACAGGGTATAGTCATGACTGACCGCTGACTGCTGACATGCAACAATAATAACAGGCTTAAGTTGTCATACGATCGTCTGAGAGTTTGGCGATATGGATAGGGGGAGCAAACTCACTTGTGTCACATGGAATGTGCGGGGTCTCAATAGGCCGCAAAAGACGCGGCAGATGCTTGCTTTTCTAAATAGGCATGGTGCTCAGGTGGTTTTTATTCAGGAGACGCACCTTCGGGGGAAGGCGGCTGAAATAGTGGGTAAACACTGGGCGGGGGTCCGACTGGCCACGTCATTTTCCTCCTATGCCCGGGGGGTGATGATTCTGGTGAAGAAAAATGTTCCCTTTGAAATACACCATGAAGAAATTGACCAGGAGGGTAGATATATTATTGTGCAGGGTAAACTGTGCGGTACGCTGATCACCCTTCTAAATGTATATGGTCCAAATGTCGACGATCCTGAATTTTATGTGACCCTTTGGAACAAACTTTATATGCTACCTCCGTCAGCTATCATTTGTGGTGGTGATTTGAATGTCACGCTGGATACTGAATTGGACAAAAAGCAGGATAGGCCATGTGTGCGCAAGAAAGCGGCTGATGCGGTATGTGAGGGTATGAGTGGGCTACAACTGTTGGATATCTGGAGACTGCAGCACCCATGCAGGAGAGAGGGAACGTGTTACACCTCTGCGCATGATACGTGGTCGAGATTAGACTACTGGCTGGTGACACGTGATGTGAGTGGATGGGTGTCGAGTGTTGAACATCTGCCTCGCACTATCTCAGACCATGCGCCTGTTAAACTGGTGCTGCAGTTGCCTACGCATGCACCTGCTCCTTTCACGTGGCGCTTCTCCCCTGGTGTATTATCTGATCTGGTGCTGCGTGAGCGTCTACGACAGATTATTGAGGAGTTTTTCATGAACAATGTGGGGTCTGTTGACAATATGAGTACTGTATGGGAGGCCTTCAAGGTGACTGTGAGGGGAGCGTGTATTGGCCTAAGGTCAGGTGTACTGATCTCTATCCGAGATTCCATGACCAGGCTGGAAAAGGAGTTGCTGGTTCTGGAACGTCGCCTGGAGCTCAGTGCGGAGGCGGCATTGCTGGCCGAAGTCAGGTCAAAGGTCACTGAATATAATGATTTGGCGGAGCAGGAGGTGAAGTTCCTATCCAAGCACACCACGGCTAGATATTATGGAGAGGGGGGCAGGCCGGGGAAGGGCCTTGCAGACCGGGTCAGGGACCCCTGGGCACGTCACTGTACGGTGCAGGAGATTGACGATCAGGGGGAAGTGGTGACTAGCACGGAAGGTATTCTAAAATGCTTCACGAAACACTATGCGCGACTCTATGAGCACAGGGACACGGCGGATGAGGAGGAAGTGAATAGGTATTTCGAGGACATAGCTTTGGTGTGGTTATCCAGAGGACAGCAGGAATTTCTGATGCATCATATCACTGAGGCTGAGTTTAGGGAGGCGATTGCTGCTCTCCCGAACGGGAAGGCGCCTGGCACGGATGGATTGTCCTCCGAATTTTATAAAGAGTATGCAGATTTGCTGATACCGCAGCTGGCGATGGTCTTGGAGGAGGCGTTTGAATGCGGCCGACTACCGGCGACAATGCGGGAGGCGCTGCTGGTGGCATTGCCTAAACCAGGGAAGCCCCCAAATAAATGCGACTCTTATCGCCCCCTCTCACTTATGAACACCGATGTTAAAATCATTGCTAAAGTTCTCGCCACGAGATTGCGATTGCTCCTCCCAGTCATGGAGCTGCCGGATCAATCGGGGTTTGTCCCTCTCAGATCGACTACGCATAATTTGAGGGCTTTATTTGCTGTGCTTCACCTGCTTAAACCAGAACTGGCTGCGGTGGCGGTCATGCTTGACGCTGCCAAGGCGTTTGATTCGGTGGCGTGGAAGTATATGTTGGCTGTTTTGCACCGGATGGGGGTGCCCTTCTTCTTTACTTCGCTGATTGCACTCTTGTATACTGCACCCACAGCGAGAGTGCGGGTCAATGGTCATGTTTCCTCCCCATTTCCGATACAGAGGGGGACGCGGCAGGGCTGCCCGCTCTCGCCCTTACTTTTTGCTATCATGATGGAACCACTGGCCTGTATTTTGCGGCAGAGGTATGCGGACGCGGCGTTGAAATTCCCTCTTAGATCCTTGGCAGTGTCAATGTATGCCGACGACATGGTTCTCTATGCTCTATGTGTATTACGCACCAGATCCCGTTGGAATTTCCCCTGGAATGGGCAACTGAGTCCGTTCGATACCTCGGCGTCTGGGTGCACAGAGACTCTCAGGAAATTGTAAGGGCTAATTATGGTGTTGCCGTCTCTAAGTTAGAGGATCAGGTAGCACGGTGGACCCGTCTCCCTCTGACACTGGCGGATCGAGTGTCCTTAATTAAGATGGTAGTTCTGCCGAAATTTCTTTTATCTTTTTGTAAATATACCAGTCCCACTGAAGTCACACTTCTTTGCCAGGCTGCGGTCACTACTGATATCTCTCATCTGGGCAGGTAAGAAGCCACGCGTGACGTGGGAGGTGCTGACCAAACCGTACGAACTGGGGGGGTCTGCGGTACCGGACATGAAGCTTTACTATCTCTGTGCGCAGGCGCACTTTGCGGTTTACTGGCTATGTGCTCCGCCGTATACGCCACATGTGGCCCTAGAAGCCAGTGCTGTTCTGCCGCATCCCCTGAGAGCCATGATTGTTAATGACCATTCGGTGTTCGAGAAGGGGGAGATAGACACTGTACGGATCACGGCGACCGCCTGGGAGGAGTTGGGCAGGCGGGCGTCCAGGTTGCCATTATATGAGCCAGCTATGCCGCTGCTATATCACTCAGGCATTTCGGTGTCTGGTGAGATAGGGGGGTTACAGGTTCTGAGGGAGGCCGGACTCCAGACTATGGGGGACCTTTTCCCTGGTGCTTCGTTTCTCCCCCTGCAGACCATGACGGCCCGCTCCACTAACGCCACTATGTCTACCTTCATATATGTTAGGCTTCGGGCTGCGGTGCATGCTCTATATCCATCATACCCGGAGGAGCCGCTGGTACTTGGGGCCTTACAGTTGCTTTACACTGCCACGGATAGGTCTAAGCTGCTATCTAAACTATATCGTGCTGCACAAGAAGATGAGGGAGGGGGTGCAGTCTTGGCTAGAGCCAGATGGGATAGGAGTCTCCCAGAACCATTGAGTGATGACGAGTGGACTGAATGCTGTGCTATGACAGGGGGGTACATGATCAATGGCAATTTTCGGCTTCTGCATTATAAATATGTGCATCAGTGGTACTACACGCCGGTTCAACTGGTTAGGTTCGGCCTGCGGGAGTCTGCCCACTGTGTCCGTTGCAGAGAGGATGACGCTGACTATGTGCACCTGGCCTGGGGCTGCTCACTAGTGTACGATTTCTGGAAGGCGGTGTCTGGGACGCTTACTGCCATGACATCGACCGAGGTGGCGCTGGATGTGCGACTTTGCCTCCTGGGCATCGCTTCTGGTATATCTGCAAAGTCTAGAAGATTTGTTGTGTTGGCGCTCCAGCTGGCCAAACGGAGAGTGGCTATGAGTTGGGGAGGGAGGAGAGCGCCTGACGTGCGACTGTGGCTGAATGACATAGCTTATTGTAGAGATCAACTGAATTGTTACTATGAGGGACTCCCCGAAAAGTCAAGGCCACAGGATATATGGACCCCATTTACACTCTATATGCTCTCCCTAGAGGACACTGATAGCGAGAGGAGTGTGAATGATGCCTTATCTGAGGGGGGTGCTGCACCAGAGTGAGTATTGATTGAAGGAGTGTGAACCGCCTGCCCTGCACAATATCGCTGAACAAGGGAAGTGCCTTGGGGACCCGCATGCACCACACCTGGAAAGGGAGATCTACTGCTTGTGCGGGTGTTTGCAGTTGTTTTGATTCACGTTGACTAGGCCTGTCAGTGTTTGCCTGCCCTGGTTACTGCGCACATGCCACTTCTGAGGTAATAGCATTATGGACACTGTACCTAACAGGTTCGGACTATTCACAACGACCAGGATTTGGGGGGTTGGGGGTGGACGGGGTTTTATTTTTGCTCAAGTTTGGTTCTTCAAAATGTAAAAGAGACCGAGATTCCATCAGGGCGCTACGGCCGCAGTCTTATGGTGTACTTTGTACATATCTACTATGAACATTTGTTGTGCCTTCACGAGTTGTGCCTTACTACGCTGTACTACTTTTCTAGTGCTTATGTTCTTGGACTCGTCTGTCTCGACTTGTACGCTGATTGCGGCCGGCCCTATCAGTGGGTTGTAGGCACACCGCTGTGTATATGTATAATGTGCAATAAAGGTCTACCAAAAAAAAAAAAAAAAAAGTTGTCATACAATCAGGATTCTTATGGAACTGGTAATTCCTATTCCTTTGTTTCCTCGATATTGGTAACTCCAAGGGGAGGGATATAGTAACTGGAGGACTTACATCTAGTAAAGTTACAAGGGTGAAATTTCCACACTCGTGGTGGAGTATCTGCACCCAGCCCTGAGTGCGGAGATTCTGCCACCAGTGCAGAGTCTCTGCCATGAGAGCATAGTGTCTGCACTCATAACTTTACTACATGTAAGGCCCTTTGTGAATCTGGCCCTGGCTGTGCTACTGGGATACTTGTAGTGAGTCACATACCTAGAGGTTGAAGAGGTAAAGCTTCTCAAAAAGGTTGCTCTCCCTGGGGTTCCTTTTGTGGGTATAAAAACGCCCCCCCTCGCTATAAGAGGCATGCTTCATTATAGGATTGCTACTACACACCTATGACTGTTGGAAGGTCGGAAGCAGCATCTCAAGAGGTGTTGGTCCATTGACGAATGTGTAACTACTGGGTGAGGCTCCCACCCCGGGTTAAGAGTTATGGGAAAAACATTTGGAGAAATCTCCTTACGACAAAAACATAGTTGATAAAAGTATGGTCACTGCATGGTGCTATTGGTAAATTACTCAAGACTCACCAATGAGACTGACTGAATCACGGTGATCGTGACATGAGATAGAGATCTCACAGTCTTGAAGAAGGACAATGACCTTTAGTGGCAGACTTAGAATTGGCTGAAAGATGTTGATAAGATGGTAGCGTATTTATACCTCAAGACCATCAGATCACAGTTTTTAATCCTATCAAAGGGACCCAAAATAAAAAAATGGAAATGGTATCCTTAAGATAGTTTTAACTACACTTTAATCCCTGGATCCCTCAAGATAGTTTTAACTACACTTTAATCACTGGATCCTTCAAGAATATTGTGATAAAAAGAATATATTGCTCCACCACTGCAGATGGTGTGTAATAGCAGGCCTATGATGAAGCATGCCATTAATAGTGGGTGAGGGCACTTTTATCCCAGAGAAGTCTCTCCAGAGACGGCAGTTTTTTAGGTCTCGCGTAAACAGCACATGCGCTGTCGCAAGACCTATAGTAAACAAAATATGTAGGGTAATTTGTCCTGTTGCATACTATTGGTTGATTCTGGCATTGCTCTTCTTATCTCACTTACAGTTTGCTGTTGATCCGATACCTCACTTTTGTTTTTGTAGGAAGCAGCACCGACAAACTACAGTTTCCCCACACTGTGTGTTTATATATTATTTTGGGGACTACTTCTTTATAGATCGAGCATCTCACACAAACACATGCATACACAATCAGCACGGCGCCCTTTTACGAGCGCCTCGCTGTTAATGGTGTTTCATTGTTTCCTCCACCATGCTCTCTGCTCTCACTCCCCAGCTCTTCTCCCCCTCCCTCCTTGTTTTTATTACCATCGCGCCCATTCATGAACTGCCACGCACATAAGTTCATCCAAAACAATCACCCCATTCTTGAAAGCTTTTACAGATGGAATACGGCTGCAGCTAGGGACACTTCTTCCATTATCTGCTCATGCAAACCTAAGCACTCTGTGAGGGGAGGGGCTTGAGTAAAGGTCGTCAGCACGAGCAGAGTTGACCTAAGCAGCAAATTATGCATGAAGACGGATGGATTCCTGAAGAAGTGCAGGGGTTGCTCTAACCCTACCCAGGACATCAAATGTTAAACTTGCGCAGCTGCCTTGGCATCCAGCCTCCTATAGTGTCTCCCTTATGGTAAAAGTCAATGTAAACAGGCAGTCATCTTGCTCCTAGACCAGGGGTACTCATAGTATGGCCCGCGGGCTGCCAGTGGCCCGGCAAGCCTTCCTTGGCAGCCCGCAGACCTTCCAGACATTGTACCTGTGTTTTAAAAAAAAATGTAAATTGTGTCAGCAAACGCCTGGACTCGGAGAGACTCAGCTCTGTGGGGGCCGGGGGGTTTCCAGTGGTTGTCAGAGTGGAGATGCAGGGGCGCTAAGAGGTGAAACACAACAAAGCTTAATTAACATGCAAATGGTCTTTTAAAGACCTGTGAAGTGCTCAGGTGTGGCTGTGTGTGTGCGCTGGGGAAGCTGTCTCAGCCCGCCCCAGACCCTATGCATCAGTATCATACCAGGGTTGGGATTATTGCTCAGGTCGGGTTTCCTTTGCCACTGCTGCTTGGTCCATCTGCCCAGCATTCCCGTTGCGCATATTGTTAATATGGTCTCAGCCCTAGGCTGTGTTAGTCTTATTTGCGCCATTACATCTCATTCCAGATCTCTAAATTACAAACACGGTGTGGCTCACATGTGCATATACATTCTTAAGCTGACGACGTCCTACGCATTTCAAGTATTGAAATCGTTTTTTTATCTTACTTCTCAAGAAGTGTTGTAGTTATTTTATTGTTTAGGAGACATTAGCTAAGATATTTACAGAGTTAGGCACGAGGCAGATTCTCTGACTCGAGAGTAGCTCAAGTGTCTCATCACCTCTCTCTTAGGATAAATGCAGGCACTGGGTGAGGCACGGCACAGGGTGGGGTCCATACGCCCAAACTCCTCTGGATACCCCTCTGTTCTACACATCTCTTCCCAACACTGGATCTTAGGAGAGTGCATTGGTTCTAGATCAGCCACACATCGCCAAAGCAAAGGTGACCAGGCCACAGAAGAACCCCAATTGCCAGCTTTATGTGCAAGTTACCAGAAAAAAAACAGTTGGTCTCCGAAATGTTTACTTATCAAATTTTACAAGTTGCCCTCACAGGATGTTAACTGAAAGGCAGCATATGCAGCATATCCTTGATCACTTGCACAAGCTTTCACAGGCAAGTATTCATGTAAAAGGACCACTGGTGGTCTATCATGCCTTTTTTTTTCACACCAGGTGTTGAGTTTGTGGCAGCAGTAGGCATCCATTGGCACAGCCACTCCATTAACACGGTTCTAACAAAGTATGAATGGACAAGGACAGACGCATCCTTCTGGAACAAACAATGCCCAGTAAAGACAGGGAGGGAGACAGAAGGAGGGGGTAAACAGACAAAATATCGATTACAAAATATCGAATGGACATAATATCGAGTACAAAATATAGGCTGGACAGAATATCGAATGGACAGAATATAGACATCAGAAATATCGTTTTGAAGGTAAGTAATGTAATATCGAATTTTAAAATATAGATAGTCAAAATATCGAAGTACATAATATAGGTTGATAAAAATATCGAACATTTAATAATATCGAATTTTTTATAGTGTATTTTATGTGTTAAAAGTGTTTATTTATGTTATAATGTAATTTATTTAATTATTTTAATGTTATTTAAATTTTGCGTAATTTAATTCTGTAGCGGGATGTAGGTTTATAGGGGAATAGGGTGGAAAGTAATTTAATTATAGTTAATTAAATATGTAAATGTATTTATTGGTATTTGTT
This sequence comes from Lissotriton vulgaris, assembly GCF_964263255.1. Lineage (NCBI taxonomy): Eukaryota > Metazoa > Chordata > Amphibia > Caudata > Salamandridae > Lissotriton > Lissotriton vulgaris. The sequence goes on from NC_141695.1 coordinate 299,994,893, forward strand.
TATAATTAATTGTTAATACATTTTTATTTTGTAATTAATTACATTTTAATTGCCAATTAATTTTATTTAATTGATTAATTGATAATTATGTTAATTTAACTAATTTAATTTCTGTAGCGGGTTGTGGGTTTATAGGGGAGTAAGGTGGGAAGTAATTTAATTATAATTAATTAATTATGTTAATTTATGTAGTGTTATTTATTTATAATTAATTGTTAAATAATTTTTATTTGGTAATTCATTACATTTTAATTGCCAATTATTTTATTTAATTGGTTAATTGATAATTATGTTAATTTAACTAATTTAATTTCTGTAGCGGGTTGTGGGTTTATAGGGGAATAGGGTGGGAAGTAATTTAATCATAATTAATTAAATATGTTAATTTATGTAGTGTTATTTATTTATAATTAATTGTTAAATAATTGTTATTTGGTAATTCATTACATTTTAATTGGTTAACAATACTCACAGTTGATTGATTCAACAAATTTATCTATGCGTGCTGCAGAAGGAGATGGATAGTCCAAACTCCATCAATTGAATACTGAAACAAGGAAATCAAGCAAAACCGCTTGCCCTCTGCGCACTGTTGCAAATCCCCAATGGGGAATTATTAACTGAATTTTATGTCAATGCTAAACATTTTCAATACAAAAACACGTTACAAGTTATATGTATTTGATTTTTGTCTTTACTAACATGTCATTTAAATCCACTCCTGACATTCTTTTTATGTACAACTCTCATTGGTACAAAAATAAATATTCAAACAACTTCTTTTCAAAATAAAGAATAATTCGACAATGGGATACTAATCATATGTTCCCTGCCCAATGCATTTCGGGCCTCCCGGCCCTTCGTCAGGGGCAATGCCTAAAGAAACAGAAAAAATAAATGCTTTTACTCTGATGCAATAGGTTCTTTAAATATGCAAAGTACACCGCAAGTCACTGTATGCATTCATTAAACATACTAACACGTTAGATTTTAAAGTATCCTGTAAGTCTCTCAACAGCATTATGTGAGTACGATTATGTCCCTCGATATTATGTCAGTGATCCAAGGAGGGAGAGGGAGAGAGAGAGAGGTTGACAGAGGGAGGGAGACAGAGGGTGACAGAGAGAGGGTGACAGAGAGGGAGACAGAGAGAGGCAGTCAGGGGAGACAGAGGGAGGGAGACTGAGGGTGACAGAGGGAGGGAGGGAGACAGAGGGTGACAGAGGGAGAGAGGGAGACAGAGGGTGACAGAGGGAGGGAGGGAGACAGAGGGTGACAGAAGGAGGGAGAGGAAGGGAGACAAAGAGATACAGAGCCAGGGAGGCAGAGAGGGAGGGAGATAGAGGGAGGGGGAGGGAGGGAGAGGGAGACAGGGAGGGAGACAGAGGGAGGGAGACAAAGGGATGGAGACAGAGGGAGGGAGATAGAAGGAGGGAGAGGGAGGGAGACAGAGGGAGGGAGAGAGACAGGGAGAGACAGAGGGAGGGAGACAGGGAGAGAGACAGAGGGAGGGAGACAGAGGGAAGGAGATAGAGGGAGAGCAAGGGAGAGAGGGAGGGAGATAGAGAGGTACGGAGACAGGGAGGGAGACAGAGGGAGGGGGACAGAGGGAAGGAGACAGAGGGATGGAGACAGAGGGAGGGAGACAGGGATATAGAGGAAGGGAGACAGAGGCGATGGAGGGAGACAGACAGAGGGAGGAGGGCGACAGAGGGAGGAGGGCGACAGAGGGAGGAGGGCGACAGAGGGAGGAAGGCGACAGAGGAGGGAGGGAGACAGTGAAGAGAGACATCGGGACAGAGACAGAGGGACGGAGACAGAGGGAGACAGAGAGAGGGAGACAGAGGGAGGGAGACAGAGGGATGGAGACAGAGGCAGACAGAGAGAGGGAGACAGAGGGAGACAGAGAGAGGGAGACAGAGAGAGAGGGAGACGGAGGGAGACATAGGGAGACAGAGGTAGACAGAGGGAGGAGGGTGACGGAGGGAGGAGGGCGACAGAGGGAGGGAGAAGGAGGGAGGAGGGCGACTGAGGGAGGGTGACGGAGGGAGGGCGACGGAGGGAGGGCGACGGAGGGAGGGAGACGGAGGGAGGAGGGCGACTGAGGGAGGGTGACGGAGGGAGGGCGACGGAGGGAGGGCGACGGAGGGAGGGCGACGGAGGGAGGCAGACAGAGGGAGGCAGACGGAGGGAGGCAGACGGAGGGAGAGGGAGGGAGGGAGAGAGATGGAGACAGAGAGAGAGAGGGGAGGGAGAGGGAGAGAGAGAGAGAGAGAGAGAGAAAGAGAGAGAAAGAGAGAGAGAGAGAGAGAGAGAGAGAGAGAGAGAGAGAGATGTGTGTATGCCGGGTCTGGTGGCTCAGTGGACGTAGGCGTCTGCTGCCCGGACCTGTGTTCAACCTCATGGTCACATTTTTTTTTCTGCTTTAGCCCCGTCCCCGCCCCCACCGGTGCGGCCCTCAGCCACAAACCACACTGTAAATGTGGCCCCCGAGAGAAAGTTTGTGAGTACCCATGTCCTAGACGAATGTTGCTGCAGTCAGACCTTAATGCTGTGCCAGTGAGAGGTGTCACATTTGTGATTTGTAAACAGTTCCAGGGTAGGTAAGGTAATCCAAATATAAAAGTGCGCAGCCCCAGAAGGCAAATTGAATGCATTGGTAGGACTGCCTAAATGTAAACTTGTAAGAACAGCTTGTGCGGGGTGGAGTGTGACTGTAGAGCAGAGGCCATCTTACGTGGGGTGTTGCTGCGGAGGAGCTGATAGGGGCCTAACGCGGGATGGTTAAGGCACTAATGTATTATATTAATCTGTACTATAACATTTACAAGATGCTTACTACCTCGTCACCGTAGGATGTTGGTCTGTGTTTTAGGCGGTTACCACTCAGCAATTTTTGGAACTTTTCACTTCAGAGGCAATATGCTGTTGCCTCTAGTGCGTCTCCAGTCTAACGAGACTTCTTTTAGTTTCACGTGCCACATAAGAATGAGCTCAACCAGCTATGCCACCAGCTGTCGCCACCGCCTTAAAGCAATGATTCTTCTGTCAGGTATAAGAGGTACCAGCGATGGTTCATATGGTGCCAAAATGTACTGCCTCATTTGCACAATTTATCCAAGAATGCACCTTCATTTTTAGGTTGCTTCATTCAGCCAGCAAATTGATATAAAGTGAGGGTTCATGGTCCCGTTTGATGTCTGTTCTTCTAAAGTATATTGGTCTAAGAGACCCGTCAAGGCACTCCCTGCCTTAAGTTTATGTATATTCTTAGATCTGACCTTTATATTTTGTTCGCCATAAGTTGGCGGGGTATGCTCAGACGTGAGTCCCTTGCTCACTTTGCCACTGGATTCAAGCAAGCCTGGCTGAAGACGGCTGTAATGCCAGAGACCGGTCCTGGGAAGCTTGAATCCGGTCCAGGGAAGGCATGGCTTGGCAGTTCGGGCTGGACTGTTCCCATGAGGCACAGGGTCAGACTGATGTGCATATGGCCATGTCTGATAAACGGTGATGGATTAAACCCAGATCTGTTGACTGGGTGTGAATGTTTGATTGGTTCAGATGCTCCATCCATCACCACCCCCTTTTGTACCGCTTTGTTCGCCATAAGTTGGCGGGGTATGCTCAGACGTGAGTCCCTTGCTCACTTTGCCACTGAATTCAAGCAAGCCTGGCTGAAGACGGCTGTAATGCCAGAAACCGGTCCTAGGAAGCTTGAATCCGGTCCAGGGAAGGCATGGCTTGGAAGTTCGGGCTGGACTGTTCCAATGTGGCACAGGGTCAGACTGATTTGCATATTGCCATGTCTGAACTGGGGTGGCAGAGTGGGCTAAAGAACGGTGATGGATTAAACCCAGATCTGTTGACTGGGTGTGAGTGTTTGATTGGTTCAGATGCTCCATCCAACACCACCCCCTTTTGTACCGCTTAGTTCGCCATAAGTTGGCAGGGTATGCTCAGATGTGAGTCAATTGCTCACTTTGCCACTGGATTCAAGCAAGCCTGGCTGAAGACGGCTGTAATGCCAGAAACCGGTCCTAGGAAGCTTGAATCTGGTCCAGGGAAGGCATGGCTTGGCAGTTCGGGCTGGACTGTTCCCATGAGGCACAGGGTCAGACTGATTTGCATATGGCCATGTCTGAACTGGGGTGGTGTGGAGTGCAAAGAAACAATGGATTTAGGCCCAGATCTCTGTACTGGGGTGAATGTATGACATTGTTCTGCATTCTGTCCATCAACTGTGGTTTTTGAATTTGTCACCCCGAGTGGGATGGGTATGCTCAGACGTGAGTCCCATGCTCTCCACACCACTGGATTCAAGCAATCCGGGTTGAAGATGGCTGGAATGCCAGAAACCGGTCCTCTGAAGCTTGTTTCCGGTCCAGCGAAGGCATGGCTTGGCAGTTCGGGCTGGACTGTTCCCATGAGGCACAGGATCAGACTGATTTGCATATAGCCATGTCTGAACTGGGGTGGCAGAGTGGGCTAAAGAACGGTGATGGATTAAACCCAGATCTGTTGACTAGATGTGAGTGTTTGATTGGTTCAGATGCTCCATCCATCACAACCCCCTTTTGTACTGTTTTGTTCCCCATAAGTTGGCGGGGTATGCTCAGACGTGAGTCCCTTGCTCACTTTACCACTGGATTCAAGCAAGCCGGGTTGAAGATGGCTGGAATGCCAGAAACCGGTCCTCTGAAGCTTGTTTCCGGTCCAGCGAAGGCATGGCTTGGCAGTTCGGGCTGGACTGTTCCCATGAGGCACAGGATCAGACTGATTTGCATATAGCCATGTCTGAACTGGGGTGGCAGAGTGGGCTAAAGAACGGTGATGGATTAAACCCAGATCTGTTGACTAGATGTGAGTGTTTGATTGGTTCAGATGCTCCATCCATCACAACCCCCTTTTGTACCGTTTTGTTCCCCATAAGTTGGCGGGGTATGCTCAGACGTGAGTCCCTTGCTCACTTTACCACTGGATTCAAGCAAGCCTGGCTGAAGACGGCTGTAATGCCAGAAACCGGTCCTAGAAAGATTGAATCTGGTCCAGGGAAGGCATGACTTGGCAGTTCGGGCTGGACTGGGGTGGCAGAGTGGGCTAAAGAACGGTGATGGATTAAACCCAGATCTGTTGACTGGGTGTGAGTGTTTGATTGGTTCAGATGCTCCATCCAACACCACCCCCTTTTGTACCGCTTAGTTCGCCATAAGTTGGCAGGGTATGCTCAGATGTGAGTCAATTGCTCACTTTGCCACTGGATTCAAGCAAGCCTGGCTGAAGACGGCTGTAATGCCAGAAACCGGTCCTAGGAAGCTTGAATCTGGTCCAGGGAAGGCATGGCTTGGCAGTTCGGGCTGGACTGTTCCCATGAGGCACAGGGTCAGACTGATTTGCATATGGCCATGTCTGAACTGGGGTGGTGTGGAGTGCAAAGAAACAATGGATTTAGGCCCAGATCTCTGTACTGGGGTGAATGTATGACATTGTTCTGCATTCTGTCCATCAACTGTGGTTTTTGAATTTGTCACCCCGAGTGGGATGGGTATGCTCAGACGTGAGTCCCATGCTCTCCACACCACTGGATTCAAGCAAGCCGGGTTGAAGATGGCTGGAATGCCAGAAACCGGTCCTCTGAAGCTTGTTTCCGGTCCAGCGAAGGCATGGCTTGGCAGTTCGGGCTGGACTGTTCCCATGAGGCACAGGGTCAGACTGATTTGCATATAGCCATGTCTGAACTGGGGTGGCAGAGTGGGCTAAAGAACGGTGATGGATTAAACCCAGATCTGTTGACTAGATGTGAGTGTTTGATTGGTTCAGATGCTCCATCCATCACAACCCCCTTTTGTACCGTTTTGTTCCCCATAAGTTGGCGGGGTATGCTCAGACGTGAGTCCCTTGCTCACTTTACCACTGGATTCAAGCAAGCCTGGCTAAAGACGGCTGTAATGCCAGAAACCGGTCCTAGAAAGATTGAATCTGGTCCAGGGAAGGCATGACTTGGCAGTTCGGGCTGGACTGGGGTGGCAGAGTGGGCTAAAGAACGGTGATGGATTAAACCCAGATCTGTTGACTGGGTGTGAGTGTTTGATTGGTTCAGATGCTCCATCCATCACCACCCCCTTTTGTACCGCTTTATATATATATATATATTTTTTTTTAAATATGTTTATTGTCATAGCAAGGTCACCTTCACATGTATATCCACTGCATAACATCACTTCTGTAGCATACATTACGGTGCCAGTTACATATCATAACCAACGGTATTCTATGAATAATGAAATCGCATAGGCCTTTAGTCAACCTTTTTCATCCATTGGTCTCTTATTGTGTCATTTACATTTTAGGTCGAGCCTAATTTAGACACGATAATGGATGCATTGTTGCACTGACTTTGTTTCACAACACACTCAGCACAGTGTCCCACCCTGGAATATACATGATTGCATTTGACCTTCTTGTTTGTATTGTCAGCATAATGCGTAATGGATGAATTGTTCACCAATTTATGACCAGAGTTCACGATTCTTCACCTTTCTAGGCCATTAGTTTATTGCTGAGTAACGGCCATTGAAAGTCTTGTACTATATTAGTCTCTGTTACACCTGTTGTGTTCCGTAATGGATCGCTCCGTTTTTCAGGTATTCAGTCCCGTATTTAAAAATAATTTCATGTAGAGTGTAAATACCAAAATACTCCACGCATCAGAACAGTAGTAACATTTCTACAATAATTCATACCGCTGACGAGGCACTGACACATTTGTGGACAAACCACGCCACACTTACTCTGCAGAGATTGAAGTGTGTGGATCTCTAGTGTATCTTGTTAAGACGTTCTATAAAATCTTGCATGAAAACCAGAGTAATGCTCTTATTGTGTTTTTGCTGCTATGTCTTAGTGTGTCATGAAAAAAAGGAGTAACGGGTAAAATGCTTAAACTCACTAGACTTGTGCATAGATGGAAAAAACATTTTGTGTTTGTAGGATGTTCAGTGTGGGAAATGGTTTAGTCTTGTGCATTTGGAGAAATCCCATCCTTCTATGGCCCCACTAAATTTGGTGATATTCCACGCATTTGCTATGCAGTAGCTCTTGCATTACTGTAAGTTTGAACTATTGGAGTTGCATTATTATTGGCAATGACAATAGCTCAAACTTTCAGTATTGCAAGACCTATTGTATTGCAAATGCTTTTTTTCTTCTGTATCTGGTGTATTTATTATCAGTTCGTTTGATGGTTGCAATGTAAAAGTACCTGTTATGTCCACATAAAAAATCAACATTAACGTTCCGAAACACGTGTTGGACAGTATTTGTTGATAATAAACATACTGTTGTGAGGTTATTTCATGATCTTCTTCTTCCTTTGCTCTTTCCTCCTGTTCAGCCTAGTTGCCTATAGAATGTGATGACAGCATGGAATGTTAGGTGCAGGGGGTTAGGCAGTTGATCACAGCAGGCTGAGCAGTAAGGATATACTGCTCCTGGTGGGGCATACTTTACAGCTTAATTTCCATCTTGGTTTATGTAAGCTTCCTGTACCTTACCTACAAATAATGTTACTGCTTGGAACCAACTACCTGACTTCCTGAAGATTCTTACTTTGTAACACATACCAGTACTTAATTAACACCAACACATTAGTACTTTTCATTTCGCACTAGTATCTTTTGCTATCGACCTTGAAATGAGTTTTGTTTTTCCCATATCCTCATTTACCCCACTGCAAAAGGCTATAGGTCACTGCCAATTTCCTGCTTCAAGCACACTCACTTTAGCCAGTCCTGTTAGCTTCCCTAGGATCTTTTATTCAGAAGATACAAAATCTTTTGTAACGTTGACACCTAATAATCCTGTCAGTTTTACATCTTTCGCTCCATTTTTATTTTATCCTATTCCGCCATGGACCATTCCATCATATCCCTCACCTAAATATTCATTGGTGGTACCTTTGCTCTGAACCAAAGTATGACTATTCTTTGTTAGGCTGGGATAACTCCCAGACCATCAATTTTTTTATTTCTGTTTATTTTTTCTAGCTAGGAACACTGCTTCAGCCCTAACTTGGGTGGACCCCCATAAGTAGCTGCTGCAGTTGTTTATTTAAATCAGTAATGCTATATGAGCTGGCACAGCTACGTCATATGTATAAATCATAACCTAGGGCCATGTCAACGTGAGCAGTCACACTTGCGGCTTACATAAATCTTAGTCAACTTTAGTAGAATTATAAAGGTCCTATGTACATAATGACATTGGACCAATTTAAGCATGCATCACTAAACACTCTTCAACACACACACATGCAGACAAATACAAACCCGATCTGTGCTTACAGAATGGCACTTTGCTTTCACTTTGTGCCTTTGCCTCTGTATTTTGCGGAACGAATCCTTAATATAGCTGTTACACTCCGTGATTCCCACGGTACTGTCTAAGCCAGCAGATACTGGGAACATCTGCCGCATTACCACAGTGTGCCATTGACGTCAGAGCTTAATCATTACTCGTACATTCATTCTTGTGTCCGTTTGCCGGCTTGGGGGTGCAAAATTTGGTAGCTAGCTATAATTGCGCTGGATCACACTGTTTGTCCGGAATGGGATAGTAAGGGGGGCGGAGCCACTTTCACACAAAGCTTCTATTGCAAGTTTATGGTTTTTTGAGTTCAAATCTGCTCATTGCTTGCATTTCTTTGCATTTGCTTATATCAGTGTCCTTTAAAATCCTTCCTTGCTAGTTGTTAGTCATGCCTATCAGTCCCTCCTTTTTGTCTTCTGTTTAGTTCACCACTTCGTACACAAACTACCTATCCCTCTCTATCTTCCTTTCTATTTATTCTGTGCAGCTCTCACTCCTATGTATTCACTATGTCACATGATTCCATTACACAAAACACCACACAATTCCACCTCACTCAATTAAAATTAAACCCACATAATTCCACTCCACACCACACCACATACATCCACTTCACCTCAAACCCAAACACATAAATAACACATTGTCATCTACAATACCCATAGCTCTAACTCTCGCAAATGCAAGACCTATTGCATTGCAAATGCTTGTTTGTGAAGCTATACCTCTTTCTACCTCTATGTGTGCGATTCATTTATATTCCGGGAGGGGGTTTAAAGATGACCTTGTAAATATGGGGGATCCCATTGCGCTGGCAGAGAGTCAATAAAAGTGATGCACCCGCCACACAATGGGCTTGTAATGAGCCCCCAAATATGCAACAAATGCTATGCACCCTCTAAGTTGCAGACCTTTTAGTGCTATTCATTAATAGCAAGGTTTCTTTAAGAAGAGAATCACTAAAATGCTGCATGTTGTCTGCTATTGTTTAAAACATACCTTCTGTTCGTTTATAATTCTCACATTTCTTTTAATATTTCTCCTAATACTTTTATATATGTTTTACACTGGCTTCAAATAAATCCTTAACATGAATGCTTAAGAGTTCTAGCGCATGATCTTTTGACAGGTACAATTTTTATGTTCCTATTGCAAATCTTTTCTGGCCAAATACAGTAGAGGTAAGTGGAGCACCACTTGCCCATTTTCCACGCTTTAAAGGGAACGTTGTACCAAGGGAAATCTACCGGGTGTAGTCATGATTGACCACTGACTGCTGACATACACTCTTCGATATTGGAAACTCCAAGGACTCTTACATTTAGTACAGTTATGAGTGCAGAGTGCCCTGCCTGTGTTTCTGGGGCCCTTGTAGTGAGTCACACTGCTAGAGGGTGAAGTGGTATAGATTTGCAAAAAGGCTGCCCTCTCTGGGTTCCCTTTCATGGGACAAAAGTCCCCTCACCCACTTTTAGTGGCGTGCTTCATCGTACCTCTACTATTCACCATCAGCAGGGGTGGGCAATATTTTTTTTTTATCACACTAATAGTGGGTGATGGTACTTTACTCCTGCAGAAGTCCCCCCTGAGAGGGCAGGCTTTTTGTCAAGCTATACCTCTTCAACCTCTATGTGTGTGATTAATTAAGACTTAGGGCGGAGGGTTAAAGCGTATTTCCTTTTGCCTCTTTTTGTGCGAACAGAACTTGCAATGAGGCCATTACATTTGGCTCCACTTTATTTTTAAATAGAAACATTTGACTACAGGCCAATATTTTACATTTTAGAATTCGAAAACTAGATATATTCAAGCACTCTTGTATGAATTTCTAATAATAAAAGGTACTACGGGGCATACGTACAAGGACTTAACGCCGCCGTAGCGTCAATTTTTTGACGTTGCAGCAGCTTTTTTTTATCGCTGTATTTACAAGTTGCCACTAATTGCAGTTAGCAGCAGATTTCCGGAGTAAACATACATTTTTAGGATCGGCACTTCAAAGTAGGCGCTCCCGTGCAAAAACTGCTGCTAACCCCACTTCGCGATATATTTACAAGGAATTCCATGTATGGTGCAAAGCCAAAAAACGGCCTCTAACTCCAGTTAGAGGCAGTTTTTTAAGACCAGAAATCGGCTGGTCTGAAAAATGGTGAAAACACTTGGGGCCTCATTTCAGAAGATTTTGGTGCTGTACAGCGCTGCAAGAAATGTTGCTGCGCTGCCCTGTGGCAAACCTTAAGGGCAGGATGCGCACCATCAAAAAGATAGTGCACATTCCTGGGCCTCATTCATGAAAAGTTTTGCATAGCTGCGAAAAATCAGTGTAGCAATACTTTTCACTATGTCCTGCTTAAGACACCAGGGATGCGCTGTATTCACTGTACAGCGCTCCATGTTGCAATTAATGACAGATACCTCTGGAATCCTGACATATCTGTCAGCGCTAAAGTCATGCATTGCTGTCGGTGTGTCACAAGCATGACGCAACTCCAGTAATGCATGTGGCCAGCCTATCCCTGTGGCACTGCATCACTCTTACGCCTGCCATAAGTCAGGCGTAAGGTACTGACACAATCTGATGGATTTCACTGCACCACTCCTATGAGGCTTTGTTGCGTGGGAACGTCCACCCTGTATACATCATACCTGATGCAGGTACAATGTGGCACAGGGCTTCACAAGTTCACGCATCTGTCTACATTTGTCACTTTGGAAATATGGACCAACTTAGTGGTAGAATCACGCTGCAAGTACGTCAAGAAAATGACGCACTGGCGTGGTAAAACTGTCAAAAGGGGCTCATGAATAAGCCAACCCTGTCTTTTTCCCCGACATTGGCACACAATGGCTGCCAAATGCTGACGCAGGTACCCTTGCGACATGGTGCAAGGGTGACTGTGTTGCAGAGTTGATTGATTTTGTGGCTCCATCTCTTCTCAAGAAGTCTGCAGGTGGGGCTGGACTAGTGGAGGGTGGGAATGAACCAGCTGGCCTTCTTAGAGTGTTGTTTGCCTGCTCTTTCCTTGAGGGGTGCCAGGCTGTCGGTGCAGTTGGAGATCCATCAGGGGAAGTTGCGCGCTTCGTAGTTGGCGTCTGTAAGTGTTGACGGAGTGGTGGTGCTATGGGAGATGATGGGAGGTTCTTCGGTGGCCTTGATCCAGCTGGGACGGGGGGCAATGATCGCAATGGTGTACAGTGGGAATGGTGAAGGCATGATGAAAACAATGATGGTCTGTACAGGAGAGTCCTGTGGTGTGGCAGTAGCGAAGGTTCTAGCTGGTGGAGAAGACAGATTTGAGCGTGGGTTGATGGGGTGACTATCTGCTTGAGTCTGATGTTGGTTCCCCAGGATGGGATAATGTTCTGGTCACTGGGGTTGTCCAGGTGGAACTTGATGTCTCCATGTAGGATGTAGTTGGTGGATGGGAGAGCCTGGGGTGAGATGAAGTCTGCAATGCCATCAGTGAATGGGGTTCATGGCTTGGGGGGCCTGCAGGTGTGGGTGCCACGAAGGTTTAGTGTTGAGCTTGGACGGGATCTGGAAGTGGAGGTGATCCATGGTCACTGTCAGGTCCTTAGAGTGCGTCGTCAGTCGGAGTGTGCTTTTTTAGACACTGGCAATGCCTCCTCCTTGCCCCTTGGGGTGTTCCATGCGTGTGAATTTGTAGGTCCGGAGCAGTTCTTGTCCATGTTTCCGTGAAGAAAGTGAAGTCTGAAGAGCTGGTATCAAGGAGGTCCCAGATTTTTGTTATGTGTTTGTGGAGGGACCGCACGTTGAGGAGGATGAAGTTGAGCCGGTCAACTGCGCTGTTTTGTCCGCTGGACGGAAGGAGTTGCTGGTGTGCTGATGTGGCAGAAGGTGCATTTGCAGTTTCGACAGGCGCAGGGTGCAAGCCAATTCTACAGTGTTGCTAGATGGTAGGCAGCGAGGCATCCATGGTTGATGGTGAGGAGGGTGCTGGCATTGTAGCAGTGGAGTGTCCTAGAGGAAGAGGCCCTGGTGCTAGGCGCGATCCAGCCCAGGATGCTGACTGGCTTGCCTTTGGCGCAGCAGAGGTACGCCCGCTGTGCATAGCGCCTGCCATTAAGTAGTGCTGCGGGTGAGACTGGACAACTAGGAGGCAGGAAAGGACACTGGAGGAGGTGGGTAAGCGGGGTCCCGCGTCCTATATGCTCCTGCTCTACTGACTCTGCTTCCAGGAACAGGAAGCAGGCAGCCAGGCTCCCTCCCCTAAGCCAATAGCAATGCTGCAATACAGTGTTGTGATTGTTCTTGTGCGCTGTGACAAGGCGTTCAGCCAGGGGCAGGAGGGGTGGATGTTGGGTTCTTCCTTCCATTCTCTGAACGTCCGGAATCTTCGTACATCAAGAGAATGGAAAAGAATCTAAATAGGAAAGATTCAGGAGCAGTTGAAAGATCTTCATCTTAGAAGCGGACTGTTTTAATTCCATCCTGTTGATATTACAATAAATGTATTTCATCCACTTTACCTGCGTATGGTCTTCCTTACACTGGTGACTAGCTGCCAGTCAACAGGACCAAGACTTCCACGCGTGCGATGGTTGCTGCCCAGGATGCGTTCTTCATCCTTGTTGACCCCGAGTAGTGCAGTTCCTGTTCTGCGGTACTTCTTCGTGTGAGATTCTTTGCCATCGAGGATCCCCAGAGGCAAGATTTTAAGTTTTCCTAAATCTGCGTATCCAAGTCTGCGGTGACGTCGGTCTTCAAACTGTGAGTTGGCCATTCAGCGTGGGCACGTATCTGCATGCGCTAATCCCTCACGCGCATAATATTACTAAGCTGCACCACACGTTATTGTTGCCAAGTATCACCTTATGTCTTTCCGCAACGTAAGGCTGCCATTTTAAATATCATCCACAATCATTGTATATTTTATACAATCGGATGGTGTCCATAGTAATGCACAACAGCGTATTTCCAACACGATGATAAGCACACCAGTCATTTTCAGGGCTAATTTTACAGCGTCTAATGTGCTTGCCAGACGGTAACACGCACACCTCTTCACAACGTTTGGCAGAATTTCAATGTGATAGGTTGACAATTATACAGATTTTCTTCCTTGTGCAGATCATGGTGACACGCACATCTTGTCTTCAGGTCATATGTACATCATCAAGTACACGTGCAGCGTCCAGCGGCCATCTTTAAATCAGGCACGTTCCTTAGCCTGCAATGTTATGAACTTCATAACCCAGCATTTTCGCTGGTGCCATCTTCGGTGATCGGCACACCGTTTTCACTTGTATAGTACATTGATTACAATCAATACACCTGTCTGCTTCATATTTCTATGTTCTTGTTAATCGGTGACACGCACATCCTTACAGTGTGTATCATGTATTAATTTTGTAAACTACACTAACTTTCTGCTAGCTTTCATTTTGCACAGTCTTTACTATTTATTTAGCAAACATTGCTCATTATTTTATTCTAACAATAATTTTCTTAATTCACTATTTCAGTGTTTATCTCTGTGATTTGCAGGCCACTACTTATTATATTTTTGCATGAATTCTATCATCCAACATGTACCAAGCTATTTCTCCACCAGCAACTCTCATACCCAATTCGGCTTCTCCAGAAATAGATTGGGAAAAATGGAAAAAAGGATTTGAAATGTATCTTGAAGCTATTGATGGAGAATCTTTTACTTAAAAAAAAATGCAGTTCTCAGACATTGTCTAGCTACAGAAGGCTGAAACATATTAAAACATATTCCCAAGGACATGGTTATAGTGAGTGATGGTGATGGTGATAACGTTATCGATGAATATGTTACTGCCATCAAAGCATTAGATAATCGCTTTGAAGCTTGCAAGAACGTAACTATGGAGAGACCTACATTTTACAAGAGAATTCAGTTACAAGGTGAATGAGCTTCTACTTACGTTGGCGCTTTGTGTATTCTTGCTTCTTCTTGCGATTACAAAGCTTTTCAAGAAGAAATTATCAAAGATCAATTAGTTGAAAAGACCAACAACAAAAAAGTTCAAGAAGCTCTACTCTCTAAGCCCAATCTAAAATTACAAAAAGCATTAGACATAACTATAAGGATTGAAAGCACCAATTCACACATGGAACAAATGTCTGTTACTGATACCAAGAGCCAAAATGTGTGTACAATTACATCAAAATACAAAAAAATCCAATGATTCCAAGTCCAAAATGAATCTTCACAAGAAATATTCTAGAACAGATTCTGGAAAAATACCGATGTGTTACAGATGTTGCAATACTAATCATTATGCCAATGCTCCATCGTCCCCCACCATTGGAAAATATGCACCAAATGTTCAAAAAAATGTCACTTTGCTACTGTTTGCCATTGAAAAGGAAATAGACCATTCAAGAAAATACACAATGTCGAACCTTTAAAAAAGGATAATTCTTCATCCAGTGAGGAAGATGACATTTTCACTATTGTTGACATGGATTGCTCCAATGGTATTTCGGTGTAAATTCTCAAGGTCTTAAATGACCCTTTTGTACTATTGTTGTAAATGGTGTAAATGTACAAATGTTAGCAGATTCTGGGTCTCCTTCCACTTTAATAATTGAAACACTCTGTAAAAAATCCTTTTCCGAACAAACTCAGAACAAACACTTAATTATTCTTGTGTACGTCCCATTGGTTATGGTGGAAAACCCATCAATGTTGTTGATGAGTTTAATGCGAATATAGAATTCAGAGATGGTACTTTTTATATAGCGAAAGACAAAACATGTCTTCTTGGATGGGGAGATCAAGGCAATCTCGGTATAATTCTTGATCCTAACAATCCTCAACAGGTGATATTAACGAAAGATTTCTACCAGGTCCAAAATATTCAACCGAGTTCCTGGGAAGTATCATATCCAGAAGTGTTCAAGAAAGAGTTGAGTCTTTTCAAAGGTTTTAAGCACATGATTAAATTAACACACAATGCCCAACCCGTGATACACAAGGTTAGAAGAGTGCCTCTAGCTTTACAAACAGATCTTAAAAAAGAGTTAGATGAATTATGTTTGAGTGACTTAATCGAACCTATTGAATCCTCCGATTGGGTGTCCCCCATTGTTCTAGCTAGAAAAGCTAATGGACATTTACACATGTGTGTAGACGTAAGAGATCTAAACAAAAATATATGAATAGGCCAACATCCCCTTCCCAATATCACGCAGATAACTTCTTCTCTCATAGGTGCCAAGTTCTTCAGCTTACTTGATTTGTCCTCTGCGTATCTTCAAATTGAATTACATATGGAGCCTAGTCACCTTACTGCCTTTATCACTCCTGGAGGCCTTTTTCAGTTCAAGCGCATGCTATTTTGCCTGGCCTATGCGTCTGCTGTTTTTCAGAGGGTAGTCAAGAGCATTTTCAAAGGAATGCCTGGAGTCATGGCCTTCCAGGATGATGTTCTGGTGTCCACATAATAATCGTCTGTGCCAAGTTTTATCTTTGTTAAGGTCCAAGGGTGTTACTCTCTGCATTGACAAATGTAAACTTAATCGCACTACTGTAGATTATTTAGGTTACATGTTATCGGCTGATGGCGTACAACCCAAACACAACCTTGTCAAGGCCTTTGAGGATTTCGAAATTCTCAGTGAAAAAGACCAATTAAGGTCCATTATGGGTCTTATTGAATTTTATTCCTGTTTCATACCTGTTGGACAGGCCACATGAAGGGCCGCTCTCCCCCAGCCCAACCAAGCCCGAGAGCCGCCACGACAGTACCACGCATCATCCTTGTACATCTGCTGCCCTCTCAGGGCCCCTGCCTGCGAAGCAAGCTAACCTCGTGGGCCCGGTCCACTGCCGGCCCACGCGGCCAACCTGAACCGCCATCTTGGACACTTCACCACGAGGTCGCCTGGCCCCCGATCGACCCCGACCCTGGGCCTGGCCCGGCCTCAGACATCTCGGCACCACCATCCACCCAGGAGGTGAGCGGGCTACTTGGCAAGTCAATGGGAGAAAGAGGTGTCGATGGCTCCCCCCGCCAAGTGCCGCTCGCCCATCGCCTCCCCGGGCGCTGGCCCCACCCCCCTGCTGGGTGTCTGGAATCCCGCATCCCGGACCCCCCGACCTCCAAGTGCGAGGGTCCGGACATCAAAGTACGCCAGCCCTATAACTGGGGCAGCTCCAGAGCAGGAAGGCAGTTGTATCTTGGAGTCGAGAGACGTAAAGAGGAACTCATCCTGAACGGACTACTGGCGCTGCCGTAGCTCTGTCCTGTGCACCATCATCCTGCCTGGTGGCGCTGCCACAACCGTCGTAACCTTCATCCTTCATCGTCGTCCGGATCTGCTGGCGTGGCCGCGGACCGTTGTAACCGTCATCTTCATCGGGACCTGCAGGCTCCGCCGCGGACCGTCATCTTTCATCCGACCATCTCGGGACCTGCTTGGCTCCTCCACGGCCCGATCATCAAGAACGCCGAGCTCAAGGATTGAGAGCTATTTTTGGACTCACCGGTAACTAAAGACTGTCCCGCTACCCTTTTCCTCAACCAAAGACTAAGCCAGAGGGGACCCCTGAGTCCAGACCTCCTTGTACCATATCATCGTAACCTAAGAATTGCATATAAAGTCTCGTTAACCTTCAGTCTTGTGTGGTGTCCGTCTGTGGGGGGGAAGTTATTCATCTGTACAGTCGTTGGAGACGGCTCTCCCTGGAGACCTCTCCCCGTAACCTCGGCCGACCCTCCCGGTCCGTCTAACATTGGTGGCCAGCGGCGCGATTCGAATCACCGCATAACGTACAGAAAATAGCTCACCCCACAACGAACCATAATGACAACTAAAGAAAGCGGATCAACCGAGAAGTTCCAAATGGAAAAACTAGAGGAGTACAGCCACCGTGAACTAAAGCAGTTCTGCATCGAACTAGGTATCGCTACCACCGGACTAAGCACCAAGGACGATTTTAAACATGCCCTAGAATCGTGGGCAGAGACCGGGGATACCGAAGCCCCTGAGCAAAGCACCGCAGAAAAAACCACCACAGCCCCTGAAGGGCAAAGAACCGGTCTCCCGCAAGACGAGATCCAAGAAAGAGAAAAAATCCGACTACACGAGCTAGAAATGGCCCGACTCAAGATGGAAATAGAACTCAAGTTGGCCGAACAAAAAATCAACTTAGAGCACCTACGTCTCCGAGAAGAAAGAGAAGAGAAACAGAGACAAAGGGAGCTCGAGGAAAAGAAACTGGCGTACGAGCACGAACGGAACATAGCCGAGATCAACCTGCGCAAACAGAATAAAGAGTTAGGGGTGCCCGAGAAACCACACACCCCGGGGACCGCGGAGAAAAAAGTACACATCCCCAAGGATGTGGTCCGAGAATATTTCCGAGAGGACGACATCCAACAATGGTTTAAGGCCTATGAAATCGCTATGACTGCGCACCGGATCGATAGAAACGACTGGGGTGCCGGCCTATGGGGCAGATTCCTCAATGAAGGCCGCGATACCCTGTTACAGCTCCCAGACCACCAGATGACCTCCTACGACCATATGAAAGCGGCCCTCCTCACCCGCTATGGTCTCACGCCCGAGATGTACCGCCAGAGGTTCCGAGACTGCACACGCATCCCGGGTACAACTTGGGTGGACTATGTAACGTACTTTAGCAGAGCTTTCGAAGGCTGGATCAAAGGAAACAACGTCACGACATACGAGCAGCTGTTCAATCTGATGGTATGGGAGCATCTGTCCAACAATTGCTTCATCGAACTACGCCAACACCTCCTCGACAGCAAGTTGACCGATCCCCGGCAGCTCGCAGCCGAAGCTGACCGGTGGGAGATAACCAGAGTGGGCCGGAATGGGTCCTACGAGCAAAACAGGAACAACAATGGACACCACCGACCGAGAGGAGGAGGAGGGGGCCAAGGACGAGGAAGAGACCACACTCCGGCCGCCCCCGCTGCCAGCACCACCCCCCCGGCCAACCGGGGCAGCACCCCGGCGCGACCGGGGTACAGAGCCAATGTCACATGTCACCGATGCCAGCGAGTCGGCCACTATGCAAATGACCCAAGCTGCCCGCAGTATCAGAGTCCAAAACCCCGCCAAGTGGCCGCCGCGGCACTAGGGGAAGAACAGATCCCCGAGGAACAAGAAACAGACCAGCAAGAGTATCAAGAGTGGGAGCCAGCCGCCATGACTCTCGCGTGCTTAGGGGGAAGAGACATGGTCCCGCGGGTCCCCCTACCCGCTAACACCCAGAAGTACAGCCAATGGGTAAGCATCAATGGACGACGGGCCGAAGCCCTTCGGGACACCGGGGCCAGTGTGACAGCCGTCCGCTGTCACCTGGTGACCCCCGAACAATATCTACCGAACATCCTCTGCCCTGTGCGATCAGCCGACAACTCGGAAAGTCTATGTCGGATGGCCTGCGTCCCCTTTGAGTGGGGAGGGGTCTCCGGCATGCTGAAGGTGACGGTCCGAGACGACTCCCCCGTGGACTGCCTACTCGGAAATGACCTGGAGAGCTCCCCGTGGGCAGCCGTGGAGCGAAAAGAACACTTGGGGATGTTAGGCGTCCCGGACTGGGCGTGCGTCACCACCCGGTCCATGGCCGCCCGGGCCAACCCTCACCCAGAAGAACCAGAATGGCCGGCGCCGCCGCCTCCGGTCGCCCCAGCCGAGACCACCGACCATGACACCCCCCTCGAACCTGCTCAACCTTCCGACATCGCTAACCTTGACCAGTGGGCCCAAGAGGGGGGACCCACGCAAGAACAATTTCGCCGGGAGCAGAAGGCCTGTCCCTCCCTAGAGGGACTCCGCCAACAAGCGCTCGCCCAAAGCGCAGGGGATACTTCCGGAACTCATTGGGTCTACTGGGACAATGATCTGCTGTACAGCGAGCAAAGAATCGCCGAGCTGGGGGCCAACAGAGTACTAGCGGTACCCCTCCGTTTCAGAGACTTCCTGTTAAACTTGGCCCACGATGTCCCCCTGGCAGGGCACCTCGGGCAAGATAAAACTTACAGCCGCCTAGTGACCCACTTCTTCTGGCCCAAAATGAGAAACGATGTGCACCAGCATTGCCGATCTTGCCCCACGTGCCAAGCCAGTGGGAAGAGCGGCCGCAAACTAAAGGCCCCCTTGCAACCCTTTCCAGTAGTCACGACCCCATTTGAGAGGGTCGGAATAGACATTGTGGGACCCCTAGACCCACGTACAAAACAAGGCCATCGCTTTATTCTGGTGCTGGTGGACCACGCCACCCGCTACCCTGAGGCTATACCTCTCCGGACCGTGACAGCCCCAGTGGTCGGCCGGGCCCTGATGGGGATCTTCTCCCGTGTGGGGTTCCCCCGAGAAGTCGTCAGCGACAGAGGCACGAACTTTATTTCTAAATACATGAAATCACTCTGGCAACAGTGTGGGGTCACCTACCGATTCACGACCCCCTATCACCCCCAAGGGAACGGACTGGTTGAGCGGTTCAACCGCACACTAAAAGGGATGATCGGGGGATTGGAAGAGCCCCTCCGTCGCCAGTGGGATGTACTGCTGCCGTGCCTCCTCTTCGCCTACCGGGAGGTCCCACAAAAATCACTAGGCTTCAGCCCATTTGAACTGCTATACGGGCACCCAGTGCGGGGGCCGCTCAGCCTGATCAAAGAAGGCTGGGAGATGCCTCCGGCCAAGAACCCTCCAGACGTCTTCCGGTACCTCCTCACCCTCCGCAACCAGTCCCAGCGGTTCAGAGACCTAGCAAAAACCAACCTAGAGGCCAGTCAAGAGGATATGAAAAAATGGTATGACCAGAACGCCTCATCCATTGAATTCGAGCCGGGGCAACAAGTATGGGTAATGTCCCCCACAGAACCATGCGCTCTCCAAGACAAATGGACGGGGCCCTTCAAGGTGATCGAGCGCAAGGGTCCTGCCACCTATCTGATCGATATGGAGTCCTCCCGGAACCCACTCCGGGTCCTCCACACCAACAGGCTGAAACCTCACTTTGCACGAACCGAACTCAGCCTACTGATGGCCACAGACAACGGGGCTGAAGACGACTCCGAGCCTCTCCCTGACCTCCTGCGGACCCAGGAGCAAGACGGCTCCGTAGATGGGGTCCGCCTCTCGGAGACCCTCACCAGAGAACAACGCCAAGAGTGCCAAGCCCTCCTGTCACAGTTCGCCAGCCTGTTCTCCCTCACCCCAGGTGTCACGTCCTGGTGTGTGCACGATGTGGACACCGGAGATAGCCCTCCTATCCGCCACCGGGCCTACCGCGTACCTGATCGGGTACGGGCCTGCATCCAGGCGGAAGTGGCCAAGATGCTCACGCTCGGGGTCATCGAGCCCTCAGACAGTCCATGGGCCAGCCCGGTCGTGCTGGTCCCCAAAGCAGCCGCCCCCGGAACCACCCCAGAACTCCGGTTCTGTGTCGACTACCGGGGCCTGAATGAGGTCACCCGGACGGACGCACATCCCATCCCCCGGGCAGATGAACTGGTCGACCGAATGGGAGCTGCCCGCTACCTCAGCATCTTCGACCTGACAGCAGGGTATTGGCAGATCGGCCTCACCCCCCGAGCACAGGAACGTTCTGCCTTCTCCACCCCCGATGGCCACTATCATTTTACGGTCATGCCTTTCGGCATGAAAAATGCACCAGCGACTTTCCAACGGCTCGTCAATAAGGTCCTGGCGGGGCTCGAAGGGTTCAGCGCCGCCTACCTAGACGACATCGCTGTGTACAGCCACCACTGGACCGAACACCTCCACCACCTCCGAGCAGTGCTGCAAGCCCTTCAACGAGCTGGCCTCACGATCAAGGCCAGCAAATGTCAAATTGGACAAGGGTCTGTGACCTACCTCGGGCACCAGGTGGGAAGCGGCCTAGTGGCCCCTCTACAGCTAAAAATTGCTGCCATCCAGGACTGGCAGCCCCCTATCACCCAAACCGAGGTACGAGCATTCCTGGGCCTCACAGGCTATTACCGAAGGTTTGTAAAAGACTATGGAACCATAGTGGGGCCTCTCACGGAACTCACGTCAAAGAATCAACCAAAGAAAGTGAACTGGACCCCAGAGTGTCAAACGGCGTTCGAACAATTGAAGGCCGCCATGTGTTCCGCTCCTGTGCTCCAGGCCCCCGACTACAGCCGGGAGTTCCTCGTCCAGACGGACGCCTCCGACCAGGGCATTGGGGCGGTCCTGTCCCAAGTGAACACCGAAGGCCTTGATCAACCCGTGGCCTTCATCAGCCGGAGGCTCCTACCCCGGGAGCAACGCTGGAGCACCATAGAGAGAGAAGCCTTCGCAGTGGTATGGGCCCTCAAAAAGCTCCGGCCCTACCTTTTTGGCACCCACTTCCGGGTGCAGACCGACCACCGACCCCTGCAGTGGCTGATGCATATGCGGGGGGAAAACCCAAAGTTGCTGCGCTGGTCCATCTCCTTGCAAGGTATGGACTTCACAGTTGAACACCGGCCAGGACCAGACCACGCCAACGCAGACGGCCTGTCCCGGTTTTTCCGCCTCGACGACGAGAGTCCCCAAGAGGATGGGTAACTCTCCCCGCCTTCAGCTGGGGGGGACGCATGTTGGACAGGCCACATGAAGGGCCGCTCTCCCCCAGCCCAACCAAGCCCGAGAGCCGCCACGACAGTACCACGCATCATCCTTGTACATCTGCTGCCCTCTCAGGGCCCCTGCCTGCGAAGCAAGCTAACCTCGTGGGCCCGGTCCACTGCCGGCCCACGCGGCCAACCTGAACCGCCATCTTGGACACTTCACCACGAGGTCGCCTGGCCCCCGATCGACCCCGACCCTGGGCCTGGCCCGGCCTCAGACATCTCGGCACCACCATCCACCCAGGAGGTGAGCGGGCTACTTGGCAAGTCAATGGGAGAAAGAGGTGTCGATGGCTCCCCCCGCCAAGTGCCGCTCGCCCATCGCCTCCCCGGGCGCTGGCCCCACCCCCCTGCTGGGTGTCTGGAATCCCGCATCCCGGACCCCCCGACCTCCAAGTGCGAGGGTCCGGACATCAAAGTACGCCAGCCCTATAACTGGGGCAGCTCCAGAGCAGGAAGGCAGTTGTATCTTGGAGTCGAGAGACGTAAAGAGGAACTCATCCTGAACGGACTACTGGCGCTGCCGTAGCTCTGTCCTGTGCACCATCATCCTGCCTGGTGGCGCTGCCACAACCGTCGTAACCTTCATCCTTCATCGTCGTCCGGATCTGCTGGCGTGGCCGCGGACCGTTGTAACCGTCATCTTCATCGGGACCTGCAGGCTCCGCCGCGGACCGTCATCTTTCATCCGACCATCTCGGGACCTGCTTGGCTCCTCCACGGCCCGATCATCAAGAACGCCGAGCTCAAGGATTGAGAGCTATTTTTGGACTCACCGGTAACTAAAGACTGTCCCGCTACCCTTTTCCTCAACCAAAGACTAAGCCAGAGGGGACCCCTGAGTCCAGACCTCCTTGTACCATATCATCGTAACCTAAGAATTGCATATAAAGTCTCGTTAACCTTCAGTCTTGTGTGGTGTCCGTCTGTGGGGGGGAAGTTATTCATCTGTACAGTCGTTGGAGACGGCTCTCCCTGGAGACCTCTCCCCGTAACCTCGGCCGACCCTCCCGGTCCGTCTAACAATACCCAATTGTGCTTCCAAAACTTTCAATATATTAGTCCCTTCTAAAGAAGAATGTCAGTTTTTCTTGGAATGACACAGTAATGCCCTACTAACACATAAGTAAATAACACAATAACTGCCAGTACTGTAAATGGTTTGTTTTCCTAATGGCTATACACTAAGTGACAACAAAACAAAAAGTGACATAGACTACTTTTTCTGTCTGAATTTATCAAAATGAAATTATTCTTTATTCAAGTATCATATTTCTCTTATTCAATTTTTTGTATTTTTCCATTTTCACAAAATTGCAATATTAAAAACACATAAATCTACAAATTCCAAAACAATCAATACATTTTCATACACTCCAAAGTCACACACAATCACAATCACCCCATACAACAACCAATATATTTACAGTAGTCAGACTTTTTTTAAACAACACTTCTTATTACAAAGCCATAGAAAATTGAATCCAACAAAATTTGCTCTTCAAAAAACTTTTTGAAATTCAGGTTTGTACACTCTTATGGCTGAAGAAAAACAGGTCTACGCGTTTCGAACTCTAGCTTGTTTTTGAGTTCTCATCAGGACCAAAAGGACAAGCTGTCTACACTTGTGTATGACCCAAAGCAATTCATCGCAAAACAATGTGATTTATAAGGACCGGGGTCTCTGTCTGTGTTTGAGAGTAATCGGGATCTTGTGCACTCTAATGCGTGCCCGATGTGAGCGTCTAATGGAGTCCTTCGCACTTAACCGCTCTGAATGGCTAGCGGATCACTCGTCTCCGTTCGCTTGACTCGAAAATGTAAACAGCCTCCTTGTAGAATCTGCTTCCGGATTGTGAATCACAACCCAGAAGCAAATTCTACACGGAGGCTGTTTACTTTTTCGAGTCAAGCGAACGGAGCACCTTTGTGCTTAATTAGATTAAATTCTAATGAATCTAATTAATTTAATCTAATTAAGCACAAAGGTGCTCACGCCATTCCTATTAAAGCATTTGATCCCTGGGACAAAACCATAATTATGACCGATGCCAGTCAAAAATGTTTAGGTGCTGTTCTTTTACAAAAAAGGAAAGGGCAAAGATGAGGTAATTGTGTTTGGCTCTAGGAGCTTACATGGAGCTGAATCGTCCTATTCTGTTATCGAGCGCGAAGCTCTTATGTGTTAGTAGGGCATTATTCACTTCAAGCATTACTTGTATGGTTCAAAATGTGTTGACCATAAACCCCTTATTGACCTATTCACAACTAAAGGAGGACGAAAAGCCACACCCAGAATTGTGAGATGGCAGTTCAGACTTATGGAACATAATTTTAGTATTGAATATGTACCTGGCAAAATAAATCTACTTGCTGATTGTTTATCCAGATTACCCTCAGAAAATGACAATTTTGTTGAAATGAGTGATACACATGATGATTTTGAATTAGTGTGTTCTATTCTTGATCAATCTGAGAATGTTACTGTTAAGAAAGACTGGAGAGAAGCTACCGAAAGTGATCCAGAGTTTAAGGAAATGTTCAAATTATTATCCCAAAGATAGTTTCATAACATTAATGAACACAATTGTGTATACAAATACAAACATGATTTTGATGAATTACACATAGTAAATTGTTTATTGTACATGTCGTCATTACTAATTCTTCCAGAAACCATGAGGAACAAAGTTCTTAATCCAGCTCATGAGGGTCATATAGGTATAAATGCATTGAAAAGAAGAAAAAGAGAAACATTTGGTGGCAAGCCTTAGACAAACAGGTGGAGCATTTTGTCAGGGATTGTATGGAATGCATCACCAGTGATAAATCACAAGTAAGTTGTCCTTCACTTATTGAAGCCATTGAAGTTCCAGTTAAACCATGGTTTGACATTGCTGTGGATATCATTAGTCCTTTGTACTTATCCAGTAATTTTCCTGAGTATGGCATTGTTCTTGTGGATTTTTATAGTCGTTGGCCAGAAGTCAAGTGGGTAAAGACCGTTGACTCTACTTCTATCATTATTTTTCTCAAATCTCTTTTTGCTGATAATGGACCTGAATTAATTTCAACTTAATTTGAGAATTTTCTGCATTCTGTAGGTATTAGGCATGTCAAAACCTCTTTGTACCATCCAAGGAGTAATGGCCTTGTGAAACGCTTTAACAGGGTCATTAAACAAAATGTGCAGTTAGCCAAAGCTAGTAGCTGAAATTGCAGGGCAGAAATTTAAATTGGGCTGTTCAACTACTCGCAGTACGGATACTATTGTATCTCCATTTATTCCAGTGAGAGGCCGCATTCCTTCCTCCAAGCTTTTGAGAAGATGGATGGGTGACAAGGGATTTTTATTACCCAAGGATAAAATTGATAATGTAGGAAGGAAACGTGTTGACGCGCAACATAAATATGATCAGTCAAATCTTGTTTCGAAGCATTTGAATGTTTGTGTGGGGGAAATGGTGAGAGTTAAGTGTTCTAGGATTTTACCCAAAGGGGAATCCAAATTTTCTGTTCCTTTAAAGGTTGTAAAAATTAACAAAGGCATTGTCAAATTGGCTGACGACAAATGGTGGAATAAGGGCAAGATTGCTCTGTGAAAATCAAACAAAAGTCGTTTTACTAATATTAATAATGATGCTAATTCTAATTCCACTTGACGTTCTCCTTCCTCCAGAGTCATTAAACTGCCCTCAAAGCTTCATGATTACATTTTAAAATGATTGTACACGTTTATTTTTCATATCTTTTGTTATTAGTTAATCTTGTATATATGTTATGTTCATGCTGGTTTTCCACTGTGTAAAGAGGAGGGGTGTGTTGGGTTCTTCCTTCCATTCTCTGAACGTCCTGAACCTTCGTACATCAAGAGAATGGAAAAGAATCTAAATAGGGAAGATTCGGGAGCAGTTAGGAGACCTTCATCTTAGAAGCGAACTGTTTTAATTCCATCCTGTTGATATTACAATAAATGTATTTCGTCCACTTTACCTGCGTATGGTCTTCTTTACAGTGTGCATGTACTCCATACGGGCTATAATGCAGCCTGCAATGCAAACAGGGATGTGTGAATGACTGCTTTGGGCGGCCTGAGAGGGCCGACCAAACAGTCATTGCACACTTGAGTGGGCATACCACTCCACCCCTTCCCTACTCCGTGAGTAGAGCAGTGCCCGCAAAGGAAACAGAGCATAAGTACATCAGAAAGTTATCATTTTATGTTTCCTCTTCTTGCACCTCTTGAAAGCAGTGGGGCGACGCTCTTCTGTCATAGCGGATGAGGACCCATTGGGGGTGTGTCAACCCCAGGTGCTAGGCTTGGGTTCGACTCGACCGCCGGGCCTTCTCCGCTTCGGGCCCCACCTTCTCCTCACCTGGAAATGTACACCAAGGCACAATCTGCTGCCCTCAGCCAGCAGGAACCTCAGCCAGGTGGGATTTCAAAAGCCTGGTTACAGCAGTCGCCACCACGTCCGCTGGGGAACCTCCTGATGCAGGTGATGCAACAGGGTCCCCTTAGGCGTGAAGTTGCAGCACTCCCAGCACAGAAGTTTCACTCTCCACACTGTCCGGCCAGTGCAACATCCTCCGAGCTCTGATGCAGAGAGGCGCCACCCACTATTGGTAATCTCCTCCGTGCACCCCGGAGTAGTGGTGGAGCATGGTATGCAATGCAGACCTGCCTACGTTAGTGCACAGGAGAGCCTCTACCATTCACAACTCCAAGGGGCAACAGATGGTCTTCTCACACAGGTCACCAACGTGTCTCTGTGCGATCTGGCAGACTTCACAACCAGGTAAGGGCAATCATCGATGCCTGAATGTCTACCACCATGGCCCAGCAACTCAACAGCACCTCCACGTCCCACACCGGGTCCCAGACACAGGCCCAGCATGGTGTCCATGCTTTCAAGGTTTTGGATGCCATGGTGTTGCAAGAAGTGCGAAATGATATGTGATGCATCACTGATTTTGCCCAGTGAAGCCTCTTTTCATGATTTTAGCCCTGAATTTCATCTTCCCCTGGGACTCTGGCTGGTAATCCTGGCTGTTGGGGGGTGTGGGAGGGTTGTTTATCTGTGCTGCACTTTGCCCTGGTTGCTTCATTTTGCATTACATTGGTTTTGTTTCCTATTTTTCATTAGAGGTGGACTTAATGGCTATTTTTACCTTTAAAGGCAAAAGAAGTCAAGTTCGACTGATTAACGTGAGTTTTTTTGCCACTAATTCGTCAGTTCAAGCCCGCTAGCTCCAGAATTTGTATGACCTTCACGCTAATGTTAGTGGCAGTTTTCATTGCAGCTACCTGAAACTATCATCATGTAGTGACTTATTGTAAATACATCGCTAACAGGGCAATCGTTTTTGTGATAGGCTGTGTTAAGAAACTGCTGCTAACTAGCGTTAGCGTTAGTTAGCAGCAGTTCTTGTAAATATACCCTTACATCCAAATTGCATAGCATAAATTGCCAGTATCATTGCACTAGTCTCTTGTACTTGTGGCAATTTCTATTTTTCAGTTTAGAATTGATCACATTATCAGTCTAGGGCAGAAGGCAGGTTATTGGTTTGAATAGTGCATATTACTGGACTGATGATTTACGAGGGGGCATATTTTCAAATGTATTATCAACAGATGGATGAGCAATGCAGGAGGCAATGCTTCTCTTTGCAGTGCTCTATTATGAGGCTTGTCCTTGAGACAGCACCGGAACCAGCCTTATGAGTCAGAACCTATTAGTACAAATCGACAATCAACTCTCAATACGTCCCCAAATTTTGGCAGATGTGAAAAGCTGTAACCTTCAGATCAGACTTGGCAGAGATTTTGTTCAATGTTTGAACTTGGCAAATAGGCCCTCACATTCTTGTTAAATCATTTATCATGCCTGGGAAACACCTATGCCCTGTACATGCAAATGCTGCAAAACACATATATAGACTCCAAGTGGTACAAAATAGGGCTTTGTGAATTCAGGTGCCAGTCTTTCTATATCTGATAATAATGCACTTGTAGTGAAATCAGGTTTCAGTGTTTGGTCTTTCTTCATTAACAGACTGGCTCCTAATGTTTTGGGTACTCGACAAGTTACCATTTATCTAATGCTTTTAGTTTTAAACTTAGGCTTTTGGCAATGACCCAAATGGTCTTGGCTTTACTTTGATTGTCACTGTGATAAATGCAGGTGTCAGTGTACACATGTCCTGCATCAGGTGGCTAATGGTGCCTTCAAGTGCTGTCTTTTTGTACTTTCCTATATTATTGGGGGCAGATTTATGAGGCCCTTGCGCCACGTTTACGCCGCTGTTGCGTCACGCAAGGCAGCGTAAACGTGGCGCATCCCTAAAATGATTTACAACGTGACGCATCTAGGCAGATGCGTCACGTTGTAAAGCCCTGCGCCGCTTGTGGGCGTTCCGGCGCAGGGTGGGCGTTCCGGGGCAGGTGCGCCTCGCAAAAGTGGCTGAGTGAAATCTATGAGATTTCACTCAGTCACTTTTAAGCCAATGCTGCGTCAAAAGCCTGCGCCTGCTTGAAGCAGGCGTAGGTCTTGACGCAGCATTGTTGAAATGGGGCACCCCCGAGCCTTGCTGGAGCTGCGTCGCGCTTGCGATGCAACTCCAGCAATGCGACACATTTCCGGCACAGATGCGTCACGCATCTGTGCCGTTTTTGCACCATGGTGCGCCGCATTATAAATGCGGCGCACCATGGCTGGCGGAGCTGTGGCGCACTGTGGCGCATGTTAACTGGCGCATCCCTGGGGATGCGCCAGTTAACATAAATCTGCCCCTTGATGTTTTGTTCATATATTCGCAGACGTATGATTACTGCAGTTGATAGGGCCTCATATCTCAATAATAACAGGCTGGAGAAGAATTGCATTGCCTAGGTTTCAGTTGTTAGTTGTTGAATTTGTGGAAGGGGGACTCTGGTGGTCACTGCAAATGCCAGTGTCTGGATGTTTAAATGATTGCACCTCTGCTGGATTTAATATCATATGTACTCAGACAGGCTGGAGGTGGAAATATTTGCATGTCCTATACCAATGAACAGATCCTGGCTGTAGCTCCCAGTGTTGGAATAGCCTATATTTCCACGCAAGTTCAGACAGTCAGGGCCAGATTTATAAAAACATTGTGTTACCCATGCATTACACAATGTGTACATTATCAGCAAATGAACACATTGTCGCAAAGTCACTTTATCAATATTTTTCACACAGTTAGCGACAATTTTTCACTGCACCTGTTGGGTTAGCATGTACAGCCGACAATTATTTGCACCGTAGGCGTTCCCACAGTCAAACATCTGCAAACAAACAACACAGGGGCATATTTATCAGGATTTAACACCGCCACAGGATAATTTCTTTGTTGTTACAGTGGCTTTTTTTATTGTCATAATTACAAAGTGTTGCAAAGCCACTTTAGCAACATTTTCACACAGTTAGCAACAATTTTTCACATTTCCAGTTCAGTTAGCATGTCATACCAAAAAAGATATGCAATGTAGGAATTCTCACAGTAAAACACCCAAAAACACACAGCGCAATATGTACAAGGATTTCCTTGAACATCGCTAAAAAGAAAAACTTCCACTAAGTCCCATTAGCGGCCGTTTTTTACCACTAGGAATGACCTGGTCTTAAGAAAGACACTAACACAATTGAATAGTAGAACTCTACCAAATCTTCCATGGCAAGCTCAACTATGCCATGGATCTTCTGTTATTACAGCTAGGAGCACCAAAGAGGCCACCCCCACCATCACAGCCACCACAGAGGCAGCGCCGGGGAAGGGAGCGGAGCTATCGTCAGAGGATCACCCTCATTTACCTCAGGCAAGAGGAGTTCCTAGCCCATTACAGGCTCAGGAGGGGGTCCATTGTCCACCTCCTGAACCAGATATCACCAAGGCTGCAGCCCAAATCTCAGCGCTGCACCAGCATCCCTCTGCAGACTAAGCTAATTGCTGTCCTCCACATGCTGGAGTTAGGAATGTTTCAACCCGCCACCGCCAGAGTTGCAGGAGAATTACAGGCATGTTTTCCTGGTTCATCCCCACTGTCCTGGATGCCATTTTAAGTCTCACACCACAGTGCCTCCACTTCCCCAGGACTGTGCAAGGACAACTGGACAGCATGCAAGGCTTTTTATGCCATTGCTGGCTTCCCGTATGTGTTGGGGGCAATAGATTGCACCCAGGTGCCACTTGTGCCTCCTGCAGAAACTGCACACATATACCGCAACAGGAAGCACACCTACTCCATGGATGTGCAGGCAATTGTGGACCATCTGGGAGGCTTCATCAATGTACTGGCAAAGTTCCCCGGCAGTGTGCATGACTCATACATCATCTGCTATTCTGCCATCAACCAGCTTTTCCAGATTGGGACCTATGGGAATAGCCTGCTTGTTGGTAAGTACAACTCATAATACATGACAGACCACAAGGCCATCAATCATGTAGGAAAACATTTTCAAATTGGTCATGTTTGGAATTCCACTGTGCATATATTGTTGCTGGGGCATCATTTATGTCCAAACATATAAGGCAAATGTACAACATATATTTAACAAGTTGCATATGTTGACACTCACTAAGCCAGTGTGGCCCACATAAACCAGTCTAATGGGTTGAAGGACTGTCATCAATCATGATGTTCTGGTGGAGTACATGCCCATTTCATGTCTACCAGGTAATGTGAAAAATGTCTTCCGAACATTGCAAGGCCTATTAGGCATGAAAGAATGCAGGACACTACAAAGGACATCACACAATGTCAATATTGTATACCATGGATAATATACTACCCCTTCCCAGTCAAGAATAATGTAGACCACAACATGATTACACAAATCCAATGTACAGGGACCATGTGACAGTGTACAAGTGAGTGGCTACCCTACAGAATCACATAAGAGGAAAGCATAGGGCTCATCTACACTAAGATTAGGACCAGAAATCTGTATCACAGAAATGTAAGAGGAAGAGCACAAATTTCATGACAATGTTCTCAGAATCTGTAATACATGATCTACCGTTATGTCCAAAAAACAATATGACAACAAGATGACACACGTGCACAATGGTGCAATGGTGGCTGCTCGTTTTGCCAAAAACACGATACTGTAATTATTTGATCATAGAATAACCTGAATGTTGTGTATGTCAAAGACAAGCACATACCACTACTTCACTTTGAATGTAAATTAGATCAGCCTTTTCCACAATCACTGATGTACAGTGGCAGAAAAATAACATGAGAACCCATGTGCACATCCAAATCGTTTCTAAAATACCCATATAACAGTACATCTAAATGTAAATGATCAGGTACAAATAGACATTGAGAAAGCAAGGCATTCCCTGTGTGAACTCTGTGTACCACAAGTCATTCCCATGGGCAAGAGGAGAAATGACATAACACATTGCTTTGAAATTACAAAAACATGGGCAGATAGTAGTACTGCAATAGTTACTCTCAACAATGCAGCACTACATCACAAATTAAAGACACACATCACATTCAATGTGCACAACGTGTAAAGAATCGAGGTGACTGAATCACCACAGCTCTCATTCAAGGGCCCAGACTGTGCAGCAAGGTGCCCTCTCATACACACATCACATCCCCTATTACAGCTAACAAAAACGTTTCCAAGGGCATATCATGAGTGTCATAGAGAAAATCTACACTGCTATTTCCAGAGCAGACACACAATGAATGGATACCAAATACTGTCAAGGTTATGGCCTACACTGTCCCCAGGGTTTCTTGCATTGCAGTGTACTTCTTCAAAGGTTCTGTTCAACCTTACAAAACTATAAGTAGATAAACATCTCATACAGTCACATACATCCATTTTCATGTCCATGTCTGACACATAAAAACATGTAGATGCATAAACAATTGCAACAAAAATGTGTACTAGAAGGAAGAAACTCCTACAGCTGCTGCCATGTGTCTAGTAATTGTAAGGATGAGGTTTCACAATTTAGAGTGGTACCCGTCTATCCACAAAAGCAAAGCTTATTAGACAATTGCCTAAGAAATCTTAAAGTACTTGTTATTGGTGACTAATCAAATCCTACATGGCATTGGCACTTAGCTGAATCTCAAGAAAAGGAGGTATCACAGGGAACACCACATATGGTTGTGTAGTATTGTGTAAGCTATTACCAATTGACACTTATATGTATTTGATGCAGTTTTATGGCATGTATATTATTACTGTTTGCAAGGTGAATGTAGAAAGCTGGACACTGGACACAATGGTGAGTAATGTACTTCTCACCCACATAATGATTGCAGACTAACGTAACGCCTTTTTCTTTTTTGTCAGCTGACCAAGGGTATGCACTGATGCCATGGTTGATGACATTGCTCAAGAATCTACAAACCCAGCACAGATTGCCTACAATGTAGCTCTTGGCCGCACCAGGTCCATAGTGGAAAAGACGATTGATGTCCTAAAGTCCAGTTTTTGGTGTCCGGACATAGCTAGCGGTCGAATATTAAACTCCCCACTTCTAGTCTACAAAATCATTCTTGTATGCTTCATCCTCCCCAACATATGTGTACGGCAAATGTACCATTGCCAGAAGACAATATCGACTAGGAAAATCCAGCGGATGGAGAGAAAGAAGTAGAGGAGCTGAGGCAACCTGCTAGTACAGCAGCAGCAACATAATGGAGGGATGCAATCATCTCACATTTCTTTAAAAACAGAAATATTAATTAAATCATAACATACAATTGTGGTGCATTTAAAAATTTGAGTATGTATATGAATAAACATTCACAAAATAAATATTTTGTAGTTTCTTTTAATCATATTTGGACATTACTCTTCTGGCATGCTTTTTTTGATCCATTCATGTTTGTCACCACACAGACTAATCATCTAGCAAAGTATATGTTACTAACTATAACATAACCTGGTACTAGTAAAATTGTAATGCATGTCTGCAACAAAATGCAGATGGAGCACAACTGGGAACCACTATGATGTTTGTGTGTTGTGCCCTATGCAGCACCAGGTCCATCATTGATTAGCGTTTTGGAGTCCAGATATCTTGCTTCCGGTGCATAGATTTATCTGGGGGCAGACTACTTTACTCACTGCCAGTGGTGTGAAAAATCATCTTGGTGGGCTGCATCCTCCATCAAATATGTGTATGGACAAATGTACCACGGCTACTTTACAGTGGTGACCAGGATCACCTGGAAGATGGGGAGGCTGAAGAATTAAAGGATAATGTAGCAAGACCAACTGTTGCAGCAATACAGTGGAGGAACAACATCATTCATCAATTATTCACATAATGTCCGGTGTTGCAGATTATACTTCCACTAAAACTCACACATGTGTCACAGTATCTATAGATTGTTGAATGTTTTGAACTGCAAACACTGTGTATGACTCAACTTTCCACACATTACTAACCTTAAATTGCCCTACAACACTCATCGCAAACACTGAAACATAGGTTATCTATGTGATAACTGAGAACAGCATTCACTAATATGTACCTAGGCCAAATAGGATAACAATGTAATGATGACAATGTGTGGATGTCCTATGGCCATTACCATGAATGTGCAATGGCACTCAAATGTGAAAGCAGGCGCTGTCCTCATCACAGAACACTTACTGTGTGTCAATCCACAAAATAATTGATGCAAGTCTTATGAGTTGAGTGTGTCAGGGATCCCAACAAGCATGCCCGATACATGCAAGGTGGCATACAACTAATTACACCCTCAAAGGCAAATACAATGTGGTTAGAAATTTTAAAAAGCAAATGGTACCACAATGAAGAGGCATCACCTAGCTTGAAAATGCAACACAACCAATTGAAACATTGATAGGTTAATGGATGTAATCCAGGTACTTGTTAGCACTATACCTGTCAACATATCTACTCATTTCCCTACATAGTTAAACACAAATAATAGCATGCACTCCTAGACCATAGTCATATCACATTGTATCATGTGTCACCAGGAATCTGCACAACACACATAAATACACACAAATATCATATGGGTGTCATATCATTCTATACTACCACCTCCTGATACAACCATGCACATATGGGCCAAAAAATATAGTGGGACATTAGCAACTTTTGCAACATCATTCAAGATACAATTCTACATATTTCTCTATGTAAAAGGGCATGTCTAATCTGTGGAAGCTCCTTACGGCCATATTTACCAGGAGATACCGCCACCAGAACACGTTCTCTGGATTCACAAAGTGGTGTTAAATCACTTAGGGGCATATTTATAAGAGCTTAAAGCCACAGGACCATCACTTTTTGGCGTTCCTTAACTCTGCATTGTAAATAAGGCCCCCTTTCATGCTACACTTAGCGTGAAAGTGGTGGGCAATTGGTGTTGCAGTGGATCTTTTGCTGCAACATACTTAGCCTCATTCTGCTGCCCCAGATTTACAAATCTGAGGCTGCGCCAAAATACGTAATGCCTCTAAAAAGAAAGCTAAAGAAGAGCGATACAAGGATAAATCATTGCATTTTCCTCATAGTTTGCTCTTCCAATGTGTGATGCATGCTGCGCACACACTGAAACAGCAAATTGCCATTCAGAATTGTTAGGGGTAATCTGTGAAGAAAGATTGGAGGGTGGTGTTGTGCAAAAAATGACAACACTGCGCTAGGTCTTGTCTTAACACACAGGGATGAGCCATATATACCATATTTACTGCTCAGCCCTGTGCATACCCTTGTGCTGGTGTAATCAATTCTGGGCAGTGCCAGCCCAGGCACACTTGCACCATGCAGAAAGGGTGACAGCGCTGCATGGGGTTTTATTTGTGCATGATGGGACACCTTCTAGCACAAAAATAATCTAGAAAGGGGACTTGCCTTATCCATGTGTGCTTCAGAATGCAACACACATGAAATGAGCAGAAATGCAGGATAACTTAATACATTACTTCCAGTTTTGCCTGTCTAACATCACCTTTTCAGAGGTGTAAAAGTTGCTACACCCCAGATGTGTAAATATGGGGCCACGTCAAAAGCTATGGATGTTGTGGTGGAACGTCCAGCCCAACCCAATTTGTCACCCCTTTGCTATAGCGGACTGCTGTGGTAAGGGTAATATTAACAAGGTGGCTCAATCCACATTAAGTCGCTTAACACTATCCTGTAAATATGGGGATGGTTTTAACACAACCAGAGCATAAACACAAGAGATGCTCGGTTGGCATTTGTGCCTTGTATGCATGCCCCCGAACCTTTGGCACAAGTAATACATGCTTGATTGTCACATATGTGGGTGTCTCCACCCTATGACAGTGGTACACACCTTATTGGAAAGGGGTAAGTATTTGCCACAAATATAGGCACACGTACAACATATGTACTACAGTATAACTTGTAAATTTGCATGCTTTGGCAATCAAACATTGTGATGTATGACGCACCATTAATCTGTGATGGTTTAGATGTTGAGAGCCTAGCCACATTTTAAACCAATCACATCTGACCAAGGGAAGCCACATACACAACATATGTTACATGCCATAGCCTCAGATTGTTGCCAGGCATGCAACAGCTACAAAAATTGTATAATTATAAGTCAAATATCATTTAGTGTTAAAAATGTTTGCCGCATTAGACATTAGCGTGAAGTTTACATAGCTGAAATGCAAAAATATCGCAAAGTACATGAGTAACCACCAATGGAAAATCGACTCTAGGCAGTGGTTATGAAATTCCCGCAAACTCAAAGAACGTGCTGCAAACGCACAGGACGAGATGTAAGCATGCATCCTGTAGCCAGGAATTATGCTGAACACTTTTACTTTCACTCTTCTTCACACTGTTAGTGGCCTTTGAGAATTGTGATTGTGTTTGGAGGTGAAGGTAGATTGTGTGTGGTTAAAGTATAGTTATTGTGTATTTTCTGCTGTCCCAACTTTCCCTGTCAAGTCCTGTGTTGCTTAATAGTCTTTTTTTTTTTTGCATTTGTACTCTTGTATTGACGGGTGTTTGTCTAATGAGTGTATAGTTGTTTATTGGTTAGTTAGTGTAGGTTTTGGGTGAATTTTAATTTTTAGGAGTGCATAGGACAGTGTGGGGAGATGCTGGGTGTAGAAAAGGAATTGCAGATGTCAGAGGAAGCATTTGGGGGATTCCTCTGGCTGGTCAACTTTACATTACCAGGATGGTTGAGAGTGGGGGACGAGGATGGCCCAGTAACTCAAACATCCCTGGCAGGATTGCCTTGGGTGGGAGAGTATCCTATTGGACAACCTGGGCCTCATCGTTAGCAGACAAGGTGGTAAGTATAGAAAAATTGGGTCTGCCTTCACACTGTGAGTCCCATGTATACAACGTATTAAAAGGTTGATATGTCTGGTCGTAAACAGCATGAAGACTCCATGCCTACTGTGGCTAAAAGATGTGTGTAACATGTTTTGTCATGCCGCACTAAGGTTAGAGGCATTTGTACTCAAAGCCCGCAGGCTGTGGTGCTTTGCCCAATTTGCCATCGCTGCAGTCTAACACTTTTACAGCACAGGGATACACTGTATGGATATGAGAGAAGATACACCCATGTGCATCCCATAGGGATTGTTTAAAGTTACCTGCCTAGCACCTGCACAGGCACTCTGCTACCATATTCAGAGGGTGCCTACACTGCAATGAAGAGAAACTTACCTGCACAAAACTAATATTCCTCTGTGATTTCATGCATCTATGTGTGCCGCAGAATGAAGCATGCATAGCTAGAGCACAATATGTGGAGACATGTAAACATTAGCCCTTGTATGTCCATCCTAATGCCTCCTTCTTGGAATTGTTAGGTTTGGGGTTGCCACAAACGTGCAAATCTGGGTCAGCATCAAAAGTAATGGGTGTTGTGTTTGAATGCCCACCCCAACACCTATTGTCCACCACTTTGCTGTAGCGGACTGCAGTGGCAAGGGCCATATTTACAAGGTGGCCATGGTCACGCTAAGTTGCACTGCACCAATTTGTAAATATTGAACATGAAGCATCGCCACCCGACCATCAAAGAATTGTTGCTCAATTGACAATATGGGGACTGTTCATATGCATCAAAGTCTGTCATTTCTCACCCCTTCATCTATGCCACATGAACCAACCTGTTTGAAATTACTAGATGTTGTGGTCAGCTAATTTGTGACAACATATTATACATCAGCCATCTGATGACTGATCATTACTCCTATTTCCTGTTTTGCAGCTGAGCGTTCATTTTTCAGTCAAGGGTACATTGATGCCTTCAAGGACCCCCACGTAACTAGTGAGTGCTTTAGTCCATGCATGTTTGATCCCCAAATGTGTGTTTGCGATGATTGGTCCTGGAGAGTGTTGATCTCACACTGCGTGTGCGTAACATAGATTTTACTTCACCCCCAATGTGCCAAATTCATTAGAAAAAGTTGGCGCGTGGAGTTGCAGTAACATTTGTGGTGCTGCACTCCATTTCTCAGAATGCAGGGAAGCCCATATGTACTTTGTTACAAGGCACCCCTGTGTTTTCCCAAGCACCAGAGCAATATTTAGCTACCTAGCACTAACGCAGACACCCTTGCACTATGGTTCAACAGTGCTTGTGTTGGTGCTAGGCAGCTAAATATGGTACCTATGCTTGGGAAATGCAGGTGTGTGCTGTATAATTGTAAATACCTTGCATCCATTTCCCAAATGTTGGAGTGCAGCATTATCAATTTTGGCATGACACTGCACTTCACCATTCTGCTGAAAAGATCGCCTGTATATGTTTGCACACAGATATTCAGTACAATGTCACCCATTGGCCCCATCCTTCCACTTGACAAATGATGCTGAATCCTGATGGTGCAGCTACAGATTTGAATCTGGGTTCACTTATTGTACCATGTACCTGCAATGGGTGTAGTGTTCTGAAGTCAACAGCAATATCCATTGCTAACCCCTTGGCAAATATGCATGCTTGGTAGGATAGCATGTGTACCTGGCATCATTTGTCCACAATGGATGGCTAGACATTATTAGGTCGAGCATTCAAGACCTCTTGTATATCCTGTGTATATACTTATATGTGTATGTACTTTGTGGGCTCTGGAGATCAGCCCTAGGAATTGTCTGCTTCCGCTTAAGGACTTTTTTCTGTTCAACTGCCTCTATCTAACTGTCTTGATAGAAAACGACCAGTAGAGGTCAGTAAAATACCAGAATTGCTTTCTTCTGAGGTACTTTACTTTTTTTATTTTTCTGGCAACTGCCTCTATTTAACTTTCTTGATCGAAAACGATCAGCAGAGGTCAGTAAAATAACAGAATCACTTTAGCATTCTCTAGATTCCAGTCCATAGAAATTGTGTTCCACGATCACCTATAGACAATAATATTTTTTCATATCCTGTATTTTCAGCGATATTACCACCGAAGACCCTGAATTTATGTCAATTTTTGCCATTCTATTGCAATGTGTCCCTTTTCGATTAATAAACCCAGATTCACAAATTTCCTGCTCAACTTTTTGTTTTTTAGTGTTGGTAGAAGACACAGTATTACTGTCCGCACTTCATTGGGGACTTCCCAGCCCGAGGCCACCTGTATTTTTTGTAGTGCCTCGACCCAGAACGATGCCACCGGCGGACACGTCTATACCACGTGTAGGAAGTCGGTCTCCGGAGATTGGTATCTGGGACATGCATTGGAGCGCTCTGGGTAAATCTTACAGAGAATTTTCGGAGTAGGATAGGCCTGATAGACATAATTATATTGTATTAACTTAAAGCGGGAGTTAGAGCACCCCTGTTTTACCCCTTCATGAATCCTACCACAGTCTTTCTCAGTCACGTGTTTGCCTGTGGCTGTTCCCCATCTCGCCTGTACTGGAAGTGCTTTCCGAGGTAGGTCCTCGCGGATCGCTTTGTGGAGATTAGTTATCATATGCCGTCCTTGCTCCATATTTAGCATCACCTGTAGAGTTCTTGTTACCGGCAGTTCCTCTGGAAATGCTGGCCATATTTCCCTGGCCACCTGCGATATTTTTGCACATTGTAGGTACTGTCCAGTACCTAGTGCAAAGGAGATCTCCGCATTTTCCTGTGTGATAAACTGCCCGTTATGGTATAAATCACCCATTGACAGACACCCTCCCACTTTCCATTTTTGGATCGACATCGACTCTGCAATCTTATCAAACCCTGGGATTGCCCATAGAGGGGCTTCTGGTGCGTACGGTGCATGTCTTATCACTTTTTTGACCATGTTTTCCCAGACCTCCGCAACCTGCCAAATAAGATATGGCACTGCCCCGGAAACTCCTCTACCTCTCATTAACAATTTCAGAAGAGAGCCGCCCTTGTATGACCCCTCCAACAGTCTCTTTTCCCAGTTCTTCTTATCATCCAACCAGTGGATTGAATGCTGTAGGTGTGCAGCCATACAGTAGTATTCCAGACATGGGACCTCCAACCCCCTTCTGCCAGGGCCGCTGTAGCGTTGAAAAACTAGCCTGCTTGCGTTTGGGACCCCACAACAGATCCGTCATCAGGATATCTAATTCTCTAAAAATGCTGGGCGGAATTCCATAGAAGTAATTTTGGAGTACATATAAACATCTCGGTACAATGACCATTTTCGTGATTGATACCTTTCCCATCAGAGACAGGGGCAAAACTCTCTAAAAACGCACCGAGCCACGAATCCCTTCTACTACTTTGCCCATATTAAGTACCAAGAACCGCTACGCTGGCTGTGCCAGCCTGATCTCCAAATATCTAGGGGGTCTGTCGTCCTATTGCAAGCCCACTACAGGTAACTTGTCCGCCGGCCGGCACGTCAAGTCACCCAGTGGCAGCAGTTTCAATTTCTGTGGGTTCACTCGGAGATGGGACACTCTCCCGTACTCCTCCAGAACAGTCAATAAGACCAGAATTGAGGTAGTCGGCTGACTACAATACACCAGAGTGTTGTCGGCATACATTGAGACAAGGCTAGTATTCCCTACTGTAATACCCCTTTCAGCTAACCGATTCCTGAGCGTCCTTGCCTGAGGCTCCATAACCATAGCGAATATTAGAGGGGAGGGGGGAGAACCCTGCCTCGTGCCCTTCCGCAGTTTGAACGCCTTAGAGATTCTACCTCCGGTCTTCCCCCATGCGCTGGGCCGAGCTTAGAACAGCTGTACCCAGTGTCTGAACCCCGGTCACAGTCCCATTTTTTGCAATACTGCCCAGATAAAGGACATGCCACTGAATCGAACACTTCGATGTCCAGAAGGACTAGTGCATGTTCTCCCTGTAGTAAATTGGGTGGGCGATACCTGGGCCAATCGTCTCAAGTTAAGCATAGTGTTCCGCCTTTGGATAAATCCTGCTTGATCTGGGTGGATCAAGTGAGTCATATGGGGTAGGAGTCTGCTTGCCAAAACATCTCTGAACACATTCACATCTATATTGAGAAGCGAGATTGGTCTGTATGAATTGGGTTGTTGTGGGTCTCTCTCTATAAACTCTTTAACATCTCTGATTATGTCTAAAGCAATGTTTGGAGCTACACTGCAGGGTGCTTTTGTTTTTCCTGATCGGTTCGAAGGGTGCATGTCAAGTTAAATGTTTGGGTCAGGCTCCTTTTTGACTGCAGTCAGAATACCACTAGCATGTGAATGTCTGTAAAGTGAGCCATTATGCAGCAGGCTGTGGCGAAAAGGAAATTAAGAGCCCTCTAACCTGCACCTGCCTATGGGGGAGTACCCTGAAGGTGCGAACATTGCTACATGCGCCTAGGCTTTGGACACACTGCATGGG
This sequence comes from Lissotriton vulgaris, assembly GCF_964263255.1. Taxonomy (NCBI): domain Eukaryota; kingdom Metazoa; phylum Chordata; class Amphibia; order Caudata; family Salamandridae; genus Lissotriton; species Lissotriton vulgaris. Next base: position 300,035,682 of record NC_141695.1, read on the forward strand.
AACACAGGCAGGATAGTTCACAGGTGATGACACAGACCACATTTCTTTCTCCAGCATAGCTACAGAAATTGGATTCCCGCTGCTGTCTACTCTAGTCCATTCAAGGATGTTACAATAAAAAGCGCTTCAAGGGCCATGGGGGATATATATGCTGAACAAAAATATCCATTAATATGTTTAATGCAAAAACAACAACAACAGGTGATGGACAGAATGCAGTACAATGTCATACATTCACCCCAGTACAGAGATCTGGGCCTAAATCCATAATTTTTTTGCTCACCATGCCATTCCAGTTTGAACCCAGCCATATGCAAATCAGTCTTAACCCTGTGCCCCATGGGAACAGTCCAGCCCGAACTGCCAAGCCAGGTCCTCCCTGGACTGGAAACAAGCATCCAAGGACCGGTTTCGGGCTTTCAACCCTCATCAGCCTGGATAGCTTGATTCCAGTGGCATGGAGAGCACGGGACTCACGTCCGAGCATACCCGTCCGACTCGGGGTGGCAAATGCAAAAACAACAGGTGATGGACAGAATGCAGAACAATGTCATACATTCACCCCAGTACAGAGATCTGGGCCTAAATCCATCCGTTTTTTGCTCACCATGCCATTCCAGTTTGAACCCAGCCATATGGAAATCAGTCTTGACCCTGTGCCCCATGGGAACAGTCCAGCCCGAACTGCCAAGCCAGGTCCTCCCTGGACTGGAAACAAGCATCCAAGGACCGGTTTCGGGCTTTCAGCCCTCATCAGCCTGGATAGCTTGATGCCAGTGGCATGGAGAGCACGGGACTCACGTCTGAGCATACCAGTCCCACTCGGGGTGACAAATGCAAACACAACAGGTGATGGACAGAATGCAGAACAATGTCATACATTCACCCCATTACAGAGATCTGGGCCTAAATCCATAGTTTTTTTGCTCACCATGCCATTCCAGTTTGAACCCAGCCATATGCAAATCAGTCTTAACCCTGTGCGCCATGGGAACAGTCCAGCCCGAACTGCCAAGCGAGGTCCTCCCTGGACTGGAAACAAGCATCCAAGGACCGGTTTCGGGCTTTCAGCCCTCATCAGCCTGTATAGCTTGATTCCAGTGGCATGGAGAGTACGGGACTCACGTCTGAGCATACCGGTCCCACTCGGGGTGACAAATGCAAACATAACAGGTGATGGACAGAATGCAGAACAATGTCATACATTCACCCCATTACAGAGATCTGGGCCTAAATCCATAGTCTTTTTGCTCACCATGCCATTCCAGTTTGAACCCAGCCATATGCAAATCAGTCTTGACCCTGTGCCCCATGGGAACAGTCCAGCCCGAACTGCCAAGCCAGGTCCTCCCTGGACTGGAAACAAGCATCCAAGGACCGGTTTCGGGCTTTCAGCCCTCATCAGCCTGGATAGCTTGATGCCAGTGGCATGGAGAGCACGGGACTCACGTCTGAGCATACCGGTCCCACTCGGGGTGACAAATGCAAACACAACAGGTGATGGACAGAATGCAGAACAATGTCATACATTCACCCCATTACAGAGATCTGGGCCTAAATCCATAGTTTTTTTGCTCACCATGCCATTCCAGTTTGAACCCAGCCATATGCAAATCAGTCTTAACCCTGTGCGCCATGGGAACAGTCCAGCCCGAACTGCCAAGCGAGGTCCTCCCTGGACTGGAAACAAGCATCCAAGGACCGGTTTCGGGCTTTCAGCCCTCATCAGCCTGTATAGCTTGATTCCAGTGGCATGGAGAGTACGGGACTCACGTCTGAGCATACCGGTCCCACTCGGGGTGACAAATGCAAACACAACAGGTGATGGACAGAATGCAGAACAATGTCATACATTCACCCCATTACAGAGATCTGGGCCTAAATCCATAGTCTTTTTGCTCACCATGCCATTCCAGTTTGAACCCAGCCATATGCAAATCAGTCTTAACCCTGTGCGCCATGGGAACAGTCCAGCCCGAACTGCCAAGCGAGGTCCTCCCTGGACTGGAAACAAGCATCCAAGGACCGGTTTCGGGCTTTCAGCCCTCATCAGCCTGGATAGCTTGATTCCAGTGGCATTGAGAGCATGGGACTCACGTCTGAGAATACCGATCCCACTCGGGGTGACAAATGCAAAAACAACAGGTGATGGACAGAATGCAGAACAATGTCATACATTCACCCCAGTACAGAGATCTGGGCCTAAATCCATAGTTTTTTTGCTCACCATGCCATTCCAGTTTGAACCCAGCCATATGCAAATCAGTCTTGACCCTGTGCCTCATGGGAACAGTCCAGCCCGAACTGCCAAGCCAGGTCCTCCCTGGACTGGAAACAAGCATTCAAGGACCGGTTTCGGGCTTTCAGCCCTCATCAGCCTGGATAGCTTGATTCCAGTGGCATGGAGAGCACGGGACTCACGTCCGAGCATACCCATCCCACTCGGGGTGGCAAATGCAAAAACAACAGGTGATGGACAGAATGCAGAACAATGTCATACATTCACCCCAGTACCGAGATCTGGGCCTAAATCCATCAGTTTTTTGCTCACCATGCCATTCCAGTTTGAACCCAGCCATATGCAAATCAGTCTTGACCCTGTGCCCCATGGGAACAGTCCAGCCCGAACTGCCAAGCCAGGTCCTCCCTGGACTGGAAACAAGCATCCAAGGACCGGTTTCGGGCCTTCAGCCCTCATCAGCCTGGATAGCTTGATTCCAGTGGCATGGAGAGCACAGGACTCACGTCTGAGCATACCCGTCCCACTCGGGGTGACAAATGCAAAAACAACAGGTGATGGACAGAATGCAGAACAATGTCATACATTCACCCCAGTATAGAGATCTGGGCCTAAATCCATAGTTTTTTCTCACCATGCCATTCCAGGTTGAACCCAGCCATATGCAAATCAGTCTTGACCATGTGCCTCATGAGCATAGAACGGTGATGGATTAAACCCAGATCTGTTGACTGGGTGTGAGTGTTTGATTGGTTCAGATGCTCCGTCCATCACCACCCCCTTTTGTACCGCTTTGTTCGCCATAAGTTGGCAGGGTATGCTCAGACGTGAGTCCCTTGCTCACTTTGCCACTGGATTCAAGCAAGCCTGGCTGAAGACGGCTGCAATGCCAGAAACAGGTCCTAGGAAGCTTGAATCCGGTGCAGGGAAGGCATGGCTTGGCAGTTCAGGCTGGACTGTTCCAATGAGGCACAGGGTCAGACTGATTTGCATGTGGCCATGTCTGAACTGGGGTGGCAGAGTGGGCTAAAGATCGATGATGGATTAAACCCAGATCTCTTGACTGGGTGTGAGTGTTTGATTGGTTCAGATGCTCCGTCCATCACCACCCCCTTTTGTACCGCTTTGTTCACCATAAGTTGGCAGGGTATGCTCAGACGTGAGTCCCTTGCTCACTTTGACACTGGATTCAAGCATGCCTGGCTGAAGACGGCTGCAATGCCAGAAACCGGTCCTAGGAAGCTTGAATCCGGTCCAGGGAAGGCATGGCTTGGCAGTTCGGGCTGGACTGTTCCCATGAGGCACAGGGTCAGACTGATTTGCATGTGGCCATGTCTGAACTGGGGTGGCAGAGTGGGCTAAAGAACGGTGATGGAATAAACCCAGATCTGTTGACTGGGTGTGAGTGTTTGATTGGTTCAGATGCTCCGTCCATCACCACCCCCTTTTGTACCGCTTTGTTCGCCATAAGTTGGCAGGGTATGCTCAGACGTGAGTCCCTTGCACACTTTGCCACTGGATTCAAGCAAGCCTGGCTGAAGACGGCTGCAATGTCAGAAACAGGTCCTAGGAAGCTTGAATCCGGTCCAGGGAAGGCATGGCTTGGCAGTTCAGGCTGGACTGTTCCCATGAGGCACAGGGTCAGACTGATTTGCATGTGGCCATGTCTGAACTGGAGTGGCAGAGTGGGCTAAGGAACTGTGATGGATTAAACCCAGATCTGTTGACTGGGTGTGAGTGTTTGATTGATTCAGATGCTCCGTTCATCACCACCCCCTTCTGTACCGCATTAATATGTTTACACATAGTTTGCGATTTACGTAAGTTGAGTATTTTCACATTGGCTTTTTAATTGGATTGGTTGTCTTGTTACATTTTTTGTCCACCAGCACTTTTATCTGATACATCTGTGTTTTTTTAAGCTATCCACTAATCTTCTCTCAGAGCACTAGAATTGTATTTAAAGTTGTCCCAACAATAAAGTCAGCAATGGTGTCGGCCACCTGGTCATGACTGCATGTCCATTCATTTATATTTAAAAAGTCACAAAGTTTTGGTGCGGCCTGGTCATGACTGCATGCTCATGTTCATAAAAAAGTGGGTGCCGCGCTGATGAAATTTAAAGCGCAGCGACCAGAGGTGGGAGGGGGCTGCGGGCGGCAGGCACCATTGTTCACTTTGCACTTGTGAAGCTAATTTATATTTTAAAAGTTTTGGTGCGCAGTGCACAACAAAAGAAAGGCGAGAGTGTGCAATGTTAAAGATAAAGCGCGTTGCGAAACAAAAAGAAAGAAGTAGTTCCTCAAGAACACACAACACTTATGAGTGTAAGTAAACTGTACCTGTGCTCCTTCGTGAAACTGGAAATTATATATCAGCGCAAGAACATATAAGGAGCCAGGAAACAAAAGCTACGCTGGAGTACACCAATTGCAACAGCAGGTGGGATTACACTCAGAATGAGTGATTACCGCAGATCTTGCAGACAGTGCATGCACACTGATGCTCGACCTAAAAAGGGATGTTGTTGATGTGCAAGACCGGACTGGGGTGCTATGTACACACTGGCAGGATATGATGATCACTGAGGATCAGAGCATTACGGCTACACTTGTCAGTAGCAGCTTTTGATACAATGAGCATGTCTCATACACATGATGAGACCTGTAGTATATCTGATAGTTGGATGACTGGTCCACCTCAGACCTACAACAGGCTGGAATTGAGATTTGTATTGAACATTGTGATGTGTCCAACTACCCTTTCCACCATTGCACCCTGCAATATTTCCCATGTGCACAGTTTTTTGGTCAATGTGGGGCACCAAGCTGCCTTGTGACAAGTAGCTGTGGAGAAATTTCAAACTATGTAGTGCATTGGAGTTGGCAGATGAGTGACTGTTGTACAGTAGAAACACTCTGGCACTTAGTTGTATGCCCCTAGAAAATCCAGTGCGTCTTTTAAGTATGGGTAAATGTTATGCTCTAGGTCGCAAGGATCCTTTAAATCCGACTCCTTGTGTACTTTCCCCTGGTAAACTGCAGTATGAGTGTATGTTAATCTCATTATTTCACTTAGGAGACAATACACTGGTTGATGTATAACTCTGCTATTGCTATGTGCTATTCTGTTTATTACCCTAAAGTTCTGAATTTGATATTGCGAGTTGACATAGACTACACATGTGAGTGGTGCCACCAAGCTTCAAGTTGCAAATAGTTGTAACAAACTTTTACCTTCCTGTTGGTGTTATATTGTGATGTGATGGACATGTTAGCCATTGTTGTTTGTCCAGCCTCTTATATCTCGTCATGTGATGTTTTTTCTTACAGATAATACGACACCTGATGAGGCTGAAGAATTTGTGCTGACAAAAGGAGAGGTATCCCCATGTATGGAGGGTGGCCAATGAGTACCGGGCTATGCAGCAACGGTATGAGGAGGAAAAGGAAGCTGTCAAATGGCACAGTTTCCCCCAAGGTGCCCCAAGAGCTGCAACAACAACAGATTCCACCACAGCTGAGCAGCATACCATTATAGACCCTGTGTCAAGCAATTCTGGTACCCAACACCACGCTCCACCTCCCTCATGTGCCGCAGCTGCCCCACTAGCTGGAAACTTTCTTGACTGAATAGGAAGTGATCAGCTTAGAAGGGATTCAGCTTCCGATAACCGCCTAAACATGACAACTTTGCTCCTCAGAATAAGAGTCAATCTCTAGAGTCGTGTGAAACAATAGACAGCTATTTCACTCAGTCAGTTGTGCAGATTTAATTTCACCAGGGTGCAGAGAACAGAGAGACGGGCGTTTTCAATAAAAGATATTATTTATTGAGCAGTCTTCCTTCTCATGCAAGAGAAATTAATTGCCACAATTCCAAGACTTGTCATAATGTAAAGTGCGTACAGTGAAAGGAGTATCACGGAGTAATACTGTAAAAGCATTAATATGGTTTCTTAGCCATAAGGTTTGTTAAGATGAATAAAATATACACAATATATACATTCATATATACATTGGCTAAGGACCTCAACTGGTGCTTCTAACTACGCCTACCCCGGTGTACCTGACCTAAGCCTAATACTTGGGTGGGGAGTAAGTAAGTAGCAGTTTAAGTTAAGTTGGTTTTTGCCAAAGGTCTGATTCAAGAATTCTCTCCAAGGTTTTAGTCAGCATCGTACCTCTGGAATAGAATGTAGGAGGTCTGGTATCTCCTCTCAGGACTCGATATCCCAGTCACCCGCAAGGGTAGGCTGGAAACGCCGGAGCTGGATTTTCTCGGCAGGAGAAAAGACAGCGTCTTTCTCAGCGCGTCAAAGAGGAGGAGGGGCAGCGTCCGTGGGCTTCTCGCATCTGCTGGGCTCTCTGCAAGGGGACAGCTGTTCTGCTCCAGTATTCACCACCACCGTGTGTTTGCAATGTTGGTATATTTATACCTGAAAGGTGCCGAGTTTGACGTAGGTGTTGGACATAAGACGTCAATAAAGATGTCACCAAGAACTGGTCATTCTTACAGCCCTCGTAGGAGTTCTATTACAAATCAAAACAAAGCAAGTGGGGCTTTCCCAGGTTGCTGGTGGTTTGGTGTGTCGTAAGAACTCGGTGTGCTCTCTAGGAATCTGAGGAAGTGGCTTCTGCTGTGTCACGGACTGCAGAGGCGATTTACTGAAATTATGGCTTCTTATTATTATGCCATTATAGGGATATGTATTGATTATAGCCGTATAGGGGCATAAGGTCATGATATTGATCGGGTTCCTAGATAAAACACATCACCCACTCCACGGTTTTATGTCCATCAATTACTAAAACGTAAGCGATCAAGATGTATGTGTATTCCAACCCACCACAAAAAAAACATTTTTTTTTTGCATTTGAAATGGTGCATCTGAAATACATGAACTAGGTACTGTACGTTTTCAAGCAGTAATAATCATTCAGAAAAATTGCATATATATATCAACTGAACGATTCGCGAAAAATTACACATGAAATGTCTCTAAATACAGAAAAGAAGGGCGAGACTATTTCATCACATAGAAATACAGTTGCTGTAAATTGTGCTAGAGGCTGAGGTAATATTTTGTCTCTAGATAAACTAAAAATAAAAGCTCTGTTCTTTATGAATAGTTCTACTTTAAGCAAAGTATTCGTGCCAGAAAAAAGGTAAATATTTTGGAATTTTGGAAAAAATAATTTCATGATCAAGTGGGAAAAAATAGTTCCAAACGTTTTTCCGTAGCTTTTGTTTATCAAAGCCGAAGGCCGAATTCAGAGTTCATGGGAATGCTGTGTGCCGGATTGTTTTTCCAAAAAGTTATTGTTTCTGTTCAGGGGAGAACATCATTTCAGACAGACTCGCAAAAAATTGGTCTACATATTCAGGTGACAGTTCGAACAAGTTCGATAATGCAGTAATCTGGCAGTTGTGAGAATGATTGCTATCATCGATCTCAGGATCAGCAATGCTCACAGAGGGTCGTACCTGGGTGATGTTGCTCTCATCTCGTACATCACTGCCACCACCTAATCGTAGCGCAGGAGTCTCAACGAATGCCGTCATCAGGATTGGTAACCGCTGGGGACAACACGATGCATGAGCCGTTACTGGACTTAGCAAAGTATCGATATCCATTGGTACTGCTGATTGTAGTGCAAGACAGGTGTCTAACATGCATTCTTCTCCGTATAGCATACATCGAAGCACAGGTAAGATGCAGGTCTGCCATATAGGTCTGAATGAAAGAAACCAGGCCATATTCAGATCTCTTAGCCGGGCTAATCCAAGGACTCTAGTTATGCGGTCCCGATAGCGCATTGCTAGGATCGTTTCTTCCATCCTTGCCGGAGTCATGTCTGTGTTTTGGCTTGCCATATCGGAGCAGAAGGGTCAAAAATAAAATCCCTGCTACGAGTCCCAAAAGTAGTGGTAGGCCGCCAAAGACCGAATGGACAAAATTGGGAATAACGCCCAAGACTGCTTCGAAGGGTGTTAACAGTCCCGTAAAAATTGTCTTAAATACATTCGAGATACCACTGGAATTCGACATATTTAGGATTTGGCTGAGCATTTCTGTGAAAGCACGGGCAATTTGTTGATAAAAGTGTATGTATCTCCGCCGCCGTCCTTGCAACTTGGAGATCATACGTCTCTTTTGATGACGTGATGGGCACTGTTGTCTGCAAAAGCACAGACTTCATTCTGCTTAAAGTATCAATTCGTATAGAAGAGATATTCAAAGGAGGCCAAATCGGAGTCTCCAAGTCTCCAGGGCCATTTGAATACAATGCTTGCATACAGCAAGTGACCATGGAGCTCACGCTTAACCTCTTCAGTGCTCATGACAAGGTCAACTCGTCATGGGTTTTACCTGCCCTGTGCTTATGACGAGTTGACCTTGTCATGAACAATGGGAAAATAAAAGATCCAGCATGAGAGGGGGAAAACCCTTAGCACCCAAGGTGTTAAGAGATATGCTTTCCCTGGCACCAAGCCACAATGGCTGTGGTCCATTATTAGAATGTAACTCCCGTTTGAAAGTTGTCTAAAGAAAGGCTCTATCTGTGTTGCAGGTGTGACGTGCTGGTGGCATGAAATGTTGTTTGAAGTCCCTTCACAGGCCCCATGTAAATTAATACTCTGGCACAAAAGTATACCGCTCAGTGAATGTTCGCAATTTTTACCACTAAGAAATACATTTTTGTCCTTGTCACTGTAACATATGTGCGTATAAGGTAATTTCTATGATGACTTAATGTAATTTTTACCCAACCTTTCATACTGGCCTGCTGGTATATACTCAAGGCAATTTTTAAATTGGAAAGTTGTTATCGGAATTGTGATAATCCCGTGTATTATCCATTCAATGACAGGTCTTTCTGACATTGTCAATGGTAATCTCTCAAGTTTTTCAATGCTCAGAATTGTATAGTCTGCTCCTTTTTGTGCCAAACTGATTTGTTTATCAGTAAGGTTAAAGACAGAAAACAAAGACGTAGTGTTGATTAAACGCCATGGCACATAGCCCGAACACAGATTTTGCAACGTCCAGCCTAGCTGTACAATAGAACGTAATTGGGACTGACCATGTTGTAACATTAGCAAGTACTGATCTATTATATCGATAGCAGATGATACAATACTGTCCAGTGAATATATTCTGGAAGACAGAGTCATTAACCCATTGTCTACAACAGAAAGTGATTTTTCCAAATTAATACGATCAATTTCACGTATTTTTTCTGCTGTTTCAATTTGCATTATTTTCCATGCCTCATTGTATGCTGCATATACACTTGCCGCTATGAAACGTTTTTGACGCTGTTTGCGTGGTCCCATAATGAAATCACGCAAGTCAGCACCATCTTTAAGTAAAGTAAGGTGTTGCTTAATTTCTGCCAGTGTGGATGTTTGTAACCATTCAAGGCATAGTTTCCCTACACTGTATGTTGTTACTATCCCTGGATGTTGTCTCTGGGAGTATCTAGGGTCTGGTCTGGTCATTTTTAACCCCTGTATTTGGTTCAGGAATCTATCTTGACAGTTGTTAGTGTCTGTAGGCCAGATTAACCACTTTTTCCAATCAGGATGTGTTCTGTTATGGTGTAAAATTTGTGAAACGTCTATCTCAATATCTGTGGTTGTATTATCAGGCATTTGTTTTGGAATAGACGGTTTGTTAAGGTCTTTAATCTTAGCTAGACCAAGACAGGTAGTTTGTTGAATTGTGTCATTCAAGAACATTATTTGTTCTGGGATCATGCAGGCTCGAAATAGTGCTTCTAGGCCCTGTACCTGCCAATCTTTTGTACCCCAGATGGTTTTTGTTTCAATGTTATTTTTCCAGAATTCAAAACCAAATGTAATCATTTTTTCATAAAATGCTTCTGAATATATCAATTTAGTATTTGTCAGCATGTTTTTTGTCCCTGTTTTATCTAACAGTTTGTAATAAAATGATTCTGCATCCCTTGTGTTAAACTCTGAGAAGTATTGGAATTTCTCATAGAATGTTTTTGAACTGCTTTTCGGTGGAGTAGCACAATGTTCCCATTGGTTATATTTAAAAACATTTCTAGGTTGAGCAGATTTATGTAGATAGTGGTCTGCGTAATGTGTAAAACAGTACATCTGTTCATAATTAGATGAACCTTGTAAATAATCATGTTCTGTAAATTTTGCTGATAACACTAAATCCGACATCATATTATTTATACTTTCAAAGTCCCAATCATCAGAGAATGTACTTGGTTTTACAAAGTCACTTAATGAAACCTTAAATTGGTGAGGATATTTCAAGATCTCTACCGGTCCATATATTTCATAGTCTGTTTTGTCCCATACTACCCCACCGGGTATTGGAATGGCTGTGACATTTACTGATGAAAGTTCTCTTTTCTCGATGTGAGATGACTTGTGTGGCTTCAGAACTAAGTTGATGTTCTGACTTGCTGTATCCATTGTACTGTATTTTCCTTCAATGAATTTTCCCAAACAAAGTACCATGATGAGCCAAAGAAGGAGAAAAAATACACCTAGCCCAAACCAAAATTCTAACCATGGAGAAATAAGATATGTTTCTTTGAGTTGATGACAGAGTTTCGTTGCTTTGTCTTTAAATGTTTTTATTTTTGGCATTACTTCTGGTTCGCTTGGATCTTCAGAAAAGTTATCGAAATTGATAAAGTATCCAGATGCAGTTCTGTCAATTGTTGGGATTGTATTTCCAATTTGCCTTTCATCTGGACATTCTGATGCAACATCGTTGTAGACTGGTGTTTCTTGACAAACTGTTTCAATTTGTGTTTCAAGAGGCACAAGTTCCATGGCACTGTTGCATAGTCCTTTCTTGTTCACTGCAGGTTTATCAAATGTGATTAGTCTTTCAGTTTGAACCTCTTGGATTGTAGCAAATTTGGGTATTCTGTTACTTCTTGGGAGTCCACTAGGCCTACTATTTATTATAGGCCACATGATTGTGGTTTTACCAGGTCGATGGATACAACTCGGTTCTCCTTTTTACCAGCAAGGGGCGGTAGTACTACTGATCTTGTTCCGTTGATTGCTAAGACAGGTACTGTTTTTCTGTAAGAAGGCCCAAATTCCTTCTTCACCGCTATTTTTTCTCTGACCAGATCCCCAATCTTTGGAATCCAGACAGGTCTTGCTGGGACAGGTGGTGTGTCTTCAGTGGTTGTTGCCTGTTGTTTTAACTTTATGTTGCTCAGGGCTTTTCTTGTTTCATTTAAGTCCTGTAAAACAGCCAAACGATCTTTGATGTCAAAGTCTTTATTCTTATCCTCTACCACTGAAGCATGACTATCTAGATCCTGAACATGCATTCTAGTTCCGAACAATAGTTCGTATGGGCTGAAACCTTTTAGAGAATTTCTTGGCAAGTTATTAAGACTACGTTGGACACTTGTTAAATGCTTGCCCCACCCATCAGCCGAACCTAATACCTTTGCCGTTATAGATTGCTTTATGTCTCGGTTTTTTCTTTCCACTACCCCATTTCCCTCAGGATGGAAGGGACAAGAGAATCGCAATCCAATGCCCATGCTGGTCATGGCCTCCTTATAAGCTCGGGAGCTAAAAGCAGGACCTTGATCAGAATGAAGCATGGCAATTGCGTATGTGCCGATAAAGACTCGCAAATCTTTTATAACAGTTCTGGCGTCAGCCGAGCGCTGGGGCCACATTTCAAGTGAATATAGTCTTAAAAAGAAATTAATAGGACGCTGGATTTTATGGCCATGGCATTACTCCGGTTGATTCATTACTGCGATCCCTGTCGCAGTCTGGGCAGTTTTTTACAAATTTATAATGGTGCAGGCTCATCCCTGGCAACCAATACTCTGATTGTAATTTAGTCAGAGGTTCCTTCATCTGTTTGTGCCTCGGACCCAATCCCATGTATGCGTCTGCTATTAGAAAGATTCTCCGATTCGTGTTTGGAATTACCCTATCCCCCACTCCAGGGATTCAAGCAAAAGGAACGGAGTTTGCATCAATTACGTATGTATAATTGAGTGGATAATTCACGGGTAGTGCTGCACAGTTGCCCTTTAAAGACGTTTTTACCGCTAGCATGGTTTCCCCGTCTATGTATTTTTCTGAACGCTTTTTTGTGGCTACGGAAGCCGGTTTAGTTGTTCCGCTGTGGCTGTCTCAGCCAATGAATTCCCTGCAACGTGAACGCCATCACGTTGATGACTCCGTGCGTATATCACGTGAGTCTTTTGTAGTTCTTTCTGTAAAAGAACTACTTGTTCCCAAAGCATTTTATGCTTGATTGTGGCACCTGTGTCATCTTTGTAACCGTTTTGAACCCATTTCTGCAAGTCGTTATTGTAAGATTTGACGCAGAAATGCGAATCGCACACGATTAGTGTCGGGAATTCACGATCCGCATTTTCCAGCACCATCTTTAAAGCTCTGATTTCAGCTCGCTGAGTCGAACATTTTCTCAGTGATTCAGTTTTTGTTATTTTCAGTCTGAATTTACCGCAGAGCCAGCGACCTTTTACAATCGCGCAGGCTGCATTGTAGGATTTATCATCTACATTGTAGTGTTGTACAAATCTGTCTGTATAGATTATACACGAGTACTGTTGGAGAGGCAGAATTTCGTTTGGCAGAGGATATTCTTTTTCATATGTTAAATCATTCAGTTTTTTCATGTTCGGCACATAATAGTATTTCACTTTTTCAGTTTTGAGAGAATTTTCCCACTGTATCCATTTTGGATCTAGTGCCACGGTTTTTAGATTCACTAGACTGAATAGCGCCTCGAAGGCTGATTCTGCTGTAAAAACTGTTATTCCTTTGCCTTGTGCTTGTGATCTTTCTCTTGCTACAGCCGTCTGGACTGCCTTTATAGTATTTTCTGTTAGACTGAATGTTTTTTCCGCTTGTGCGTACAAATGTGATTTGTAAGCTATTGGTACCGTTTCTCCCTCGTTAGAGGTCAGGTACGTGAATCCGCATCTTCCGGGGATGACTCGGATTACAAGATTACGTGTATTGTCACGTGTCTCTAATTTTGTTTTAGCTAACATGTCTGTTTGTAGTGATCTCAAAATTTCTGTGTGTTTTTGAGTCCAGTTGATTGGTTTAAAATCAGGTTTTATTAATTCGTAGAGAGGTTTAACCCTCTCTGCATAGTTTAGAATGTAAGTGCTTCCGAAATTCAGGAAGCCTAGAATCAATTGTAAGTTCTTCAGCATTTTCGGTGCTTGGAGCACAGCGCACTTCTCTAAGAAGTTGTCCGCTAGACATTTTCCTTCACTTGATAATTCGTATCCTAAAAATAGAACAGTTAGATGGGCAATTCGTGACTTTTTAAAGTTATATTTGTAACCCTCTGCTGCGAACCCAAGTATTATGGTGTTCACTCTTTTCAAGTGAGTATCCAAGTAGTCGTCTGTGAGATAGATCTCATCGACATCAGATAATGCCTCATCATCATACATTTGTAGTAACTCTGTTACTCTGGCTGAGAATAATCCTGGGCTATTCTTGAATCCCTGTGGGAGTTGACAGAAATTTTTCTGTGTACCCATTATTGAGAAAGCGGTCAAATATCTGCTTTCGGGTGCAATGTATTGACAAAAGAATCCATTAGAAATGTCTAATGTTTTTGTTCACTGTGCGAATTTTGTACCGCAAATGTTTGCAACATGAGTTAAGATGTCTGTAGTCCAAGACTAGACGATATGAATTGTCTGGTTTGGAGACAGGAAACAAAGGATTGTTCATTTGAGAGGTGCATGTTTCAATCACCCCTTGGTATTCAAGTTGATCTAAAATCTCCCTGACCTGTTTTTTAGCTTCTTGCTTAATCGGGTACTGCCTTTGTGCAGTAGGTTGATTTTTTAACTGGATTTTGTGAGGAGGAGAGTCCTCATCCCATCCTACTTGATACTTATATAATGCTGGTGCTTGAGCTATTGCCCATTTCCTCGCATATATATATTTAGTGTGAAATGGAATGTGAGTTGAGAAGGCAGGCATAATCATTTCTTCGCCATGAGGGCACTCCCTGACAAACTCTGGTGGCCAGTCTTTTTCTGCTAACAGGATGTCATAGCCTTTTGAGAGATTATCCCAAAATAGACCCCTTTTTTTCCTAGTCTTATCTCCCTCTATACGCAGTGTTATTTCGTATATCTTATGAGGTTCGCTAACTCTGGTATCTGCAGTTTCCACCTGAATGTATTCATTCGTGTCCACTGTCTCCAGATGATTCATCAGGATCTTGCGAGCTATGCTGATTTCTGCTGCACTGTCTAGCATTGTCTGTGCCCACTCTCCGTTTTTCAGCTGTGTCCTCAGTATTCTCGGCATGTTCAATTACTTTTTTACTGGCTATCTTCTTCCTCGGGAATTGTAATTTTTTACTTTGAGCAGGTTCCTTGTCTTTGGACTTGGTGTGCTCTTCCCTTGGGTCTGATCGTCCTCTTCTTTCCGATTTCTGCGAAAAAGATCGAGAGGGACGTGTATCAACACTTTGATATCTATCAGGCTTTTTCAAATTATCCCTATTTCTAAGGTTATATCTTTTTTCAGAGTGCTCCCTCTGGGGAGACTGGTGTTCTCTAGTCGGAGTTCTTTCCCTCCGCTGAGGAGACCTTCCTCTGGACTGGAATCTTTTTTCTTTGGGAGTGGATGGTTTATTTCCATCCCAGCTCCTTTTTGGAGTGTTTTGATTATTTTTGATAAATATTTTTTCAGGATTTTCAAGTAGTTGGGGTTTTACTGGTTTCCCACCCAAACTATCTCTACCTAATTCCTCATAGCATTTTTCTATGATTCTGGCAAGTTCAATTGGTTGATATGTTATATCTGTTTCTTTCAATTTCTGGAGGATCGCCACAGATGCTGCTTCTCCTTTTATGTTGGCTAATAATATAGCCGAGACCTGCCTGAAGTCTTTCAGTGATTTCATACCAAGAGTTAAAGCAGGTTCTGGACCGTATTCATTCTGAATTTGTTTTAGCACATCTGGTATTACCACCATGGACGGAACACCATGTGTTTTTGTGTAAATGGAAGCAAAGACTGTACCCCAAGTGTCACAGTCCTCCACATGTGGTGCGACCCCCATTGGAAGGCCGATGGTCAGAATTCTGTGTTTCTCAATAGGGGTAGTATTCGGGAATACTGCCTCTATTTGAGTTATTTTCTGCGCTAGCTAGAATGGAATTTGTTCCCGTTTTTGCGAGCGTTTTACCAAGACATGATTGTATGTTCTGTGGTGTAATTTTATTTGTGTTCCCCTGATGAGGGGTCAGCTGTTGAATGTTAACTGCTGGTTGGACTGTTGCAGTCCGCATTACATATTGGGCTAACTGTCTATGTATTTTAATTAATAATTTTAGTTGTACTAAAAGTTCTTCTTTCGACATTTTATCAATGTCTGGATGTGGGGTGTAGCTGGCTAGAACCGGCCGCGTTGCTCCTGGTCTACCTAGTGGACCGAGCCTGGTAATGTGATCATGATGTTTTAGGGCGCCTTTAAACCAGAGCAGGTGCTCTTGGTATTTTAATGGAATTTCAATCTCCTCGAAAGGAGCGTACTCTTCCGGTGGATCCTCCATCTTGTAATAGTGGAATTTGTGTGTTGTAGCGTTTGCCGCTGGAAAATTTATCCATGAATAGAATACCTCTGTCTGCCGATATTCGTGTGCCTCTATCACGAAAATGACTGTACCACCTCGGGCTGTCAGTCCGTTTTCTATAAGTTTTATAGTTATAGATTTTCTTATGTTTACCGGAATGAGGATAGCTTTCTGGTCATTCTGTAGGAGACTCGTGTCATCTTCCATTAGTCGGGCTGCTAATCTAGCTGCTTCCCTTTCCTCATCACTTTCCGACATTTTGCATGCAGAAAGGTTTTTCTGTTGCAGATCAAGTTTCAAGGAAACCAAAGATTAGGTGCACAATATTTTGGAACACTGTATCCTTCAACGTTGACTAAACCAGAAACTCTACATAGGAATCTCTTCCTACTAAGTTCTGGCGGATTTTAACCTTTCACCTACTCCAGACGTCTATTGGAGTATTTACGGGAGAAAGGGTCTGTGTGAAAAGCACGACTGAGTTACTCTAACGTCTTGCGTTAGTTTTATCGCCTTACCAAACGTTGGGCGCCATGTAGTGTATTTCCTATTTTCCCTATAGGCCCTGCGCATTGGAATAACATAAACAGCTGTGTAGACGTAGGACTGAGGTCTTCTAGGTCTCTACTGACTATGTTAGACTTAATTTAGGTTTGCGCCAGCTAGCTCAGAGGTCACTGGAAACTTTCTTGACTGAATAGGAAGTGATCAGCTTCCCTGGCTCAGACTTGAAGGGATTCAGCTTCCGACAACCGCATAAACATGACAACTTTGCTCCTCAGAATAAGAGTCAATCTCTAGAGTCGTGTGAAACAATAGACAGCTATTTCACTCAGTCAGTTGTGCAGATTTAATTTCACCAGGGTGCAGAGAACAGAGAGACGGGCGTTTTCAATAAAAGATATTATTTATTGAGCAGTCTTCCTTCTCATGCAAGAGAAATGAATTGCCACAATTGCAAGACTTGTAATAATGTAAAGTGCGTACAGTAAAAGGAGTATCACGAAGTAATACTGTAAAAGCATTGATATGGTTTCTTAGCCATAAGGTTTGTTAAGATGAATAAAATATATACAATATATACATTCATATATACATTGGCTAACGACCTCAACTGGTGCTTCTAACTACGCCTACCCCGGTGTACATGACCTAAGCCTAATACTTGGGAGGGGAGTAAGTAAGTAGCAGTTTAAGTTAAGTTGGTTTTTGCCAAGAGTCTGATTCAAGAATTCTCTCCAAGGTTTTAGTCAGCATCGTACCTCTGGAATAGAATGTAGGAGGTCTGGTATCTCCTCTCAGGACTCGATATCACAGTCACCCGCAAGGGTAGGCTGGAAACGGCGAAGCTGGATTTTCTCGGCAGGAGAAAAGACAGCATCTTTCTCAGCGCGTCAAAGAGGAGGAGGGGCAGCGTCCGTGGGCTTCTCGCATCTGCTGGGCTCTCCGCAAGGGGACAGCTGTTCTGCTCCAGTATTCACCACCACCGTGTGTTTGCTTAAGGCAACGTTGGTATATTTATACCTGAAAGGTGCTGAGTTTGGCGTAGGTGTTGGACATAAGACGTCAATAAAGATGTCACCAAGAACTGGTCGTTCTTACAGCCCTTGCAGGAGTTCTATTACAAATCAAAACAAAGCAAGTAGGGCTTTCCCAGGTTGCTGGTGGTTTGGTGTGTCGTAAGAACTCGGTGTGCTCTCTAGGAATCTGAGGAAGTGGCTTCTGCTGTGTCACGGACTGCAGAGGCGATTTACTGAAATTATGGCTTCTGATTATTATGCCATTATAGGGATATGTATTGATTATAGCCGTATAGGGGCATAAGGTCATGATATTGATCGGGTTCCTAGATAAAACACATCAAAGTTGTCCTGTACAATATTATAGTGTGTTACAAAAGCATTAGGTCTGAAATAGTGCACCCTTTGACTTCTGTACCTAATGTTGTTATGTTGGGTGGTTCTCTGTTTGCTGCCTCCTGACCTATGGCATTCATTAAATTTGTTTGTCACCCCAATGAGGTGTTTTCACGGGTTACCATGTTTGAACATGACACTTGTAGATAGACTGTTTTTTCCATACACTTTGAGGGCATGCTACCCGTTAAACCTTATTATGGTCAACTTCATTTAGCACTCAATGTATATCTGACATGTGTACTTCACGCATCTTCTGAACTCTCACTTTCTATCAAAGTACAAGAGTTTGCAGACACAAAAGTTTAAAAAATACTTTGTATTTGATGTAGTGGCAACACTTGCTCTGTTTCATGGTGACAGCCAACACACATCTGCCAATTACAAGTGCATTTATTTACAAGTGAAAATCAAATTGGGTCACACAGGAACAGTTCACAGGATAACAACTGCAAAGGATGTTTCAAGCCAGTGGATTTCCAGACAGAGTCCTTGTGGGGAACATGTAATGGGACATGTTGAGGACTATAAAATTATCAATCAGGAGGATGGTGGCAGTGTCAATGGGGACGATGGGCCACATTGGAAGTCCGCAAATGTCCAAGGTGCACATGGAAGAGTCATGATGAGGACAATGATAGATGATGTTTCCAGACATGTTGGTGAGCACAGGTCTAAGTAGAAACTAGACATTTGACACAGATAAATGCTACCGCAAACATTTCCTCTGGAAAGATGTACCATCCACAGTTTCCTCCTCTGATGTGTGCAGTGTCTCCCGTGAGGGTGGTGTTGTTCATGCGGCAGGCGAGGACGACACAGATACATCAGGGGTTAAAGATGTGTCCGTCGTGGCTGCAGCAGCATTCATCTGTGCCAACACATGAGGTATCACTGCAGCGAGGAGGATCTTCTGGTTTTGCAACACAGCATCCTCGCAGTGGTTGGCAGCCAAGGCAGCCATGTGGGAGTCCTGCTTCCACTCCATGGTGTACAGGATATTTTGGAATGCCCTCAGCTCTTTGACCACCTCGCTAGTGCCTCTTTGGCAGGGCAGTTGTTGATGAAACCAGCGATGTCAGCCAGGGACTGCTGGAGGACACAGAGCGAAGTTGGTGCCTCTGATGGCACCGAGGTGTCCCTAATGGGACTTAGGCACCCACGGACCGCCTTCTAATGGGGCTGCCAGGGAATCCAACCCTGCCCGCACCTGATCTGCCAACACTTTCTGGACTCCTACTGCAAGCTGTTGGAAGGTGACCAGTGGATCCTCAGTGTCCAGAGGTGTGGCTGTGGTGGTATGTGGTGCCTGTTGGTTATTTGGTGGGGCATGTAGAGATGCCATAACGCTGCTGACCCTCCCCGGGTCCAAAGAAGGTGTTCTATGGGCTCCAGGAGCTCTTGGAGTGTGTTGTGGTCGATGGTTGGAAGGTTTTCATCATCATCATCACCATCATCGGTGATGTCTGGGACAGGGTTTCATCCTCTGCAATGGAAAGGGCAAATATTATTGTTGCTGTCTGTTAAATATTGACATGTTGTTAAGCATTTGACATTCAAAGTGCATGACACTTTCTATTCTCCTGTGATACATAGCACACCTGTTACACTTAGTTGTGGATGGCAGTTTACACTGTCCATAAATGTTGCATGTCAGGAGTTCAGGATTATGCCATTACCACTGTGTGCTATTACTGAGTAGCTAAGTCCTATCTCAGTCCTCATATAGGAATCATTGACATCCATTCTATTTCATTATGTGCAGAGATGGTCATCTGCAGAGTGTGAGACATGCTAAGTATTTCTTCCACACACCTGTATGTGTGCAATGATCCCTCTGTGCATTCTAAACAAAGGTCTAGACAATCAACTTACTGCCATGCAGTTATGTCATCAAGATCATGAGTGGCTTACCCTGTCCCGGTTCCACTGCATTTTGTTTGTCTATCCCCAATAGACTGATATTGCAAGCTGTTACAAGTTGGCATATGTCATGCAGGAACCCAGAGGTTGTTTTCTTTTTGAGATGTGAGATGTAACTACAGAGGGTCCTTTTGACAAGATTTTGACTAGACATGGCGCTGCAGGCAATTTCTCTGTGCTACCCAGCATATTTCCACATACACAGGACAGACCCTTACTAAGAATGATCATACCCTCCCCTGTTGTTTTCACGTGCACTGGCAATGATGAAAACAGGCAAGCAGCAACAAAGACAATTTTGATGCAGGGTTCAAGGGTGGCTGCATTGCTGCACAGCTGAAATTTTTACGGCAGCACAGGGGTGAGCACAAGGATGACACTTTCTTCTATGTACGTATATGTCCCTTCCAAACATTTGTGAAAGGATGCACGTTGACACAAACCAATCTTTATGAATTTGCATCCTGCCATTGTTTGACTTTACCTAAGGCCTATGTTCCACATATGTACATAGGTAGCATTCACCAGGGACATAAATACAAGGTGATTTTGCCACCAGAACATCACTTTTAGGGACGTTCTGGTGGCTAAAACCCCTTCTTATTTACAATACAGCCTGAAGCTACTTAACGTTGATTAATGCCACCTTGTAAATGAGGCCTCTTCCCATGCTTCACTTAGCATGAAAGGGAGGTGCAATGGGTGTTTCAGAGAGCATTCTACCACAACAGCCATTTGCTTTTTTGAATTGTCCCATATCTACAAGTCCAGGGCAGCACCAAGAACTAAGGACAGGTAAACACTGGGGACTTATTTCCAAAACCCTTTTGCTGCCAGTATGTCACTTTTTCCAATATAAAAAATTACATACCGGAAGCACAAGGATTTTGTAAATTAGGGCTGTGTTCTTAGAATAGGAATTGTGAACAAACAGTTATACATTTCTCCTAATTGTTTGCTCTTTCTTGCTGTACTGCATTCTGCTGCACACATAGAAACAGCAAAACACCTGTAAGGATTGTTTATGTGCAGGGAGGTGTTCCTTCCTGCACATCAATATTTACCACTGCAGAGCAAACACCCTAGCAACATGGCACAAGGGAGACCGCACTGGTGCAAGTCAATATTTAAAGCAATAGTACTAAGGGACATGCAGGGGTTTTTCGTATTTTTGTGCATAAAGCGCATCCCTGCATTTTTATACTGTCAGAGCACTGTGCTATCAATTTTGGGGTAACACCGAGCTCTGCTACATTATGTTATATATGCCCTGTAGTTAGTACAGGAAGGAGCCATATCTTAAGAACAATGCACATGACTGCTATTACAATGTGTGTTAATACAGGCTAACTGTGAGACTTGCAATGCTACCTTATGCAGACATTTGTGCTAAAGACACATGACTGGTCACTTATCATTATTTCTACACATCACATAAAGGGCTTATTTACAAGCCGCTTGCACCACAAGTACCTCACTTTTAGTATGGGAAAAAGGAAGGGAACAGCGAACAACGGGATTGTAAATAAGCCCCTGAGTACCTAGGTGGCTACCGTTAGACCCGCACACAGTGTGGGAGAGCACTGAGACATAGGTACCTGGACTGAACAACATTACATATTCCACCCAACGTCCACTGTTGCTTACCCTGTTGCTGATGCAGCTGGTCATAGTCAGCATTATCCTGTTCCTCTACTCCAACCACTGACTCCTCACAGATGACTACGGACACCTGCTCCTCCTCCTGGGGCGCTGGACTCCCACCTCTGATCTGAAATGCTGCCTGTGTATTGCTATCCAGTTTCTGCATAGTTTTGACCTTGGCATCATTCCAGCACTTCTGGCAGTTCGACACTGTCCTCTTGACTTCTGTGATTGATTTCAGCTTGCTAACTGTTGGCTGTGATATAGCGGCTTTTGGCCCCCAATGACATCTTGGAGCTGAGGAAGAGCAGGTGTTGATGCTCCATCATCTCCACAATCAGGATTTCATTCTCTTCCTGACTGAATCTGTATTTACTCTTCCTCTTCCCCTTGGACTCTGGCTGATCATCCTGGCTGCTGGTGGGAGAGGGGGGAAGGGGTTGTTGTCCTGGCTGAACTTGGTCCAGGTTGCTCCATTCTGCATTCAGGTTTCTTTCCCGCTTAGCAGCGTATTTGAAAGTTTTTTTCCCGCTGGACGCTGAAAAGTGACGTTCGGCTGACTAGCTCGATCTTTCGATTGGCCAGCTGTCACTTTCCTTACGGCTTGACGCTAGCAGTAGTGTACATTTCTGGCTACTACCTGATCATAATGCCTCGTGGCGCTGTATTGTAAATACGTTGCAAACATGGTGTTAGGAATTGGTGAACTGCAGCAGTAAAAAAACTGATGCTCAGCAGCGTGAAAACTGCTTAGCGTCATTCCTTGTAAATATGCCCCTTAATATGCAACACAGAGCTCTGTGTGGCATAATAAATCTGAAGTAACGCAAAGCAGCGCAAGTTGCTACCTTGCATTACTCTGCCCTGGGAAAGCAATCCATGGGTAGAGTGTTGATGTTTCCACACTTCCACCCATAGATTTTGGCACTTTCTCAGATATTCTACCATTAGTGAACTGGTGAATGGATTATGGTGCATGCCCAGATTTACTGCCAGTAAAAAACCTGGCAATACATCAAAATGATATGCCATCCCAGGAGACGCGTAATGAGGATAAATACCTTTATTTCTCTTCATTGTTTCTCTTTTCTACATGTGCAGCACATGTAGAAAGAGGAAAAAGCATCTAATAATTGTTTTTGTGCGGCAAAGTGCCCCTTCCTGCACAAAAACAATCCTGCCTGCAGTGGTGGCACCCTTGCACCGGGGTGCAAGGGTGCCTGTGTTGGCACTTGGTTGCACTGTGTGCGCCAGTGCTGGAAGACTGAAGAAATGTGGCATATTTTAGTAGATATGGCGCATTCCTGCCCTCTCCATGTGACACAGCTCAGCAAATTGTCTTCATAAATCTGGCCATTAGTGTCAGTGCTTGAATTTCCAGTATCTACACACAAGTGCATACTACTGAAGTGAGTGCCAGTATTAATGCTTTCATTTCCTGTATTTGCACACAAGTGAAGACTGCTTAAAATTTCTATTCAAACACAAGTGCATACTGGTGGTGACAGTGCTTACATTTCTTAATTTACACTTGAGTACAGGTTGCCAGTGTCAATGCTTGAATTTCCGGTATCTACACACAAGTGCAGGCTGATGGTGTCAATGCTAGAATTTCCTGTGTCAGTGCTTGCAATCCAGTGCTCTGGGTCCTCTCTCTTACCATTTGTGCTCCGATGGCCTTTTTATCCGACTGAGAAGTGAGGGGAGTTAACATTTCATTAATCAATTTCAATTAACAGTATAACCCATTTCGCTTCACAATGAGAACCAGGAATCAGTAACTATAGTTAAGAAAGGCTTATTACAAGTTTACAATCAAGTTAAGGTACACAACTCTCAGCACCATGCTATAAAGACACAGAATAACAACTGGGAAACACAACCGTCTAAAGAAGTTTAGTATTGGGCAAACAAGAAGTTCAGCCACATAAAAGATTAACATTAGTATCTGATGCTTAGAAAAGAGTCTCAAAATTTCTTGTCTAAACATGAATAAATCTAAATCACCTAAATCAGAGTCCAAACTAAGAGGAGGGGTTTGAACCCTAAAAGATCCAAACAAAATCAGGGAAATTCCATAAAGGAAAATAGAACATGGCAGGTAAATAAAGTAGGAAGCTGTCAGCATTGCAAAAGCCTGGTCAAGAGTCTTCTTTGTTCAGGGAAATATGTTGTAGCCTAAACCACACGTAGGAAAGAATCAAAGGGATGCATAGAGGTCTGAACTTCTCAAAGTCCAAAAGACCTTAGAAGGTGTGAACAACAGTTATTTCCATCAGGATCCTGAGAACAACACCCTTCTGTATGCATCATCAGGGGTAATATTGTCCTCCTCCATTCTCACATTCCACAAAGCAACATTTGTAAAAGAGCTTACACTGGATATAGGAACGACATCATCTTCTCACACTCAAGTTAGGAAGTAACATTGCTGGATAGGCCTTTCAGTTAACGCAATGGCTCTCCATATTCTTTCATCAAGGTCTTCTTCTTAGGCTCTCTCCTTCTATCGCTAGTACAGTACTGTATCTATTCTCAAACTAACAATCTGTGTGAATACCTGCAAGAAAGGCATGCTAGCAGAAAATGGAAAACAACATTTTATGTAGCATGGTAACCAGGCCTACTAAAGATAACTTAGAGTATTAACTCAATGGTGCACATTTAATATGCATGCGCACGTTTAAACACAAATGAATATAAATTGTCAGTACGTTAGATTCATTTCATGTGTGGCACAGTAAAATCTAAAATGTATACCTGTAAGTATGTCTAGGATCTACTGTTTAATGTAATAAATGAAACAATACTGCACACATTATATAGATCATAATTAGTTTCTAATACAAATGAAACTTCGTAATGTGATGATGGTTCAGTTTCTACTCACAAATCTAAACAATGAAGATTCTTTCATGGATTAAGGCACACATTTTGTAAATCGGATTTGTTTTTATAGTGAGTACATGTCTACTAAGTAAGGATGGCTTATTAATATCTCATGTAATATAGTTAAGGCACACAGGGGCATCTGTACTTAACACCACAGTAGCATAAAGTAATACGTTATAGTGGCATTTTTTATTGCTGTATTTACAAGTTGCAGCTAACTACAGTTAGAGGCTCTTTTCCAGCGTAAACGTAAATTTTTAAGATCGTCACTTCTGTTAGCAAGATTTAACGAAAATAAGATGCAAGGTAGGTTTCCCGTGCAAAAACTGCCACTAATCCCACTTCCCTCTATTTACAAGGAATTCCTTGTATGGTGCAACGCCTAAAAACTGCCTCTAACTCCAGTTAGAGGCAGCTTTTTAAGACCAGAAAACAGCTGGTCTTAAAAATGGTGCAAACACTTGGGGCCCCATTTCAGAAGGTTTTGGTGCTGGACAGCTCTGCAGGGAATGTTGCTGCACTGCCCTGCGACTGAACTACAGGGCAGGAATGCACACCATCAATAAGATAAGGCACATTCCTGGGCCTCATTCATGAAAAGTGATGCATCGCTGCGACAAAACAGCACTTTTGCAACACTTTTCCCTACGCCCTTATTATAACACCATGGATGCATTTGTATTAACTGTACAGCGCTCCATATCGCAATTAATGACAGATACGTCTTGAATCCTGATGTAACTGTCGCCACTAAAGTCATGCATTGCTGCAGTTGCACAAGAATGACACAACTCCAGAAATTAATGGGGCCAGCCTATCTCTGTGCCACTGTGTAACCCTTACACCTGCATGAGGTAAAGTAAGATACTGACACAGTGGTGTCCTACAATTGTTGCAGTGAAATCTGATGGATTGCACTGCATCACCCCTATGAGGCTTTGTTGCGTGGAAACGCCCACCCTGCATATATCATACAATCAAACATAGGAAAACATATCCTTCATTTCATATGTATCAACATTGTCCCAGTCAAAAGTATTTCATAAACAAAATTATCTTTTATTATTATATAAAAAGGAGAAAATATATTCATTATACACTAATACCATATTCTTAAAGTTCAATTCATATATTGACATATATACAGGAGAGCCACAAAACAATAATGATAAATCGTTTCATTCAATCAACCAGTAGCACCACACATCCTCACAAGCATCAAGCATACCATACACAACACAAACTCAGTGAAGCTAGTGGCCCAATATCTCGGAAACCTTTGTATCTTTGAAACTCCTGTGGAGTACTTGATGACTCATTCATTTTCATTGAATTATGAGATTGAGCCCATATATGTTCTGCTGCATTTACCTGAATGACCCACATTATTAAGAAAAGTTCAGCCTGTACGATATTGTACTCATTGCGCCCTGACGAAGGAACTATGGACATGGGTCCCATTCCGAAACGCGCGTCTGCGCCCCTCTTTTGATGTTTTGTTGTTTATGTCAATTTGAGTAGTATTATTTTTGTTTGTCTTTATTGCTTCACTGAGTTTGTGTTGTGTATGGTATGCTTGATACTTGTGAGGATGTGTGGTGCTACTGGTAGATTGAATGAAACGATTTATCATTATTGTTTTGGGGCTCTCCGTTACATATGTCACTATATGAATTGAACGTTAAGAATATGGTATTAGTGTATAATGAATATATATTTTCTCTTTAGTATCTAATAATAAAAGATAATTTTGTTCATCAAATACTTTTGACTGGGACAATGTTGATACATATGAAATGAAGGATATGTTTACCTAGGTTTGGTTGTATTACCTAGGAGAGGTTTTGTTCTTGTTCTAGTTTATTCCCTGGTTTCTTCTCCTGGTATTCTCGTGCTCAGGGACCCTCTTCTGTACATATAAGATCACTCATATGCCTACATGCGTCACTTTGCAAATACAGCGCAACGTGGTGCAAGAATCACACTGTAAGTATGTCAAGAAAATGAAGCACTGGCAGGTTGAAACTGTCAGAATGGGTTCAAGAATAAGTCCCCTCCCCCTGTCTGAGAGAGTGGACGGGAAGTTCTTCAGTGGCCTTCATCCAGCTGCAACAAGGGGGGGGGGGGCAATGGTGTACGGTGGGCGTGGTGAAGGCTTGATGTACACAATGATGTCGGTACAGGACAGTCCTGTGGTGTGGCTGTATTTGAAGTTCCCGCTGGTGGAGAAGATGGCCTTGAGCGTGTGTCAGGCTTCGTGGGTTGGTGCAGTGACTAACAGCTTGAGTCCAATGTTGGTGAGGTTCCTCAGGGGGAGGTGGTGTTCTGGTTGCTGGGGTTGTCCAGGTGGAAATTGAGGTCTCCGAGTAGGATATAGTCAGTGGATGGGAGAGCCTGGGGCACGATGATATCTACAATGGAATCAGTGAATGGGGTTCATGGCCTGGGGGGCATGTAGATGAGGGTGGTTTTGTGTAGGTCTGGATCTGGAAGTGGATGTGTTCCATGGTCACCATCGGGTCATTAGACTGCATGGTCAGTTGGAGTGGGCCTTTTTTAAACAATGGCAATGCCTCCTCCTGGTTGCTCAGGGTGGTCCGTGTGGGTGAATTTAAAGCCGTCGTGGATGGTGATGGCGATGTCCGGTCCATAGCAGAGGTTGGTCCAAGTTTCTGTGAAGAAGTCGATGACTGAAGAGGTGGGGTTTAGGAGGTCCCAGATTTCTGTTGCATATTTGTGGAGGGACCGCATGATGAGGAGGATGCAGATGATCCAGTCAGCTGTGCTGTTGGTCGGCTGGGCGGCAGGAGGTGCTGGTGTGCTGATGTGGCAGAAGGTGCCACTGCAGTTTTGACAGGCGCAGGGTGCAAGAGAACTCTACAGTGTTGCTAGATGGCAGGAGGTGTGGCGTCCAGGGTTGATGGTGAGGAGGTTGCTGGCATCGTAACGGCGAAGTGTCCAAAAGGAAGGGTCCTTGGTACTGCCCAGGGGTGGACGGATGCAGACAAGCTTCCCTTTGGAACACAAGTGGTACGCCTGCTGCCATTATGTAGTGCTGTGAGGGGGTACTGGACAGCTGGGAGGAGGGAAACATGGGAAAGGACACTAGAGGGGGCGGGACACTTTAGAGTGGGGGTAATAAATATATTTTTTAAAGTTCTTACCTCGAGGCCTGGTCCCACGTTTTTTATGCTCCTGCTCTCCTGAGTCTGCTTACAGTTCAAGTTCAAGTTTATTTATTTTCTCCATAGTTACTTAAAACCATTGCAATATTACTGCTTAAAATAAAAAATAAAATTTCCAACAAAGTCTTTATGATTTCATCCACTTTCGCTGCCCTTTTGTTTGTTTTTCAAATTATGAAAGGCAATCTTCACATTAAAACCAAATTAAGACCCATTGTTAAATAATTCTTTACAAATATATAATCAGAATTAATTGTAATCATAGTATATGTCCTTAAATAACTGGATACTGTAAATTGCAGTCTCATATTCTTTTGCCCCAGCCATGTAATCTCTTTTTACAAGTCATATTAATTGTGTTGGTCAAATTTTGTCCACTTTTTATCCCTGTACTCCTGGCAGTATGTCTTTATAGTGGTCCGGTTTAAGACATGTTCCCGTCAGCGGTATACTGCAGTGCCAAGGCCCGGGTCAGCTTTTGTTGCTTTGGGCACTTTTTGTTCAGCCAGCATAAGGAATTTTACCATTCTGCAGTTTAGTTGTGTATTTTCTGGGTTTATGCAGGCTAGCACCGCTTGTCTCCTGGTGCCGATGCCTCTCTGTTTGAAAGGTTCTTTAAGAAACTGTTGTGCTTGGTGAAGTTACTTGCATTAGCAGATTATGTGTAGAATGTCGCCTTGTTTGGTTTTACACAACCTGCACGGCTCTTGTGATAATGTCCTTAGCCATGGTGGAAAGTGCATAGTACACGGAAAGATTCACATCCCATGACTCAGAAGGTTAATTTTTGTGGACTTAGGGTAACCCTGGTTAAAAAATGATTGTGGAGCAAGTAATTTATAGGAGTTAAGGGTCACCCAGGCATGCAATCTGTTTGAGAAGCTCGCTTTGTCCTCCACTAAAGAAATTTGTTTTATGGTCTTCCAGACCAGTTTTTTGAAATTGGGATAGCCAATTTGCGCATCCCAGTGTCCCGTGAATTTGCTAGATTCTAGGGCTAGCTGAAGATAGCTACTAGCTTGGGAGTTCTCCCTGTGCTTAATATCCTGCCACAGCAGATAGTTTAGCATGTTTGTGGTGGCACTTCTAATCCTGTGCCAGCAGATGATATAAGCACCATACCTGGCTAGATCTTGTCGTAGGAGGCCAAACTCCAGCCTTACTTGAGCAGGTGATGTATAGGATGGAAGGCAGAACATCATTCTATAGGCTTTGACTAGCTCCTTTGCATCTCTTTTTCGCAATGCCTCACTACCATAAGCAATTGAGGGGAGTAGTTTAGCCTGGACTATCTTCGAAAGAGGAGTTAGGGTAGGCCCCATCAATTTGTTTGCAAGACTTTTCATTGTTAAAGCACTCAACAGACCTTTCCTTCTAGCTTCCTCTTTCTGGCGCCAGAACAACCTTTCCTTGTCGTATATAACTCCAAGGTACTTATATGCCTGAACTGGATCAAGTTTTGTGCCACCAAGGAATCAACTTCTCTGGAGGTTCTTTTTGTTGTTTATTTGCATTGTCCATGTCTTGCTCAAGTTTATTTTTAAGTTGTTTTCTGTGGCGTAGTTCTGCATTTCCGTCAGTATATGCTGGAGTCCAACGTAAGCGTGACTAAGCAGAACGACATTGTCTGCATACATGAGGTTGGACAATGTTTTCCCTGCTATTCTCAGTGACTGTGAATTACAGGCATCAAGCACCTTTGGACGGTCAGCCATGAATAGAATAAACAGGGTTGGTGCAAGCACGCAACCCTGTTTCAGTCCCTTTGTTGTGGGAACGTTTGAGCAGATATGGGTATTGCCACCAAGTTTCACCTGCACACAGGTATCTGTATTTAGAAGTTTCAGTATGTTTAGAGTAGGCTGAGGTATGCCCCCTTGCACCAATTTCCCCCACAGTATACCCCTCTCTACATTGTCGAAAGCGGCGCTAAAGGTAATGTAGCATAGGTGTGAAGGTAGTTTCGAGGCTTTAGCTGCATCGATTATTAGTGAGATTGTAAGGATGTTTGTGGATGTGCCATTTTGCGGAAGCCGGTATGGTTCAACTGTATTATTGAATTTGCCTCAGACCAGTTTGTCAGCTCCTCTAGTATGGTGCCCGCAAAAGTATTTTGCTTCATTGTCTATCAGAGCTACTAGGCGATAATTATTGGGCTCAGCCTGGTCTCATTTTTTATAGATTGGCACTATTGTCGAGCCCTTCCAAGATCCTGGTAATCTGTTTAACAGCCTGACTTCCAGAAATAGAAATTGCAGAATATCAGCCCAGTCTTCACTCTTTGCTTTGAACAGGGCAGATGGAATACCGTTCGGTTGCGGAGCCCCTTCTTTCCTCCCTTTAGCAATCTGCTTTTTGATTGAGAGAAGCAGAGAGCAGGTATCTGTGCCTGATGGTCTGTTTTCTTTGTGTGGCTGCTCCTGCTCCCTCATCTCCATTATACTTGCTCTGACTTGTTCTTCAGATGTCCAACTCTTAACCAGCACTGTCTGTTTGGTTGTTGAAGTGGGTAGTAAGGAATTTTACCCAGTTTACTTCCGAAATATATGACCCAATGCCCTTATGGTGTGGGTGGATAATCCCGTTCACAGTTTTCCAGAAGCAGACACTGTTGTTGCTATTTGTATTGTGTAGAAGTTTTGCCCAAAACACATTCTCACGCTCACTGTTAATGTTCCATTTCAGTCTTTTTAGTATTGCCCTTTGATCCCTCAAGGAGGCTCATGCCGTGGCGTTCTCTGGGAGTCTTCTCAGCCTGCGCAAGGTTGCTTTTATTGATTTTATGAGGTGTTTCAATTGTAGTCTTTGATCCTTCAGAACATTGGGGCATATTACCAAGCAATAGCGATAATTATCGCTATTGCTTGGTTAGCGGGAAAAACATATCGCCGAGCCCCGAGGATTTTTACCGCTGAGATACCTTGATATTATCAAGGTTTATCTCAAAAGCGGTAAAAATCCTGCGAAATGCATGAATATCGCTGAAAAATCAGCGATATTCATGCATTATCGTGACAATGCTCTTAGCCATGTTATCCACCTTCCATGGGATAACATGGCTAAGAACTGCTTTTAGCAGGTGTTAGCTTTTGGAGATATTCGCGCTTAGCGCGAATATTTCCAAAAGTTGTTAATAGGAGTTAGAGATGTTAGCGACTGTTTTCAGTCGCTAACATCTTGGCACGCCCACTTTGCATGTCATTTGCGATAATTATCGCTGACATGCAAAGTGGGCCCCTAAATGCCCGCTATCGCCCGCTATCGCCTACCAGCTGTCGCTAACGGGTGTTAGCGACAGCTTGCTAGTAGGACGATAAAATTATCGCCGGATTAGCGGGAAAAAGTCCTGCTAATGCGGCGATAATGCCCTTGGTTATATTCCCCTTTGTTTTTTCCCCGGGCCTCCTCCGCTACGCATCCCACCTTCTCCTCAACTGGATATTGACAGCATGGTGCAAGCTGCTGAACTCTCTCCAAATCTGTGACTCAGCCAGCAGGAGCCTCAGCCAAGTGGGATTTCACAAGCCTGGGTACACCAGTCGCCACCAAGTCTGCTGGAGAGCAGATGATGCAACAGGGCCACCTTAGGCATGAAGATGCAGTGCTCCCACTACACAAGTTTAGCGCCGCTCAAGGGCGTCACCCTCCACAGCGTCCGGCCAGAGCAACATCCTCCGGCCTGTGAAGCAGAGAGGCACGGCTCAACATTGGTGATCTCAGTACACCCGGGTGTAGTGGTGGCACGTGGTATGCGATGCAGACCTCCCTAAGTTGGTGCGTAGGAACCCCTCTACCGTTCACAGCTCCAAGAGGCACCAGGCGGTCTTCTCACACTCAGCAATGCGTCTTCATGAGATCTGACAGACTTCACCACCAGGTAAGGGCGATCGCCGGCACCTCAATATCTACCGCCCCTGCCCATCAATTCCACAGCACCTCCGCATCCCACTCCGGGTCCCAGACACAGGTCCAGCAAGGCCTCTGAGCCCCGGGGACTGTCCGTGCTTTCAAAGTTTTGGATGCCATAGTGTTGCCAGGAGTACACAATGATAAGTGATGCATCACTGGTTTTGCCCAATGATGCGCCTCCTTTCATGATTTTAACCCTGAATATCCTCTTCCCCTGGGGCCCCGGCTGGTCATCCTGGCTGTTGGGGGGCTTGGGAGGAAGGTTGTTGATCTGTGCTGCACTTGGCCCTGGCTGCTCGATTCTTCATTCCATTGGTTTTGTGTCCTATTTTTCATTGGAAGTGGACTTATAGGCTATTTTTGCCTGTAGAGGCAAACAAAAAGTCACGTTGGGTTGACTAACATGATTTGTCTTTGCTGCCAATGGGCTTTTGTCAGTTTTTACCCACTAACGTCAACATTTGTATAGCCTTCACGCTAGTGCTAATGGCAGTTTTCAACGCGGCTACCTGAAACTATTGCCATGTAGCGATGAACTGTAAATACATTGCTAACAGGGCGATAGTTTTTGGCAATAAGCCACGTTAGGAAAAACTGATGCTAACTAACTCTAATGCTAGTTAGCTACTCCACAGTTTGAGTGAATTTACTAATCCTACAGTGAATACACTTTAGTAATATTGTCAAGTGCAAAATCTATTTTAATCGGAAAACATCATGAGAAAAATGTGCTAAGTGCACCATCATGTAAAGTGTTTGTGACGTGTAGAGGTGTAGACAAAATTGTGCCGCACCAAACCCCCTGATGGCGAATCAATCTGGTTGTTTTCATTATCTTTCTTCTGGATTCCTCCAGAAATTTCATATCATCAAAATATTTGCTCTGTATCTTCCAGTTTCATGTGTGCTCTCTTTCGCCTCACCCACCGTCTCACTTGTGCATGTTTGTATCCCTTGTAGAATACAAACATGAATAATCCACAAAGAGCAATTATCGCAAAGGGTGTTAAAATGCTTCCAACAATCCCGCTGCCTAAATTTCTAGACCATCTGGCTATAGCAGAGACTCCATTCCCTATTGCTTCCCAAGAACCTATTGCTTATAACCTTTTCAAATCTTTCTTTAAGTCAGTAATGTTCTTAATGTATTTCTTCAGTCCTTACTTTCATCTCATCTCGCTATGCGACTAAACATTACTGCTGTTCTTCTGCCCACATCCTGCTGTTGTCACCCAACACGTCTGTGACACAAACCTTCAGCCATCAGTCAGAACCTTGGGTTAAACCACAAATTCCTGAACAAGTGTACAATTGTATCTCTCCCTAAAGGGGCAGGTACATGATAATGTCTTGCCATTAGTGGCAACAAGCTATCTGGCAACACAGGTCTTCCAGCTCCTGAAACCCAAATGTCACCCTCATCTCTTTTGATACAACCTGTTCTAATCCAGCCTTGCTGTTCTGCTTCTGACACTTCTTCCTGTAACCTCTTAACTTCCTCCGAAGTATTGACTGCAGTTAACAACAGATTGCAATTTGTGGCATCTGATTTTTCATTGTGGTTCTCCCTGTTAAAGGTGCAAACATTTATAGCACAATATCTCACGGTCTCGTCGGTATTCCAGTTGCCTACTGTCACATATCAGTGCCATTGTGGTGTGCAGCACACTTCACAACCAGAATCTGGGCAGATAGCTATAAAGCCTTCAGAAGACTGTGATGGGTGACTCCGAAGTGGTCACAATCCCATGTTGTGACCATAGCTGTCCAAAGTCATGAACGACACCAAAGCCATACTGACTATCAGTGAAACTTGTCACTCTCAGCTGGTCTGAAATACAGCATGCTCTTGTAAGGCTTCAACCACACCTAAGACAGTAGAGACTGCATAGGCAGTTCTCAGGTTTCTATAATGGTCTTGTAAGCAGAAGCCATCAACAAACATCACATAATCTGATTCAGATAGTGGCACATCATTATGACAGGTCTTGGCTCGGTGCATAGTTCAGTAACATTAAAACAATCATACTCAACTTCACCTTTAACAGATACATTTCTAGGTTTGGGAAAAAGGGTAGCAGGATTAAGTTAAGTACATCCTCAATGTAACATTCTCCTCACCAAGTATGACTTGCTTATAATTTGTTAAACAGCTTTTGGTCAGGTACTGGATTCAGGTGTGAGTTAACAAAATATCGACAGAATGGTAGACAAAATTAAATTAAGGGAAAATATTAGGATATGGTGAATGAAAAATTGCACTTAATATCCGCTATTGATCAGGATTACATTTTTGGGCTCATAGTATTGCATCCTTTGCACAGAGTATACTTTTGCTGCTATTATAGAGGCTTTTTGAATTGTGATATGTCAAATTATTATTTCTTATTGTGCTTTGAAAGATGTTGTTTTGCTTTATGAATTGTAAACCCTGATTGATTCTCACCTACTGAATAAAAAATTAGAATAAAAAATAAACAATGTGGGACAAAAACTGTCAAAGTATGACCCATAGCTATGCTTTCGCACTGCACTATATGGACACTAGTTGAGGCTACAGCTTTAAGACAGCCAGGCAAAGCAGCAGCTACGGGATCAAGTGTGTACTAAAAATAGGCTGCAGGGTCTGCAAGCATTCCAGTGCACCTGGGCTAATACTGAGAGAGTGCAGCCCTCCCTTTCACTGCAAAACAAGGAAACACATTTATTATAGTGAGGCATTCCCAGTGCTGGGGCACGGCAGAGACATTCTCTCAGCTCTGAAAGGCATGCAGCTGTCATCCCATGGAACTGGATCTGACACGTCTTTGTGTGTCAGCCTCTGTAAAAGCTAGGCAATTAGGGAAAAGCCGGAAATCCACTGTCTACAGAAGCCCACCATTCCCAAGAACATCCTGAATTCTTTCTGGATGGTTGGAGGATTCATTTTCAGTATCGCCTAGATTCTGTAACACTCTCCTAGCATTTATCTCAATGTGATGTCCTAGGTACAGGACTTCGTTCTTACAGCACTGCAATTTGGTCAGGGATACTTTATGTCCTTTCTCGGCTAAGTGGTTCAACATATCGATTGTGTCTCACTTGCAGGCCTCCTGCGTATTTGATGCCACCAGTAGGTCATCAATGGACTGCCCTAATACTGAGTGATAGAGCATCACCAGAGATTCCAGATTTATTTTGAGTATCTGGCTCTCCGTATACCCTTGTGTGAAACAGAAAGTGAAAAGAAATTGGCTATCTTCATGCAATGGTATATAAACGAAGTCTTGGCACAAATCAGTGACAGAGAACTACTCGGCCTCACATGGAATCTGAAACAAAATCACAGCTGGATTCGGTATCACAGGACAAGAAGGATCAACATAGAATTAGCCTTTCTCAAATCCTGCACTATGTGGTATTTGCCATTGGGTTTCTGCATATCCTTGATGGGCAAGTTACATGAACTCCCCATAATCTCTCTCAGAATGCCTTACTCAATCATTGAGTAATCCCAGCAATGGCTTCAGGGGTCAGATTGCACTGTGGGGTTCTCATGTACTCAGCATTAGGCTTCACTGTAATGCGGACTGGTTCAACACCTTTGATGAGAACTATGTCTTTTCTTGAAAAGTCCCAGACTTTCGATAACACTGTGTCTCTCAGCTACAACCCGATATCTGATCTCTGTCCGACAAGTTTAAAGGCAATGTCTTCATCATGAGTTTAAAATGCTATACCATTTGGGGTACAGTAAATTTAACAATTCAGCTTTCACAAGAGATCTCATCCAAGCAGCTTTACAGGGCTCGAATCACACACCAGAAATCAGTAATTCTCCTGAAAGGACACTATTGTGAAACTGGGTTAGTCATTTGTTTATTTACAACTCCTACAACTTGGTTTCATTGTCCTGAGAGGGGAAGGTTGGGAACCTCTCATTTACCTCAACATCCACGAAAGGACCACACTGGTCTGCCACTAAGGTTGCTCCCAGTACGCAATCCTCCTCCCCGTCACTGCAACAGGTCTGAGCTGTAATTATCGACTGTTTGTATCATTGAGTACTGTTGAGACATACCCTGATTCAGGAAAGGATTGGTGTTTACATTGAGAACTTAACTCGTATTGTGCCTCCGGATATCTGCATTTTGGTGTGGCATTGGGGCTTGCGGAACCTGCGTTACCTGAGCTTGGGGTACATTGGGATTAAGAACCCTCTGTCTCTGTACTTGCTGTGTCTGAACTATATTACTTCCTTGAGGTTGCACAAATTGACCATTCTAAGCCAGATTCCCATTAGCCATGTTACCATAATTAAATCTACGTTTCTGCTTCTAATGCCCTAGCCTGCCACAGACATGCGAGGATTGGACTTCTTTAAAGTTGCTATATCTATACCTGTGCTCAAATCAATTGGAAGACCACATCCTCTACCTTTATGTTGAAATCCATTACCACCTTGCATCATCTGAACTCCTTGCTGTTCTAATACACTCCCTGCATGGAACCAGCATTCCTAACAAACTGCTGATTCTGATCTCGCTGTGCAGCTTTCATCTGTGGTACCATTAGCTTTTCCTTCAATTTCTTGAGTTTCATTTCCAATTCGCCGCTACAATACTTGGCATATCTCAGTTTTTCATCAATGAGCATACTCTGCCAGCAAATCAAATGCTGCTGAATCATGAAACTAACCTCAGGTTTCAATCCATACACAATTTGGTAAACAAAATGTCCCATATCTTTTGCCTCAATAGTCTCTGTCCACTGAACTGTTTAAATGCCTGCAACAGTCTCTCATAATAAGCATGTATTGACTTTTGGGTTGTTCTGCCAATGTTGACCCAATCAATCTCTATAGGAGATATTTTTGACCTGATTATACTTTTTCATTACCACTGAGGACGGAATGAATTTTCACCGGTGACTCCTTTGTAAGGCTTTGGATTTCTGCAAATCAATTCCATATTTGTGAGCCAAATCAGATAACATTTTGTGAGCCTGTCCTGCACATCTAGTAATATCTTTACGTAGGAACAATAGATCATCATCCTGAACAATAGGAACAATAGCTCATCAGCAGAGCAGGAAAAAATAAAAGTAAAATGATAGTAACGTTGTTATTATCATTTTATCTTTCTTCTCTACGAGGATGGGTTAGGGTTGGGTGGGCTGGTGTCAGAGCCCCAGAAGAGGCATCGCCATCGTCCATAAGAACACCATCCGCATCTCAACCAGCTCAGAAGTCAACCTCGCTATCGCCGAACACCTCCACTTCCAGATCCACACCGACCCCAAGACCACTCTCAGAGGCACCCTCCTCTACAGACCCCCAGGATCCCGCACTCAATTCAGCGAAGACATCACTGACTTCATCACCCCACACGCCCTCCCCTCAGAAGAATACATCCTTCTGGGAGACCTCAATTTCCATCTGGAAAAGAGCAACGACAGGAACACTACCACCCTCCTGGACAATCTCGCCAATCTCGGACTCAAACAACATGTTAACACCCCCACCCACTATGCAGGACACACACTCGGCCCTATCTTCCCCTCCAGCAAGCATATCTCCTTCACTCACTCCACAACCCTCCACTGGACGGACCACAGTTGCATCCACTTCATTTACAATAAGACCACGATCCACAACCACCCTCAACCAACTCTGCGAAGAAATTGGAACAAAATCACAATCGACCAAATCTCCACATCACTTCTTCAAAAACCCCCTGCCTATTCAACGAACCCTAACCAAGCCGCCATCAACCTCACACAATGGTTAACCCAAACCGCCGACAAACTAGCACCCCTGAAAAAACATCAAATCAAGCAAGGAAGCAAGAACACCCCATGGTTTAATGATGACCTTAAGAAATCTAAGAAACTCTGCCGCTCCCTTGAAAAAACTTGGAAAAAAGACCCAAACACTATCACCCAAGCCGCCTTCAAAAACGCCACCCGCAAACACCACCAACTAATCCGGACAGCCAAGAAATCAGCACTCAATGACCGACTAGACAACAACGCCCACAACAGAAAGGAACTTTTCAACATCATCAAAGAATTCACCAACCCCTCCGCCAGCTCCAACGACATCACCCCCTCTCAAGTCCTCTGCGACTCCCTCGCCTCTTTCTTCCATGACAAAATCACCGACATTCATAACAGCTTTGACAACCAACCCGTAAACCAGTCAACCCCTCTCACCTCCGAACCTGTACGCCCCCTGAATAACCTTCTCAACTGGAACCCAA
Organism: Lissotriton vulgaris; assembly: GCF_964263255.1. Taxonomy (NCBI): domain Eukaryota; kingdom Metazoa; phylum Chordata; class Amphibia; order Caudata; family Salamandridae; genus Lissotriton; species Lissotriton vulgaris. The sequence continues at coordinate 300,073,254 of NC_141695.1, forward strand.
TCACCACAGAAGACACCATCCGCCTAATGAACTCCATCCACTCCCGATCCCCCACAGACCCTTGCCCCCATCACATCTTCAACAAAGCAGACTCCATCATCGCACCCCATCTCCGAGACGTCATCAACTGCTCCCTCAAATCCGGCACATTCCCAGAAAATTGGAAATACGCCGAACTCATCGCCCTTCTGAAGAAGCCCACTGCTGACCCCACCGAACTCAAAAAATACTGCCCCATCTCGCTCCTCCCTTTCCCTGCCAAAGTCATTGAGAAAGCCGTCAACAATCAGCTCGCCGCCTTCCTCGAAACCAACAAATCACTCGACTCCTCACAGTCTGGCTTCCGAGCCAAACACAGCACCGAGACCGCCCTCATCGCAGCAACAGACGACATTCGAACTCTACTGGACAATGGAGACACAGTCGCCCTCATCCTCCTCGACCTCTCCGCAGCCTTCGACACAGTCTGTCATAGTACCCTAATACAACGCCTCAGCAACATCGGAATTCAAGGAAAAGCATTAGACTGGATCATCTCGTTCCTTGCTGGAAAAACTCAGAGAGTCCGCCTCCCCCCTTTTAAGTCAGAGGCCACCGAAGTCATTTGCGGCATTCCACAATGATCTTCTCTCAGCCCTACCCTCTTCAATGTCTACTTGAGCCCCCTCGCAACCATCGCACGTCAGCACAACCTCAACATCATCTCCTACGCTGATGACACTCAACTGATCCTCTCACTCACCAAAGACCCAACCACCGCCAAAACCAACCTTCATGAAGGGATGAAAGAAGTAGCCGAGTGGATGAAGCACAGCCGTCTGAAACTGAACTCGGACAAAATGGAAGTCCTCATCTTAGGTGCATCCCCTTCCGCCTGGGACGACTCTTGGTGGCCAATGGCCCTAGGAAAAGCTCCCATACCGACGGACCAAGCACGGAACCTGGGCATCATCCTGGAATCCTCTCTCTCGATGACCAGACAAGTCAACGCCTTCTCATCATCATGCTTCAACATCCTACGCATGCTCAAAAAATCATTTTGCTGGATCCCCACCGAAACAAGAAAAACGGTCACCCACGCACTGGTTACAAGCCGTCTGGACTACGGAAACACCCTTTACGCCGGCACCACCACAATACTGCTGAAAAAACTCCAACGCATGCAAAACGCCTGAGCCAGACTCATACTAGACATCCCCCGCACAGACCACATCTCCGGTCACCTGAAAGACCTTCACTGGCTCCCCGTCAACAAAAGGATAATGTTCTGCCTCCTCACCCACGCACACAAAGCCCTCTACGAACTTGGACCTGATTGCCTCAACACGCGCCTTTCCTTCTACACTCCCACCCGCCAACTGCGTTCGTCCAACCAAGCCCTCGCCGCTGTGCCGCGCATCCACAAAGCCACCATGGGGGGAGATCCTTCTCCTACTTAGCGGCCAAAACCTGGAATTCCCTTCCCATCCACCTCCGCATTACCCAAAATCACCTAGCCTTCAGTAAACAGCTTAAAACCTGGATATTCGATAGGTAAACCTCCCCCCCTTCCTCAAGCGCCTTGAGACCCTCTGGGTATGTAGTGCGCTATATAAATTCTGACTTGACTTGACTTGACTTGTGGTCCATGCACACTCTAAGGGCCCGATTCACAAAGGTAAACTGAGATGAAAGTCCAACTTTACGACTTTCGGTATTCACAAAGGTCATTTACGAGTAGAAAAGTTAAACTTTTGTCTCAGTCTAACTGAGACCAAAACTTAAGTTAAACTGAGACAAAAGTTTAACTTTACTACTCATAAATGCCCGTTGGGAATACCGAAAGACATAAAGTTAGACTTTCTTCTCAGTTTACCTTTGTGAATCAGACCCTAATTGTGCATCACAATTTGGCCAGCCATCTTGGGCAGGCCAAACATGCATGTGCACTTTGTATGTTCCCCACCAGGCTGTAAAGCACAGCCTAGTGGGGAACATGAGGAGACTCATAGTCCCCGTCTGAGTGCCAAACCACAGTGCTCAGACCAATCACAATGCTGCATTGGAGCGTTGTGATTGGCTTAGAGGAGCTTATATGCTTCCAGGATTTCTCAGGAAGGATGGAGATGGCGTCGGCCATGAGGAGGTAAGTGTTTATTTTTCTTTTACTGTTTTGTTCCCTCCTCCCCCACAACCACCACCCCCTTTCCCTGCCAGCCGCCATTGGTCAGCATAGGGTTGAGAGGGAGATGGGAGGGCAAGGAGGGGGTTAATGAGGTGTAAAATGGTACCTGCAACAAGTAGCAAGCATTGGCATAGTCAATAGGTCTCACCTTTTAGACCTTGTAATAAAATTAAGGAAGTTTATAGGGCATTCTCCACTACACTGGAAAAAGAGAAATCTGATAGCAGGGAAGGTTGCAGCTGAAAGCCAGCACTTTATCCCTATTTTCCAGCAGGATGAGCTGGCAGAAATATTGAGGTGTAAATCGGGGGCACCCTATGATCCATGCCCCCCAAACTTTGGAAAGTCATGGCACTCTCTATAAAGCATGTGCTGACGCACATATGGAACTCTTCCCTTATGTCCGGCACCTTCCCAGATATCTGGAAACATGCCACGCTACTCCCCCTGTGAAAAAACCAAATGGGGATCCAGGGGATTTAAACAATTACAGACCTATCGCTCTGCTGCCAGCACCAGCAAAGGTGCTGGAAAAAATGGTGCAGTGCCAACAGACCAACTTTATTGAGAGTAAGGGCATTTTACATGATACTCAATCTGGCTTTAGGTTGGGCTTTAGCACAGAGACAGCCCTTTTGGAAGTGGCTGAGACGGTAAGACAGGCGATGGATTCAGGGGCATCTGTAATGTTGGTGCTTTTGAATCTATTGGCGCCATTTGACATCGCCGACTACACCTCACTGTCAAAGAGACGGCAGGAGATGTACAGCACTGGCCTGGCTGAACTCCTACCTGATAAATCACTCACAGAAGGTTGTGTTGCAACACTTTGTGTCTAAGCCGGAACAGCTCTGGTGCGGAGCCCCCCAGGGGTTAGCGCTGAGCCCACTCCTGTTCAATCTGCACCTGGCGCCTCTGTTCTCCTTGATAGCCAACTGGGAGGTAAAAGCGATTTCGTACGCTGATGACACCCCATTGGTCTTTGCTTTTAAAGAGCAGACCGAGGTCGCCTTTAAGAGTTTCAAGAGGTGCTTGAGAGATATAGCATTGTGGATGAACAACAACAAACTTAAGCTCAACACAGGAAAGACAGAGGCGATGTTCTTCAAGTAAGAACAACCTCCCGTATCGGATCTCTGGTGGCCAACAGAAATGGGTCCTCCCCCTCCTCTGCAGACTGTATAAAAAACCAGGGTGTGAAATGGGAGGCTAATCTCGCATTCTCGGCACAGATAGGGCAAGTAACAGCTACTTTTTTCTGTAAACGAAAAAATATGACGCGATTTCTGCATTTGCTGTCTTAGGAATGCCGAAAAATCACAGTCCATGCCTTAGTGACATCCAGGCTGGATTATGCTAATGGCCTTTATCTGGGCCTGCCAAAATACCTAATTAAACGTCTTCAAATGGTACAAAATGTGGCTGCGAGACTGATCAGGCGGGTCCATTTCCGCGAGCATGTCTCTCCGCATTTGAAAGAGCTCCATTGGTTACCAGTGGCTATTCTGAGGTGGTACTGCACTGATGCTGAGGTGGTGTGCTGATGCTGTGCTGGTGCTGCGGTGGTGCTGTACTGGTCCTAAGGTGGTTCTGAGTTGGTGCTGAGTTGGTGCTGAGGTGGTGCTCAGTGATGCTGTTGTGGTGCTGCATCATGCTGAAGGGGTGGTTCGGCATTGGTGCTCAGGTGGTGCTAAGCTGGTGCTCAGGAGGTGCTGAGTGATGCTGAGTTGATGCTGTGCTGAGGTGATGCTGAGGTGGCGCTGAGTTTTTCCTGAGGTGGGGCTGCCCCAGTGCTGAGGTGGGGCTGGGTTGGTGCACTGATACCTGGGTGAAGTTGAGCTGATTCTGAGATGGGGCTGTGCTTGAGAGCCGGGACCGCGGTGAGCTACCATATGATTAACGCATTGCCAATATTGTGCTTATTTATATGGATGGTAAGCCACACCTAGAGTTTTCATCGTACCGTCCGATCTCCCTGTTAAATGTAGAGCCTAAAGTGTTGGCCAAACTGCTCGCCGCCCGCCTAGTGAAGGTCATCACGACGCTGGTGCATCCAGACCAGTCCGATTTTATGCCACGTCGGAATACCGCCCTCAATCTCCGACGGCTTCATGTGGTGGTGGCTGGTGCTTCTCGCATCCATGAACCCGCAGTGTTGTTGTCCCTGGATGCCACAATGGCCTTTGATCGTGTGGAGTGGCTGTACCTCTTTGCGGTTTTGGAGAAGTTGGGGTTTGGCCCTGAATTTATTGGTTGGGTTCGTCTTCTCTACTCTGCCCCCCCCCTGTCTCGTGTGGTCGTTAACAACCATAGATCCTGTGACTTTGCACTTGGGAGGGGCACTCGTCAGGGTTGCCCTCTCTCAACACTGTTGTTCACCCTCGCACTGGAGCCGCTAGCGGCCTTGGTGCGCTGGGACTGTTCGATTAAAGGGCTGAGCTGGACACCAGAGTGGGAGGACAAGATCTCGCTTTATGCTGACGACATCCTGTTGTATCTGACCTCCCCTCACAGGTCCCTGGTGGTTTTTATGGATGTCCTTGCTATTTTCGGGAGGTATTCCGGCTTCGCCATTAACTGGGCGATGTCGGTCCTTTTTGTGTTAAGTGGTGATCCACCTAGAGTGCTGTTGAACTGCCCGGTAAAACTAGAATTGGTCAGTTTTCGCTACCTGGGGATCCAGATATCGAAGGACCCCAAGGTACGTTTCAGTCTGAATCTACTTCCCCCGTTGGCCAGACTGTGAGGTGATGTCGCTAGATGGAAAGGATTGCTGATCTCTATGTTGGGTCGTGCAGTTCTCGTCAAGATGATGGTCCTCCCGCGCTTTTTGTATGCTCTGCAGAATTCCTTTGACCCGGTACCTCCGTCGTATTTTAATGAGATTGAATCTTTGCAGCGCGGCCTGTTGTGGGAGGGAAGACCGCGTATCGCTTTGTCAAAATTAATATCAGGAAATACTATTGGGTGTCCCAACTGGCTCCTATCAACCATGCCATCTATGGCTCACCGGTTCACCCGGGCTATGCGATGGATCGTGGCCAGGTTCCGGGGGGGGAGTATACCAGAGTGTTGTATGCGAGGTGCGGTCGTTTCCCTTTGGTGGGTCCTCCAGCGACAGCGACGAGGGTATGGCATGAGGCTAACAGGGCCATCAAATGGGAGGGACGAATATCGCTAGCTACACCTTTGTGGAGTTCGGAGAAGTTGGGCACTCTTTGGAAAACGAAAGGGTTTGACCGATGGGATTTGATTGGAATTACTCAGGTGCATGATGTGTGGGGAAAAGATAGGGTGCTGACGTTTGAGGAGTTGCAAGCCAAGTATCAGCTGCATGATACAGAACGGTTTAGATACCTTCAGGTCAGTCACGCTCTACATGCTGTGGTCCCCAGTGGTGTAACACCCCCAGTGGCCTCCCCGCTGGAAGACAGATTGCTGGATGGTCATCTGCCCACCAAAGAAATGTCACTGACATATAGGAAACTTGTTAACCACTCTGGGGATCCTCTGGCGTGGCTAAGGGAGCAATGGGTGGCAGATGGCTTGGTCCTGGATGAAGAATATTGGAGGGAGGCGGTATCATCCCCTAAGGTAGTGGCTGTCCCGATGAGACTCCGTTTGGTCCAACTACGGATTCTGCACCGCTCTTACACCTCGGGCCCTGGATTGATGAGAATGGGGTTAACAGTATCTGGGGATTGTCGGCGAGGGTGCGGAATGCCTGGTACATTTCTACATATCCTATGGGAGTGTGAAAGGGTCTGTGATTTCTGGATCAGGATACATCTGAAGATGAGTGAAGTTTGGGGAGTGCGGATTGAGTTGGAGGCGCGTCGCTGTTTGCTGAATGTCTGGGAGCCCTCCAACCTTTCGATCCATGGCAAACTCTGGGTCACACTAGCTTGTGCGATAGCTAAACGAAATATTGCACAACTCTGGGGTGCAGCTCGAGCGCCTCGGGTTGGGAAGTGGATGGAGGACCTCGACTGGTGTATGTTCCGGGAGAGCTCCGTGTATGTATCGAGGGGGCGACCCCGCAAGTGGGGAAAGGTCTGGGGTGCGTGGAATGCCTTCCGGGGTGACATCTGTACATCACCTGATGTAGATCCTGATAATATGGAACCGGAGGACACCTAAGTCCGCGCTTTATAATTTTATATTCTGTCAATTATTTCTGGTGGAGGTCTATGGGCCTGATTCACAGAATGAATTTAAGACTCAATCCTAAACTTACTACTGTTTTGGTATTCACAGATTGCACTTACTACTTTTGGTATTCACAGAATGAACTTACTACTTTTGGCATTCACAGAATGCACTTACTACTTTTGTTATTCACAGAATGAACTTACTCATTTCGGTATTCACAGAAGTTAGGACTCCTAACTTTAGGACTCCTAAATGCCTTCTGTGAATACCGAAAGTCTTAAAATTAGTATTTTTCTCAATTTAGTAGTAGTAAAGTTAGGACTCCTAACTTTAGGACTCCTAAATGCCTTCTGTGAATACCGAAAGTCCTAAAGTTACGGGTTTTCTCAATTTAGTAGTAGTAAAGTTAGGACTACTAACTTTAGGACGCCTAAATGCCTTCTGTGAATACCGAAAGTCCTAAAATTAGGATTTTTCTCAATTTAGTAGTAGTAAAGTTAACTTTACTACAACCAAATTGAGAAAAATCCTAATTTTAAGACTTTCGGTATTCACAGAATGCATTTAGGAGTCCTAAAGTTAGGACTCCTAACTTCTGTGAATACCAAAATGAGTAAGTTCATTCTGTGAATACCAAAAGTAGTAAGTGCATTCTCTGAATGCCAAAAGTAGTAAGTTCATTCTGTGAATACCAAAAGTAGTAAGTGTCAATCTGTGAATACCAAAACAGTAGTAGGTTTAGGATTGAGTCTTAAGGTCATTCTGTGAATCGGGCCCACAGTTCTCATTGTATACATTGGCAGTCACTCAATGCGCTCTGGTCAGTTTTGTATTGTGTTATGTTTTATTATTGTTTAATAAAAAGATGTTTAAAAAAACAAAAACTGTTTCAAAAACCATACACAGTATGACCTGTAAAAAAAAAAGAAATCTTTATTTGATCATACTTAAAGCATCAAATGTACCATTTCATTTAAATGATTTCCGAATAGTACTGCTACTCAAAAATAAGATACAACCATTAAAATTGGATATGTAGTCCACAATGTTGAACTTTCAGTGTGCCTTTTTAAGCCAAGTCTGGGCTTTCGCTTAAGAGTCCTTGGAGTTGATGTGCAAATGTTGGTAGTCTTGCCAGCTCCATCGGGATCCACAAATTAAAAAGAAGTTTTATTGCTTCTAAGTAAGTGTGAGTGCCATACTTAAAAAAAAAAGCGGTTTTAGTAAAGTGCCTCCATTAAGTTGGGCAGATGCAAACTAGATGGGACAACGTTTCCTCATACCAGTGGCATAATCTACAGGAGGTAACTATCTCGAGGGATTTCCAGCTGGAGTTTATATCTTTTATTGGCAATACCAAAAGTCTCACTGACAAGATATGTTTTTAAATTGATTTGTTCAGTGCAGAGTTTAGATATGGCTGGCTCAATTTGGCCTTGTGGGAGCTAATTCGGACCGGATATTACTTTCAGCAGTTTCTATTAGTCCCAGATCTTCTTGCCTAGATACAAGTCTTGCTTGTTCCCTTGATATAGTTCTTAGTATTCCCGGCTGATGGATGAAATGTCCCTAATTGGACATATCAAGGTTTAGTTAAGTACAGGCTGTCGATAAACAATCTGCCCGGGGGGTTTTGCCTCTTGAAAAGCGTTATTTCAAAATTGCTTTCAGTCTGGAGGAGCTGTGCAGATTCCGCGATAGTTTCAGATAACAGATGCCCAGTTTTCATAGGATTTTTTGCTTAGTCCGAACTCCATCTGTACCAAAGCATCCATGCATGTGCAGGAATTTTGAAAATACATTTGAAAGCACGTCATTGTGCAGACTCTATAATATTCATTATTGCTCTGGGAAAGACTATCCCACAGATGCATCAACAACCCAATTTGCGATTCCTTAATAGCGAAAAATACCGAATTGCTATTAAGGAATTGCAAAATGGAATGCATCATGAAATCACTTACAAAATAGCGATTTCTTAGAATTTCTTAATTGCGACTCGCAAATTGCGACTCGCAATTAAGGAATACCTCCCCATTCATTCCTTTGGGCCTAGAGGCCCATAGGAATAAATGGGAAGACAGTCTCAATTTGCGAATCGCAATTAGCGAATCGCAAATTGAGATTGTGATTTCAAGGGTGCAGGGGTGTCCAAAGGACACCCTGTTGCACCCCTGAAATTGATATGTGCATGATAGGGCATGTGTGTGCGTAACATGAAACTGTGAAAAATGCACTTTAGTGCATTTTTCAAAGTTTTTGCAAATTACCATGAAGTTGTACTTCATGGTAATTTGCGTGCCCTATTAGCGATTTCGCTATTTTTAAAAACTTTCATGCATTGCATTTAAGGAATCTCAATTTGAGATTCCTTAAATGCAATTAATCGCAATTTAGCGATTTCTAAAATTGCGATTTTTGCATTTGGGATGATGCATCCCAAATGCAAAAATACCGCTCGCAAAGGGGCAGATTCTGCCCCTTTGCGAGCGGATTTTAGTTTGATGAATCTGGGCCTAATTGCCCATAGGAAATTGAGGGTAGTAGGTTAGCTTTTTTTTACCTTTTGGATTGGCTCAGTGGATGGGTTATGAAATGTGGAGTTGAGTTTGACCAAGGCGTACGACACCGCCTTAGCATTTACGTCCATAGGGGAAATGTGTTGGGACGCTTGCCATTTACTTAGAAACCAGACCCCCAGACAGTTGTATTTAGATGTGGTAGTTAGTTTTAGGTTGCCCATTTTCCATTGATGGTAGAGATTGTTGGCATGCTTTCCAAAGACCACTACCATTGTTTTATTGGGGATGGCCACTAGTTGGTTGGCAGTGTCATAGGGGTTTCCAACCTTATCTGCATTGAGAGCTGCTCATGTTCAATGAAACGCATTGCCAGCTACTAATATTATTAGTGTTGTATAATAAAAAAAATGTATGTTTCATACTCCAACCTAGCAAAAACTTTCTAATTTAATAAGCTGGGCTGCACACAGGTGAGTTACTCAGAGGTAGCTGGAGAGCTACAGTAGCTCACAAGCTACTAGTTGGAGATCAATGAGTCACTGCCGTCTTTTACTGGTCCAGTAATACCATATTGTCTGCGTACTGCATTAAAAACAATCTAGTCCACCCAATTTTTGGTACCCGCTGGTTGACTGCTGATATTACCCAGGTCTGCAGTATACTGGCTAAAACTTAGGGGCGCCAAGACGCAGCCTTGTTTAAGCCCTTGGTCCATAAACACCTTCTTTGTCGATGTTTTCTGTGGTAATTTGACTTGTACCCAGGTTTTGGTATGAAGAGCAATAATTGGCAATCATCAGCATGCTTGGGATCCCCCAGTTTTGTAGTTTATGCCAAAGTAAGTTCCTGTTGGCGAAATCAAAAGCTACAGAATAGTCAAAGAAACAGGTGAACAGAGGGCGCTGTCTTATGTGGGTGGCCTGTTCGACTAGGTAAGCCAGGGCTAAAATATTGTCCAATGTTGAAGCTTCAGCCCTAAAACCTGATTGGCACACCAGTAGTATGCCTTCGTCAATGACCCAATGTTGTAATTCCTTTCGGAGGAGACTTGCATATGCCTTTGCTTCAAAGAAGGAGGTGATGGTAGTCAGTAAGCAGCCTTCTCTTTGGTCACACTTGTGGTGGCTGGAGGAGCTGGGGCCATCTCAGACCCCTAAGACCGAGGTCAAGAATCTGGGAGTATGGTTCAATGACTCCCTTGCATTCTTCGAACAGATATCAGCAATGGCTGGTGCCTGTTTTGGCATTCCTAGGATGCTGCGAAAAACCCTGGATCTTCTTCCATTAGATGCTAGACATTCCATTATTCAGGCCCTTGTTACGTCCCATCTAGATTACTGCAACATCTTGTACCTAGAGGTGACCCCAAAAAATGTAAACATCCTGCAGAAGGTTCAGAATGCTGCAGCTTGCCTAATTGTGAACATTCCTAGATGGGCTTCGGTGGGGGAGGCTTTGAGGAAATTACATTGGCTTGCTATAAAGGCTAGTCACCTTTAAGGCTTTGTGTTTCAGCCACAGGATCTTCAATAAGAAAGGTCCTAGCTTCTTGTACCCCCTTCTTACCGCCTATAGATCGGCACGTTGCCTAAGGTCCTTGGGCATGGCAAAGTTGATTGTACCTAAGGTTCAGAAGGTACGGCCTGGTGGGAGTTCCTTCGGCTTTCTCGCGGCAAAGGCTAGGAATGACGCCCCTGCTGACTTAAGGATGTGCCTGTCGGAGACTCTGTTTCAGAAAAAACTTAAGATGTGGATATTCCACTATCCTCCTGGTGGCCGGAAATAGGACTTCTGTAGCTGTTTCATGGGGGCTCTGGCTGTAGAATGGGTGGGTGGGTACTAATTTGGTGTTCTAGCGCAGGGACACTCCGTTGGAGTAAACAGGCACTCTATAAGCTGTATAAGAATAATAATAATAATATTAATGTCCAATAGGGCTATCATCCTGTAGTTAGCAGGATCTGTTGTGTCACCTTTTTTGTGTATAGGTTGTAATAGAGAACCTATCCAGTATTCGGGTTTGTTGCGTTAATCATGAAGAACTGGTAGAACAGGTTAAGTATAGTTGTCAGAGCTCGCAGTCCTCTTTAAATAGTTGTCCTGGTAGACTGCTTGGGACCGGAGCTCCGTTGCTTCTGATGTTCTTTAGATTTGATAGCATGTGCTTGTGCACGTCAGGAAGATTGCTTGGGTTTTCACTGGTTATTTGCCTTGCACTGGTTTTCACTTCAGCGATATTCTGCTGGCTGTTGCTTATTAATAATAGTTGATTGTCTGGAAGGGCTCTAGTGGGTGGCTTGCAGTACAGTGTTTTCACGTGATTGATCCATGTATATCGTGAGACTCTGTTTCGTCGGTCATGACCATGCCCTTCGAGTGTGTTGATATATTGCCACAATTATGATTGTCTATTTGGATTTAGAAAACTGTAGACTTATAAACATTGGGATTCTTTATGTTGTTTTTTAGGAGTCCATATATTTCTCTTGTCCGTGTTTCTGGCTGAAATCCACTTGCAATGCGAAACTTCCTGGCCCACCCGTTTCTTGTAGCGATTTGCCTGCCTCTGGGCTCTTCTACTTTGCAATATTTAAATGCAGTGGGATTGTTGTTGGTAGCCCACCCTTTCTTTGGACCCCAACCGAGGGTTTAGTGGGTTGCGGGTGAGCAGTATGTGGTACAGCTCCTATATCATATTTTGTCATTTTAGAAATATGTTCTCCTTTGTATAGTCTCTGTTAGATGTCAGCCAAATATTTTTCCAAGCTGCCAAGCCCAATATATCAGTTGTGTTCCACTTTAGTCATCGCAATAACACGTGTATCCCTTCCCTGTTAGATGATCCCAGGATGTTTATATACTTAGGGTTGTGAACTTTTAAAGAGGTCACAGTGAGCAAGGAAAGATGTCACAGGACTGTTGCTTTGGGTTTGAGAACTCGGCCACTTGTTTATAAACAGCATTGCTCATAAAGACATAGGGCCATATGTAGGTAGCAAATACCAGTTGGTAACAGCCGTAATCCAGTAAATTTGCCGTTACCGACCGGTATTTAGGCATTTGAGATGTAGGAGGCCAAAAGTAAGGATTCGGTAATTATGAATCGGTAAATACCGATTCATCATTACCGAATTCGAAATTACGAACCGGTATTTACTGAATCCTTATTTACCGAATCGGTAAATAAAAAACTGTAAAAATGAGAATAGAGATGTAGGTAACTTCGAAAATACAGAATGTCATGAAATTCGGTATTTAAGAGTCGGTAATTACCATGGATTGAAAGCAGGTGGTACCCAGGTGCAGGCCATAAAACAGGCCCCAAAATGCAACAGTGTGATCAGAATGGTGGCTTTCTATGTGATAGCAAGGCGGCTACGGCTACAGGTAGCAGGAGAGAGTATCTGGAGACGGCAGGAGCAAGTCTACAGACAGCAGATCACACTCTTCCAACTTACTGAGGCAGAGATCCATGAAAGGTACAGGCTACACCCCCACACCATCCTGGACTTGATAAGTGACCTGCACCCACTCCTGGAGCACCCAACACCAAGGGCGCACGCTAAATTTGTTCTAAATTCAAAGGCTTGTGCTATATGCACAAAATCAATGTCGGCGCGGCCCCACATTATTTGAACACTCTGGTTCGCAAATACAAGCCAACTCGCGCCCTTAGATCCTCGAAGCAAGCCAAATTTGTGACCCCTAGATGTAAACTGACCCGCATAGGTGGCCGCTCCTTTTCTTCTCTTGCTCCTGCTCTGTGGAATTCTATGCCTCTCTCACTTCCCTTGGAACAAAACTATATCTAATTTAGGAAAGGCATCAAAACTTGCCTATTTAATATATAGTTTTGTCTCTCTGGTTGCTCTGCTGATTAGCTTGTGTCTATAGGCGCCGGGAAACCTATAGACACAATATTCTGCGCCATATAAACTTAAATATAATAATAATAATAATAATAATAATAATAATAATAATAATAATACCACCACATGTGCAGGTGCTCTGTAGCCTACACCTGCTTGCATCTGGCAGTTATCAGGGGGTGATAACTGCGATAGGTGGGTTGTCCCAGAGCTGCCTGTCCCGTTTCTTCAGGAGGTTCCTGGAGGCCATGATGCAGAGAATGCATCATTACATCAGCTTCCCTGACACACATGCAGAACTGCTGAAGACCAAGACTGACTTTTACCAAATGACACAGTTCCCACATGTCATTGGTTTTATTGATGGCATACACATCCCAATCTGCCCACCTGCAGCCACTGAGTACATCTACAGGAACATAAAGTCTACCCACTCCATAAATATGCAGGTAATCTGTGATGCTGCCAACATAATCACAGACATCGTGGCCAAATTCCCAGGAAGCACCCACGACTCCTACATCTTCCAGAACAGTGGGATCTACACACGCCTGGCAGCGGGGGAATTTGGAGAAGGATACCTGCTAGGTAAAACACTGTGACACACCCTGATAGATATTGCAGATGTAGGTGTTGTGCATGTGAGTAATGGCTCTCTCTTTTCCACATAGGCAACAGCGCACATGCCGTCTGCTCATTCATCCTCACTCCCTACCTAAACCCATCAACCCAGAGTGAGAGACGTTACAACGTGGCACACAAATCTACACGCAACGTCGTGGAGCGCACCTTAGGGCTGTTAAAAAGCAGGTTCTGTTGCCTCCACAAAAGCGGAGGCGCACGTCAGTACTCACCCCTCATCTGCTGTAAAATCAATGCAACTTGCGCAAGGCTGCACAACCTTGCCACTAGGAAAGGAACAGCAGTAGAATTAACAGACATTGAGGATGATGATGATGAATTTGCACAGCTGGAGCCCAACACAGCAGGAGTGGTGCCAGCAACAGATGGGAGACAGAGACGGGCAGAGATCACACGCAACTATTTTTAAGTAAGTAAGGAGACACAGCCCGGCGTTGCATGTACATGACATAGTTTAATAACTGGGCACTACGACAATGAACAAATGGCACACCATGCCAGTCCAAATGGTGACAACCTTAATAGGTAGTCATGGGTTACTTCACCCTAAATATGTTCATGAATTTGTGGGTAGCATTAATGTCTGCACCCACGCACAACAGTGCTGGAGGCCTGCAGCTGGCTATCCTCACTGTCTGCTGAGCCAGGGTATGCAGTATGCCGCCTGATGCTCCTCCGGGTGTCTGGTACAGGGGGGGTAATGTTGCTCCGGCTGGTGGTCTCATCACTCTCCCCCACACCTAGTGCACCAGCGTTGGCTGACTAGGTGGTCAGCAGCACTTCCAGTGCGGATGTCGCCTTTCCCATCCCCCTGGTGACATCAGTGCAGCAGTGCACAAGCCCCTCCTGCATTGCCACGGAGCGCCTGCAGAGCAGGGAAGTGGCAGTTGCCAGGCGGTTCACTGCCCTGGTGTGCTGCTCCATACACTGCCAGTTTGTCACACAGCACCAACACAGACTGGGACATGTCCCGCATGCCCTCCACCATAGAGCTGATGCCCCTGTCAATGTTAACCATGTTCTGGTTTAGGTGCCGCATTTGTCTCTGAACAGACTTTATCGCTTTCCCCTGCAGGCAATGCACCTTCACCATACTGGCCTCCAGCCCTATGAAGACCCCTTCACCCTGCTGAGTTGTGCTGTGCTCCCGGGCCCAGTGGCGTCTCGCACCTCTGTGCGCACCCTCGGAGGTCCAGCATTTGTACCTTCCAGTGGACAAGTTGGTGTGTCACCCCCCGTTGTGTCCTCAGAGGACGACTCCACGACATGGAGAGTGGTTTCAGCATGCCTCCTGGGCCTTACTGCTACAGGTGATGTTGCTGCTGGTGAGGCTGAGTTGTTGTGAGGTTTGCTGTGGAGGTGAGTCAATCAGCCGTGTTGATGCTGGCTCTGCGGTTGCAGCTGGCTCTGTTGGTGCAGCTGCCTGTGGTGTTGGTGCCGGTGGTGGTGGAGTTCTGTGACCTGCACTTGTACTGGCATCCTCTGTTCTTCCCTTGCGGGGTGCCCTTCCCTCCTTCTCCTGCGCAGTCCTGACCGATGACTCTCTTGTGGACAGATATGGACATTAGTTCAGTTGTCCTGCAGCCCTGCATTTCAATATTAAATTACATTCCTGTTACATTATCTCAATGTCCTCTGCTGCTTCTGACTGATGTGTGTGGCATGCCTTGTTGTTTAGTGTGATGACTGTCATGATGGGTGTTTCACTGACTACATCTCCCATAATGCATTGCTGGTGTATACTAAAACCTGTACAGGTTTGTGAGTCACACAGTCACATTGGGGAAGGGGGATAGGGAAGGGGGGGAGGATTGCTGTGCATGCTTCTTACCTTGTTTTGTGGCAGCTCTGGCTGAGCTGTCTGCATCCCCGAGTCCAGACACTCTCGGGCTCCAGATTTGACTCAACCAGCTGCTCCAAATCTGAGAGGGCAGGGACCCTGCACGTCCTCCCCCTGTGAGACTGGCCTCTACCTCTGTTCAACCAGCTTCCTCTTGGTGACGATCCAAAGGTCATACCACCTTTTCTTGAGATCATTGATGTCCCGTGGACTCACCCCAATTGCCAGCCAGATTTAATTTTTACTGCTTCTGCTACCTGCAGAGACTCATTTCCAAAAAGCTGTGTGTGGTTTTTCACCACCTCCTCCTCAAGCACCCGAAGCTCACTTGCACTGAACTCCATTTTCCTTTTCCTGTCTGCTCCTTCCCTCTCAGATTCATTAGATGCCATCCTGCAGTTCTCCTCAGCAATGTTCAGCCAGTGATTCAGTTGCTCTCCTCTGCACTCCCAGCTCTCTAGAAGGTTCTGATTGTCTTCACCTGCATGGGTGTGGCCATTTCCTGGTTGTGGGGTGGGGTGGATGCACAGGATTGGTTGATTCCTATTGCTTGTTTTTTGAATCTCCAATTCGGTATTTACCGATTCGGTAAATACCGATTCGGAAAATACCGATTCGGTACACATTTTCAGAAATTTTCCGAATCAGTAAATGTTACCGATATTTTACCTACATCTCATTTACTGAATCCTGAATACCAAATCGGTAAAATTCGGAATTTAGGAATCGATAAATATAATTTATCTACATATGGCCCATAGGCAGTAGTTGATATATGGCTGGGCAAGGTGAGTTTTACTCTGACCACAATATCATCTTGTACAGACCTCAAACAGTGAGCTTTTAGAAATAAATTTAGCATGTCATCAGCTCGATCCATAGGTAAAATAGATTCTGTTGCCAGGTGTCAGTGTTAAAATCACCTGGGCAAACGCAAGGAGATAATGGATGGAGCGCTGAAACTTTTGAGACACTCACCCCTACTCACAGATCTGGGTTGAATCCATCATTGTTCTTTAGCTCACTTTGCTACCTCAGTTCAGACCCAGATATATGCAAATCACTCTTAACCCTGTGCCTCATGGGAACCGTCCAGCCCGAACTGCCAAGCCAGGTCTTCCCTGAACCAGAAACAAGTATCCTGGGACCGGTTTTGAGGTAACACCGCCCATCAGCTAGGCTAGCTTAAATCCACTGGCAAAGTGAGCAAGGGACCCATGACTTCTCGGAACCAAAAACAAGTATCCTGGGACCGTTTCAGGGTAACGTCCCTCATCAGCCACGTAGCTAGAATGCAGTGGCAAAGTGAGCAAGGGACCCACGTCTGGGCATACCCTGCCAATTTAAGGAAAAGAAAGCAAACACATGGACATGATGGATGGAGCACTGAAACTTTTCAGACACTCACCCCTAGTCACAGATCTGGGTTGAATCCATCATTGTTCTCTCACTTCGCCACCTCAGTTCATACCCAGCTATATGCAAATCAGTCTTGACCCTGTGCCTCATGGGAACAGTCCAGCCCAAACTGCCAAGCTAGGTATTCCCTGAACCAGAAACAAGTATCCTGGGACCTGTTTTGACATCACAACCCTCATCAGCCAGGCTAACTTGAATCCAGTGGCAAAGTGAGCAATGGACCCACGCCTGGGCATACCCTGCCAACTAAGGGCAAACAAAGCAAACACAAGGAGATGGTGGCTGGAGGGCTGAAACTTTTCAGACACTCACCCCCAGTCACCGATCTTGGTTGAAGCCATCATTGTTTTATAGCTCACTTCGCCACCTCAGTTCAGACCCAGCTGTATGCAAATAAGTCTTCACCCTGTGCCTCATGGGAACAGTCCAGCCCAAACTGCCAAGCCAGGTCTTCCCTGAACTAGAAACAAGTATCCTGGGACCAGTTTTGAGGTAACACCCCCCATCAGCTAGGCTAGCTTAAATCCACTGGCAAAGTGAGCAAGGGACCCATGTCTGGGCATACCCTGCCAACTTAGGGCAAACAAAGCATACACAAGGAGATGATGGATGGAGTGCTGAAACCTTTTAGACACTCACCCCCAGTCACAGATCTGGGTTGAATCCGTCAGTGTTCTCTAGCTCACTTCGCCATCTCAGTTCAGATCCAGCTATATCCAAATCAGTCTTGACCCTGTGCATCTTGGGAACAGTTCAGCCTCAACTGCCAAGCCAGGTCTTTCCTGAATCAGAAACAAGTATCCGGGGACCGGTTTTGGGGCAACACCCCTCATCAGCCAGGCTAGCTTGGATCCGGTGGCAAAGTGAGCAAGGGACCTGCCAATGTTATCCTGCAATTTGGATAGCTGCTGAGTAGTTATTATAGTGTTTGAACCAGTTCCCTCATCTTGCTGTCTCAGGGGGATGTCCTTACACTTGAAGGTACACATTTAACAGTAAAACCGGTATCTATATCTATTCATCTTCTGACCTTTTCGGTGCACAGCCTGTACCATATCCGTACTCCTGGGGGATTTTACTGTCAATGTGCGTCGTTTGTGCAATGTGCGTCTTTTGCTCCTTCAATAGTCGTTCGCTCTGTTACGGAGTTTGTGGATGTAAGACATATTCTCAGATTTGCAAATGTTTCAGGGGTGCCGCTGGCATTGATCCCCTTTATATGGATTTTTTCAGCATCTGTGTTGTTGTTTCCTTGAGTTATCCTGATAACGTGTGGATAGTTTTTTTCCTGGGGTTCTAGTATGTGGATCCCCCAGTTGGCGAATTGAGCCTTTTCTGCAATAATCATTTGTGCTAAAGTGCTGGTTTTCCATGTAACTATTGTTGCTTCTCTTGTTGCGTTGTTGCTCAGGGCCTTGAATTGTGTTCGTATTTAGTCTTCTATCGTGAGGTGTGTTAACTGTGGAATGTAATGAAACATTTCTAAAATGTTTTCCCTGTTTACTCAGGAGATGTATTCAGGTGTGAGAACGTATGTTTCCAAGGCTTGATTGTTTTTTGTGTTGCACTGGTGTGAGCTTGAAGTGGTCTATTTCCACAGGGCCAATTTCTGTTTATTTGGGGTACTGGTGTTCTTATACTATCCATGGTAGGTGGGGATCTGTTTTGTTTTAGCCTATTTGAGTGCCGTGCTCTGTCGTCGCTCCCTATGGTGTCTGTTTGTCTGCTTGTTTGACGTGATTGGGCTCTTGGAAGGCTTGTTTCGGCCCCACTTCTTCGGGCCAGCCCCAATACTTGATCTCATAAGTGATTGTGCTGCAGGCATCAATTTTAGCTGGTTCTTTCCTAAGCTGGCGACTGGCCTCGCCATTTGGAAAATTGGATAGTTTATGTGGGCTAAATGTGTTTGGTAGGCACTCTGGGGCATATTTACATGTTCTGACACATCTCTGCAAATCAGCAGGGATGCGCCAGATGCGTCATGCAATCCCCTCCTTCCGCCATCACAGATGCGCCGCATTTACAATGCGGCGCACCATGGTGCAACGAAGGGAAGATGCGTGACGCATCTTGTGGCGTATGGGCGGCACATTGCTGGAGTCGCGTCGCAAGTGCGACGCAATTCCTGAAATGCACAGGGGCCACCGATACTCAACGTGGTGCATCACTCCTTACGCCTGCTTCAGGCAGGCGTAAGGATTTGACGCGGCAGCGTCGTAAAACTGACACCGGGAAATCTTGTAGATTTCACTGCGTCAGTTTTACGGGGCTTTCCTGCGAGGGAATGCCCACCCTGCGACAGAACGCCCACATGAAATCTGACGCAGGCTTCATGTGGCGCTGGGCGTTACAACGTGACGCATCTGCCTAGATGCATCACGTTGCAAATAAGTCTCAACGTGGCGCATTGTTTACGCCGCCGCTGCGTCTCAAAAGTGACGCAACGGCGGCGTAAAAGTGTCGCAAGAGGCTTGTAAATCTGCCCCTTTGTGTTTAGGCCCACTTGGGGGACTAAATTGCTGTGTGATATCTTTGGTCGCCGTTCGAATTCCTTTGCACAGCACCGCTGTTTGGTATTTCTTGTTTGTTGTGGTGGGGAAGTGTCTGCTCCTGGTTTGTTACTGCTTTTGATGTCTGTGCTGGTGGTAGTATAGCTCCCGTATTCCAGGGCTGGGTTTGTGGCCCTGTCCTCTATATTGTCCCCTGTCGTCTATATTCAGTAATTGCCTTTGTTTCAGTTCTGTTATCAATGAAGAGAAGACTTCTGGGAAAGAACTAAGCTTTCCACAATGGGCAGACATGAGCACTTTACTGAGTGCCGGGTCTTTAATGTGTCCAATTTACAGTCTACTTTGTCCATTTTAGCTGTTATCTTTGTTATGACAATTGCTCACACCTGCATCATATCCATTTGAATTTCCAATTTTGGGCATCTGCCATGTGAGGGCGTTAACACCTTGCGTGCGGTGCAGATTTATCCCCGGTGCTGGGCCCTAATGTAACTGGGTGTGGTCATGACGAGCTCAGCTCGTCATGAGCACACGAGCACCGTGCCTCATGACGAGCTGAGCTCGTCATGATCATTGAAGGGGTTAAATTGCAGCCGTAAATGTTGTATTTATTGAAGGTAAGAGGGAGTTTTGTTGAGTGCGCCCGGAGTGAGGTGTATAATTAGTCTCGCCTGATAAGTGGAAGCAGGCCGGATCCCCTTCAAGGCTGTTCCCTTCCAGCCCCAAGGGAGGGGAGCTCTGATTGGGGTTATAAGGCTGCAGTGCTGGAGGAGTTTGTAGGGGAAACAAGTCGCCATGGAAGCCGCTGCCTTCACCCTGGAGAAGTTCATCGCTTTTTCCTTCTATGTTATCAATATTACCTTTCAGGGAGATCAGTGCTGATGATATTTCTATGACCCTGGGTTGTTCATACCCTGTCTTTTTCTATGGGGAACCCAGTCTAAGTGACCAGTCCATTCTGATGGCCTGTGAGCAGGATGCAGCTCCACTGGCCAGCGCTCTCCCTTTATTAGGAGTTTTGTTCCTATTCTTTTTCTTCTTGTTGCATTGATTGGTTCCCCTGTTCTCCTGGGGTTGGTCTGAATCGAGAGGAGGTGTAACACAGCTGCCCCTTCATGGGATCTCTTAGAGGGGCAGTGACTGGTGTGAAGTAAATACAAATTGTCGTAACATTTAAGGGTTGAGAGTGCAAAGGGGGTTGACTCAAGCAGAGCTAGTGTGTCTTTGGATGACCCTCTTGTAGGGTGGATTTTGGTAGTGGAACTTTCGGTCCCTGGTCTCCTTTTTGTCGCTGTCCCCCCTGTCGTAGTTTGACGGTTCCTATTTTTCGAGGTGTGTAAAAAGCACTTACTTCTTTGTTTGCCACTAATTGCTTCTCTCCAGCACTTTTTGTTTTCCTGGGTCTTCCAGGATGTTGTTAATGGCATATCTGAATGTTAATCTACAGGCCCAAGAATTGAATTCCTGCTGGTTCGTTTTGTTATTGGTTTAGATTCTCACAAGGTTGCTTCTGGGGCCCAGTTATTCTGAGTTGCTTTTTTGGGGGGCAGGGCCCTTGTCGGCGCTGCTCTTACAGCACAGCCAGGGGCAAGATCAGGCAGTCGTCAGCTATCTGTTCCCAGCCACAAGCCGCACCCAGCCCTAGTTAGGCCTCATACGTAGTCCCCCATAATCCAAAACCCAGCCGGGGGCAACGACCGCACAGCGGGGCCACACTCCTGTTATGCCCTTGCTACAGGCCCTTTTTGGGCTTTCTTTACATTTGAGCAGGATTCCGGTGCACTTGTCCGGGTTCCAGCTAGTAGGGTGGTGGTCTGGCGTACCCCAAGTGGTGTCCTTCTTCTCTCGTGGCTTTCCTCCCAAGGCACTCGAGGTACGGTTGTCAGAGCCTGGGAGAGCGTAGGGCCATGTGTTGGGAGGCTGATTCCCTGTTGAGGTGGATTCCCTGTTGAGACAAGCCGCACCAGCCTACTGCCTGGCTGCCTCTTTCTCGTGATGGGGTCACACAGGACTGGCCTTCCGGCTGTTTTGATATAGGGAAAAATAGGATACATTTTGTACAAACACACACAGAGTTAAGGCCTGCAACTTCTGAGGTAATTGACATTTTTATGGTCTGGTATGTCCCCTAACGAGTACCCCATCGTCTCCATGTACGTGTTAAAGTGCATGTAACTTCCCTCCGCAACCGAATCTGAAGACGCAAATACATTTGCGTCCAACGTTAACATGTCCTCTATCAGATCCACCATAAATGGATTGATAATTCAGTTCCTAAGTATGCCGTGCCACCGTCTTTACATAGTGCACTTTCACGTTTTCCTGGCTCTGCCGAGTTAGGCCCTGATTCCTGCCATTGAACCACTTTCTGTCTCTGTCTCCGACAAGCTGCAACGTGGAGATGAAATGCATCCCTGACCTCTACCTTACTTCCTGCCAAGCGAGCGGTGCCCGGTTCGGCCTGGTCTGCCTGCCAAAAACAGTATTTTGCCTTCAAGTTATCAGCGTAGCCAGCTCAACCTCCTCGAAAACACATTCCTGTCTAGTAAAATAAGTAAACAGTTCCCCGACTGCAGAGTAAAGGGCCAAGCCTTCCTGTCCTCCTCATGTAATTCATTGCTCCCGTTACCATGGTAGGCCCTGGCTCCGCGCATTTGCACCTAGACCCGCATACATTCAGTATAGAATAGCCTCTGCCCGAAAGACCTTTTACTCCAGATTAAACATCCTCCAGACACAAGATATCAGATATGTTTTAGGAACAGGTCGATCTGACATGCCAGACTTATGTCTTTTCTACTAGTGTTAAAAGTCAGACCCTTAGCTTCCTTCAGATGCACGTCAATCACACGTCATATTAGCTGCGCGCGCATTCAGGCCACAGGTTTCAGCTGACTCTGCAAGAATTCTCTAAGCATCCACCCACTTATGACACTTTTCTGTGACGTTTCTAGTTCACGCCTCTGTGCACACCCATGTTCACGCCTTTTTGCTACGCACATGTGTTCTTATCATATACATTTCGCTTGTCACGCCTACTGTATTCACTGCCATTGTGTCATTTTACTATATATGTCATGTACTGTTAATAAATCGTTGACATCTTTCCTGACATCTTCCCTTGCATATCCGAACCCTTGCATTGATGGAATAGATCTCCATTGACTCGAGTCATTCTGAATTAAAGCCCATTAAGACTCAGACACCCCGGACTCTGCCTCTCTTTTTATTGAGCTATTCTTTTACTTGTAATTATATGGCAAACCTGTATACGGTAAAATATTTACCACATAATTTGGCGCCCGAATAGGGACCCCTCCCCCACCCCACGCGCCGGTGATGCGTCGCAGGCCTTGCCCCCTGCCACGGCCGTGACGGACCCCATGCGCATCTGCAGGATTTCCTGTATCTCCCTCAGGCCCACGGAGGTGACGGAGACTGCGGTCGACATCCAGACGAGGCGGTGAGGAGTGCGGAGGATCCCGACCAGAGCCCAGCTGAGAGAGCAGTGTCCGAGGTGTCGAGAGGCCCACCTGTAGTGTCGAGGCGCATGCGTAGTGCGCAGCAGAAGCAGTGACGTCAGTCCAGTCCAGTCGAGTTTCCGAGGCCTTCCGTTCCGTGCTTCCCGGTGAGTACCGTTGCTGGGGACGCATCAAGACAGGTGCATTAATTTGTATCCGGTCAAGACGGGTTTGGGTACACAGATCCGGTCTGCACTGTTTTAGCAGTGTATCTGTGCTGTTTAGCAGTACATCGAGTTATTCTTGTATTCAACGGTTCAATTTTGTTCTCGTTATAGAATTAGTGGGTAGTCAATATCTGTTCGAATTGTTTCAATGTGTTTGATGTCGTGGTATGAGTGACTGTTTGCATATTTTATTGTGTTCATTGTGTTTGTGTTTGCAGCAATGCCTTTATTCTCGAAATTACGACAGATAGGGACTAGGAAAGGGATTCTTGAAGAAGCAGTTCCCATCCCACCCAGGGACACTCCTGGACATTTTATGTACCACAAGCACGGCATAGATGCCATATTATATCTAGACTTGTGGGTGGATTATACGAAGGACTTGGCAGAGAATCAGAGATGGCCCGTTACAGGGACATGGGATGCCGAGTGCATCATGAGAGTAGAGGAAGCATTATGGAAAAAGAAAGCTAGACAATCACAGAAAGATGCCATTGAATTGTGGCGTAAAGAATCACATAGACGGACAGAGAAAGCACTCAGAAAAACAGAGAAAAGTAGAGAGGATTCCGAAAAAGCCAAAGAAAAGGAACTACTAGAAGAAGGAGAACGAGTTAGAATGGAACAACACGATAGACAGAGTAATGCCATTATGACAGGACTGTATCCAGTCCTGGCCGAAGGCCTGCCCAAGGCGACCCCGGAAATACCGAAAGATCTGCCCCCTCCATTGGTTCCGACTAAATTACGTCATAAGACCGCAGCAGACATTTTCCTTTCTTCCTATTTAGACGACGTAGCTCCCGCATATACCGATGTACCTGCCCATGTACCCGTACCACCTGCTGACAATAACCTACCCCATGATAATCTGCCCCCAGGTCCGCAACAGCAAACCCCTCCCGCACCACTTCCCGCACCTGTTGTCACTTCCCCTATTGTTCTCCCTGGTATTCATCCGCTTAATCCTTTTGGGCCTGGCGCTGCTCAGGGCCCAACCCCGTTACAAATACCGACCCTACAGCCAGGTTATGCTCAAGCCTCCGCCTCAGGAGGTGCTACAGGAGGTTATCGCACCCCGCCACAGTTACAACGAGTGACAATGAGAGAATTCGCAATGTCGCGAACACCAAAAGGAGCCCCCGCCGAAAAGCTTAAAGAACAGCTTACAGATTGTAGATATGACACAGTGCCTGGCAAAACAGGACCCATGTTGTTAGCGTCCTTACGTTTAAGACGTGTTACAGATTATTTGATATTGCTACCTGAAATGCCAGACCATCTAGACAATATGTATCATTTTATTAGAACAGGAGAAAGACCGGAGTGTGTTGGTGAAGCCATGTCACATCAGAAAGTTGAGACTCAAGGTATAATAATGCGATTTTTGGTTAATTGTTTGATAAGGGAACAAGATCAGCCCAGTTTTCCACAAGGAGAGATGGATAGATTGACCAGATGGAGTCAGAATATTGCAGAGGGTAAACATGATAGAGAGAGATGTGTACATGCTATGGTTAGAAAGATCCGTAAAGAAATAATAGCAATACATGCCCGTCGAGAATCTGAAAGGCAACTCGAGTCAGAGGAAAAGGACTCCTCAGATGAGGAAGAACCAGAGACTACAGCAGAAACCTCGCAACTAGCAATTAGAGACATGATAGCATATGTAGGTAGAGAGAAACTCCCTAGACCATCTCCTCTTGATCGGCCCTTTGACAGACCCATTCGTTTAGAAAACAAGAAACGTTACCTTTGTCCGATACCAGAGCGATATTCCCTTGAGCATATATTCCAAAATACTGATAAAGTACTGAAAGAAAGAGTAGGTTATCACGAACTCAATACCTTACGTGATCAGGAACTAGCCCGGTCCGCAGTACAGTGGGCCGGGGATGACAGCATATACAAAGACGATTCAGTAGTGCAAACATTTTTAAGTCTCACTGCAGAAGAACAGCGACTAGCTGGTATATACATGACCCAACACCTTATTATACAGTATGAAAACCAAGCATCTGATCCAGGTCCGTTATACAATTTATTGCAAAACTTACTCCTGAGAAGATGGAGAGGCCTAGGTACCGATTTAATTGAAATGATTTTAGAACAACGTCACAAATATAGAACTTTCTTGACTCCACATCTTGTTTCCGTCCCACCCCCAGTCAGGCAACCATATCACCTAGACAAACAGAATCCTTTACGAGAAGTACATCCAATCCGAAAACCTGATGATACCCTTGAACGTGTGTTCGTATACACGCCCATAACTAAAATGGAATTATTGGAAATGAAGAAAATAGTGCCCAGTCATGATAAAGACCCTGCAGGTTTCCACCGTGAAATAAAAGACATGTTACTCATGGGAGATTACACTTATCCCGACATTATGAAAATATTGAAAGTGCTACTGCCTGCCGGTATTTACGAGAAACTAAAAGAAAAAGAATGGGAGGTGGGAGACAAAAAGATTAATTGGGCTGAATTAGAAACCGAAGAAACTGGTCGAACCCCGGGTTTAGGACTTGGGGAGAAAACTAAAGCATTACCAGGTTTATTAGTACAGGTTTTGCCTAGACTGTTAGCAACTAAAAAGGAGGATTGGGATGCAATCTCAGCCTGCAAACAGAAACACGACGAAGACACTAGTGATTTTTATTCCAGATTCGAGAAATGTTTTATTATTAATAGTGGCCTGAAAACAAGTAGCGAGTCATACCCACACCTTTTTGTGTCAAAATTAGTCGAGAATTCTCTGCCTCAGGTTAAGAACCGTGTACTGAAAGTCGAGAGTACATGGCAAGCCAATACGCCATCCCAGATGCTACAAATGTTACAATACCACCAGAACAGAATTAGAGAGGAACATGATCACGAACAGAGACGTATGAAAGACACGAAAATGAAAATGTTAGTTGCTCAATCAGTTCCAGCAGATGGTCAGAAAAAGGGCGCGACACAGTCAAATAATTCGGCGGCTCCCGTTAAAGGGACCTGCAACTATTGTAAACAGCCAGGTCATTATGTAAACGAATGTACTGTTCTTAAACACAATATCGCTACAGGTAAAACTAAAGAGAGACCACGTCCGCCCAGACAGGATCAGGTCCAACAACATGTTCCACAAAATGTACAACCTATGCATGTTCCACAGCAGGCCGTAGCGGTACCACAGCCCCAACCCATTGCCGCTACTCAGCATGTCACACAACAGATGTACCAGTATGCCCAATCTGATTACCCCGATTATCAGCAATACACATGAAACAGCCTAGAGAGGGAGGTTGGCTTGCCTCTTATTGAAGTTCCTGTAGATCAAGAGGGTCCCTATGTACATAGTCAGGTATTAGGGAAAGATAGAAAGTTTTTGATTGACACAGGGGCAAGCAGAACAACCATCAGTCATGAAGAGGTTCCAGGGGCACCCCTCTCAGGCTCACAGAATGTTTCCCTTGGATTTTCAGGAAAGCCTATTGTTAATGAAGTATTGAAACCAGTACCCCTTGCAGTTGGTCCATTGTCCCGCACTACAGATTTATTGCTCACGAAATCGTGTCCAGAAAACTTGCTTGGTATTAAGACCCTGAAAGCCCTAGGAGCTGTAATTTGTTGTTCTCCGGAAGGAGTCAGGCTGTTCCTTCGTGACTTCAAGGGCCATTATGTGTTGAGAGATTTTGATCCCAGGTTACAGAATGTTCCTGCACATTTATGGGCTAAAGGCCCCACTGATGTAGGTTGTATGCACATTACACCGTACCGTGTCACACTCAAGCCAGGACTTATACTACCACGTATCCGACAATACAAGTTACCACCAGATGCTGTAGTGGCTTTACTGAAAATCATTGACGAGCTCATTGCCCAAGGAGTGGTTGTAGAAACCGACTCCAATGTTTGTAATTCTCCTATCATTCCGATTCTTAAACGTACTGATCCAAATGCACCTCCAGTTTATCGATTGGTGATTGATTTACGTGAATTGAATAAATGCATTGTACCACAGTATCCTGTGGTCCCGGATATCTCTTCATTATTGACAGCCCTTGATTCAGAGGCGACGTTCTTTACTGTAATCGATCTTAAGAACGCCTTCTTTAGTGTCCCCATTGATCCGGAAAGCCAGTATCTTTTCCGATTCTGTTTAAATGGCCGAAGCTTCAAAATTGCACGCGCCCCTCAAGGATTCACAGAAAGCCCCAACATCTACAGCCAAGCATTGAAACGACAACTTGACAATATTCACATGCCTCCCAATACTGCCCTATTGCAGTACGTCGATGATCTCTTGATCACCGCCCGAAGTGAACCAGATTGTGAACAAGCCTCACTGACAGTTTTGTTTTTCTTGGCGGACAAGGGACACAAGGTGTCTCCTTCGAAGCTGCAATTCTGCGCCCAGCAAGTGGTGTACCTTGGGCACTTGCTGTCCAAAGAGGGGAGACAGCTGACACCAGATCGTATACAGTTAATTGCACATCTTCCACAACCCAAGACACAGAAAGAAGTACGAGCCTTTATTGGACTCACTTCTTATTGCAGACAATGGATTCCACAATATGCATTTCTAGCTAAACCACTCATACAGTTGATAACACAAGAGGCAGCATCTTCGACTGTCCTCCCATGGACTCAGGAACATACACAAGCTTTTGACGAATTAAAGAAAGCCTTATGTCAAGCACCAGTGTTAGCAACACCATGCTACAGTAAACCTTTTACACTTTTTGTCACAGAACGCGATGGCACAGCGTTGTCGGTTCTCACTCAGCTTCAAGCAGACAAACACAAACCGTGTGCTTATTTTTCGAGCACGTTAGATCCAGTAGCCCAGGCCTTGCCTGCGTGCTTGAAATCAGTTGCAGCAACAGCTCTAGCAATCAGACAAAGTGATTCCATTGTATTGGGACACCAATTGACAGTACAGGTTCCACATTCTGTAGAGGTTCTCCTAAATAGAACACAGACCCAACACTTGACCATAGCACGACTGACAGGTTATGAACTGACATTATTCCAACCACACATAGAAATCAGACGTTGTAATACACTGAATCCTGCTACACTTTTACCATCAAGCACAACAGATCCTACTCCACATGACTGCGTAGATGTAGTTGACATAGTTACGAAACCCAGACAAGACTTGACAGATGTCGCATTACCCGATCCAGACCTGACACTTTATGTGGATGGTTCATGCATGAGAACAAGTACAGGAGAGCTAGTGGCCGCATATGCAGTGACCACTGAAACAGAAGTCCTAGAAACACATCGCATTGACACCCTGTCAGCTCAAGCAGCAGAGCTCATTGCTCTGACCCAAGCCTGCATACGAGCCAAGAACCTTAAAGTAAACATATACACAGATTCACGTTATGCATTCGGAGTCGTACACGACTTCGGTGTCCTCTGGCAAGAGAGAGGTTTCTTGACCTCTCACAGAGCCAAAATCCAACACGGCCCCCTCATTTAAGCACTGTTGGAGGCAATACATTTGCCTACAGCCATAGCCATCATGAAGTGTAAAGCACATACAAAGGTAACAGACATGATTTCACAGGGTAACGACTTTGCAGATCGGACAGCGAAACATACAGCACAGACTCATACGTATACGACTGATATGACAAAGACTGACGTATCATCACTGACACACAGCATGACAGTCAGGGACCCCGCACTAGATGTCATTGACATACAGACACATGCTACTTCAGACGAAATCAAGAAATGGGCTGAACAAGGAGGGGTCCAGACCGAACAAGGTTGGATGACGAGGGGAAAGACCACATGGTTCCTCCCCGACTCTATGGTTCAAGTTATCATCAACACTGCACATAGTCCAGCACATTTAGGTGAAAAAGCCATGTTAGATAGTTTACAGAATCTCTGGTTCAACAAGCATTTACGAGCAGCAGCAAAACAGAAAGTGCGTACCTGCATGATCTGTTGTCAGTTCAATCCAGGAAAAAGGATTCCCGTAGAGCGAGGTGGATTTCATCCTCCTGACTATCCTTTTGAAGTCCTCCAGATGGATTATATCCAGATGGACAGGTGCCGAGGATTTAAGTATGTCCTCGTAGTTGTATGTGCCCTATCCCGATGGACAGAAGCATATCCCGTTCCAGATTACACTGCCCCGACCACTGCCAGGCAGCTAGTTCGTGAGTTCTTCCCTCGATACGGTTTGCCCCGTGTTGTGTATTCGGACAACGGTCAGCCATTCTCGTCTGAACTTATGAAGCAAGTCTCGCTTCTATTGGGGTACCAGTGGAAGTTTCACTGTGTCCGGCATCCAGAGGCAGCAGGTCTCGTGGAGCGCCACAATCAGACTCTGAAAACTCACCTTGCAAAAGTGTGTAAAGAGAAAGGCGTAGATTGGATAGTAGCATTGCCAGTTGCACTGTTTTATATGAGAATGGTAGCCCATTCTAGGACAGGGCTATCCCCGTATGAGGTGGTCTTCGGTAGACCTCCTAATATGTGGGGGACGCCTCTGCCGAGAAAAATCACTGATGCTGAAAGTACTATGCTGACAGATTACCTTGCTTCCTTGATGTCTGCACTACAATCATGTCGTTCACAGGTTGCAGCAGCCTTCCCAGACAACACCGAGGTGAAGCCACATGAACTGGTCCCGGGAGATATTGTAGTCGTCCGGAACTTTGACAGGACGAGCCCTTTGAAACCCCGATGGAAGGAGCCGAAGATTGTTTTGTTAACAACCAGGACTGCTGTGAAGCTGGAGGGGCGGAAAGGCTGGGTGCACTCCAGTCATGTGAAAAGATTCCATGGACTTCCGCCAAACCCTGATTCCCAGAACTCTCACATACCAGAGACAGATACAAAACTCCCCCTTCTCGAGAAAACTCCCCAAGAGGAGTATCGCCAGAAATTGAGGTCTAGTAAGTCAGACAGTTTAATTGTTTAAGTCCCCCTCGGGTGAAGCGGTTAGGCAGTTTCTGACAATGTACAAGTTAGACCCAAATAGAGAGAGAGATAGACAGGAGATCCTGAAAAGAAATCATTACTGTAAAAATCTCCGTAGTAGGTGCATCTGCACCCTGATTATTATGTTTCTTCTGAGTCTTACGTTAATTGGCATCAGTTTGATGTTGTACATGTATTTTCTGATTACACATTCTTTTTCTAATGACACTGCAGAACACACGTTTAGTGAACTACCTCCCCACGAATTGTCTTACCGACTTGCGCTGCGCAACAATACATTCATTCGTATGTTACACCATTCTCACCAGATCAACAATGCTACTAACTGTTGGATATGTGGCCGACTCCCTCCCTATCAGAACTACAAGGGAGCTCTGCCCCTTTTTCCTTACCCGTTTACACATAATGGTTCCTGTGGTGCATGGTTTAGTTTAATATCCTCTTTAGACACTGAATCAAGGGTTTCCCAAGGCAAATGGATATGGGGGAACCTGAACACAGTCATGAACAAAGCATGTTTCCCAGATGAAGAAGGTCTCCCACAAATGACAGGGACCGATCTAGAAAATGAAGTGTATGGATTAGGCAATTTTACACTCAACCTCATGATTCTAAATGTTCAGTCAGAAACTAGTCCAGACTTGCCATCCATATCAGTTTTACCAGCTAAAGGTGTATTATGCGTCAGAAAGAATGGTTCAGTACATCTAGGCCATAGTGATTGCACTACTGTGGTCGAATTCAGTGATGAAGGAAAGTCTACATTCAAAGCTTCCCGACATTCCTATTTCATTTGTGGTCATACAGCTTATGTACGTTTACCTCTAGATTGGGATGGTACTTGTTTCATTGCCTTCTTATTGCCACCAGTTTTTCTAGCCCCATCTGATTATCACAGATATTCCCGCCTCAATCTTGTTAGGCACAAAAGAGATCTTCCATTAGTTGATTTTACTGAAACCGCATGGGAACAATATACAGATTTCAATAAAGGATTCTTTCCCTATTTAGGCACAGTCTCCAATAGTAAACTGATACGCAAATTAACCAGAATTCTCGAGGCAGTAGTGAATGAGACTACTTCAGCTTTGGGCAACTTAACAGAGGAGCAGTCTGCTATGAGACTTGTTGTTCTCCAGAACCGCCTTGTCCTTGACGTCATCCTGGCCGATAGGGGCGGGGCTTGTAGAGTCATCGGATCCAGTTGTTGCGTGTTTATTCCTAATAACGCGCCATCAGTCTATAAGGCCATCACCAGACTTCACGAAATTGCCCATCAGATACACCAGACCCCAGGCTCCTGGACTTGGTCCGGTTGGCTCTGGAGTGTAATAACCGCCTGGGGTTGGAAGCTATTGTCATTCCTAGGGATTATATTGGCCATTGTGTTCAGTTGTTGTTTATGTCTTCAATGTGGGCCAGCGATTTGCGGCTTGTGCGCCACAGCTTGTATTCCCCGCTCAAGTTCACGTTCCCATTCCTGATTAAAGAAAGAAGAACAGATGATGTTATACGAACAGATAGATGGCCTCATGAAAATAGATATATCCTAATGGGTCCGTAGGGGACAAGGAGGGAATGAGGTAATTGAAATTTTTATGGTCAGGTATGTCCCCTAACGAGTACCCCATCGTCTCCATGTACGTGTTAAAGTGCATGTAACTTCCCTCCGCAACCGAATCTGAAGACGCAAATACATTTGCGTCCAACGTTAACATGTCCTCTATCAGATCCACCATAAATGGATTGATAATTCAGTTCCTAAGTATGCCGTGCCACCGTCTTTACATAGTGCACTTTCACGTTTTCCTTGCTCTGCCGAGTTAGGCCCTGATTCCTGCCATTGAACCACTTTCTGTCTCTATCTCCGACAAGCTGCAACGTGGGGATGAAATGCATCCCTGACCTCTACCTTACTTCCTGCCAAGCGAGCGGTGCCCGGCTCGGCCTGGTCTGCCTGCCAAAAACAGTATTTTGCCTTCAAGTTATCAGCGTAGCCAGCTCAACCTCCTCGAAAACACATTCCTGTCTAGTAAAATAAGTAAACAGTTCCCCGACTGCAGAGTAAAGGGCCAAGCCTTCCTGTCCTCCTCATGTAATTCATTGCTCCCGTTACCATGGTAGGCCCTGGCTCCGCGCATTTGCACCTAGACCCGCATACATTCAGTATAGAATAGCCTCTGCCCGAAAGACCTTTTACTCCAGATTAAACATCCTCCAGACACAAGATATCAGATATGTTTTAGGAACAGGTCGATCTGACATGCCAGACTTATGTCTTTTCTACTAGTGTTAAAAGTCAGACCCTTAGCTTCCTTCAGATGCACGTCAATCACACGTCATATTAGCTGCGCGCGCATTCAGGCCACAGGTTTCAGCTGACTCTGCAAGAATTCTCTAAGCATCCACCCACTTATGACACTTTTCTGTGACGTTTCTAGTTCACGCCTCTGTGCACACCCATGTTCACGCCTTTTTGCTACGCACATGTGTTCTTATCATATACATTTCGCTTGTCACGCCTACTGTATTCACTGCCATTGTGTCATTTTACTATATATGTCATGTACTGTTAATAAATCGTTGACATCTTTCCTGACATCTTCCCTTGCATATCCGAACCCTTGCATTGATGGAATAGATCTCCATTGACTCGAGTCATTCTGAATTAAAGCCCATTAAGACTCAGACACCCCGGACTCTGCCTCTCTTTTTATTGAGCTATTCTTTTACTTGTAATTATATGGCAAACCTGTATACGGTAAAATATTTACCACACTTCTATGCAGGAGTTTCAAGTTAAAAGCAGCTTTAAGCCTCTGCATGAGAAATAGGTTAGAAAATGCATGTTTCAAAGGACATTGAGTTTAGCTGAACTTAGCAGGTCACACAGTTCACCGAAGTGTCAGAAAATAACCTGCAAGGTCAGGAAATGTCCTGCAGTCACAAAGATAAGCTACTGCATGAAGGTAGATCATATCTTCTTCCAGAATCGGGAAACCAGTAGTGTTTTAAATGTTGGAACTACAAAAACCACAAACCATAAGCCCATCTGCTAGAGAGGCTATGCTGGAAGGTGTCAATCGTGTCTTTTGCAATTGTGTTACTAATGCAAGCACACATAGAGTAAGCACGCACACAGGATGAACTGGCCCAGGTACAAGCCTTGTCATTGCTCATAATGACATGGATGTTGCTTCAGTTGAATACCACGTCACCCTTACACCTTACGATGGTAGGCATGATGGATGAAACCACAGGTCAGTGGTCAGATAAGCATGGCCAAAAAGCGTTAGGCAAAAATATAATCACTTGCTTCACAGGAAAACAGATGTGTGTAAAAAGTTGTTAATATTGTTTTAAGTCTGACAACAGGAAAACCACTGAGGGGGTTTCCGCCAATATGAGATGCGAAGGCCATGGGGCCCATATGTGCTTTGTTTTCAGGAAATTGTTGTTTCTGCTGATTTTAATCTACTCATTTGTGATGTACATCCTATGCTTGTAACTTTTTTCTCTTGTGGTTTGGAGGAATAAATACAGCTGATTCTAAGCTGGGGCAGAGACAGAGTTGTATCTCCCTTGAGGTGAACTGGTCTCTCCTGTAGTGACTGATACTCACTACAGTATTGTAATAAATCCATATTCTATTGTTAACTTGTCATTCTTGGTGTTTCTTTAATAGATATATTTTCCTCTAACATTGTGGCAGAGTTCCAGCCAGGAGTTCAACTCCTTCTTATCACCTGGTGCCATGTCCTGAAATTCCTCCTGTCTTCTTGAAATGATTTGCGCAACTAAGAGAAGGTAAGAAGATGCCTGTTGTAAGGTCTTTCACGTTTCTCTGGGACAGTAGGACTTGGAAGTTGGCATTTTTAAAAGGTGAGAACAGTGCAAATTGCGTTCCTTTTACTGTACAAGTGATATGTTGACAATAGAATATGTTATATGTTAGTATTTTTTATTATTTCTATGTTGAGAAATGCATGCATGCTTTAGGAAGGACTAGGGCTCAGGTGGGCAGTCCGGAAGTGGAAGGTATTAGGGGACCTGACTCAAGAAGTCAGAATGGTCAGGGTAGAGTAAATGAGACTGGGTAACCAGTATATGTTCTAAAAGACCATCAAGTCATCCCAGGTCTTAAAACTGGAAGTCACAGGGGCATATTACCAAGCAATAGCGATAATTATCGCTATTGCTTGGTTAGAGACAGAAATTTACCGCAGAGCTGCGGCGATTTTTACCGCAAATAAACCTTGGTATTACCAAGGTTTATCGCAAATGCGATAAAAATCGCCGCAATGCATGAATATCGCTGAAAAGTCAGCGATATTCATGCATTACAGAGCTAATGCTCTTAGCCATTGGATAACATGGCTAAGAACTGCTCAGGGCAGGTGTTAGCTTTTGGAGATATTCGCGCTTAGGGCGAATATCTCCAAAAGTTGGTAATAGGAGATAGCGATGTTAGCGACTGTTTTCAGTCGCTAACATCTTGGCACGCCCACTTTGCATGTCATTAGTGATAAATATCACGGACGTGCAAAGTGGGGCCCAAGATGGTCGCTATCTCCTACTAGCTGTCGCTAACTGGTGTTAGCGACAGCTAGGTAATAGGGAGATAAATTTATCTCCGCTTTCTTGGCTTTTAAAGCCAAAAAAGTGGAGATAAACCCCCTTGATAATATGCCCCACAGTTTGTAGTTACAGGCAGTGAAAATCTTCCTTGTGAGTCCAGGAGAAGCAACCAGCAGTAGTGGCTTTTGCAATAGAAATTAGTTTTAGAATAATAGTTCAATTTAGAGTCAATGAGTAGTTTTACAATATATTAACCCCTTGTATGCTGCCGCGATTCTGCGCCTGTGCAGCAACATTCCGATCGCGGGTGCGGTCATGACGGCCAGGAGCCGCCATCAGCATGCAATGGGTTAACCTGTGTATGTAAATATGAATTGTAGTGCGGCCACAAATTAATGTCATATTGTGGTTTTATGTTTAGGATTTTATGTTATGTAGTTAGGATTTAAAATTTTGCGAGAAATATTGTAGCATTCTAGAAAAGGATTTTATTCAGACATGTCTCAAAGGGACTCAGGCAGTCCATCACAACAGGTCCCTGAATTAATTGTCCATCTTTATAACAGTAAGGTTGTATGTTTTTCTAACGGCACTGACCCCAGTAGACATCCAATACCAGTACCTCCTAATAATCCTATATTGGGAGAAATCCTTGAGTGCCTAGGAATTGACACCACATCACCTTTAGGTCTAAGGACAACATACATTGATGTAATAATATTAGATACTTTAGAAGAGTAGATAGTTGTTCCAAAGAATTTTTTAACACATCCTACAGGGACATATATGAATGTCTTGAGGGCATATAGCAGGTATTATTTGAGAATATCCTCTTAATGCAGAACTAAGTACATTAAAATTGCATTATAAAAGTATGTAATTTTTAGAGATTGGAATCACATTTTGATATAAATATGAAAGTAAAATAAAATATTTTATCCAACTGTGTAGAGAGTCTTTTGTTTGACTAGTTTCTGCTTATAGTTTCACCAACCAAAAGAAACTGGATTATTTAGAAGAATGTATGAGAATAAGTAAATTAAAATTGAAGAAGAATAACTTGTGTTAATGAAAAGTATGCAAGGAGTAGGAGACGGGTCGACCTCCAGGAAAATGAGAAATAAATAGAAAGATATGATCATATGAAAGAATTTAGGAACATAAAATGTTTAAATAAATACAGGTATTAACTCAACAGGCCTACCTACCTGTCAGAGGCAGGGTGGTTGTAGAGGTTGGGAAAAGAGAATTGGACAATTTATTAATTAAATAGATATTGATGCATTGTCCAGTGTAACTTCGGTATTCAAACATAAAGACAAAGTCCTCAAAAGTGCCATGGGATCTTGTAAAACATGTGGTGGAGGTATAGTCTGACAACAGAGACCAAATAGGACACAACTATACAGAATGGCACAAGGATACTAAATACCACACATACCTATGGCCCCAAGAGCCTGGCAGTTCTCCCATTCAGAAGAGACACAGAGGCAGACCCAAGTGCAGCATAAAGAAAAGTAACTCCCAGAAACATGTAGTAGATGCACAAACCCAGAAGAGGCCAAGAGGGAGACCACAAAAATGGCCCAAGTCAGAGGGTCCTAATGATAATAAATCAGAAGAAGTGACATTGGGAGAAAACTAATGTCCTCCTCATTTGACTCGCGTCAAGATAGCTCAGTGTCATAAAGACAACACAACTGTCTATTTTGCACATCCCATTTCAGATACAGGCAATGATATTTATGACTGGGCAACATATACTCTAGATGAGTGAAGCCAAACACAATAAGACCCCATTCCAGGCAGTGTTGCATATTTTGTAGATGGGTTTCCACAGTAGATTAGGAAACAGGATTGGGACACACAGGTGCAGTAGTGGTCAAAGCAATGTTTCATGACTCTTCAGATATATTGCTGATACCAGCCCAGATACCATTGTCACCTTATTACTTAACTTAGGTTGCTGAACTAGTAGTTTTAGTGCCAGCACTTAAACAAGGGGAAGGGGAAGCAATAACCATATACTTTGATTTAGGCTATAGCACTGAAATAGTGAAAAATGGTCCCTTAATCAGACACATACTATAGTTTTGTTAGCTAGTAAAGCATTGCCACTTTCATACCCATTGGATGCACAAAAGACAGGAACAGAATTAATATATAGAAAGATAACCAAGCATTGCTATTTATAAGTCCGAAATCAGCTAAATCTCCTTTGGCACACTGCTAGAAAAAACATGTCTCTCTAAATACGCCAGGATTGGTTTGTTTGCAACTTACATGAGATTACCACAATGTAGAAATAAACCTGTACTGTGTGCCAGCAAGGTTCATTAAACCCCACCTTTAAAGTAACGGGTTTTACAGTACTTGACAGTGACAGCCCTCCACTGGGATTAGGGCCAACTCTAGGGCGGTGCGACCGGTGCCACAAAACAGGATGCTGGTTTAAGGGGTGAGGGGCAGGTTCCAAGTATATTGTGGTTTTAAAAGCATTTGCTAACATTCATTGCCTCAGGCAAATCACAAAGTATATACAAAGTGCATACAACGTGGATAGGTTGGTGGGTTACTGTTTCTTGTTAGCAGGATTATCTTTGTTGCTTGCAGTTTTAGAAGGTAAAACTCCTAATATATAGCAGTGAGCTATTGACTGTCATCAAAGGGCTGTAGAGATACTACAAGATCCGGAGAGTTATACTTTTTGTTCAGTCTTTTATTTTTCTAAATCTTGCAAACAAGTAGAAATACATTTTTATTATTAAAGAGAACTCCCAACCATGGTGTCACAGTTCAAAAGCTGAGTTCTGTACTTCCCCAGATCAAGCGCTCTTAAACTATACTGCTTATCAGTATGGATGACATATAACTCCTACATCTTGTAGTCCTCTGTCTTATGAAACATTTCTTATAAATGTATTTACATGTGTGACTGATTGTCTCTATGTAATGTGGGTGTGGAGTGTTTTGACACCTTACCCTAGTATGAGAATTAATTAAATGCATCTGAGAGAGAGTGTTTATGGAGACTTAAGGGGCACTGTTAAGGGTTGGTAGTGAGGGAATCAATAGCAGAGGTGTTCATTGGGGAGCGCCAACAAACATTTTCACACAAGGCGACACCAGTGATAAAGTAGGAACTCATGTCCATGGTGATTCCAAGTTTGCTGCTAATTTTCTGGTTGATGAGGTAATGGTCCAGTGGGGAATTCCTGAGATCAGATATGATTTTGGTGCACACATTTCTTTCAATATTATCTTCTCCCATCTCACCACTTTGCTAAGAATGACAAACAAACTCTTGTTAGCTTACCACCCCCAAAGTACCACCATCTTGGTATGCTTAAATGACCTCTTAAAACACACAATAAGTAAACTGTGTGTAGCATTGGAATAAAAATGGTTGTACTGACTCCCATTAGCACTTCTCACCTCGAGAAACACCTCAGGGCAGACTACCATTCGACCCCACATCAGATAGTGACAGAGAGAAGGATGAACATCGTTGTGCTACTAACTAGACATAGGTGACAGACTGAGAGTGCACCTGAAATAGTACAAACTTAAATGTATTTTAATTTGTCTCACCTAACACAAGTGTCAAAGTTCGTCTCTAAACAGGGTAAAAGTCCCTCCAGATGATGCCCCTCCAGTGCATGACTAACAGACATCCTTGCCAATGGAAACTAATTTGCTTTAGAAACTGATTCATCAGTGGAGAGATTCTGACAGCACAGTTGACTGCAATGAAAAATTTGCAGCTACAAGCGATGGATTTCTTTCTCACTCCAACATCTGCCTGACCCTAACTGTGATGTCAATCCCTTTTTACACCGAGCAGGAAAAAGAGGGGGAGAACAGGAGAAGCAACCGGAGTAAAGCCTTCCTCCACCACTTCAACAAGAGATATTTATTTCAAGTTATGTGCTTTGATTTCATTTTATCCTTCTCAGTACGTTAATACTGGTGCTTTTTAGCCCTTGTCGGTTTCCATTATACACGTACGCAAAACAGCTGATAATGATTCTAACCATGATCTTCTCTACACTGCTTTGTTTTGAAGATATGTGGTTCCAGGTACCAGCACATGCTTAGTATAGGCAAATCCACAGCTAATACCAGTTTTCATGTATGTTCCCTCCTCCCCCATGTTGCTGCAGTAGATAAATTGCATTATACTAAAGAGATATTCACAAGCTTTTACTCACTGTCTTCCACCTGTTTTATGTAAAATAAAAGCACAGCTGTAACCAACACATCTTAGCCCCCTCACTTTGTAAGTTGAAACAACAAGATTTAATACCATGGCTGAAGTACTACTCACCTTGACAGATAGACTAGAGAAAAGAGATAAGATATCAAGAATGAAGGAAACACGTCATAAGAGAGATTGGCCAAAGTGGGAGAAAAAACAGGGATATTAGACCAGGGTATTTTAGAGGTAACTCAACCATCATCTGAATATAGTACATGATCAGTATTTGCCAATGATATGCAGATTCGTATCATTGTAGAATGGCAGGGACAAGTAGCCCTTTAAGATTTGGTAACATAATAGGACAGGTTTAGCTAATATGGAAAGTAAACATATACAGATATGCATGGACAGGAACTAAAACATACCACTCTAGAATACCAGTGAAATTAATTCAGTTTTCTCTATGTTTCAGAGGAAATAGGACAGTAAAGGTGAAGTAACCTCAACTGCAACACCACTGTGGACGACGCCGACATGCAGGGGGGCACCGCCAGCCCGATGGATCACTTTTGTCAGTAAGGAACGCAGCTCCACATGCACCTGACCCTGAATTAGAATGGCCTCTGTGACTGTATACACACTCTCCCTGGTGATACCAACAGTGGGCTTCTCTGATTTGTATGCCTTTCCCATGCGCTGTCTAAGAGACTTTGTTTCACCATCAGCAGAAGAAAAAGCAAGCTACAGAATACTATGGCACTGCGGTTTGGGAAAACAGTCCCACAGGAACATAGACTATTTAATGACACATATGGTCATAAGTAGCGTGGTGGCAGACATTAGGGGTTGCCACCAAAGGGTTGACCCAGGGGGGAAGCAGAGACTGGCTAGGCCCAGATGGTTTGCAAGCTCCCTCGTACTTTATTTTGAAGCAGAACTGGAGTAAAGTCGACAACGACTGCCATGAGGGGGGGGGTGGGGGCTGTGTGCAAGAGGACAATGGGACATTGGCTGAGGCCATTCAGACATTGCATGATCTACACAAGAAGATGGTTGAAGAGGGGGGTGCTCCGATGAGCGGTTCGAAGGCTAGTTAGATTGTTATGTTGCTTTTGATGTGCCTTGTATTTCAGGTTATACTAGCCTGTTGCAAAAAGATGACAACTAGCGTGGGTGGAGCATTCTTGGTCTGGAAAAGCACCACAGATGTCTTAGAACAGAGTGTTATATATGAGAAAATTCCCTTCGAGGATGGGAGATTAGGAGAAGAAGTAGTTGAAGAATCAACTAGAGGGGGGAATGATATAGGGAAAAATAGGATACATTTTGTACAAACACACACATAGTTAAGGCCTGCAACTTCTATGCAGACGTTTCAAGTTAAAAGCAGCTTTAGGCCTCATTAGAAAAACAGGCCCAGGCCTCTGCATGAGAAATAGGTTAGAAAAATGCATGTTACAAAGGGCATTGAGTTTAGCTGAACTTAGCAGGTCACACAGTTCACGGAAGTGTCAGAAAATAACCTGCAAGGTCAGGAAATGTCCTGCAGTCACAAAGATAAGCTACTGCATGAAGCATAGATCATATCTTCTTCCAGACTCAGGAAACCTGTAGTGTTTTAAATATTGGAACTACAAAATCCACAAACCACAAGTCCATCTGCTAGAGAGACTATGCTGGAAGGTGTCAAACATGTCTTTTGCAATTGTGTTACTAATGCAAGCACATATACAGTAAGCACACACACAGGATGAACTGGCCCAGGTACAAGCCTTGTCACTGCTCCTAATGACATGAATGTTGCTTCAGTTGAAAACCACGTCACCCTTTCATGATGCTAGGCATGATGAATGAAACCACAGGTCAGAGGTCAGATAAGCGTGGCCAAAAAGCGTTAGGCAAAAATATAATCACTTGCTTCACAGGAAAACAGATGTGTGTAGAAAGCTGTTAATAAAATTTTTAGTCTGACAACAGGAAAACCATTGAGGGGGTTTCTGCCAATATGAGATGCGAAGTCCATGTGGCCCATATCTATATGTTCTTTGTTTTCAGGAAATTGTTGTTTCTGCTGATTTCAATCTACTCATTTGTGACATACATCCTATGCTTGTAACTTTTTTCTCTTGTGGTTTGGAGGAATAAATACAGCTGATTCCAAGCTGGGGCAGAGAAAGAGTTGTATTTCCCTCAAGGTGAACTGATCTCTCCTGTAGTGACTGATTCTCACTACAGTATTGTAATAAATCAATTTTCCATTGTTAACTTGTCATTCTTGGTGTTTCTTTAATTGATATATTTTCCTCTAACAGTTTTGCCTCCTGCGCCGTTTGTTTCTTCCTTTCCGCTGTTTTGCCTCCTGCACTGCCTGTTTCTTTCCTGGTCAACCCGACGTTGTCCTGCGGGGTTGCGGGGGTTACCGACGGGCAGTTAGTTGTGAGTTGTTAATGCAGGCTGGACTCCCGGGCCTCAACTCGCTGCTAGTCACGTCACTTCACATCGCGTTTAGCGCGTGTCTCAGACTGAAAAAGTAAATAACAAGGTGGGTCAATACTTTGAGAGTACTTCATGAAATGGATTCAACAAAGTAGGATGTAAACACGGACTCCGAATTTGGAGGAATTGGAATCTTTAACTATTAAATAACTGGAATCTTACGAAGTGAAAGTGATAATGGCACTGAAGAGGACAGCTGTGCTTAATCCTAAAGACTCATTAAAATTGTATGGCTTATTTATTTATTATGGTACAAAAGGGGGTGGTGATGGACGGAGCATCTGAACAAATCAAACACTCACACCCAGTCAAAAGATCTGGGTTTGATCCATCACCGTTCTTTAGCCCACTCTGCCACCCCAGTTCAGACATGGCTATATGCAAATCAGCTAATCAAAAGTGGAAGGATCACTTATCCTGCATTGGAGGATCACTTGTCCTGCATAACATTGGGTATGCGGTCTCGGTACTAGTCCCAATAAAAAACCCTCATTAACGTGTTGTTTTTGTGGTTGTCTCTGAGCGGTATATTTTCGTTCTCCGCTTCTTACACACGTTTTTGCAAAATCATGGGGTTTAGTGGTTTTGCAACCTACACCAGGAGGTAATACCCTTTGCTATAACAGTAGTGACCAGAGATGGTGCTCGTGAAATAGTGAAGTGAATTTAAAAGTCTCTCGGTTCCGGGTATAACATTTTTATTCGTTCCGGGGTCTTTTGAGACAGTAAAATTATTGGAGGTGATTGAAGAGCTTGTTATGGCTCTATCACACAATGTTTGTGAATAAGGTCGACATGTTTCAGCCCTTGTTCGCCAACAGGTCGGGTGGGCTTTCTTCAGGACCAGGGTGAGGTGAAAAGGTGAAGGATACTCCTAAGAATTACTCGGTGTATCTCAATTCTGAACGTCATTCATTAAAGTTCTGACAAGGTCCTTTACTGGTACCTATGGGAAAAGGATGTATAGAATGTGATAGCTAAAGTAAACTATAATGTAACAAAGGGAGGGGGTATGGGAAAACTTTTACGTTATTTACAAATGCATACACTATCCAGTGTGGTAGGGTATGGTCGATTTTATGCTCGCTCTCCAACCCCTGTGTAGTGGGTCAGGTCAACTCTCTCGATAACTCGGGCAAACTGGATCTTATGGCAGTCCGGTTGTTGCATGGATACTAACTGGCTCAATGTTAGATAAAAATGACATTCATAGATTTTCATCAGTCATTCACTCATTCATTTGCAGGCTCGAAGGCGTATTTCATGTACCTTCTTTTTTATTTCATTCATCCACCATATATTCTGGGAAATGTTTCAAACATCAACAACACCCTTTGCAGTGAGTGTCATTCCAGCATGCTAATAGCTCCGTCGTGCTCATATTGTGCATCATTTTATTTTCCAGGGCATGCGTATTGTAAAGGCATTCAAGTGCGTGATTCTGCGCGCAAATATAACGCGTGCTCTTAATATGCACATACCTTTGTTTTGGTCTACTTAGACCTCATCGGAATCTGTGTGGGTCAGCGGGGGCCTACTGCAATAAAATAGAACTCAGTACATTTTGTTTTCAGGGTAATACGTTACGGTTTTGTAGCGGTCGTTCTCTCTGCTACCTTCGGCCACCTCGTCACTCGACTTGTGCTGACTCTGCCACTGCAGTCCCGGGAACTAGTTCCGCTTCCGGGTACAGTGTTTTAATTCAAGTTTGAGGATGGATATAGTAAACAGACTGCGCTGAGTCTTTTTTTGGGGGGTATTTGTTCCAAATTGTTTTTATATATTGGAATATTTTTATATATTTATTAAAAGCTCGCGCTATTAGTTAAAAATTATTTTTGAGAGATGTTCAAGGAGCTTAGATCTCTGGAGCCGGTTGTTGTTGACAGTATCTCTACTCACTTGTAGATGCTTCCCCATGGGATGCTATCATTCAGTCCTTCGCGGTCTGTGCCCAGTCTATGCACCCATCTTTGCTCTTTTTCAAAGAGGATGCTTTCTGCATTATGGTCTTTTTGGGACAGGGTTTCCAAGACGACCCAGACCAGGTCATTTACTGTGTGTCTTGCCTCCAGAAAGTGTGTTGACATTTTCGTTGTTGCTTTTTTGCACTTGATGTTACTTTTGTGTTCACATAGGCGAAGCTTTATTTTCCTGCAGGTCATGCCTATGTAACGTTTTCCGCAGGGGCATGTGATCATATAGATCACATGGCTCGTGTTACAATTAGTATGATTCCGTAGTTGCCATTTCAGATTTGGTAATAGTTGTATCTCCTTTGTTACCTTTGTTAGGTGGCAGACTGAACAGGAACCACAGGGATAATGGCCAGTGACTGGGTTTGTATTCCAGGGTGTCATCATTATTGCTGTTGGTTTTTTTGGTTGGGGCCTAGTATGTACTAGTATGTCTTTTAAATTTCTTGTCCTCTTATTTGCGAACCTGGGTTTGGGCCATTTAATGTTCGCAGATGTCAAAATTCTCCAGTTTTTGTTCACACTTTTCTTAAGATTGTTGCTTCCAGGACCATACGTGGTGACACATGTCAAAGTTTCTGTGTCTGGCTCGTGTGTGGCAGGTTCTAGGAGTCCATCTCTGTTTTGATTTCGTGCTCTCTTCTTGCATTTTTCAATGATCCTTGATGGATAGTTCCTGTCTATAAGTTTTTCACTGAGTTCATTAGCTTGTTTCTTGTATTCAGTGATCTCGCTACAATTCCTGCGTAGCCTCAGGAATTGGCTATAGGGGAGATTTTCCCTCAGTGGTCTAGGGTGATAGCTTGAAAAGGAGAGTAAACTATTTTTTGATGTTGGTTTTTGGTAAGTTTTTGTTTGGAGAGTGGACCCTTCCGCGTAGATGGTAATATCCAGAAAATCAAGATGTTTTTTGTTGGCTGTGTATGTAAACTTCAGCCACTCATCACATGCGTTTATCCAATTGTGAAAGTTTTTTAAGCTCTCCATGTCTCCCTCCCAAATCAGTATGACGTCGTCAATGTAACGACGCCAAAACAGAATTTGTTTTTGGAAGGGGTTAGCCGGGTTGTTGATGTACTGTGCCTCAAAGCTGCTCACGTACAACCCGGCTACGCTGGGCG
Source organism: Lissotriton vulgaris (assembly GCF_964263255.1). Lineage (NCBI taxonomy): Eukaryota > Metazoa > Chordata > Amphibia > Caudata > Salamandridae > Lissotriton > Lissotriton vulgaris. The sequence continues at coordinate 300,117,386 of NC_141695.1, forward strand.
CAAAAGAGCTGCCCATAGACGTGCCATGGCATTGCAAGTACATGGTGTCGTTGTACAGGAAATAGTTTTCTGTGAGAGCCATTTTGCAACATTCTAACACAAAGTGTCTTGGAGTTTTATGATCCCAGTCCAACTCAAAGAGAGTGGTTTCTAACATCTCTAGAGTCTGTTGTTGAGGTAAACTCGTATAGAGGCTCTCGACGTCTAACCCAACTAGCAGCATGGTTTCTTCTGAATAGTTGAGAGCTTTTAAGAGATTGAGTAGATCCCGGGTGTCTTGTAGATAGGTTGGTGTTTTTTGGACGATTGGCTTTAGGTATTGGTCCGCGAATTGAGACAGTGGTTCTAATGCTGAACCAATTCCAGACACTATGGGTCTTCCTGGTGGAGGAGTACGCTCCTTATGTATCTTTGGTAAGGAATAAAAATACGGAATCCGAGGGTTAGTTGTTTCCAAGAATTCCGCTTCTTTTTTTGAAATCCAGTTGTTCAATTCAGCTTCCTCAGTCATCAATTTTATCGTCATTTGTAGTCTTGGTGTGGGATCTGTGTCTATCTTACGGTAGAATTTTTGATCAGATAGTAAGTCCAGGCATTGTCGGTTGTATCCTTCTTTTGTGAGGAGTACAATCCCTCCCCCTTTATCCGCTTGTTTTATGATTATGTCTTTATCCTCTTTTAGCTCTTTTAGTGCCTGTTGTTCTACCCTTGATAGATTTTGAAAGGGTTTCTTGACAGTATCTTGCATATTATCTATGTCCTTCATCAATGCTTGTTCGAAAGTTATTATTTCGATGGGTACTTGTGAGTTCAGAGGGCAGAAGGTAGACTTTTTTCGAAGGGTAGTATCTCCATCTGATGTGTAGGGAGGTTGATTTTCAAAAAAGGATTTGAGTTTTAATTTTCGGCAGAATTCAGCTGCTTCGCACTTCATTTTGAAGACATCTAGGTTTGGTGTTGGCACATAACCTAGTCCTTTATTCAGGACATTTTCTTGATCTTTTGTCAGGACTTTGTCTGATAGATTTACTATGAGGCTGTTGTGCTTGTTCCCGCTCTTCCTTTGGTTACACTCCTGGTTTGTACTTGTCGTGGTTGTTCCTGCCAGGTTACCCCTCTTTGTCGTGGTCCTCGGTTGTTCTGGCCTCTCCCTAAAAAAGGACGCCCTTGTTGGAAGTTTTGTTGTTGCATTGCATGGTTCATTGGGGTTGGGCCCTGAAAATACGGGTCCACCCACCCCTGGAAGTGAGGATTGAAAGGCGGAAAGGGGATCATTTGGTGATTCATTGGATATTGAGGTATTCGCCATTGGTTGCGTCCTCGTCTATTGCCTCTCCTGTTGCGGTTCCTCCCTCTGTAGTTTGTGGAGGACTCCTCTCCGCTCCAATCTGACCCTTCAGCAGAAGAGCCACTATTGGAACCATTATTTGATATGTTTTCATTAGGATCAAAATCCTTGCTACTATATGGGTGGATTTTTTCTAAGGAGAACTTCTTTAGTTCTCTTCCCAATTTTTGTAGCTTCTGTTGTGTAAGGTATTCTTGGGTCTGCTTCATTTCCTTATTGATTTCTTCCAATCGGTCTTTATATACCGTTATGTGTACCATATTATTCAGTTTGGTCTCTATGACTTGTATTTTGATTGTTAATTCGTCAGTCATTTTTGTGGCTGTTTTTATTATCAGTACTAGATAATCACGTGTACACTTCCAGGAAATAGCTGACCAGTCTTTTCGAAAGGCTAAGTTTTTGAGGAAAATGCGTGGAGCGTTGGTTACCCAAAGTCCTTTGGGTGCTGCGTTGACCCTCAAGTACTCGGTCATTATTATCCCGTGGACCGCTGTTCTTACTTGTTCTTTTTTAAGTTCAGTTAATTCATCCCATTCAGTATTATTTGCCAAAGTCTGAGAGAGGTCCTTATCCAGCAACAGTTGAGGTCGAGCGAGTATTTAGTCTATTTCTTCGATTGAGTAGCTCAATCCTAAGTTGTCTGCCATCTTACTTGCGCTTCCTGATTTCGGAGTGCAGAGTTGGTTGCAACTAGTTACTCCCACAAACATGTCGACCTTATTCACAAACATTGTGTGATAGAGCCATAACAAGCTCTTCAATCACCTCCAATAATTTTACTGTCTCAAAAGACCCCGGAACGAATAAAAATGTTATACCCGGAACCGAGAGACTTTTAAATTCACTTCACTATTTCACGAGCACCATCTCTGGTCACTACTGTTATAGCAAAGGGTATTACCTCCTGGTGGAGGTTGCAAAACCACTAAACCCCATGATTTTGCAAAAACGTGTGTAAGAAGCGGAGAACGAAAATATACCGCTCAGAGACAACCACAAAAACAACACGTTAATGAGGGTTTTTTATTGGGACTAGTACCGAGACCGCATACCCAATGTTATGCAGGACAAGTGATCCTCCAATGCAGGATAAGTGATCCTTCCACTTTTGATTAGCTGATATTTATACAAGGGAATTGAACGGATCACGGATTCCTTCCTCCCTTACCATTGATCGAGAGTATATGCAAATCAGTCTGACCCTGTGCCTCATGGGAACAATCCAGCCCGAACTGCCAAGCCATGCCTTCCCTGGACCGGAAACAACCTTCCGAGGACCGTTTTTTGGCATCCAGAGTTTGTTTGTCATTCTTAACAAAGTGGTGAGATGGGAGAAGATATTTATTACACAAGGATACTCCAGAGGATGTCGCCTTGTATGAACATAAAAGCTACTGACTTTGGAATCGGGAAACTAGGTTTGCGACTCCGGGTTGGCTCAACATCTTGTTGTTCTGAGCAATGCGCTTTAATATCTGTGTGCCGAAAAATTAATGTCACCTTGTTTAATGTAAACAGTGCTCATATAAAGTTCGTCTATACCTAAAGGTTGAGTTTGGGCTGCGTAAAACAGCATAGAAAATTAAGACACTTGATAATTTTAGGGGGAAAATGTGCCAATACTTAATTATTTCATTTACACGTATCTAACACTTTGGAAATGTATTCTTAAGCACATGTCTGGAATGTGTTAAAGGTAACAAGACTCTGATAGATGGGCTAACCACAAAATGTGGGTAAAGTGGAAGCTCTGCACTTGTTAGTTGGATGTGTCACCGCTCAAATATGGCTGCCATGCAAAGGCCGTCTTCCTTAGTCCTCTCTCCGGTATGAACATCTCACCCTCACCCTGCGTCCTCGGCAAAAGCAATGATCGTTCAAGACTGGTTGTTGCTGTGGCTTTTAAATGTGAAAGAAGAGGGTTGTGGGGTTATGGCAGCATGAGATCCAGGTAGCTCCGGCCAGCTATTTATCTAGGATAAAGGCCATTCTTTTATTCTGGTTCTGTTGGACCTATCCGCAGCGTTCAACACAGTTTCTCACAGTGTCTTGCTCAGCAGATTTGAAGAGGTGGGGCTGAGAGAATCAGCTTTATCATGGATGAGGAGCTTTCTGTCTGGTCGCTCACAGAGTGTTAATCTTGGCTCGTATCACTGGGCCCATTTGGAATTGACCAAGGGAGTACCTCAGGGCTCCTGCCTGACCCCAACATTATTCAACATATATGTTGCTCCCTTGGCCAATCTCCTAAGGACATATGGGATATGGGTTTATTCCCATATCATATGCGAACGATACGCAGCTCCCTTTCCCTTTTAACAAACTTACGGCTGCGGTCCAGTTGGCCTTCTCTGATGGAATGAGAGCCTTATCACAATGGATGGTAAATCATTTTTTACAATGCAACGTGGGAAAACCTGAGGTAATGCTCTTTGGAGAGGCCCCTCTCTCATGGACTCCTGATAGGTGGCCATCGGATTTGGGTCCCAATCCGGTCCCTAAATATGTAGTTATAAATCTGGGCATCCGCTTGGATGAGACCCTTAGCCTGAAAGAGCATGTTACTCAGACAGCTGGATCTTGGTTCCATGTAATAGGCCTACTCTGTCGAGTCTTCCCGCTACTTCCTGACTCCACCCGTAAAACTCTGGTTCAGGCCCTGGTGCTAAGACGCCGTGACTACTGTAATGGTCTGCTGACTTCGAACAATGACACCTTACTCAGCAGACTACAAGTAGTCCAAAATACAGCTGCATGGCTGGTCCAGAATGCGCCACCCAGGACACCTTTCCATCCCCTGCTTGTAAAGCTCCATTGGCTTCCCATCCGCCAACGGATCAAGTTTAAAACATGTTGCGTCATCCATAAAGCACTCCAGAACATGGGCCCTTCTTATCTTGCGGAGAAATGTATACAATATGCACCCTTGCGACCGCTCCGCTCAAGCGGTAAACATCTTCTGGATGTACTCAGTATAAGAAGGGCAAGATTAGGAGGGAAAGCTCTCTCCTATCTTGGCCCACGTCTCTGGAACGAGCTCCCCCTTTCTCTTAGACAGTGTTCAGAACATATAAGACCCAGGAAACTGCTTAAAACCTTCTTGTTCGGTACTTGCTAAGCTTGCCAGGAACCTCTGCCTCTTCTCATAGTCTGCTTAAGCGCAGAGATACCCCTCTGGGGGTCAATTCTAGGGCTAAATAAACAAATAAATAAATAAATGTTGTCGACAGAGTAGTAGTGTTTGTGCCCAGAGTTACATCAGCTCCTTCGCAGCTGAATGCAAAAGACTCCACTGGACACTCGCTGTTCCTTGACGGTTCTTTTGTTGACCCACAAATGAAAAGCAGGGAAGCCCTCACAGAAGTTTTAGAAATGGGATTTCTGGATGGCTAGGGCATGCACATAAGCCAGGCAGAAACCACCACTCTAATCAGGGCAAGGAAGTTACACGCTGAAGATAACCCCTGCTCACCCACTTGGTAGATTGGCAGAGCAGTCAGGCTTATCCTAGAGGCAATGTGTAAAGTGTTTGTGCAACACACACACACAGCAGCGACACACTAGGCCACCACAAAAGAAACTCCACACAAGGTGATATAAAAAATAGTCTTTCTATTACTCATAAAACACATAAGAATATAATCATATATGTACACTGTGCCACCTGGCACTTATTATGACTTTACAGGGAATATATACCCGACAGAGCCACTCTCAGGACCATCATATCACAGTTAGTGAAAACAACCAGTAATTACTGGCAATAGGGCGCTCAGGATAAAAACATTAGGCATACAGATATTAGGCATATTTCCTAAATTAGAGACAGTGCACCACAGCAACATCTGCCATGGTGCAAAACTCATTAGCCCCTCTTGGGCCTAAACATAATTGCCCAAGGGCAACAATATGCCACAGCATCCCCGAGAGCCCACTGGCCCCCAAAGGGTAATCCCATCGCTTCTGCGGTCTCTACCTGGACTGTGTGGTAGTTCTGTTGAGGCTGTTTGCTCCACCCAGGCTCGGGGGCATCCGTGGAGGTTTCACCCCACTCAGTGAGCCTAATCAAACTGGGGCCCCTACTGGGCTTGCCTGGGAATGCTGAGAAAGGAAGAATGACCCCCTAAAGTAGGGATGTAGGGCCAAGGTCACTCCGGCAGCTGCCCACTACCATCTGGGGCAGCTGCTACCCTGGCCACATGCGGTGAGGCGACTCAGCTCCTCACCTTGCTTCTTCTCTCTCTTATGGGCGAGGGGCGTGTGGAGCAACCAAAAAGCTCCTGCCCCCAATGTTGCTGCGGGTCCGGGATCCTTCGGGTTCTCCCTGACTGCCATTTGCAGACTCCTGCAGGAAAGACACAGGTGCCTCTTCTGCCTCATGGGCCGTGCACAAAACGCCTCGCCCACAGCCAGGCAATGCTTGACTTACGGTAACAGCCACGTCCTGCCCTCAGTGTCTGCTCTCGCTGCACGGGCCCCACCCACAGTCAGGCAGAGTCTCCGCCTGACTTCCAGCCTGCAGCTAATTATGGAGCGAGGTCTCTGTCGATTCTGGAGAACTGGTGCGACTCCTCCATCTGCGCTTGCCGGGCAATCATGCCCCGCGAGCCCCCTTCTTGGGCTCAATCAAATAGTATACAAAAGCGCCCACCACGGTGCGTGGGCACAGCGCCAAGGGGCACAGTAAGGGAAAAGTGCTCCTCGTGCTCCAGGATGGTGTACCAAGCACAGCACTCACCATGCGCTGCTGCGGGTCGAGCCCACGCCAGGGTCTCAACACCTAGGACTCCTGCAGTGCCCCAAGTCCCAAAAGCACACAGGACAGAGCTGAGCCCAGTCAGACCAGCTCACAGGGCCCTTTAGCAGAAGGGGACTCCTTCGTGGTGGTTCCTCCTGGCGACCAGCATTCCTTCAGCTCCAAGCTGGTACAACATTTACATGGGATCACAGCCCCAATACTTATATCACTGCTAGTCTTTGTTCTGCCCTAGCACATGGTCTTGGACCTAGTCCAAACCAGTTCTGGGGGACACTTAAAAGTGCACAACAGTCCTCATTGTTAGTGTAGGCTCTGGGCCCAGACACACCCTAGGGGTGGAGCCAGCATTGTGGAAAGCAGGCACAGTCCTATTCAGGGTCAGGTGCTACTCCTCCCACTACTCCAAATGCACAACGGCCTATTCAGCCTAGCACTGACTCACCCAGCCCCTCTGGAGCCACTGCACCTCCTGTCATCCAGAGCCAGACATGCAATACACAACAGGCAGGCACAAAGACACATAGCACATAGAAATGCCCACTTCTAAAAGTAGCATTTCTAAAATAGTGGTAATAAATCTGCAAACACCATTATGCAGCATTTATTACCACTATTCCAAACATACCAAACTTGATCACACTACCCGATGCATTCCTATGAGAGGGCAGCCGCACAGTAGTGAGAAACCAATAAGCTGTTTGTCACTACCAGGACATGCCACACAGCTAAGGTAAGTGTCCTACTTTTTACCTACATTGCACCCTGTCCATTTGGCTAGCTAGGGCCTACATTAGGGGTGACTGATATGTAGTAATACGGGAGTCACAGACGTGGCACTCACATTATGTGCCACGTCACAGCGGCAGTAAACTGTGTGCGCAGGCCCTGCAATGGCAGAGGCCTGAGACAGGTTTGAAAGGCTACTTTGGTGGGTGGTGCAAGCAGCACTGCTAGCCCACCAGTAGCATTTAATTTACTGGCCCTGGTTATATGAGATACCACTTTACAAGGGACTGATAGGTTAATTAAACACGTCAAACAGGTGTAGACCAATCTTACCACGTTTACCATAGAGAGCACATGCACTTTACACTGGACAGCAGTGATGAAGAGCCCAGAGTCCTAAAACCACCAACACCAAGTCAGAGAAAATACCAAGAGAAAGGGAAAAAGTTCAGGGATGACTCTGCAAAAAGGGGCAAGTCTAACAAGAAGTATATACTAAAGTATACACAAGAGGTCTTGAAAACTCGACCTAAAAGAGTTAAAAACTCTTTAGTATGAAGCATGGGATTCAAGACGGATGCTGCTGTCACAGGACCTTAATGCAGAGAGTCCTGTTATAATTAATGTAGAAAATGAGGAAGGCCTACTCAGGCTTGACGTGTTCAGTGTTACATGTTAAAGGAGAAATACAGGCCTATGCTCTCTTTGGTAGCAAGATAGAAAAAAGAGCACACATTTTATATATTTAAGGCAACACATTTTGCAATCTGGGGGTCCAGTTTACAAGTAATGGCATATGGGCTTAACAGATTGCAAATGCCTAACTTAAAATGAGCAGGAATTGTGGGGGGGGGGCATTTTTAATTTTTCATCTAAACTGGGCCAGCGCCCCATTAAAGGATTGATTGAGATTTACAAGTCTAAAGTATTACCTGCTGCCATATTTGGGACTAGGCTGGTCTCTGGGGGTACACTCCTAGCACTTCACTTCAAGCAGAAGAAAATACCTTATTAAAATGGCGGCTTTGTTTGCTTGTCTCAGCCCCATCCTTGATTGTGCATAAAGAGGTGGGGTTGTTTTATTTGGAGGATTTCCTTTTACTGAAACCAGTATTGCTCTGGCTCGCCATCTGGATGAAAGACGGAACCAGCTTTACTAAACTGATTATACTTGATTGTTTAAAATTGGATTATTCATCTGGTATTCCATGACTGGCCTATATCGCTTCTATGTTCACGTCTATGTTGGATTTGGCAGTGAGGGTGGAGCCATAACAGGTACTAGCATTAACTAAGAGTCACATTAAGACCACTTCTTTACTGCATAGGTCAGAAGTTTGACTTTGTGTAGAGACAAAAGAAGATAAAGGTTGCTATGTATATGTCCTTGGAGGAAAGGGAGGAGGTGTCAGGAGTATTTGATGTGTTTTAACATTAACTAACCCTAACTAGACTTATATGTGGTAGGGTGCATCATTTGGTTGCATTTCCGAAGATGAATACTTATCCTTCTGACAAAACTCCTTGTCTTTGCGCGGAATGAGTAAGCAAAGTATACCGCACTTTATTTTATTCTGTACGTTTTATAATGAATTGTGATGTCAATAGTTGAAACCCCTTTTTATTATGGAGAATATAAGAAGCTATAAAGATGCGCTGACTTTTCTGATTGCACTAAATGGTCAATTTGTGTGTTTTAGTGGTGCCCTTTTTATCTTAAAAGCTATTTATTCAAGGAAATGTATTGTGTTAGAGACTGTTATATGGATGTGATGATATCTTAAAGGATTTTATTGTTCCTGTGCATTATATTGCTTGAATTTCTTTTACAATTGTCTGTGCCTTTATGGCAGTTTTTCCTTGCCAAATAAAGTTCTTGAATTTAGCACAGATGGAGCTTCAGTAGTATAGAGTAATATAATTAGGCAATGGAAGGTCACAGGCCCGCTTGCAAGAATACGTATCTGAGAAACTATGTAGATAAGGCAGCAGAGAGGCATAGAATAGGTGGGAGGTTAGGCTTTGCCAGACAGCAGATGTGCAGGGAGTATAGTATTGTTAGGCTTCAAGTATGAGACAAATCAAGGACATAGCAGTGGTGTGCAAGCATAACTAATTATAACATGTGCACCTGAATCGTATTTCGTAGACACGTGACTAGCTGTTTCTGAAGAAAGTATAACCTTTTCATTATAATGCAGTGCTTTAGCAGATGTTTATTTACCATGCAAATGCATGATGTCCTTACAATAAGACATGTATAAAATATGCTGTCTGTTGCATTGGAAGGCGAAGCTTAGATTCCAGTTCCACAGAGCTGGTCTTCCACATGCGCGCTTGCTTTTTTTTTTACAATAAAGTCTGTACTATTTTGCTAGTAGAATTTGTATCGTCTTTTCTTCCAATCAGCAACAGTTCCATGCATCTCTCAGCTTTTGGCATGGGTCCAGCTCGCCCATGCCAAAAGCTGGCCATGACTCCGATGATTAAAATAATTTAGATATGGCCATCAACTAATTTCACGCTTGCGGAGAGGACCCTTCAATACATAGTGTCTCTCTATTGACAGTTTGGTCCTATTCATATCTTTTTTAGAGAAGCCAGTTCATTCTTTTTCTGTATCTTCAGCAATCCTCTAATGATTGGTGATGGGGAAAGTCCCTTCCTCCTTCGCAATGGGGGGCAGTGATCATAGGCAGCCTGCAGACTTTGCCTTGAAACTTGTACAGTTGTTGTCTGCCCAGAACCGCAGGCGTCCTAGCGCACATAGGGCCCACATCACGACGTCAGTTGGAAAGCATTCCGACGACTTCTTGTCAGAATCAGCTCTGACTGACTCGGGTTTGGCGAGTCCAACTGACCGATTACGATGTTGCCGAACACCGTTCAGTCAGACTCCCATTGAATTCAATGGGAGCCTGTGTTACGACTGACAACACAGTCTCCCATTGAGAAATGGAGTGGTTCCGGAAAACCTTGCACCCTGTTGCAGGCACCCCATGGTGCCTGCCACACTGTGCATGTTTCTAAAGAGGATCCCGTGGGTAACCCTGTGGGCTTCAACCAGAGGCATCAGGGTGAAGGGGGCCTGCTACGGGCCCCCAAAGTCAGTTTCTGACAGCTGTTTCGTGTCTGACAGACCAATCCGAAAAGGCTGTCCGATTCCATCACTGTAATATATCGTCGGAAACGCTGTCCATAGACCTGTACGATTCGTCTCTGACCGACTCGGAGTCTCCGAATGCTGGTTGGAACCGAGCCGGGAAGTCCAAATGTTTACCTTCTATTGCACTCAGTCGGTCGGGAATGTTTCTGAGTCGGTCGGAAACATGGGTTCTGACACAGGTTAGGAAATTCTGAATTTCAGTCGGAGCCTTTCCGACTGACATCGTAATGAGGCCCATAGTCTCTCGGCACTACACTGTGCACCATACTTTGTGCAAGAGGCACAGTGTGCATGTTTGTTCTTAGTGTATATTGACACTGTATTCATATGTAAAAGGAGTCAGTGTAGCACTCGTAAGGTTCAGTGGACAAACCTTCACTTTAAAAGTTCTACATCTCATTCCAGTCAGCAATAATTTATTTTGTTTTAATGCTCGGCCAACTGTTATATTGCTGTTTAGTGATAGGTTAAAGCTGCAAGCACTATCAGGAGTTATGTTTTCTTCATTTCAGGACACATGCTATATTTCACGATAAACTGTGAATTAAATAATAATAAAAAGTGACTTTGACTGTCTTAGCCTATGGAGGTGGCCTTGGTTTCTAACTGAAGCAAAAACCTAAGCCCCCTTACTCATAAATTAAAGCGTTTTAAAGGGAGTAGGAGAAACCTTTCACTACTACTGCACTTGTTTTTAAATAAATAATATTGATATTTTTAAAGCAGCTTGTAAGAATCACTAAAGGATTAAGCTATTTACTAGGTCCAGGGCAGCCATCAAGCTGTTGTAAATTGCAGGCTTCAGTCTCAGTTGGTTTCGTGCCAGCACTTCGAAAATAGAGTGAGGGATTTAGTGAAAAAAATGTGTAGGAATTTATTTTCGCTATTAACTGACATTGAAACAGATGCAACTTCCGACACATGTCAGCTAAAATAAAGCTATTTTTGGCTTTAACAGGTGGGTTCCACGTCAATTGTGTCTGTTGGCATGTATGCAACTTGCACCTTTTTCTAGATACATTTTGATGTGGGCATAATGACGAAATGCTTCAGAATTATCATATTTCTTTTTAGAGGAGGGCCAGCACTGAAAGCTTGAGCCAGGCTCCGGGGCCGTCTTAAGAACATTATAGGCCCCGGGCGAAGCAGTGCGCTGGGTCCTGCCTACATAACCACACTGCGAAAGAGACACCCCAGTTTAAATTCTGATGTCTCAGCTCGAAGTTCTCTTCGATCCTCGAGCCCAAAACAAGCTGAGCATTCTCAAACCTCATGCCCCAAGAAACACACAACATTTGGGCATATTTACAAGGCAATTGCACCACAGGAATGTCACTTTTATCAATGTTCATGTGGTGCAATGTCTTGCTCCATATTTACACTTCAGTGGCTTAACGCCGTTTTGTAAATACGGTACCCTTTCACGCAGTTTTCTGCATGAATTGGGCTCACAATGGATGTTGCTGTGGGCGTTCCACTGTAACACCCTTTGCTTTTTTATGCTGTCCCAGATTTACAAGGATGTGTAAATTTGAGGCAGTGCCAAAAACTGACGCCATGCGAAAGCAGGCATTAGATTGGCACAATGAGGAGAAATACTTCTATTTCTTCTCGTTTTTGCTTTTTTTTTGCTAAATGTGCTGCAAAATGCAGAACACATAGAAAGAGAAAAACACCATTAATGATTGTTTATGTGCAGGAAAGTGTCCCTTCCTGCAGATAAACAATCATTCCCTGCGATGTATGGCACAAGGGTGTCTCTGTTGGCACTATTGATTCAGAAAAGGGGGTGGTGATGAACAGAGTGTCTGAATTAAGCAGACCACTCTTACCCAGTCCAAAGATCAGGGCTTGATCCATCACCGTTATTTATCTCACTGCACCATCCCAGCTCAGAACCTGGCTATATGCAAATCAGTCTGTCCCTGGCCCAGTGCATCCTGGGAACAGGGCAGACTAAACTACCAAGCCAATTCTTCACCAGAAAGGAGACAAGCTACCGGGGACCGGTTTCTGGCATTTCAGCCGTCTTCGGCCCGGCTTGCTTGAATCCTGATGGTGCAGTGAGAAAGGGACTCATGTCTGAGTATACCCTGCCACACCTATAGTGGCCAAAACCGATTCAGAAAAGGGGGTGGTGATGAACAGAGTGTCTGAATTAAGCAGACCACTCTTACCCGGTCCAAAGATCAGGGCTTGATCAATCACCGTTTTTTAGCTCACTGCACCATCCCAGCTCAGAACCTGGCTACATGCAAATTAGTCTGTTCCTGTCCCAGTGCATGATGGGAACAGGGCAAACCTCAAATGCTCCGCCATTTCCTTGTAAATCTGCCCCCCTAACTTTTGATGTAAAACAGACAAGAGAAAAGTACCCATTTAGAGGCTGAACTGCACAAAGTCAAGTCAAGTCAAGTCAGAGAATTTATATAGCGCACTACATACCCAGAGGGTCTCAAGGCGCTTAGGGAGGGGAGGAGGATTACTTGTCAATTATCCACGTTTTAAGTTGCTTTCTAAATGCTAGGTGGTTCTGGGTATGGCGAAGGTAGGTGGGGAGTGAGTTCCATGTTTTGGCTGCCAGGTATGAGAAGGATCTGCCTCCCATGGTGGTCTTGTTGATGCGGGGTACAGTGGCGAGGGCTTGGCTGGAAGAACGTAGTTGGCGGGAGGGGGTGTAGAAGGACAGTCGTGAGTTGAGGCATTCTGGTCCGATGTCGTAGAGTGATTTGTGTGCGTGGGTTAGCAGTCGGAAAGTGATCCTCTTATTGACGGGTAGCCAGTGGAGGTCTTTCAGGTGGCCAGAGATGTGTTCGTTCCGCGGGATGTCTAAAATGATCCTGGCTGAGGCATTTTGGATTCGTTGGAGTTTCTTCTGAAGTTTAGCGGTAGTACCTGCGTAGAGGGTGTTTCCGTAGTCCAGTCGGCTCGTGACCAGAGCGTGGGTGACCGTTTTCCTGGTTTCGGTGGGGATCCAACGAAATGTTTTTTTGAGCATGCGAAGAATGTTGAAGCAGGATGAGGATACGGCGTTGACTTGTCTGTTCATTGAGAGTGCAGAGTCCAGGATAACGCCTAGGTTCCGTGCGTGGTCTGTCGGGATGGGTGCTTTTCCAAGAGCTTCCGGCCACCAAGAGTCGTCCCATGCAGAGGGGGATGTACCTAAGATGAGGACTTCTGTTTTATCTGAGTTCAGTTTCAGACGGCTTTGTTTCATCCATTCGGCGACTTCTTTCATTCCTTCGTGTAGATTTGATTTGGCGGTGCTGGGGTCATTGGTGAGAGAAAGGATCAGTTGAGTGTCATCCGCGTAGGAGATGATGTTGAGGTTGTGTTGGCGAGCGATGGCCGCAAGGGGGCTCATGTATACGTTGAAGAGGGTGGGACTGAGTGAGGATCCTTGTGGTACGCCACAGATGACTTCAGTGGCCTCGGATTTGAATGGTGGAAGGCGGACTCTCTGGGTTCTTCCGGTGAGGAACGAGGTGATCCATTCAAGTGCTTTTCCTTGTATTCCGATGTTTCTGAGGCGTTAAAAAAGGGGGCTGTGGCAGACTGTGTCGAAGGCTGCAGAGAGGTCGAGGAGGATGAGGGCGACTGTGTCTCCATTGTCCAGTAGACTTCGAATGTCGTCTGTTGCTGCGATGAGGGCGGTCTCAGTGCTGTGTTTTGCTCGGAAGCCAGATTGTGAGGAGTCGAGGGATTTGTTGGCTTCGAGGAAAGCGGCGAGTTGGTTGTTGACAGCTTTCTCGATGACTTTGGCTGGGAAAGGAAGGAGCGATATGGGGCGGTAATTTTTGAGTTTGGTGGGGTCCGCTGTGGGTTTCTTCAGAAGGGCGGTGAGTTCAGCGTGTTTCCAGCTTTCCGGGAAGGTGGCGGAGTTGAAGGAGCAGTTGATGACGTCTCGGAGGTGAGGTGCTATGACGGAGTCTGCTTTGTTGAAGATGTGGTGAGGACATGGGTCAGTGGGGGATCCTGAGGGGATAGAGTTCATCAGGCGGATGGTGTCCTCAGTGGAGATTGGGTTCCAGTCGTTGAGAGTGTTCAAGGGGGGAGAATGTTCAGCATATGGTTGGGTGGGTTGGTCTCCGGGTTGGTTGTCGAAGCTGTTGTGGATGTCTGCAATTTTGTTGTGGAAGAATAAAGCCAGGGAGTCGCAGAGGGCTTGAGAAGGGGTGATGTCGTTGGAGTTGACCGAGGGGTTGGTAAATTCCTTGACGATGTTGAAAAGTTCCTTGCTGTTGTGGGCGTTGTTGTCTAGTCGATCCTTGAATGCTGTTTTCTTGGCCTTTCGGATTAGTTGGTGGTGTGTGCGGGTGGCGTTTTTGAAGGCGTCCTTAGTGCTAGTGGTAGGGTCTTTTTTCCAGGCCTTTTCAAGGGAGCGGCAGAGTTTCTTGGACTTCTTAAGATCATCGTTGAACCATGAGGCCTTCTTGCTGCCCTGTTTGCGTTGACGTTTTTTCAGTGGTGCTAGGATGTCGGCGGTGTTGGATAACCATAGGGTGAAGTTGGCGGCGGCTTGGTCTGGGTTAGAAGAGTGGGCTGGGGTGTTTAGAAGGAGCGATGAGGAGATCTGGTCGATGGTGATTTTGTTCCAGTTTCTTTGCAGAGTTGGTTGGAGGTGGTTGGTGGGTTTCGGCTTGTTGTGTAGGTGAAGTGAACGCAGCTGTGGTCAGTCCAGAGGAGATCCGTAGTGTGGCTGAAGGAGACATGATTGCTGGAGGTGAAGATGGGGTCGAGTGTGTGACCTGCGATGTGGGTGGGGGAAGTGACCAGTTGTTTAAGTCCGAGGTTGGCGAGGTTGTCCAAGAGGGTGGTGGTGTTGCGGTCGTTGTTCTTTTCAAGGTGAAAGTTGTGGTCTCCCAGAAGGATGTAATCTTTGGAGGGGAGCGCGTGTGGAGTGATGAAGTCTGTGATGTCTTCACTGAATTTTGCGCGGGGTCCTGGTGGTCTGTATAGGAGGGTGCCTCTGAGTGTGGTCTTGGGGTCGATGTGGATCTGGAAGTGAAGGTGTTCAGAGTTGGCGAGGTTGGCGTCAGAGCTGGTTGAGATGTGGATGGATTTCTTATGGACGATAGCGATTCCTCCTCCTGTGTGGCCGGTACGGTCCTTGCGTGTGATCTTATAGTCTTCAGGGATGGCAATGGTGATGTCTGGGGCGGAGGAAGCGTTCATCCATGTTTCTGTAAGGAAGGCGACGTCTGGAGAGATGGTGTCTAGTAGATTCCAGAGGTCAATGGCATGTCTGTGGACCGAGCGGGTGTTGAGAAGGATGCATTGTAGGTGGTTGGGGTCGGGAATCTGTGGTGTGGTCGTAGCGGAGATGTTGTCGGTGCCGATGAATTTGCAGGAGTAGCAAGAGAAAGGTCCATGGGAGTGTCCAGGAGTGGCTTGGACGCAGTTGGGGGCTCGACCGGGGTTAAGGGCTAGGAGGGTGGCGGCATCGTAGGTAATGCGGGATGGCTGGGCAGTGCGAGGGACAGGGGGTCTGGCGCTGGGCGCGGTCCAGGCGCGGACGGGCGTAGACGGGCTTACCTTTGGCGCACCTTCGGCGCGGGTTGGGCGCGATCGCTGCGCGTAAACGCTGCGCGCGGGAAGAACTGTCATATATGGATGGTGGGGGGGGAGGGGAAAACCTGGAATCAATCCCAGCTTCCTCACTTCACCAAATTATTTGATCCTTGACAAATATTTTATTGCACAGCTCTTCTTTTTTCCAATATCATTCATGAGAACTGTTTGAAATACATGTGCACGATGTTGGGTGAACAAAACGCTCTTGTCTTTGACTTAATACATTAAAGTAATAAGACTCTAGGCCCCTTATAAAGTGCGCATGGCAACTGACTTTCATCTTAGTGTGCTAATGGCATTGTTGATGGGTGGGGGACATGAATCTTTCTTCATTCATGCAATCACTTGTAATAAATAACTCACAATGCAGTGATAAAATCTGATGCACCATGGTGAAACTCTTCTGCATGTTAACGAAATGTAGTTGTGTGAATTTTGAAAAGTCTTCAACATGTTTTTTACCCGATGCTTGTGCAGTGATTTATACGCCAGGTATTTTCAGAGCTCACCTGGTGCATGGTGGGCTCGCCCTGGAAAGTTCTTCG
This sequence comes from Lissotriton vulgaris, assembly GCF_964263255.1. Taxonomy (NCBI): domain Eukaryota; kingdom Metazoa; phylum Chordata; class Amphibia; order Caudata; family Salamandridae; genus Lissotriton; species Lissotriton vulgaris. Next base: position 300,133,507 of record NC_141695.1, read on the forward strand.
CACCCCACCTCTATTTATTTTCAGTGGTGACCAGCACGACTTGCAGGTGGCAGGACAGGCACAGGGTGAGGCAAGGGGGCGCAGGCATGAGGTAGTGCAATAAAAACCACAAAAATGTACACACCTACCTTGCCACTGGTCCTGACGCTGAGTCTCAACTCCTTGCTCCTGCTCACCTTGAGGGACAGGAAGCCAGACCCCCCTGACCAATCACAACGCTTCAATGCAGCCTTGTGATTGGTAAGCACCCATGCTCCCCTGACAGCATCGTGATTGGTTTTGAGTATCCTGTTTCGACGCTCAACCAGATGATGGGGGCCTAGCTTGTTCTCCACGCAGGCTGTAATGCAGCCTGTATTGATAATGGGGAACGTGTGCATGACTGGTTTGGGCGTCCGAGAGGGTCTACGAAACAGTCATTGCACACTTGGAGTGGGCAAACCCCTACTCTCCTGCCCTGCGCCGTGAGCAGAGTAGCCCTGCCCACCCACTAAAGAAGGAAAATAAAATGATAATAACTGATAGTTAAATTCATTTTATATTTCCTTTCCTTTACGCTGCTCAAAGCAGTGGGGTGACGCTCCTCTGCCATAGTGGTGGAGCCGCCACTGTTTATTTTTCGAGTATTTATTCTAATTTTTTTCTGGAAATTTTTCTTAGTTCAAAACATGTTTGTATTGCTCGCTTTCAAGACCAAGGATGTGTCTTCTTCCGGCCCACAATGCCTCTTCCCAATTTGTTTGGAACTTTGTACAGAAGGAGAAAGCGTTATAATTCAGTTCAGTCACCCGCGAAAAACAGCTCAGCCTGCTGTACTTTTTAGATTCTTAGGGTCTCATTTACAAGCCCATTGTGCCGCCGGAGCATCACTTTTTTAGCTGCAGCGGCGGCGCAGTGTGCCTGCCCACATTTACAAGGCCACATAAAGTCATCTTATGTGACTATTCATGGCCTTGTAAATATGGGTCCCTTTCACGTATTACTCTGCGGGAAAGGAGATTTCCAAGGGTGTTGCTGTAGTGTTTCCCACGCAACATCAATGGAACCTGACACATACCCAGATTTACAATTGTGTGCCAGCGCAGGGGAAAGCACACAGATGTGTTGTATTGTTGTTAATAGAACATATCCCTGTGCTTTTAAAATGACACACCTGGGCACAGCAAAATGGCTTGTGGCACTGCACCACGTAATTTTGTAATAAATGTGACCCTTCAAATTTAGGAGAGTAAGCAGCAGTTTTGAATATCGCCATTAATTCACATTGTTTTCCACCTTCTTTAGATATGACTTTGTCTATATGCAGGGGGTTTGGTTGTTTCCTAAGAACTAGTGAATGCTTTGGCAGAAGAATTTGTGCTTTGGAAAAGTAAAGTAATTTGCTCAGGATCACAAAACGCAGCCACGCATAAGCAACATTAAAAAACAGGCATCTTGATTTGACAGTACAATACTGAACTATGAGCCAACATTGCCTGCCTCTTTTAATGTCTCAGTTCTAAAGTATTTGGTGTAGTGCATGCCATGACTGAGGTGCTATGCCGAGTGCTGATACTGTAGATTAGTGATGGGCAGCACTTTCGCCCACTACTCGAATATTTGGAGTGCTACAAACCTGAGGTGCAGTGGTGTGGATTACTTTCCCACATCTGACATTCTGTTTCCATCCAGCACTGAAATACCATCAGAGCAGACATGAATGGTTTTACTTCGTCCAGGTCACTCTGTTAAAAAATACACTCAACACAGCTCGCCGACGCACCAACAAACATCATCAACTGTTGAAAGTGATTTTTGAAGAAGTGATCCTTCCTCCTCAAACACCACGTGGTCTCTGTTTTTCCAACCCTCTTCTCATCACTTCCATTGCAAGTCCTCTGGATAAGCCATCAGTTTTCATAAGGTGCATAGAAAAATTCACTTCACATAATGTTGAGGCACAAAATAAGAGTTTTCACTCACTGCATGCTTTGGTTTATATTACAGCAAATCAGCCCATTGGTGGCATGAGCAATTGGGTTGTTGTTTAAGTGGTGTGGTAACCCTGCTCAAGCAACAACCACAAACCCTGTGAGGGTGAACCACAATAGTCACTAAATTAACCTGTGCTTAACCCTCTGGTAGCTTTGCACAAAGCAGTCAGGCTTTACTTAGCGACGATGTGTAAAGAATTTATGCAGCACACAAACAGTAATAAAGGGAAACACAACACCAGAAAAATCCACACCAATTTAGAAAAATAGAGTCCATTTTAATAAATTATTTGATACGAAAACAACAAAAACTCAATCAGTAGAACAAGAGATATGAATTTTTAAAGTTTAAGGTAGAAACTCTTGACTAAAAAATCTAAGCAATAACCACAGGCATTTAGTTACACGAGACCAGATCAAAGTCAAAAAATATGGCCAACTGCAATGGACTGTGAGTCAGATACTAAAAGTGGATTGGGCCTGATCAGCACTTACCTTCAGACTTAGAATAAATTTCAGCAAAAAGTTGTCTAAGAAGGTCAAATTCACAGGGACAATGCTGTAGGTGGTGTCCGATCAAGAGGTATTGTCGGGAAGCCACCGGATGAAGTTGCGTAGAAGATTTTTGCGTTTGGACTTATTCTATGTTTGGAAGTCGAAAATCTCTGTGGGACGGGGCAGGAGGCTGTATCTGATGAGAGTTCCACGAGGCCCTATACCACTTTGGCAAAGGACCGCTGAACAGGATTTGCTGCAGCAGAGAAGAATGGAGCGAAAGCTGCTGCAAGGTCAGTCTGACCAGTGATACACCATGGGAGGATAGAGGAGCAGGTTGGTCTCAGTCCCTTCTTCGAACTCAGAACAATTTTAAGCCAAAAATGTTTTAAGTCCCTAGTTTGGATTTTGGCTATCTGTGCAGCTTTAACACCAGAACCAAGGGTTCAGGATTGGAGGGGCATCACTCGGGGGGTAGGGCTCACTCAGACTGGTTCCAGGTGTGGATTCAAGATGGTTAGAGCATTTTCTGTCCTGAGTCTCTGATCAGGAGGCCAGGTAACTAGGCATTGGAGTCACTCTGGTAATCCTGGGTGTAGCAGTCGAACAGGGATCAAACAGCAGAACAGGCCACTAGGGGTTCAAGGAGGGCTTCAGGCAGCAGAGGAGTTCTTCCAGGTGCAGCAGAGCAGCCCTCTGAAGTACACATCAGGCAACAGCAGCAAACAGTCCTCTGAGAGTCCCTCAGCAGGTAAAGAAAGTGAATTTAAATGTGGGTCTGAGGGTCCTATTTTAATACCTGGTGCCTTCTTTGAAGTAGGAGAAATTTCTAGAGAATTCTATTTGAAGTGCTTGGAGTTTCCTGCTTCCCCTGCTTCCCCTGCCCTGGCTTCAAGCTGGCAGCAAGAACAATGTAGTGTGACAAGTACCTTGTGTGAAGGTAGGGCACAGCCATTACAGGTGCAAGTGGGGCTGTGCCCAGCTCTGTTGTCATTCTGCCAGTGATAACACATACAGCCTCACCTAATCCCTCTATTATGTGGCAGTCAGGGAGAAATAAACAAAGTCCTACTGCCAACTACACCCAGACATGTGACCCAGGAAAAGGCTACAGGCACCAAATAGCTAACGCAGGAAAATGCCAACTTTCTAAAATGTTCACCTGTTCCCAATCAAAAGTTAACAATGGTTTGCAGCCTCCTAACTACTTTGCAGGACAGACGGGTAAGGATCTTACAGTGAAAGCTATCAGACCCTGAGAATATTAGCCTCCCACAAAAAAATCTCCAGGAACACGAGGTTGAAATACCTCTAGTTAAATATGTGTGCATGATATGTACACCCTTACATAAAAGACACAGCATAGAATCTAGGTGGTTTATGAAGGTGAATCTAGCTACTGCCATAGATGTGGGCATTTGGGCACTGATTGTGGTCATATGGTGAGGTATTTCCCCCACCTATGACCCTATTGAAGGCAGCACTGGATGCCCCTGGCTCTACGCTTGGGCGCTCCTTAGAAACTTGTGCTTTGTGGGTTGTTCCTAAGGCTGAGCACGCAAAAAGTTGGCACAAGGCTTATAGACCTGGCCTAGTGTTAGCCAGAAGGTGCATAGCTATGACCTGGAAATCTGCAGTTGGTCTGAGGGTTCAAACTTGGAGGGCCGACGTGACCCAACGGGTGAGAGCTTAGGAAAGGGCGCTGGTCAGGGAGGAGGAGAGTGGTGTGAATCCGCCCTATAGCAAATTTATCGACTGAGGTGTTGGTAACGAGGGAACACCCAGAGAATGGCCCCGGGGAAGACCCGGAGATGAGTGATGACTCGCTTGGGGAGGGTGAGGTTGGAGCACTGGGGTACTGAGGAGAAGGGGTAGTTGAGAGATGAGCTGGGCAACACCTCTAGGATTTCAGCTCTGGTACACTGTTCAGATGTAGCAACCGGAGGAGTACAGATTCCCTCGCTCAACATACAGGACAGACGATGTAGTGTTGGCCGGAGGGGGCATCTGTTCTGACACCGGGAGGGAACCACCCAGAGGTGGAAGTCCAGCCCCTCACCCCAGCCTGTTCCCCTGATAACGGATGGTCACTTCTTACCTGTACTAGCTGTCGGCGGCACAAAGTTGATTCGATCCTTTCTCTGTACATGTTTACCCTGCTTCCCTGTATTTTTGTTTTTGCTATATTTTCCCACTACTTGTTGTATGATTGGCACTTCACTTTCCCTCAAATGTAATATTATATCTTTCAAGGTACTGTCTACATACCCCCCTTCGTAAAAGCAAGGGGATATTTTCTGAGACCAGCAACTGTGTGGATTGATGGTAATTTTTAACATGGCCAATCTAGAGAGTTAACCATTGAAAATAAGTTTATTTTGCGCTCCAAATGTATTATTACGTGACACACTGCTGTAATTTGTAAAAGTGTAAAATGCCAGTGAACTGACCTTAAAGAAAATGGGCTTCAATAAGTGCTGAAGGCCCACTAGTAGCATTTAATGTAAGGTTCTGGGTATATGGTATACCACTTTACTAGGGACTTGTAAGTAAATTACATATGTCAATCACGTGTAAGACAATTGTACCATGTTTTAGGGAGTTAACACACTTGTTAACAGTGGTAAAGTACACAGAGTCGTATGCCAGCATAAACGTATTCTGCAAAATAGGAGGGTATAAGTAAAAGGCTTGGGGGAAGACCACTCTATGGCTGGCAGGTCTACCAGGTGGCATAACAGGACAGGCTGGTGAAACAATTTACTGACTTATAGAAATGTTTCGTTTTAGAAGATACTTTTATCAAGAAGTGAAGAGATTGCATTTGAATTTTCCTTGTCATTGGGCTGCTAATAAGAACAGATCTCAGCATCTGAATTGTGTACATTAAAAGAGTAAATCTCAGTGCAAGAACCAGGACTTGGAATTCTTTTGTTAACAGCAAGGTTCAGGCGCCACTGTTAGGAACCACAATGTATGCAGCTGCTGCTATCTGTGGATGCCAGTGGCTCAGTCTAAATTAGCTGACTGATGAGGAAGATAGCTGGCAGAGCTTACATGTTGTACATTTCAGGCTGGCATTAAATGCTGCCACTAAACGTTGTGTGTTGTGCAACGTAGAGCGCTACTGAATGCAGCTGCCAGTGTTTGAATGTCACAACTGAAGACTGTTGATAAATGCAACTGAGAGTGCTTTAATGTAATACATTGTAGACTGAGGCTGACTGAAGCCTCGGTGTTTGTGTGTCGTAAATTGCAGACTTGTATCTATAGATACATATTACAGGCTGGCACTGACTGCTGCTACCAGTAGCTGTACATCTTACAGACTGGTGCTTCCAATGACATCAGGTCTTACAAGCTGGTGCTGACTGCCGATACCAGGGGCTGCACGACTTACAGGCTTGTGCTGACTGTCACTACCATTGACTGCACGTCTTACAAACTGGCGCTAATTGTTGCTACCAGTGACTGCAAGCCTTACAAGCTGGTGCTGACTGCAGATACCAGTGACTGCATGTTTTACAGGCTTGTGCTGACCGTCGCTACAAGTGACTGCAAGCCTTACAAGCTGGTGCTGACTGCAGATACCAGTGACTGCATGTTTTACAGGCTTGTGCTGACCGTCTCTACAAGTGACTGCAAGCCTTACAAGCTGGTGCTGACTGCAGATACCAGTGACTGCATGTTTTACAGGCTTGTGCTGACTCTCACTACCAGTGACTGCAAGCCTTACAAGCTGGTGCTGACTGCAGATACCAGTGACTGCATGTTTTACAGGCTTGTACTGACCGTCGCTACAAGTGACTGCAAGCCTTACAAGCTCGTGCTGACTGCACATACCAGTGACTGCATTTTTTACAGGCTTGTGCTGACTGTCGCTACAAGTGACTGCACGCCTTACAAGCTGGTGCTGACTGTCGGTACTAGTGACTGCACATCTTACAGTCTGATGCTGACTATCTGCACAGTGACTTCATGTCTTGCAGTCTGGTGCTGAGTACCGCTACCAGTGACTGCAAGTCTTACAAGCTGGTGCTGACTATCAATACTAGTGACTGCACATCTTACAGTCTGATGCTGACTATCTGCACAGTGACTGCATGTCTTACAGTCTGGTGCTGAGTACCGCTACCAGTGACTGTACGTCTTACAAGCTGGTGCTGACTATCAATACCAGTGACTGCACATCTTACAGTCTGATGCTGACTATCGGCACAGTGACTTCATGTCTTGCAGTCTGGTGCTGAGTACCGCTACCAGTGACTGCACGTCTTACAAGCTGGTGCTGACTATCAATACTAGTGACTGCACATCTTACAGTCTGATGCTGACTATCTGCACAGTGACTGCATGTCTTACAGTCTGGTGCTGAGTACCGCTACCAGTGACTGTACGTCTTACAAGCTGGTGCTGACTATCAATACCAGTGACTGCACATCTTACAGTCTGATGCTGACTATCTGCACAGTGACTGCATGTCTTACAGTCTGGTGCTGAGTACCGCTACCAGTGACTGCACGTCTTACAAGCTGGTGCTGACTATCAATACCAGTGACTGCACATCTTACAGTCTGATGCTGACTATCTGCACAGTGACTGCATGTCTTACAGTCTGGTGCTGAGTACCGCTACCAGTGACTGCACGTCTTACAAGCTGGTGCTGATGGCAGCTATCAAATTCTTCATATATTTCAGATGGGTGCTGAAAACATCTATCAATAGCTCTATATATTACAGACTGGCACTGCATGCTGCTACCAGAGACTGCACGTCTTGCAGGATAGTGCTGAAAGCAGCGACCAACGTTTCTATGTATTACAGAATGACCCAGGATAGATATAGCTGCCTTAAAGAAAACAACTAGGTGCCACCAGTGTAACGAGGTGGGGCATTGGAAACGCGAGTGTCCCTATAATGTTGAGATAGGAGACCAAGAGGTAGAAGAGGAAGAGACCCAGAGTGCGCCTACAAGAGGGATAACGCAATACCAGGGAAAGGTGCTCAAAGGGGGGGGGGGCCTCCTCCCCGAGCCCAGTTCCCGCAGGCACCCAGAGTAGGGACTATGGGTAAGACATATAGACAGATGCCCCTGTTTGTCGGAGGAGAGGAATGCTATTATGTGGACCCACTAACTGGACAGAGAGTGGAAAGGGATGACTGCACCCTCGGGGCAGCTCTGGAGGTAGACCAGAGGGGACCCTATGTTGAGGCCGAAGTGGCAGGGTTCCCCACGACATTTCTAGTGGACACAGGAGCCACCCGATCCACGATCAGATCAGCCGCAGTTCCAGGCCTGCCCATGTCTGGAGAGACCATACAAGTGGTGGGGGTCGCTAACAGGAGAATGACCAGTCCTCTGACTGAACCCGTGCAGGTGAAAATAGGGAACTACAGTGATGAACATCAGTTTGTGGTTTGCGATTCTAGTCCTGTATGTCTGCTAGGAAGAGACCTTTTGTGCAAATTGAATTGCACCATATATTGCACACCACAGGGAGTGGAGGTATTGACTAATGACGATGATGCTGACTTTAAAGTCGCCAATTCCAGAATATGTGTGGAATTGTATCCCACTCTGACAGTAGACGAGCTCCCCTGGGATCTGAGAGAGACAGTTGCTCCAGAAGTGTGGGATTTCACTGGGGAAGAGATTGGGTTGGTGAAAGGGGTGGACCCAGTGAAAATTGTAGTGAAACCACATGCTGAGTTTCCAAGAACACCTCAATATAAATTGACTCCAGAAACGATTGCAGGCATAAAACCCGTGATTGAGTCCATGATTAAGCAGGGAATACTGAAAGAAATCGTGGGTAGTCCATGTAACTCCCCGATTATGGGTTTGCAGAAACCAAATGGGAAATTCCGGATAGTGCAGGACCTCAGAAAGATTAATAACATAGTCGTTTCGTGTTGTCCAGTGGTACCGAATCCATCGGTGATACTGTTTCAGATACCGTTCCAAGCAGAATGGTTCACTGTAATTGATCTTTGTCAGGCTTTCTTCTCGATCCCTCTGGACGAAGAAAGCCATTTTCTTTTCGCATTTAAGCTGGAAGGTCGCGTCCTAACATGGTGTCGTATTCCTCAGGGGTATACAGAGAGCCCATCGATCTTCAACCAGCTCCTAAAGAAAAATCTTGAAAGTCTAGTGCTGCCCCAGAGGTCAGTTCTGGTCCAGTACATAGACGACCTCCTTGTGGCGTCAGAAACAGAGGAAGCTTGCAGGGAAGACTCTATTGCTTTGTTAAATCACCTAGCTGAGAATGGGCATAAGGTGTCCCCGGGAAAATTGCAGTACTGCCTGACTGAGGTGCAGTACTTGGGACACAGAATTGAGAAAGGTAAACGAAAAGTGTCACCAGACAGGATAGAGGCCATCATGAAGATGAATGCGCCTAAAACACAGAGAGAAGTCAGGATGTTTCTAGGGATGGTGGGATATTGCCGACAGTGGATTGCAAACTTTTCACTGAAAGCAAAACCCTTGCAAAAACTGACGCACAAGGAGGTGAGTGATCCGGTACCATGGGACAAAGACTGTTTGATGGCGTTCCTACAGCTGAGAGAGGACTTGTGTCGGGCTCCGGCTCTGGGAATGCCAGATTACGATAAACCATTCTTGCTCTACTGTTGTGAGAGAGAGGGTTGCGCGCTGTCTGTGTTAGTCCAAATTCATGGGAATGCCCGTAGACCAGTCGCGTATTTCTCGGCTACTTTAGACCCAGTAGCCGCAGCGTTGCCCGGATGTCTCAAATCCGTTGCCGCAACAGGTGTCAGCATTGAAAGGTGTGAGAACATAGTTATGGGGCATCCGTTAGAGGTGCATGTGCCCCATTCTGTTGAATTATTGATGACCAGGACCAAAACACAGCATCTGACAAACAGCAGGCTCACGCGCTATGAGCAAGTTATTCTTGCTGCAGAGAACGTGACCCTCAGGAGATGCTCTGTTTTAAATCCTGCTACCTTGATGCCACTTCCAAATGATATTGAGGATGATGGTGAATGTACAGACCATGACTGCCTCGATGTGACTGAACTATGCACCAAACCAAGACCCGACATCGTAGATGAGCCACTGACCGACCCAGATGAAATTTTCTTTGTCGATGGCTCATGTGTAAGAGACGAAGTTGGGCAGTTGAGAGCAGCTTACGCTGTTTGTACAATTACTGGAGTAGTGGAAGCTGGGTGCCTGGAAGGAGTACACTCCGCTCAGGTGGCCGAGATTATTGCCCTGACGCGTGCCTGCCTGGCAAGCAATCAAATTCGAGTCACCATATACACTGACAGCCAATATGGATACGGGGTAGTTCATGATTACGGGCAGTTGTGGTCTCAAAGAGGTTTCATGACCTCTTCAGGCTCTCCCATTCGAAATGGAGAGTTTGTGCGCCTGTTGTTAGAGGCGTTGCAATGTCCAGCAGGTATCGCAGTTGTGAAGTGCACCGCACATACCAGAAATATGGACTTCGTGTCACAAGGCAATAGATATGCCGACGAAGTCGCGCGGTATTGCGCAGAAACAGGGTACTCTTTCACAGAGGTGGAAGTGGGTGGAATAAATGTAAGGACCGAATTAGCCATGATATTAGAAACTGTTGATACTTGGGACGAACTAAAAGACATGCAAGAAAATGCTCCTGACTGTGAAAGAGAAACATGGCAAAAGGCAGGATGTGTGATGGGTGAGGCCCATTTCTGGGTCTCAGCAGATGGCAGAGCAGTGTTGCCCAATGAGATGGTAAGCCCAATGGCCAGACACATACATGGTCCCGTCCACTTAGGAAGAGATGCTATGCTGAGAGTGTTTAGACAGACCTGGTACAACCCTAAGTTCAGAGTAGCAGCCGAAGCAGTGTGCCAGCGTTGTGTGACGTGCCAGCAGTTGAGTGTAGGGAAAAAGACACCAGTTGCACTGAGCCACATTGGGAGGTCAGGAGGTCCATTCAATCGAATGCAGATAGATTTTATTGAAATGCCAAGGTGCAGCCGCCTCCGTTATATCCTGGTGGTTGTTTGCGTTTTCTCCAGATGGGTTGAGGCATACCCTACACGTAGGTGCGACACCCTCACAGTAGCAAAGTTACTGCTTAGGGAGCTTATCCCGCGCTTCGGGGTGCCGGCCTCTTTGGAATCAGATAGGGGAACGCATTTCAACAGCTCGCTTGTGAAAATGATTTGTGCAGCTTTGAACATAGATCAGAAACTACATTGCAGTTATCGACCAGAGGCTTCAGGAATTGTGGAGCAAATAAATGGCACCATCAAGGCCAGAATTGCAAAGGTGTGTTCATCAACATCCTTGAGTTGGCCTGATGCGTTGCCATTGGTCCTTATGAGCCTCCGTAGTACCCCGGATAGGAGAACGGGTTTGTCTCCTCATGAAGTGTTGATGGGAAGAGCAATGAGGTTACCTTCTGTCCCAACTGCTGCACTGATTAGCATCACAGATGATATGATCCTGGACTATTGTAAGGGGCTGTCTGACGCCATTCATTCTGTGTCCCTTCAGGTGCAGGCTGCCGAGGTACCATCGTGCCAGGACCCGTGTCATGACTTGCTTCCTGGGGACTGGGTCCTGGTGAAAAAACACGTGAGAAGCAGCTGCTTGGATGTTCATTGGCGTGGGCCCTTCCAGATCATCCTGATCACGAACACGGCAGTGAAGGTGGGAGGCCTGCCCAACTGGATCCACGCGTCGCACACGCGGAGAGTTCCAGCACCTCTGGAAGACACAGCTCCTCTCTCGGATAGACGTCCAGCTGCGGACCGAGAAGCCATAGAGGGGGCTAGCCAAGCTGTAGAGGTGCCAGCGGAAGCGAGGAACGAGTCTGACCAAGCTGAGGACGGTCAGTACAGCAGCGAGACAGACGACGCTACTGAAGGAGAAAGTAGCTGGGAGTACGAGTCAGACGCTGACAGGTCTGACAGAGAGCGTGAACAAACAAGAAGAAGAAGGAGTAGAAGGGTACGTGGAGAAGCTGATTGGCCGCAAAGAAGGAGCTCTAGCCTGAGGTCAACTCTGGAGAGAACCCTTCCTCCGATATCAGAAGACTCAGACCCGGAAGAAGGTGCTCAGGGCGCTGAAGCACCGGAGTTGAGGAGGTCAAGAAGAGTGCGTGTACCTAGCAGAAGATACTCCACCCCTGAGTGGACATATCTGGCGACAGATGGCTTCGAAACCAGTGACAGGGAGGATCCGAGCGGTGGTGGTGTCCAGTTCTGAGCCCATCGTCACAGTGGAAATAAGACTGTTAGTACCCGGAGTCGAACAAGAAGGGTCACTGACATTCATGCTCCCCCGTCCTCCCCGCTTCAGCAAGTTAAAGCACATGTTTCTCACAGAATTGCAATTCCCCGATTTTGGTACAAAGATATCAGCCCAAGAAGAGCACAATCTTCGTATGGAAATATTGAACTTTGCTGTCGAAGCTGCAGGCGAGCGCCTGATAGTGGATGCTTAAAAGACTTTGTAAATAAGCGTGAAGAAAAGAAGATTACCTAGCGCCCAGGAAGCAGAGAATCTTAGGGACTTTCCCTGAGTGGATGGAGAAGGGCTAGGGTTGTCTATATTGAACTATTAAAGGACTTTTGCGAAGAAGGTTGTCAGCTTCCAGTTGTGTGGTTCTAAGGACAAAGGAGTAAAGGAGACTGTAAAGGAACGAAAAGAAAAGAACTTTGTGCTGAGTTACGAGAGAGCCACACTGTCTGACGAAATGGAGGCCGGCACCCAGAACCGCAGAGCGAAATGTATAATAGGTACACTAATAGTAGGGGTGATAATATTAATAGCTTTAGTAGTAACAGTCTCTTATGTAAAGGGACATGAGGAAGAGGCAAAGGTAACTGATGTGAAATCTGTAGAGGCGCTTACACCCACCGTTGCTGGTGAAAAAGGGGTAAACACACAAGAAAAAGCGTTATTAGCTGCAGAAGCCCGCAGGTTACACGTGGATGAGTCCCAAGGTGACTTTAGGTCAAATGCTTATGCTAAATTATTATATGAATACGTGGATGCCATGGAGGTCAAGGACTGTTACGTCTGCATGCAGTTGCCGGCGTCTGTAGATGAAGGCATTCGATATCATCACCTCCCGCTGACATATGGCATTACATGTAGCTTGTTGCTTAGTATATTTTATGGGAGAGATAGTTTTGAATACTATTTCTCCAATTATGATGCAGTGTTACCAGAAGTCCCAAATTATAAACAAATGAATAAATGGGATTACTGGAAGAGTGAAGACAGGTTAGCAAAGTTTTTCATTCCTTGGATTACCTTAGATACTTCACATGCCCGTAGAAATAACCTGACATGCAAGGTGTCAGAAGTCGAGAAAAAGTTTATAGGGCAGGTGGATGATCGAAATAGGAGACAAAGGATTTTGAAAAAATCAGGACAATGGAAAACAGATTGGACCGAGGAAGAAAAGGCACACAAGAGAAAAGGTAGTAGTGGTCCAATAGCTTTAGATAGAACGCAGAGAGGAAAGTTATGTCTTCACAGAGCCAAAACGTATTATGAAAATGTATACGTGGGAGAAGTTAGCTGTGAACATGCTTTCAATTTAGAGTACTACACCAAGGACTTCCTGAAGGGAATGCAAGTGATTCCAAATGTATATTTTGTATGTGGAAGAAATGCCTACGTGAGGCTACCTGATAATTGGTATGGCTCATGTTACTTGGCAATTATCTTCCCCAAAATATATCATGCCCAAGACTTAGAGATCATCGAGGGCAAGACATCATCGAGGGGAAGGAGAGATGTAGGAGGTGTAGAAATGGTTGGAGATGTCTTTGGAGCTGTGTTCCCTCTTCTGGGATTAATCCTTAATGATGTTAAAATTAGACGACTGGCAACAGTCGTAGACAGGTTGTCTGCCAGCACTGCTCAGTCCTTAATGCTGGTAGAAGGAGAGATGCAATCGATAAGGGCTATGGTTCTCCAGAACCGTCTTGCCTTAGACGTCCTATTAGCAAAAGAGGGCGGAGTCTGTAAGGCTTTGAAGGTCCAGGAATGTTGTACTTACATTCCAGACAATTCGAAGCCCCTTGAGAAAGTTATTAGGAACATAACTGACATTCACAAAGAGATCGAAGACCTGAGTAGAGAAAATGTCTGGGAAAAGGTGGGCCATGGAATAAGTGAAGCTGGAGGTTGGCTCACCACCTTAGGCAAAAGTTTTGTGTGGAAAATACTGAAACCTATCATCATAATATTGATCTGTGGGATCGTGTTATGGGGATTGGTGAGGGTATTCAAATGGTACAGAGCAAGAAGGTCAGAGAGGGCTCAGAGAAAACAGCTGCAGAGATTGGCTGCCATACAAGATAGTCAGTACCGGAGTCTGAGGGCTCTGGAAACACAGAAACGAGTTATGCTAGCAATCACTGCAGTTTAAATGTTAATGATGACCCCGAGAGGTCATCAAAGGGGGGAACTGAGAGAGCGCAAACTGACCAAAAATGTAGAAATACATCACACTTACACGTAGTAAGCACAAGTCATGAAGAGAAATGCCATGAGTGCTGATAGTATCCACAGTTATATTCTGAAATGTGTAGTTAATATAGAGATTTAAGTAGAAATGGAACTAATACAGAAATGTGTGAAACAAAATGGTTAATTAGACGTGATTATTCTTGAATCCATGTTGTGTAGCTGCTAAAATGTAAGATGGCATACGGAAACGCTGAACGTGGTAGGCCTCAGGGCCAGAGATAGGAGGGAGGGGGAAGGTGGTTCAATTTCACAACATGGATTGCACTAATGTTTAGTAATAATGAGTAGGCCTTGATTTATAGATGTGTTTACCGAATCAATAGAATAAGAGTATTAACATGCTAATAATTAAAGAAGAAGTTGAATACTATAAAAATGTTGTAGGGCTGGAAAGCTTTAACGTTGATGTACACATATTAGTCTGGGCCGGGGAATGTTGCAACGCGGTTGGAAGACCATGAGAATTGGGATTTGGCTGCAAATGTCTGTCTGGAAGAGAAAAGGGGGTATTCAATTATAAATAATATGAATAGAAGTTTGTTCAAGAAATGGACCAGACATGGAGGAGGGTTCCGGAATGTTTAAGGGGTATCAGCGGGCCGGAGAAGAGTCTGAGAAGCAAGGTCGACTCTAACCACAAGGCCTCATCATGGAAAAAGCCAGAAGCTACACCACGTGAGGGGCGTCTCACGAGGGGCGTCCTAAATGTTGTTGTATTTTTGTATTAGGGACAGCACCCCTGGGTGGAGTGAGAGCAGAAGCCTGTGGACCCTTTAGAGAGCGGATGGGTAGGCAGAGAGGGGTCATGACTGGAGAACTATAGGTTTTCACCAAGAGCTTGAGAGTGGGTGGCTTCCCTTGGGGGTCATTCACTGCTGACACCTTTTGATAGGTTGAGACCTGGTTAAGTAGGGATACCATCTAGATCAGGGTAGGGACAGCCTAACCTGTATTTTCCCTCCGGCTGTAAATGACTGATAGATTTCAATATGTGTCTATGCTGATAGCACTATTATTTTTAGAACTGGTGCTTGTAGTTTCCGTTGTTCGTCTGAGGGCTTTCAGAGAGCACATGTATGTAGTTGGGCCCGTGTATCTGGTGAATCTCATTTTGAGATGCTTGTACCTGCAACTTATCTTGACCTTATAATAAATCTTTGAAAGCTAGAAGTTGTTTGTGATCCTTTGAAGCGGAGTCCTTTATTGGGTGAACTAACTTGGTAAGAGATGCACTTTCTTCCCTCAATGACAGGCAATAAAGGTTCAGTCGACCAGATCGGGGTTTTAGATCTATAGTGATAAGGTATTGATCAAAATCTCGCCCTTCCATCAGTTTAGTACAGTATTGCCTTAGCGGTAGGGAATTTCAATAGGTGCCTGTGGGTTGGTTTTTGTCAGCTTATCCTTTCGGCAATGAAGGTTGAGAGGGTTCGAGAAGCCCTCAGGCTGCTCTCTGAGGCAGGGCGCTGTGATACCATGAGAGACAGTGCTGCAGCCACGCAAAAAACAAATTTGGACTTTGGAGGCTGAGCGATCTCTGTGAAAACTGCTTCTGTCTGGAACTCCATGCCTGAGCACATACGGAAGGCCAAGTCAGAAACTATGTTTAGGAAGGCTCTGAAAACTTGGCTTTTTGGCCTACCTTAGAGCTCTCACACTAGTCCCCTCCTGCTGTATCCGCTGCTAGCGCTGGGATCCTTCCGTTGGAGGTAGCTGGGCGCTTTGTAAACTGCAATAATAATAATAAAAATCGGTGCAGCTGCAGGGAGGGCATCTTCTGGGATGGCGGCTGCCGTTACCACCTGCTCGGTGCCTCGGGCCATGCCGCGGTCCAGGCAAGTTTGAGAGGACATAGGCACGCTCGCGATGGGGCCTTGTTAGCACAGAAAGAGAAAGGATGGGTGGGGCCATGATGAATAAGTGGCTCTTTGATAGATGGGAAGAAACAGGGGGAGCTCCCATATAAATGGCACAAAAGGAGAAAAAGGGTCCTGATGAAATGGCCAGAGGGCCCAAGCAGACAGAATGGTGACTGTGGGAGAAGGGAGGGACCTTGGGTATGTATGAGCAGGGGGGAGACAGGCTACAGGTTAGGAAAGGTAAGCAGTGCCCCCTTGGGGGAATTGATCTATTTTTGAGGGAAGAAAAACTAAAGGTGGTGATGGATGGAGCTTTGACAATACAAACACTCACCCCCAGTCAACTGATCTGGGTTTAATCCATCACCGTTCTTTAGCTCACTCCGCCACCCCAGTTCAGACATGGCCATATGCAAATAAGTCTGACCCTGTGCCTCATGGGAACAGTCCAGCCCGAACTGCCAAGCCATGTCTTTCCTGGACCGGAATCAAGCTTCCCAGGACCGGTTTCTGGCATTGGCAGTTCGGGATAGACTGTTTCTTTGAGGCACAGGGTCAGACTGATTTGCATTTGGCCTTGTTTGAACTGGGGTGGCTGAGTGAGCTAAAGAATAGTAATGGATTAAACTCAGATCAGTTGACTGGGGGTGAGCGTTTAATTTGCTCAAACGCTCCGACCGTCATCCCCTTTTGTATCGCTTTGTTCACCCTAAGTTGGCAGGGTATGCTCAGACGTGAGTCCCTTGCTCACTTGGCCACTGGATTCAAGATAGCCTGGCTGATGAGGATTTTGAATCCGAAACTGGTCCCAGGATGCTTGTTTCCGGTCCAGGGAAGACATGGCTTGGCAGTTTGGGCTGGACTGTTCCCATGAGGCACAGGGTCAGACTGATTTGCATATGGCCATGTCTGAACTGGGGTGGCTGAGTGAGCTAAAGAATGGTAATGTATTAAACCCAGATCAGTTGACTGGGGGTGAGTGTTTGATTTGCTCAAACGCTCCGTCCATCATCCCCTTTTGTATCGCCTAGTTTTGAGGGAAGCACTTGACGTGAAAGGGGATTTACGCCCTTCTGGTGGTGGGCTTGGGCTGTTAAGCTCAGGAGTAGAAGAGGTCAGTGAGGACTGGGTGGGCCATAGTCAGGACTTCTTTGGGGATTGAGGAACCAGTGACATCAGATATGCTGGGTCCACTCACAAGGGGAATATGGGTGGTTGGGTGGGGGGGCTGGCCCCGGTAATTGGGTTCTGAAACAGATAAGAGGGAGGACCTTACCGGCCCCAGGGGACTTGCAAGGGGAGGACCGCCACTTAAGGGACACAGGGTGGACGAGGTTAGGCGATAGTGGCAGCCCTGCTCGAGTGAAGTGTTGGTGAGGAGTTGGAGGTGGAGTGGGGGAACTCCCCAAAACGTTGCAACGTATATGTTAGCCAGGATAATAGGAGTCCGAAGGGGCCACAGACGAAAAAGCTGTGCAGTTTTTGGGGCAAAAGGAGGACCTAGAGCATCCAGGAATTTCTTCATGGCGCTGCACACTGGGCCTACTTTCTTCTTTACAGGTACGCGTGTGGCAGGTACTAGATCCGGGAGAGCACAGTGCGGCCATACACCCTGGGGGGCAGATATGGCATGACCGAGATTGGTCGGTTGGATGCAGAGACACATGGCAAGTAAAATTCCAGGTAGGCCTCACCACGGCACATGCAGGAGAGGAAGGGAGCATCTCTGTGCCAGAAACAGCATGGGCCCTGGCGTCCCACATTGGTGGAGTGCCTGAGTGAGTTTTGTACGCCCCTTAGGGAGTGATGGAGGTTAGCTCTATAGTTGGGGGCAAAGAGCCACAAGGGCAGGTGGATCGGTTGGTCATGAATGGGAAGAGGATGTGTTAGATTATGGAGAGAACAGTCTCATAGAGGGAGAGATTGGTGAGACTGACAGACAGAAAGCCCTGGTGCCGCCAATGGAGCGGGTGTGGGAGTTCAACTAACCCAACGTCTAGTGCTGTTTTTAGGTTCCTGTCCAAGTTCAGGGATACCTGAAGAACAGTCCAAAGGCGAGACAGACACATCCAATGGCAAGGTAGTAGGCTTCGGAGAGGGCACACTCCATATACAGCCATTTAAGAATGCCAGTGAAATGGGAGGTCCATTGATGGTCTCGACAGTGGTGGCTGCGAGTGTGAGTGGGTCCAATAGGCACACTAGAGTAAGGGTGAGTATGTCAAGGGCACTTCGGTCAGTACAAAGGACGTGAAAAGGGAGTGTGTAGGCACACGGCTGAAGTAGGGAACACTGGCATAATGGCAGCAAATTCTAAGGAAGCATCCATGAAAGTTGGGAAAGATGACAAACAGGGAGACAAAAGGAAGATGGAAGACGCAGTAGTGAAAGACAGTAAGGAGTTCAAGATACCCAAGCTCCTAAATACGGGGGTCACAAAGCCCCTGGGGAAACATTTAATGTTGTCAACCAAGGAGCGCATTTGGAAGGGCGAATATGTTGAAATGTTTAAACTACTACCTGGAGAGCTCAGGGCAAAGGAGGGCACAAAATAGGGGGCCGATGAGCTAGCTAAACATACGAGGCTACCAATTACCAACTGAAAACTGGACGGCGGTGTTCCTCATATAAGCCAGTGTATATTGCAAGAAATATCCAGATAGGAGAGTAACATTATTCAAATACATGGATGTAATATGCAAAGCACAGATATCCTTTGACGGTAATGCCTGGGAACAGTATGATGAGGAGCTCTGGGCACGCATGACATGGCACCCTGAAGGTCAATGGGAGTAGTTGGACACAGATTTATGGAAGCACATAATGGGCTCCTCTAAATTTGGGAAAACGATTTACATGATAAGTGGATTACCAATTGTTTACTTCCCCTTTCAGTCCCATCCCACCTGGGGAGGAGTGGGTAACTCCTGGAAGAACCAGTGAGGGCCTCAATGGGCATGTTCGGACTTGAACAAGGGCCTATGCACAAGGGAATATTGTAGATTCTGACATGAATGCTCTAAGTGCTCGGGGAGACACTGTTACAGGAACACTGGGGTGCATCAGGATCACAGCAGAGAGGACAGGGCTCACACTGGCAACAGAATGCAAGGGGAGCAGGATGGTCCAAAACGGGTAGCTGTGGGGGAAGGGTGGCACAGGGACTTCAGGGAAAAAGCTCAGACACCAGTTACCCTGTATAGACTTGCATTTATGCTGGGTTATTACCAAAACAGGGAGGATGTTCATACTTTATTGCCCACCGCATCCAGTCTCAGTAAGGTGCCACTGCACCTTTGGCAGTTCGTGACTTCACGGAGGGATTGGGATCACTGTATCATCTCTCTCAGGCCGACATTGAGTTTGGACCAAATGCGGGTGAAGCGTTGAGGACCCAGGAGGACAATTTAACTCACCAGCTTCTGCCTGCCAAGAACCGCAACCCACGCTCTCATTTTGCTCAGGGCCCACCTAAGGACACAGGGCTGGGAGAAAGGAACTTACCTGCAAGTCGCGAGAGGTGCATGCTGGTACTTGCAGTCTGCCTACGCAACTGCAGTACTGTTGGTGACTTTACTCCACCCACCTGAGCATCCACCAACGGAAGAACGATTGGGACTACTTTGCGGGTGCCTGTCGGGATTTGCTGTGATGGAGTAGGCATCTGAGGAAGGCACAGACCGAAACGCGTCATGCCATGGCTCCCGTGATATTAAATTTTCTTCTGGTATTCCCCGCTGTGTCTCTCCGATTCTTTCAAGTAAGGAATCTTTTGTGACTTTATTGGAAGGGTTCACATGGGGTTTCAGGTTGGCCTACACTGGACTGAGAGCATGGCGTTATGCAGATAATCTGAGGTCAGTTAGGTCACATCCACAAGTGGAGTGTGAGAAGAGCGAGATAAAGTAGTGCAGGAAGGGAAGATGGCGGGCCTTTTGATACTTGGACCATGGAGAACTTGATCTTTTCCCCGATAGGGATAGTACACAAGAAAGAGACCTGCTATTTCCGGCCCTTGGAGAACTTGGGGGCATATTATCAAGGCGGGCGAAATGAAATTATCGGCGCTTTAGCGGCCGTTATAAGCCGCTTAGCAGCGATAGTTTCATCGCCCTATTAGCAAGCTGTCGCTAACATCAGTTTTAGGTGATAGCGAGCGGTTTGGGGCCCGCTTTGCATGTCAGCGATATTTATCGCTAATGACATGCAAAGTGGGCGTACCCAACCTGGTAGCGACTAAAAACAGTCGCTAACATCGCTATCGCCTATTATCAATGCAGGCGTAGAGAATATCTCCAGAAGCTAACGCCTGCTCAGACCAGTTCATAGCCATTATATCCAATGGGAGGTGGATATTATGGCTAAGACCATATTGGTGTTAATGCGTGAATATCGCTGTATTCTCAGCAATATTCACGCATTTCGCCGCTATCGCCGGATATTTTATCGCTTTAGCGATAAACGTTGCTAATAGCACGTTATCTCTGCGATAATATCCGGTGATGCTTGGAGATAAAAAAACAACTCGCTAAGCCCATTTAGCGATAAATATCGCTAGTTTTGGTAATATGCCCCTAGATCTTTTCCCCGATAGGGATAGGGCCCAAGAAAGAGACCTGGCAATTCCGGCTCACACAACACTCATCATGTCCAGAAGGGCAATCAGTTAATGATTTCATTGAGGAAGACCTGGCTTTAGTGTCTTACTCAAAAGTGGATGTAGCAATGGCCATGGCAGAAGAAGCTGGGCCAGGAGCATTCATAGCTTCAGCTTGTTCCTGCAATGGCCTTTCATGCAGAGAATTGGTCACGAGACGGTGACAAACTATCTCGATGACTTTTTCATGGTTATGGCATCCGGTTTCACAGACTGCCAGCGGATGCTGGTTAGTTTTCAGGAGCTCATGGAGGCCATAGGGGTCCCTTAGGCCCCAGAAAAAATGGTGGTACCAGGGAATACCATTTCCTTGTGACAATGATAGCATGCCTCCCACAAGAGAAGTTGGGCATGCAGATACTAGAGGAAACAATGTTGGCAAAACCAAAAGTGACGGTTCGGGAGGTGCAATTGCTCTTGGGACACCTACATTTTGCATGTAGAGTGGTGAGGGCGGGTAGGACATTCTGCAGAAGGTGAGGCTTAGCATTAGCAGTGCTGTCACTTCCACACCATCATGTTACTTTGTAGGCAGAGGTTAAGGCAGATCTACGGATGTGAAGAAGTTTTTTTAAATCCTTCAATGGAATTCCGATGTGCACACTGACGGAGGTTGACTGGGCAATGCAAATCTTTTTGGACGCTTCAGGTGGCATAGGCTTTGGTTTATATTTGCTGGTGCACTCCTATATGGAAGAATGGGTGGATGATTGGAAGAATGGAGGACGTAGCATTGTATTTCTTGAGTTTTTCCCATTAATTGAAGTCACACTATGAGGCACCTGTTTACAATACAAAAAGGTACTTTTTAGAGTGGACAACATGGCTGTGGTGCAGGTAGTTAACAGATACTTAGTGACAGATGCACAGGACCTCAAGTTATTTTTCATGCTTGAATGTCCGGGACAGGATATTCTGTTTAGAGCGAGACATGTACTAGGTGTGGACAATGACATTCTTTCATTTGTCCCGTTCACAGTGGGAGAGTTTCAGGGGGTTGGCCATGGAGAAGAACAGGTAAAGAACTCAGATGACACTGGAGTTATGGACAGTAGGAGACAGAGGATGTGGCAACTGGTAATAGGGTCCTTGGCAGAATCTATGTGCAAGGCATTATGAACTCGAGAGCTCATTGCTACCAGAGGGAATGGCTGAGAGTTGAGGATGTGGTGCAGTTCATACTTCATCTGACGGAGAAAGGTTTATCCGGAGTTAAAATTGGTAGACATTCGTTTTATGGGGAAACTGTTGTGGGGTTATGCAATTTTGGCAGACGAGCTGGGTAAGAGTTTGTTAGGGAGCAGGGTAGGTCTGGACAGAGAAGGGAGTCCCTTTCTTTGCAGGTTTACTGTGGAGTGATTGAATGTCTGCCAGGGATTTATCATTCATGGGTATTGTTGTTTATCAGACTAATGTCATGGATTTTTTGGGAGCTTTCAGGGTATCATAGTTGGGGGGCAAGGCATCCAGGGTTTGCAGTGGAAGGAAGTTATCATTAGTCAGGAAGGGGTTGAAATTCGATTGCTCAGGTCTAAAACTGATCAGTGGTCACGAGGAACCACTGTAATATTACGGTAACAGGGGGGGTGGGGTTTGCCAAGTAGCATGGGGCAAAAAACTCAAGAGTCAGACAGAATGAAAGGAAGGGCTGGAATTCACTCCCCAACAGGCGGAACGAGCGACTGCATTCCAACTATTCGCAGTTTTGAGGAAAGCTGTGACAAGGTTGCGTTTGCCAGCCGCAGACTTTGGTACTCACTCCTTCAGGATTCGGGCAGCGACAGAGGCAGAGAGGAGAGGGTGGTCCAAGGAGCAAATAATGAGGCTAGGCAGATGGTTGTATGAATTTTGCCAGAGGTATTGTCAGAACTGACATTGGGAAAGTGGGTGAGTCTTTGTTAGAATGATGTGTTCACACTGTTTTCTTTTACAGGTTTGGCGCTGGGCCCCCTGTCTGCTGTCTAGTCAGTGTGGATTGTCGGCTTACCTTCATAAAATGGGGAGAATTGGTGGCAGGGAATAGTTCTTGGGGTAAGAATTTGGGTTTTCTTGATAGCTCTTTGTCCATAGAGTGGTTGGAGAAAGGCGGAATGAGGTGGCAGGAGTTGCTGGCCAGGCTCAACTCGTTGATGAGGAGGGATGCATGTCCGGATATCTTGATGACCCTGTGGAAACAGTAATAAATCGTCAGCATAAGAGGTGGGTAGAAAAAGGCAGTGGGTACCCTTTTCTGGTGGCACTTGGACCACAAGTATGTAGGTCTTTACTTAAGCTAGGTTGGTTAATATGGGTTCAGCAGGCAGAAAGGGAGGATCTTAGCGAACCCACACCGAAAGTCTTGAAGTTACTCATAGGAATATCAGGTTGAGCACAGGTTAATTAGTTCACTGCTAGACCGAAGGAGAAGTTTAAAGGGTGACAATAAGAGAGGTACAATAGGTCAGGATGTCAAAGTTGTGGGGTATGTATACGGAAGGTGGGGTATGGGGAGGGGGTATGGAATGTAGGTTATTGAGTGTATAGTTAGGCCTTAGGCCAAGGATGCTGATGTGATACGCACCTGTTTCAATAAAGTTGCCTTTTCCACTCATTTAAGAGTCAGTGATCTCAATGTGCCCCATTTCACCCAAATGCAGCAGCCAGCAGACTTCTGATGACAATAGCAGTCAGTACTTGAATGTCCTAAATACATTTTGGAGTGGTGCTGAATGCAACTGCCAATGTTAGTATGTTGGTGCCGACAACAGCCGCCAGTGTTTGGGCGTGGTAAATTACAGACTGGTGCAGACTGTAGCTGCCTGTGTTCAGATGTTGGAAATTAAAGACTGATATTATTTGTATGTTGTAGACAGCAGACAGGTGCTAAACGAAGCTCCCAATGTTAGTATGTTGTAAACTATAGACCGTTGTTGACTGCTTATGACAAAATTTCACTGTTTTCAACTGCAATCAATGCATGATTTTTTTTTAAACACTACAGCATACAAAAAGTGATTTAATCTCAGCCACTGGTAATTACTTGAGGCACAACCCAATCCTTCATTATGTTGCACACCATGACACCTCAGGGTGGACCCAACCAGTGGCATAACAATCAGTGGTGGCTCCTCTGCTCTTAGAGCAGTGAAAGAGGGAAAATAAAATGATAATAGCTGAACGTTAATTATAATTTTAAGCTTGGCTGCCTTGGGGCTGGATTAGGGTGTAGCAGGGCTGGCAGCTCAGGGAAGAGTGGACTGTGCACACTAAGGGCATCATTAGGAGGGTGGACAAAGTATGCCCGCCATCCTGCCGGTAAAAGGGACAGCCCGCCATATGTGCGGGGGTCATGTGAGGGACATTAGGATGCGCCCGCCACACTGGATGGCGCATCCTGCATTTTTTACATTGCCGCGCCCACCCCAATGCCCAAAATGCATGTCGTGCATGTGCATGCACAACGTGGCAGGCACCACGCAGTGTCTACTATGTTGTGCATGCACATTTAGAGGGGTACCATAGGTACCCCCTTGTGCTCCCCCATTCCCCTAACATTATGGGGGGCCGCAACAGGCCCCCAACATCCGCATGCCTTTCCGTGGCGGCAACGCCGCCATGGAAAGGCTCCCTCCTGCCTGCATCCAGATATGGATGGCGGTGTCTATCAGACACTGCCACCATATGAAACCCTTTTCTGCCCGGTCCAGCGGGCAGTCTTCCCGACCCCTGTGGGTGGCAGACGGGTTAGGATTTAGG
Source organism: Lissotriton vulgaris (assembly GCF_964263255.1). Taxonomy (NCBI): domain Eukaryota; kingdom Metazoa; phylum Chordata; class Amphibia; order Caudata; family Salamandridae; genus Lissotriton; species Lissotriton vulgaris. Next base: position 300,157,738 of record NC_141695.1, read on the forward strand.
GTGGATCGCCACCGCCATGCGGACAGTGGCAGTCCGCCCTACATCCTAATGGGCCCCTTTGTGCTTAAGACCATTTTGGCTCGGCCAAGCAGTCATGGGCACTTTAGATTTTCCCCACCAGGCTGTAATGAACAGCCTGGTGGGGAATATGCACAGGCTCCCCGTCACGATCTGTGCGCCGATCCATGGTGCTCAGACTAATCACAATGCTGCATTGCAGCGTAGTCATTGGCTCGGGGAAACCTGTGTGCCTGGGTGCTTCCTGCAACTTCTTACGGACCGGACTGTGGAAGAGAAGCAGAGATGGAGAGGCAACGGAAAAGGTAAGTTTGCTTTTTTAATTTTGTCAACCTCCACCCCATCTCCCTGCCCCACCACCCCTGTTCCCTGCCAGTTATCACTGATAACAATAGCCTCCCCAACCCCTGCCGTGTGGGGGGGCTGAGCTCAGACCCTATGGCACTGTGTATGGGCTGTGCTTAGAGCTCCTGACTAGGTCTGCAGCTTGGGGAGCCCCTCTATGTACTTTGCTCGGGGGCCCCCTCCAATTTCGTTGCATCACTGAACACAGCCATATGCAAATCACTCTTGACCCTGCTCCAATGGGAACAGTCCAGGCCAGGCCCTCCCTGAACCAGAACTCAAGCAAACAAGGACCGGGTTTGCCCTAGTAAGGACTTGTCAGCCAGGTAAAGCTTGATTCCTATGACAAACTTTGCGCGGCTACAGGTCTGGGCATACCCGTCCCACTTAGGACGATAGACTAAACCATACAAAATGTGATGGATTGAATGCTTGAATTAATCTCAGCCACTGGTAAATACTCGGGACCGCATCCCAATCCATTGTTAGTTTGCAAATCATGCAACCTTAGTTCAGACGCAGTCATATGCAAATCATTCTTGACCTTCCCCCAATGGGAAACAGTCCAGACCGAACTGCCATGCTAGGTCCTCTCTGAACCGGAACACAAGCGACTGAGGACCAGTTGCTTCCTAGTTTGGGCTCATCAGCGAGGTTAACTTGGTTCCAGTGACACAGTGTGCAGGGACCCACATCTGGGCATACTCAACCCACTTAGGGTGACATACTAATGCATACAAAAGTGATGGATTGAATTCTTGAAATATTTGCAGCCACTGGTAGCTAGGTCCAAACTGAGGTGGCTTGCTGTGCAGAATAAAAGTGGATTGGGATGAGGCCCTGAGTGATTGCCAGTGGCTGTGATTAATTCAAGCATTCCATCCATTACTCTTTGTATACTTTAGTATGTTGCCCTACGCAGGACAGGTATGCCTAAACGTGGGTTCTGTCAATACTATGTCACTGGAACCGAGTTATACCTGGCAGGTGAGCTCATAACAAGGGCGAAACCAGTCCTAGGCTGCTTATGTTCAGGTTCAAAGAGGACCTGGCTTGAACGTTTGGGCTGGACTGGACCCATTGGAGCAGGGTCAAGACTGATCCAATATACATTAAAACCACTAAAACCTGCCGCCCATAATATTTTTATAGCTTTAAGAGCCTGAAATATTCCGATATTGTTACACCTGTAGGAGTGGGATGATTAGTGGTTGTGTAGGCACTGTTGTTGGCAGCGCTGGCAAGGGCAATGGGCGATGCAAGCTGCAGTGGCTTCTTGATGAGGGCCCTGGCCCTTAATATTTCACAAATTAAGCACTGATTTCCGAGCAGAGGATCTGGATCCGTAAGTGAACTGCAACCCATTCCTTGGCACTTCCAGATATAACTCCCCGCCAAACAGTTGTGCATTAAGGAATGTGAGGAGCCAACGCATACATAATGGACCAGGCAAAGACATTGAAAGTGGATTCACTAGCCAGTGGCTAACTCGTGAGGACCTTCTGGACCCGGAAACCATGATCATTTTGGCTTAGGTGAAAATTAACCTCACAGTTGTGTTTTGATTCCGCTGAAGTTTAGTTGTTGCATAGCCTAAAAGATTAACATAAATTCTATTTAAATAATCGCGTTTGGAGGGGTGTGGCTACCCGCCGAAGAAGATGGCCGCATAGTCTCGGAGCTCCGGGGTCATAACAGCCCTTAACTTACTATCCGCACAATAATCTGCATTTTAGGAATCTGCTGAGGGGATCGCCCTGCATTGGAATACGAGCGGCATCCAACGGAGCAGTTCCGGTTCACTGCGGATGCCCACAGACATTGGAACCGTTTGATCCTGCAGTCTGAGACGAGGGAGTGATACGCGGAGGCGCGCTCATTATCAACGCCAGGACCTGAGCCGCGTCTACACCGACTCCGATCGTCATCCGCCTGGTGGCAACGACACATCCTTGCCCCTGTGCCGAGATGGCGGGCAGAGGGCCCAGAAATCAGACCGTCCAGAGTAAGCTAGACAAGAATGCTTACGACAAGGGACCCAGTACTACGCCACCTCGGCCTAAGTCACAGGAGGCCGATGGAGGGAAGAAGATCACCCTAGAGGACGTCATGAGAGCACTGACAAACGTCCAGGCGACAGTTGGCACGATCTCAACTGACGTTTCGTTACTGCGTGCCGACCTCCACAAAATGGCGGACAGGGTGAAGGAGGTGGAGATAGTGTCCAAATCTCTGGTCCAGGACACTTCGGACCTGCAAATGTCAATGGCCTGTCTAGAAAAGGACAACAAGATGCTTATGGAGAAACTGGACGACCAGGAGGGGCGAAAGGCGCAATAACGTTCGGATTATAGGCATTCCGGTATCGGAGGGGTCCCAAGCTATGGATCTCTACGTTGAAGACCTGATCAAAATCAGACTACAGCCGAAGGGCCTCTTCCATTTCTTCTCCATGGAGCCTGCCCACCGAGTCCCGGAAGAAAGGCCAAAGCCGGGGCCCCCCTCCCGAGACCTGTCCTGGCTTGCCTCTTTAACTTCAGGGACCGAGATGCCATTCTCCAGGCAGCAAGAATCTCCCCCCCATCCGGGTTCAGAACTCGACCATCACCTTCTTCCCGGACTACACAGCGGCTGTCTCCAGGAGGCGATGGAGTTTCTTCGAGGTAAAGAAACGACTCCGGGAACAGGAGGTGCCCTATTCAATGCTTTTCCCCGTGAAGCTGAGAGTGATGGATAATGGACAGACCTGGTTTTTTGATACGCCAGAGGCAGCGCAGGACTGGCTGGAGGGATGGCCTCCCGCAAACAGAAAAGATCGACGACCTAAACCGCACCGCTGCCGTGAAGGAGAAGACTCACCAGATAATCCAGGCCCTGAAAGCCAAGATACCCGACAAGACTTTACCCCGGAGGAGGAGTGAACATGACAACACTATAATGACTCCTTTGCATTGAGTGTAGCAGCATCCATTTTGTCTCCCCGGCGGAGTTGTTGTTCTGGACTGAGGGAGCCTGAAGGACTCCGAACTGGCTGTCGACTCATAGGACTCTTTCCCCTGATCGCAAGTATTGCAACTATGGGTGGGGAAGAGCGCTCTGCTGTGTTGGGTTGGCGGGCAGTTTTGAGTTCGCTGAGCAGGGGGCCAGGGAGGGGGGACGGTTTTTTGGGTGGGAAGAGTATGGTTGCAACTGATTATGTTGTTCCTATTGTTTTTCTAAAGGTTGTACTTTGGTTTGCCAGTATTTTTCACTACAGGCCAGCTTTATATTACATTGTGTTAGCTTTGCGGGATATTTGCAATATGGAATGTCTGACTCGCTTCCCCGCCGATACTGACTGAGATCAAAGCACAGGAGTTACAGGCTCTTCTTCCGGCCCTAACTCTGCTTACCTGGAATGTGCGTGGTTTGGGGGACAAGGTAAAGAGGGGTCTTGTGCTGCAGTATCTGAAATGCTGTGGCCCGGCGGTTGTATTCCTACAAGAGACACATCTGGTGGAGTCTGCAACCCGAGCGATGGACAGATGGGGCTACAAGATGGTGGCCCATGCTGAGTTCTCCTCAGGTTCAAGAGGAACTGGGATACTTATTAGAAAAAAAATTCCCCTTTTGGTGCACCAGACACGGGTTGATGACCAGGACCGATTTGCAGTGTTAACCTGTCAATGTGAGGGAAAGATGTTTAACCTGGTGTCTGTGTATGTACCCCCTGCACTCCATGCGCAAGCTCATACAGCTCTTACGTTATTTCTCCTTGCGCTACCTGCTGCGACACTCCTGATAGGGGGTGACTTTAATGACATCATTGATGGAGCCCTAGATAGGTCCCCTCCTAGGCTGGAACCGCGGGGTGGGTGACGACTTTTTGGTTTGGTGGAGGCCCTGGGCCTCATAGATGGATGGAGGTTCAGGCACCCACTAGAGACGAACTTCACTTTCTACTCCCCAGTACACGCCTGTCATACGCGCATCGACTATTTCCTGTTGTCTGCAGACGCACTAAAGGGACTGGAGGAGGTTGCAATACGACCGAGAGGTATCTCAGACCATTCTCCAATCCTTTTAACATACTCGCTTCGCCAGGTGGGGAGAAGACGAATGTTTCCGCTGCACGCTGGGTTCCTTCAGGTGGCCCCTGTCATGACAAGCCTCACACGCACCACTAAGCAGTACTTCCTGGAAAATCAAGGCTCGGGGGACTCCCCAAGTACACTCTGGGAAGCCTACAAGACGGTCCTGCGCGGGCAGGCGATGGCCTCGATCACAGGGCATAAGAGAGAACAGAGGGTGACTTTGGATACCCTTGAGATAGAATTGTCCACGGCTGTTGCATACCAGGAGACCCACCCGTCTCCGGGAGCGACACGTACAGTCCGCCTTAAGCAGGCCAAGGTCCTAGCCTTACAGAAAGAGATGGTCCATGCCACGATCCAATCCACCCGACATTGGATATACGCACTGGGAGATAAGGCCGGGAAGATGCTGGCCTGGCTGGACAACAAGGAGTCATTTGCCAGCGGATCTCCCCCGCCGGCTCCATGGTCTCCGACCCCGCTGGTATAGCTGATATGCTAGCGGATCACTATGAAAGAATATATGCCCCCCAGGAGTCTTACACAGTCTCGGAGGCCAACGAGTATATTAAAGATCTTACGATACCAAGTCTCTCCTCAGAAGCGGCGCTTCTTTTAGAGGAGGATATTACGATTGAAGAGGTGCAGGCTGCTACCTACGCACTTGCATCCGGCAAGCCGCTAGGTCCCAATGGGCTTCCAGTTGAACTTCATAAGAGGACGATGCAAACGACGGCCCCCTTTATTCTCCGTATGTTATCAGATAGCCTTGAGCGCGGGGAGCTACCGAGGGATCAGCGGCTAGCAATGATAGTTGTTATCCATAAGCCGGGTAAACAGGTTGCGGACTGCGCTTCCTATCGTCCGATATCCCTCATTAATGCTGAGCCCAAAATACTAGCTAAACTACTTGCCTTGAGGCTGACTCCCCACCTTGCATACCTGATTAGCCCGGACCAATCCGGTTTCATGCCCCACCGAAGCACAGCTCTTAATCTCTGCCGGCTTCATGCGGTCATGGCACGCTCGGCACTTATAGAAGAACCGGCAGTCATCCTTTCATTAGACGCAACAATGGCGTTCGACACAGTCGAATGGCCATACCTGTTTGTGGTGCCCCAACATATGGGCTTTGGCCCTAAGTTCTGTGCCTGGATACGCTTATTATATACCAAACCAATTGCACATGTTGCTGCCAATAGTCACATCTCACGAGACTTCCCTCTGGGCCGTGGCACTAGGCAGGGATGCCCCCTGTCCCCACTGCTTTTTTCTTTGCTTTTGGAGCCTCTCGCGATATGGATCAGGTGGGAGCCTTCAATTAAAGGACTCCATTAGATAGCCGGATGGGAGGACCGCATAACCCTATATGCCGATGATATACTTTTATACCTCACCTCCCCCAAGAAATCCATTCTCGAGCTATTGAACGTCTGTGAAAAATTTGGTAGGGTGTCCGGTTATAAGATCAACTGGACTAAGTCCGTCCTCCATGTTCTCTCTGGCGCACCTCCCATGCTTCCTCAGAGCTGCCCCCTACGTGTCGCGACGGCGCCATTCAAATATCTAGGTGTCTTTATTACCTCAGATCCAGACGAATTTTATGATTTGAACCTTCGACCATTACTTGACAGGTTTAGGCTCGATGTTAAGGTGTGGCAGTCCCTTCCCCTTACGCTCCTGGGTAAGGCGGCACTGTACAAAATGGTGGCGCTGCCGCGCTTTTTATACGTGCTTGAAAATTCCCCGTTTCTGGTCCCACCGGCCTACTTCAAGGCGATCGCTGCGGCGGTGTCTCACCTACTTTGGGGGGCGCGGCCGCCCCGAATCGCCCAGTATTAACTGACCAGAGGTTGGTATGATGGGGGGATAGTGTTCCCGAACATCGAACTCTACTACTGGTTGGCTCCCCTTAAACAGATCAATTTCTGGTTACATGCCCCGCAGACTGAGCAGCGTACTTTGCTGATAGGCACTCTCTTGAAGGTAGGGGTCTACTCTGTAATCTTTACTCCCGCTGCCCTCCGTTGGACCTAGTGGGTCCGACCCACCACACGGTACAGTTATGGTACAAGGCCAATAGACGCCTTAAGTGCAAGGACGTCATCACACAAATGACACCGCTGTGGGACTCCTGGCAACTAGGCTTCCTTCGAAACAGTAAGGGGTTCCAGGCTTGGGACTCCATTGGTATATCGGTGATAGGGGACTAATGGAGGAAGGGTGACGTAGTCGACTTCGGTCACCTGCAAGCACAATATGATATGTCCCAGATGGAGAGATTTAGGTATCTAAAGATCACACATGCGTTGCACTCGGTTATACCGCGGGGCACTGTCCTACAGGAGTTGTCCCCACTAGAGGACAGACTTCTAACGGACCACATGCTGGATAAGGCCACTTCCTTTACTTACAGGAAACTCATAAATAATATCCCGGACGTGATGTCAAAGTTGAAAATTACCTGGACTGAAGAGGTGGGCCCCTTCGATGACTCCAAATGGCAGGAGGGCCTTGCCTCACCCCGTGAAACAGCCATCCCCTCCAGGTTGAGTTTTGTCCAATTAAAGATACTACACCGCACTTACTACACCAGGACGACTTTGTATAAAATAGGTAGAGCCATGGACAAGTACTGCCTTCGCGGCTGTGGGGAGGAGGGAGCATTCTTCCACACCATTTGGGACTGTAGGCACATAACAGCGTACTGGACAGCAGTAATGCGGACTATGTCACAGACGATCAGCATCTCTCTGCTGCCGGAGCCTCGCCGTTGTTTACTCAACGTGTGGGATCCTAACGATTTGAACCATCATCAGTTGGACTGGGTAACATTGGGCATGATGATAGCGAAGCGCAACATTGCTTTGTTGTGGAGATCCGCATTCTTTCTGACCCTCAATAAATGGTGTAAAGATATGGATGAGGCGATGGTAGCGGAGAGGGCTGTTTTCATCCATCGTGGCTGCCCTGGTAAATGGGAGGGAATTTGGGGGGTTTGGAACAGGTTCAGAGGTTGTATTGTGATATATTGTATTATCATTTATGTTTCCTTCCCGGTGATTTATATATGTATGATGTATCATGATGTATCATGATGGAAATAATTTTAATGAAGCTGTCCTAACTGTTTTGTTAAGATGAAAATAAAGAAAATAATTTAAAAAAAAATAATCGTGTTTGGACTTCACACAAGCTATCACTACCGAGAGGTGCAGCTCAGTGGTGAGAAAGGACAGTACCTGCGTGAGAAGACGGAAGAACAATTATTGGTCGCTCATTGAGTGGTCCTCATCAAAGAGATCTCCCTAAAACTTCAACTTTGGAAGTAGCTGAGGAGCTTCAACCACAGAAATTGACCAGAGGGAGTTACGCCCCTGCCTAATATTATTGTTTAAGTATAAGAATGCCCAATTTACTGAAGTTCAGCTTCAAAAACTTGTGTCCCACGCACTGTTGCATCACAACAAGGCAATTAGGAATGTTCATGAGAATCTGGTGCTTGATTGCTAGGCCGATGATAGTCTGAGTACTGTCCGCGTAGAGAGTGCACAACAAAGGAATAACCTCAAAATACAGGTAAGAAAAAGAGCCTAGCTATTGAAAAGCATAGCCGGTTGGGAGGCTTCCCAAGGAATCCCCAGAGTGAATGAAACATTCCAAGATTGATCAAACAGGTGAATACTGAGTGGATATGTCAGTGCAAGGCACTGGCATTGAATCAATTTCTCACAATTTATTCAATAAACACCCGGTAGTATGTCACTTAAAGAGGCACTTATGAGGGCCAGATGTACTACCAGCTGTTATCTTGATAAAGCATTGCAGGGGGGAGATGTTGTCAGGGAGTCCTTACTTTCACAAGGACACCCAGGATTACTTTTCCATTGCCGTATGTTGCACTATTGGGTCAAAGAGCGACCCAATTACACACGTTCATGGGAGCCTATTTTGTTGCCTATTATGTCTCTTGGCTATTTTCACCAAATTGTCTCCTTACAGAAGCCGCCCCACTCCAAGTTGTGGAATGGGAAACGACTACCGATTATACCTATAGCCTGGGATTACAAATAGGAACTGCTGCCTGTCTCTGATGCATTTCATATTAAAGTTGCATAGATTCACCATTTGAGACATAATTATTTGGTACAAATCTGGTTTTGTCCTGGTTGCAGAACACAAAAAACAACTCCCTGTTGGCTCATCCACATCTTCTGTTGTCTGGATGTTGTATTGGGGTGATTTCTCTTCAGAATTTGACAGAAATTCACAACTTACATTTGAGGTAGGGCTGACAGATTACCAGACTTCATGCACCTTCAATGCTAAATTGTCAAGAGAGCGTTTCTTGTGGAGTTCCCCAAGAGTCGATTGTGTGATAACATGTTGTCGTTTGCCATATTCTTTATAGTGGTTGAGTTACTAGTGGCAGGAATATTACTGGCCTCTTACACATCTCAAAATAAGGCTTAAGATTCCAAGGCTGCCATAGAAAGCTCAAAATATTTGTATGAAGGGCTTTTAATCTTTGAAGACAAGTGCCGGTAGAGAAGCCACTGCATTTTGTAGCCGTAACTATCTAGTCTCACAGGGGCATAATACCAAGGGCCCTTATCGCCGCTTTAGCGGGACTTTTTCCCGCTAAAGCGGCGATAATTTTCTCGCCCAATTACCAAGCTAACACCAGTTAGCGACAGCTTGTAGGCAATAGCGAGCATTTTGGGGCCCGCTTTGCATGTCTGCGATATTTATCGCTAATGACATGCAAAGTGGGCGTGCCAAAATGTTAGCGACTGAAAACAGTCACTAACATCGCTATCGCCTATGATCAACACAGGCGTAGCGTTGGAAATATTCGCGCTAAGCGCAAATATCTCCAAAAGCTAACGCCTGCCCTGACCAGTTCTTAGCCATGTTATCCAATGGGAGGTGGATAACATGGCTAAGAGCATTGTCACGCTAATGCGTGAATATTGCTGTATTGACAGCGATATTCACGCATTTTGCCTGATTTTTATCACTTTTAAGATAAACCTTGCTAATAGCAAGTTATCTCAGCGATAAAAACAGGTGAAGGGCGGCGATAAAAATATTACCGCTAACCCTACTTAGCGATAAATATCGCTCTAGGTTGGTAATATGCCCCACAATTCTTTGCGGGATCAGTAGCTTCCATCTGGATGCCTCTGGATCTTCAAATAACTTTGTTGTTGTAGTTTAGGAATAAACTAAAACATTCCCTTTTGATCAGAAATTGCAGAAGAAATTATGTTTTTCATTTTTTTTGTATTATAACCTGTAATGATGAGGACCTGTGCGAGTTGTACTTTTTCTGTTTTTTGTTTTTGCTTTTACAGTGGTTCAATGTCAAGCACTCAGGCACCCCTGGATACAAAGAAACAAATAAAACAATGTTGGGGTCTGATCTTTGTGTGGTTCATATACCAAGAGCAGAAGTACAGCAGTGCAAGGAGGATCCTGAGATGTCCCTTTCCCATCCCCAGGTTGAAGAATTGGGCTCTATTGGAAGAGCTGTGTCGTCCATCGGTCTCTCTGTTTCTGAAGGTTTGTTTTTGTTTACTGTACATTTACAAATTCGAGATACGGAATATTGATTGCGTGATGAAAACGAAGGTATAAGCATGGCATGCATTTTTTCTATTAAATGTCACCTCTTTTACAACAAGACATAACAACCTGGATTCCTGTGGTTTTGATAGTAGATATGATGAGAAAGTAGGTGCTGTCCTTTGCATGATTTGTTTATATATATTTTAATAACATTATTGTATTGTTTATGGGTGTATTATTTAAAAAGGTAAAAGTCCAAGAAGAGGTAAAGGGAGGTTTGGATGATTTTAGGGATAGGATTGGTAGAGGTAAAGGAGAAGGTTGGACTTGGCCATTTCTGCAGGGTCTTCCTCAAACTATTTGCCTTCATCCTCTTGTTTTCCTATCCCAATTTGTGCTGGCTTTTAGGACTTTACATACTTTACCACTGCTGAACCACTGCTGACCAGTGCCATTTAGGGTTTAAGGGTGGGTAGAAGTAAAGGGGGGTAAGGAGAGATTAAATATGAAAGGGTGGTTTGAAAGATGGTACGCCCCCAAGAAAATAGAAAAAAAGGGGTCCGGGGTGTAGCTCCCCAAAATAATATATATATATTGATGAAGGCGCTAGCAGAAATGCATCAGTTGTACCGGTATCTCGCCTGTTTAAACCGGGTTAGTTTCCTCCCTCGAGAGTGCTGTATTTTCTTTGGAGGAATTTGAGTTGCATATCATTTCTGGTCCCACCAGCACGTATCCAGGCAAGCACCCGTTCTGGAGTGCTAAGCTTCTCTCGTGAACTATATATAGCCACATGAATTGTGCCGAACTCCTTTTCAAGAACGGGTGACTCTTTCATGGACGTGGCTCCCACGTATTAATTAGTCACCAATGCTCCTCACGAAGCTTACAGCACTCCTCGGCCTCTCAAATATCTCTAACAACCACAGACGTGTTTCGGCGTCTTAGCCTTTTTCAATGTGGGTTTGTGCAAGGTAATGCCACTTTTCTGATTTTAAAGACAACCTGCATTTCTCTCAGTGGATGAAAGGTTAGTAGTAACCAAAAACGGGCTAACTGGTGTTTTCAAGTAACAATTGCGACGTGTTGGCATTAAAATACTTGGAAACACCAGTTAGTCCGTCTTTGGTTACTACTAACCTGTCATCCAATGAGAGAAATGTGTCTGTGGTTGTTAGAGATGTTTGAGAGGGTTGGGAGTGCTGTAAGCTTTGAGAGGAGCATTGGTGACTAAATATATATATATATATATATATATATATATATATATATATATATATATATATATATTCACTCCAAGAATGCCGGAAGAGATTACGAGGCTGTCAGGGCGGTCCGAGTACCGAAGCCGGCGCTTCGTAAATATCCACTCCCAGTCTTTCTGCCAGCCCACTGGGGCGAGACTTTGAGAGACAACAGTGTTAAATCCGAAGGCAGCGGAAATTAAACCGCTTTACCCTGCAGTATTTAATTATTTATTGGATACTACACACAGACATTATTATAAACTGATGTCATCTATCAGGACATATTCTAAAACGTGATAACATGCCGAAATTGCATGTTACAACATGGCCGCCACAGTTGATGACTAAAATCACGTGAGGTGTTGTGTTTTTTCTAAATGTATTTAAACATGGTGACACTTTGTAACTACGAGCGTGATCAAGGGTTCATCCCCGAAACGCGTCGTTTTTCCTGTTGCTAAAATAAACTACGCTGAAGCACTTGAGGTGTCCGAGTGGTTCTTTGGAAAATATTAGAACCTGGGAGTGGATATTTACGAAGCGCCGGCTTCGGTACTCGGACCGCCCTGACAGCCTCGTAATCTCTTCCGGCATTCTTGGAGTGAATCGTAATACGGAGAAGAGGCTGACCCCCTGGAAGGAACCCGGCACAGGACTGCGGATTTGACTTGCAAACGGATCCGCAACAAAAGCTGTAACCAGGGAGCAACCCGGAAACTACAGCTGACCGGCGTCGGAGGCGAAAGAAAAATAGACGCATACCACTCGTCTGTCCCGGTGTGGGTAGAACAGCCAGGTGAACGGCAGTAGCACGATTTGGGGATTCCGATCGTGACTCGAGTGATGTCATGCCAGCTTGCCAATAAACACCCAGGCAGCTAAATAATTACCGCCAACGACCTCAGGGGTAGGAGCACCGTCGTAAATTACCAACGGGTAAAACGGACAAAAACACGTTGCATCAAGTGCAGAAGCAATAAGTTAAAATAACACAATGGCAACAGGATTAGAAGCTCGGAGAAAGCAAACTGCGGACAAGCTCTTTTTTGCGCAAGGAGCAACATCTATCAATTCCAATACACCCTCACCTGATCTCTCGGAGAAAATTAACCTTCAAGGCTTATTTACAGCTCTGGAAAGACTATACAAAAAAGAGCTATCTAAGTGGTGGGAGGCGGAATCGCTTCAAAGATATATTGATGTTAAACGGGTCCCACGGGGACTGCGCATATTCACGATTCCCACCTATGAAAACCCAGATGAAGAAATGCTGGATGAATGGCAAAATAACTCCGCAGCCTGTTCTATGGCCATGATGCAGATCCTTGTTAAATATGCGATTAAGGACCGTGCTAAACTGGTCGCTGAAATAGACAAAATATTGGAGGAAATAAGCAAAATCATCAGCAAGGAAGCCTTGGAGGAACATATGACCAACTTGATGAAAAAAGTGGACAAGTGGGAAAAGGAAATAACAGCTAAAAAACAGCGAAAGTTTCTAAGAGACTACAAAGATTATCAGGCGGGAAGAACATTGACATTTCATCGCAAATACGATCATCTCTTTGAAAAGAGGGACAAATCCAACGCCCCACATACAGAAGTCCCTACACCTACAGAAGAAATAACTGAGAGCGATGTTTCAGATGGAAACCTGTCGGATGCGTCCACATCAGCAATAAGTCAAGAAGCCACACCCAAACAACAAAAGAAATCGAATAATTTTTTATTGCAGTTCCAGGTCATGAGCCAAACCCGGACAGAACACCATCAGGATGGAGGGGCTCAGAGAGGACGTGGACGAGGAACCAGAGGAAAAACCAGAGGAACAGGCAAGCAAAACGGAGGAGGAACAAACGAAAGAAGAACTCCCATGGGAATGGATACCAGGAGCCGCACTCAAAGAATATGACAGTTGTGAATCTATCTGAGAGACCACTCTCTAAAGCAGAGGAAGAGACTCTAGCACTTGGTTTATCCTTTTGTCCCTCGTCTAATTTGAACTATGCTCTAACTAGGATTGACCTCTTCTTGTTTTCCCGCAAATTAAAGTTGAAGAAATGGTTCAACACTGCAGTACGAAATCCACAAAACGTGAGTAATCCTAACCCTATAAGTACTATTGATGTGGGTGATATTGACTTACTGAACATAATATATCCCACCCAAGACAGATTGGGAATGACTTCTGATCAAACTCCTGATTGGGAAGGATGGGTAGAGGATATGAGTGGAAATCCAGGCAGTACATTTAAGCCCAAGTTGATTTTTCTCCCCAATGTCCAAAGTGAAGCGATTGACATTTTTGAGAGAGGTGTCTTAAAAGACTTGAAAGATATAAGATATGTTAAGACACCATGGGATAAGAAGAACCTAACTGAAACACAAGTAAATGCACCTATGGATTTGAAAAATGATTCCAGCATTGTCATCCGACAATCGGATAAGGGTGGCAATGTTGTCATTCAGGACAAACAGAAGTATATAGCGGAAGGTCAGAGACAGTTAAGTGACAAGGATTGCTATTCCAGAAGCAATATGACTGAAGTATTGGGATCTTACATTAAGTATAGAAGCCTACTAACAGACTGGTTAGATAGAGGATTACTGGAGGATGGGGAATACAAATATTTGTATTGCGCCCACCCCAGAATCCCTGTCTTATACTTACTCCCAAAACTTCATAAAAGTATGGTGGACCCTCCGGGAAGACCCATAGTTTCTTCAATAGGATCTTTGTTGGAGAATACTTCTAGGTTTATTGACTTCTTCTTAAGACCGTATGTTGTTGCACTGCCCTCTTACCTAAAAGATACAACACACTTCTTGACGGTAATTGATGGGATGCACTGGGAGAAAGATTACCTTTTGGTCTCACTGGACGTGAGCAGTTTGTACACCTGCATAAAACATGATCTTGGGCTAGAAGCTATACAGCATTTCTTTAAAACGAGATCTATAACCTACTACCATCATTCGCAAATGCTGTTAAAAATGATTGAAGTCTGTTTGACTAATAATTTCTTTTATTTTGATGAGGACATCTATAGACAGTCACAGGGTACGGCCATGGGAACCTGCTTCGCCCCCAGTTACGCGAATCTCTTCATGGGCTGGTGGGAGGAGCGGGTTGCCATGGAGATGGCCGAATTTTCCAACATTACCCTGTGGCTGCGCTATATTGATGACATTTTTTTCATTTGGAGGGGCACAGAAGAGGCAGCAACATCCTTTGTAGCCAAGTTGAACAATAACAATCTAAATTTACATTTCACCAGCAACATTAGTAGTAAATCTATAGAATTTCTAGATGTTCTGGTTGAAGTAAAAGATGGGATGATCACATCTAAACTGTACCGGAAGAACACAGCCGGGAACAGTATTCTGTATGCTGATAGCAGCCACCCCTCCTATTTGATACGCAGTATCCCCTACGGGGAACTGCTGCGGGCCAAAATAAATTGTAGCGATGACTCATCTTTTGAACATGAACAAGAAGTTATGTGTAAAAGATTCCTTGAGAGAGGTTATAGTAAAAACATCATCAACAAAGCAAAACTCAGGGTGAAATCTTTGCAAAGGAATGACTTACTGTATCCTAAAGTGCAAGAAAATAAAGATGAAGACACTGTGAGATTCATCACCACTTTTTCAGGGCAGGCCAATACTGTAAGACACATTTTAAAAAAACACTGGCATGTGTTGTTAACTGACACTCACTTAAGTGCCAACTTGAGTAGTAATCCTCAGATTACTTTCAAAAAAAGTAAGAGTTTAAGAGATGAACTAAGTCACAACCATGTAAGATCAAGGGATGTGTCCAATACTAGAAGACCGGCTGGTTTTCGTTGTTGTAAAAAATGTAAAGCCTGCAAGAACAGCACAGACTGCCAGACTCTGCCTATACCCAATCACAATAGAGAATTTGTGATAAAAAAGAATCTGACTTGCACTACTACACATTGTATATATGTGCTCATTTGTCCTTGTCAGAAATGGTATATAGGCAGCACAAAACATGAGGCAAAAAAGCGTGTGCTGGAGCACTTAAGAGCCATCAAAAACAAGACCAAACAGTACCCTGTTTCTCGTCACTTTGCTGAATTTCATTTCAGTGACGAGAACCAGGTGCGAATGGTCGTGATTGACAGTGTCGATCTTGGTGTGAGAGGGGGGAATCGAGAATTGTCAATGCGCAAATTGGAATCGAGATACATTGTTGAGCTCGAAAGCCTTGCCCCTAATGGGCTGAATATCAGTGAAGAGCTGGCAATTCATCTACATGAATGATCAATATGTTTATTGTCTGAATACAGTTTGCTACAAAGGACTTATGTCATGTTTTTAATTTCAGATTGATTATGGGCACTATCACTTATAAGGACAACTGATGGTTAGAAGATCAAGGCCAAAGCTCCATGAACACGTAAACAATATGTTTGAAGTAGGTGACATATCAACTGGTAATAGCCCACTGGGGCGAGACTCCATCTTTCTGCCAGCCCACTGGGGCGAGACTTTGAGAGACAACAGTGTTAAATCCGAAGGCAGCGGAAATTAAACCGCTTTACCCTGCAGTATTTAATTATTTATGGGATACTACACACAGACATTATTATAAACTGATGTCACCTATCAGGACATATTCTAAAACGTGATAACATGCCGAAATTGCATGTTACAACATGGCTGCCACAGTTGATGACTAAAATCACGTGAGGTGTTGTGTTTTTTCTAAATGTATTTAAACATGGTGACACTTTGTAACTACGAGCGTGATCAAGGGTTCATCCCCGAAACGCGTCGTTTTTCCTGTTGCTAAAATAAACTAAGCTGAAGCACTTGAGGTGTCCGAGTGGTTCTTTGGAAAATATTAGAACCTGGGAGTGGATATATATATATATATATATATATATATATATATATATATATATATATATATATATATATATATATATGTATATATGTATATATATATGTATATATGTATATATATATATGTATGTATGTATATATATATATATATATATATATATATATATATATATATATATATATATATATATATATATATATATATATATATATATATATATATATATATATATCTCCAAAACCTGAACCTCGGCCTCTATCGCCAACGATAACTTCAGGTACAGACCACAAATACGCATAGAATAGAGTGTTTTGGTGTTTATTTCACCATTGTCTTCAGCATGCCGCGTTTCGGCTGCGTCACCACAGCCTTGTTCACATTAGGAGCATTGGTGACTACATATATATATATATATACTAGCAGCCCGTCCCGACCTTGCCCTGGAGCAATCAGGCTTTCCCGACCCCCGCCTGCCCCGACATTGGCCATCAGCCCGGCCCCGTCCGCCCCGTCACCCGGCTGCCCCGACCCCCGCCTGCCCTGACATTGTCCTCCGCAGGCTTACCGCACACAATTATGCCAGAGGACCAGTGTTGCAGTGGTAGCCAGCAGCAGCACCTGAGGCACTGGGGAGCTTTCTGGGTAATTGGGGCTCTGGCGCTCTGTTTGCAGGGAGGCGAGGATGAGCAGAGGTTGCAGGAATAAGAGTAGGAGTTCACAGAGTATGGAGCGGCCGGCAGGAGTCGGGAGCTTGAGCACAATTATGCCAGAGGGTCCCCCGCCTCTCCCGACCCCCGCCTGCCCTGACATTGTCCCCCGGAGCCTTACCTCAGCCGCCGCTCCTCAGTTCAGTGCTCCTTGCCGGTCCGCCGGTCCGCTGCTGCTCACCGCCTGTGTGCCGCTCGTCAGTGCTCCTCCCCCGCGCCTTGTCCGCCGCTCCTCAGTTCAGTGCTCCTCGCCACTCTGCCGGTCTGCTGCTGCTCACCGCCTGTGTGCCGCTCGTCAGTGCTCTTCCCCCACGCCATGTCCGCCGCTCCTCCTCGCGGTCCTCGCGCTCCTGGACGACGTCAGCACGCAGGTCGCGGCCGGCGCTACTTCAAGGGGACTACTTTTTTTTAAATGTAAATTTTTTAAATATAACGGGTTTTTTAAATTTATATAGCCTATGTCCATCTGCACACCCTGAGGATTCCAACGATGTATCGGGTGTGTGGATTGGCGCTGTGGTTCCCGAGTTTACCCGCCTCAAAGCCTCAAAGTTCTTCCTTTATAATAGTAGTATAGATATATATATATATATATATATATATATATATATATATATATATATATATATATATATATATATATATATATATATATATACCTCCAAAATGCCGGATTCCGTGAAGCTCCTGATCGACTCCCAACGGCATAACAACTACTACCAGTCCCAAATCCTTGTTGGATCAGGAATCCACGCTGGCGAAGACACCACACCACTCCTTAGGGTATTTGCTCTTTAGATTTTATTCACTGCTGTAACCCGTTTCAGCATTACTCACCTTGATATGTATGTATGTAATATATATATGCAAACCAAAAAACTTTTCCTTCTGGATTCCCCGGCCTGCAGAACCAGCCGGTCAATAATGCCACATTCGATACTCCAATAATGCGCACACCCAGGGGATGCCACTCAGTGCAGGTTTATTGATCCAGTTGTTACGAATTTCGACAACAAAGCTGTCTTGATTACATGAGGTGACATCTCTAGAGAAACCAGGATGGTTGTGGAAGTGGAAACTCTTACTTCCCTACAGGGGATGATGCTTCTATAAATTTGAATGGGCAATGTGGCTGAACTTCTCCCTCCACTATAGGTGACATCTCTAGAGAGACTAGGATTTGAGTAGGCATGATGGATGGCCTCCTTACTGCTCTACAGGTGATGCCGTCTCTAGAGAGACCAAGGACTGAATGGGCATGGTAGCTGATCTCTAACTCCCCTACAGCTGATATTGCTTGTAGTGAGACCAAGTATTAAATGGGCAGGGTGACGGAACTCCTCAAAGAATGCACCTAGAAAGAGTCCAAATTCTACTTTCCGTTACATTTCATCCATCCATCCCATTCATTTCATAAGAGGACAGAGTTAAATGGACATGAAGGTTGAGCTCCTCACTCCTCGACTGCATATGATCAATCTATAGAGATAGGGAAGAGAATGGACTTTGAGACTGACCTCCCTTCTCATACTCCAGAGGGGATGTCTGAAGATACAAGGAGGACCTCTGCACATGGAGGGAGGGCTCTACTCTTGCCGCAGGGATGATACTCCACGGAGCGAGAGACATACAACTAATTAGGCATGGCTGGGCTCCTGGAACCACAGAGATGATGTCTCCAGAGAGGCCTAGGACTGAATGGGCATCGAAGCTTAGATTCTCTCTCATCCGGAGGTGAGATCTGCAAAGAGGTTTTCCAATTTATGGGCCCCTTCCCAACTTCAGAGATGTTACCATGGAAAGAGCGAGGCCCACAAACTGAATGGACATAGAGACTAAAGCAACCCTGTCAGCACAGAGCGGATGCCTACAAAGTGAGATCTGTTATTGTATGGGCAGAGGCTGAGCTGCCCCTTAATCAAGAGATGACATCTGTTCTTAACGGAGGCACTGGGAAGCAGACGGCGTGTGTCTTAGCAAACGGACCCTGCAAACCGGCTCAACATCTCGCCGCACCCGCTCTGCGGGTGCCGCTTCGGCCAGGTTTCCACAGCGGGCGTTGAGGAGGCTTCCTAAGGCGGTCTGGGCGAGAGGCTCGGCGGGGCTGCGAGCGTGCAGGGACTCCAGTAACCAGGAGTCCCTGCGAGACCAGGAAACAGCTGACGGTCCGCTCTCCCTGCTGGCCCGCCCCCCGCCCATTGCTGGAGGATAAAGGCCCACCCTACCATCCACCTGTGGGACATCTGTTCTGAACGGAGGCACTGGGAAGCAGACGGCGTGTGTCTTAGCAAACGGACCCTGCAAACCGGCTCAACATCTCGCCGCACCCGCTACGCGGGTGCCGCTTCGGCCAGGTTTTCACAGCGGGCGTTGAGGAGGCTTCCTAAGGCGGTCTGGGCGAGAGGCTCGGCGGGGCTGCGAGCGTGCAGGGACTCCAGTAACCAGGAGTCCCTGCGAGACCAGGAAACAGCTGACGGTCCGCTCTCCCTGCTGGCCCGCCCCCCGCCCATTGCTGGAGGATAAAGGCCCACCCTACCATCCACCTGTGGGACATCTGTTCTTAACGGAGGCACTGGGAAGCAGACGGCGTGTGTCTTAGCAAACGGACCCTGCAAACCGGCTCAACATCTCGCCGCACCCGCTCCGCGGGTGCCGCTTCGGCCAGGTTTTCACAGCGGGCGTTGAGGAGGCTTCCTAAGGCGGTCTGGGCGAGAGGCTCGGCGGGGCTGCGAGCGTGCAGGGACTCCAGTAACCAGGAGTCCCTGCGAGACCAGGAAACAGCTGACGGTCCGCTCTCCCTGCTGGCCCGCCCCCCGCCCATTGCTGGAGGATAAAGGCCCACCCTACCATCCACCTGTGGGACATCTGTTCTTAACGGAGGCACTGGGAAGCAGACGGCATGTGTCTTAGCAAACGGACCCTGCAAACCGGCTCAACATCTCGCCGCACCCGCTCCGCGGGTGCCGCTTCGGCCAGGTTTTCACAGCGGGCGTTGAGGAGGCTTCCGAAGGCGGTCTGGGCGAGAGGCTCGGCGGGGCTGCGAGCGTGCAGGGACTCCAGTAACCAGGAGTCCCTGCGAGACCAGGAAACAGCTGACGGTCCGCTCTCCCTGCTGGCCCGCCCCCGCCCATTGCTGGAGGATAAAGGCCCACCCTACCATCCACCTGTGGGACATCTGTTCTTAACGGAGGCACTGGGAAGCTGACGGCGTGTGTCTTAGCAAACGGACCCTGCAAACCGGCTCAACATCTCGCCGCACCCGCTCCGCGGGTGCCGCTTCGGCCAGGTTTTCACAGCGGGCGTTGAGGAGGCTTCCTAAGGCGGTCTGGGCGAGAGGCTCGGCGGGGCTGCGAGCGTGCAGGGACTCCAGTAACCAGGAGTCCCTGCGAGACCAGGAAACAGCTGACGGTCCGCTCTCCCTGCTGGCCCGCCCCCCGCCCAAACACTCTTCCTACATAATAGACGCACACTCCTGCAGCGCGGGACGCAGCTCGGGGCGAAGAGCGGGCAAAGAGCGGGCCGTTTGAGGCCGTTCGAGGACTGAGCGGACTGGACTGGCCCACCCTCTTTCGCCCTTCATACCATACCAAGCTCTCACTCAGGACTACACATTATCGCTACCTGTTTACTTTCTCACTTTTACTGCCCACTGGTTTCCTCCTTTCCCCCAAGATATGTGTTCTAGGATAACCAGGAGCAAAGCCTCTAAAGGTGGCCATCCAATTAGTGGCCCCATGGATGACTTTATTACCCGCACCAACTTCGCTATAGATCAGGAAATATCTAAACATTTAAGCCCGGGTATCCTTAGAGTTGGTTGCTCCTAGTAGATTGTCGGAGGTTATTGCTACTTCCAAAAAATCCTCCCTAGGCCCCATAGCCGCCGCGGTCACTCCAGAGCGAACCACTATTCCCCGTTGTGTAGTCACACAGGTCGAGGTACATCCGACCCCGCTCCCACTCACCCTTACTCCGCCCTCCGTTCAACCACCCAAACCAAACGAAGTGAGTGTACCTGCCATTTCCTGCACCCAGAATGTTATTTCTAATTTTCCACCACCGGTGATATTTAATGCCTCTAGTGTAACCCAACCCAAACGGAAGCATCGCTCTCGTTCCGCTTACTCCCGGAAGAAGGCGAAGATTGCGGTTTCACATGATCTGGCAATGCCGGAAGGCCCGACTACTATCACCCAAGGTGTTCAGGTTCCTGTGGTACAGCCCATAATGGAGGAAGGGGGGGCCGGGTCAACTGCTGAGCCAGCCAACTTGACCTTAGAGGCTGAGGGCTTGCAGGTGGACGGGCTGGGCAAGAATGATAGAGAATTCATAGATCTGGTGTGGGAAACCCTAAAAAAACTCCTCTCTCCCTTAGATCTCAGACTCTCACGGATCGAAAATAACCTACTCGAGATGGAAAAGAGCATTATTGCTCTTGCCACCCTCGGCCTGAGAAGTCTTGAGAATAAGGGTGTCCCTGCCGCTGATTCAACACCTTTAGCTCCAACACCACAAGCCCACCAACCTCTCCCTATAATTCCTTGTACTGCACGCCCGGTCCCCAAACCAAGGACTGTGGCTGTGGATCAAATTCCAACTATTACAAACCCCAAGGCCCCAAAACGTGCCCCCACACACCCTCCTGCTAACCCCAAACCTGGAGTCACCCCCAAACTACATCCTGGCGAATTGGCCTACCAGCCTACCCAGGATCTTCCAGCAAAGAACAACTTTAGAGGGGGTTACATTGACCTCCCACCGGAGGCCAATGACTTTGTGGTTGTCCTGACGGGTGTTCCCCAGATCGGTAATGACCAATATGAGAATCACTGGTCCCTGAAAAATAAAATAATGCATTGGCTTAATGTCAATAGACCCATCCCCAATGGCCATAGAAGTAGAGTCCTGATGGTGCGCAGAACCCCATGGGTGGGCCCAACGAGGAAAACCAATCCTGGGGATTGCATAGTTGTAACATTTGACGACCCCCACACGGCGCAGCATATATGCTCGTGGCCCTGTAGTGAAGGGTCCACTGTTATCCCCAGGCCACTGTCCTTTTTCTATCCTCCACGCCCCACATACAACCAAACAAATAATTGGTCACTTGTTCACCACCAATGAAGGAGAAGCCGCCCTAATAATCGTGTGGATCCTTATTCACACTGGAACGGCTTCCCTACTTCAAATAGATTTGGAGGCCTAGAGGAAGTAGATTGACTTTCCAGGCACCCTGGATACCACACACTGGGGAATGTACTACCATTGCAAGCTGAAGGGCCCTGCGAATCTCCCTGTGTCTGTAAGGAATCCCTAGTTACTGACCGCCCTCTTGACCCGGCAAGAACACCAAACAGTCCACTCCTAGAGGGAGGGTTGATAGTTCCGAGCAAGGTAATACCAGCTGATCTGATCGCTCCAGGTGATTTTTGCCCATATGGTAGGGAGGTCCAGTTGGTTCCTTCACATATTCCACCCATGTCATCCACCCAGGCCACCTCAGCACTGGTTTATCCGCCGGAGGATACTATGGCCCTTAAAAATCCCCAAAATGAGCCCCTAGAAAGGCTACCCTCAGTGGCTGTGTCCTCTCCATTTGCACCTACTCACTCCATCACTCATTCTCCCATAGAGGTACTGCTGCTAAAGATTGTAAGCTGGAATGTGGCAGGGCTTGTTCGCAACCTTGATAACCCAGAATGGAATGCGTTCTTAGAGCCTTATAACATCTGTATTCTGCAAGAAACTTGGTCTCAGGAACCAAAACATAGGGTAGGTTTTGCAACCTACTTTGTTCCAGCTCTCCAGCAAAGTGGATCCAAGGGTCGCCCGTCCGGCGGCCTTCTGATATGGGTCAGCATTGCTCTGGGCCTAAAAGTGAGCCATAGGCCCACCCAATCTCCTGACCTACAGAGGATCTCAATCCACTGCGATGGGGGAAGGACGTTAGAGGTTTTCAATCTGTACTTGAGAGGCGCTAGAAACGGGTCATCAAGTCTATCATCGACAGGCCTAAGCAACGACCTAGCTGCTTGCAATATCGACTCTTATGTTCTCCTTGCAGGCGATTTTAACTGTTGTTTTGAACCACTGGCAAAGGAGGACATTTTGGAGTCCTTCGATGAGGACACAAAAAGAGGAATCCCGATCCTGACTCTCGATCCAATTCCAAAATGGACGCAAAGTGCGATAGACATCAATGCACTTTGCATGGAACATAACTTGCGTTCTACGAATGGTCGATCCAAATCGGATCCTAGGGGTGCCCATACATATAACAGGACCGGCCACACCTCCAGAATTGATTTTATCATGCTGAACTACAATCTCTGGCCTCTCCACCAAGATATGGAGGTTATTGTGTCTTCTGACAGTGACCACAACCCCCTTTCCCTAACCCTCACTTCCCCGTGGCAGATGAAGAATCAGGACAAGTCTCTCCATATCTGGAAATCATCCCATAACATTGCACCGACAAACTGTGGCAGGCATTTGAAGTGGGCTAAAGTCAAAGCAGACGAGGCTAGACTGATGCAAGCTGGGACCATCTTGTCTGTGGTGGAGCCCCGGCTTGACGCCTTATGTTCATCCAGTACAAAAGTGTTACCATTATTTACAGAGACCATAGCAGCCTTGAGCGAACTGTTTGTTATTCCTCAACCCAAGGTCAGGACTGTAGCTAATAGTGTCCCCAAGGCTAGAGATAAATGGTATTCCGCCAAATGCAGAGCTGCCAAGGGGGAGCTCATCTCTGCAGTAAAGAGCAGGGATCCAGCCACTATTAGATCCGCAAGGAAATTCTATAAAAAAACGGTATCTGAGGCGAAGGAGAGTTATGAATATCATTTTTGGTGTGAGCTAACTGAGGCAAGTAACAGGAAGGACTCGAAGGGGTTTTGGGATCTCTTGAGAGTAAGGAATAAGCCCATTGACCAGCAGATAACCTGTAACATTCCTGGCGACGTTTGGTTTGTTCACTTCTCCAAACTATACTCCGTTACACCGGGGGTATTTCCTTCATGTCCGGGCTCCTTGACCAGCCCAACAGCTAACCCTCTTGTCATCGACGACCCTTTCACTAGCCAGGAAGTTGAAAGGGCAATTGGTAGCATTGTTTCCAACAAGGCTCCAGGCCCCGACGGGATTCCAGGCGACCTTTTGAAGTCCTACCCAGCAGTGTGGAGCAGATTAATTGCTTCACTTTTAAACGAGGTTTTGCTGGGAGGCTCCTTTCCTGACTCTTGGAGGGGCGCTGAAGTTGTGCCAATTTTTAAGAAAGGTAGCAGGGATGATCCTGCCAACTACCGCCCCATCAGTTTGTTGGACTCAACCCAAAAGGTGGCAGGCAAGGTGGTACTGGGTAGGATTCTGCAGTGGGTTGACGAGGAAAAGATTCTGTCTGACTTCCAGGCAGGTTTTAGAACAGGGACAGGCACCATCGAGCAGACATTCCGCCTCCTAATGTTATACTGGAAAGTGGTGGTACTGGGAGGGGGCAGTCTGTACCTAGTCTTTATAGACTTGCGTACTGCCTTCGACCTGGTCCCACGGGCACTACTTTGGAATGTCCTCGATGGATTAGGCCTACCCCCCTACTTGCTGTTCTTGCTCAGAAAATTCCATGAAGACAATTTCGCCCAGATCAGATGGGGTGTCCAGGGAGAAAAAACACCTCGTATCCCAGTAGACAGGGGCGTCCGCCAGGGGTGTGTGCTTGCCCCCACTCTGTTCTCTCTTTATGTTAACGGAGTGGTGGAGCATCTTTTGCAACATCCTGCAGATGCACCTACCCTGGCGGGCAGAAAAGTCCCAACGCTCCTGTTTGCGGACGACACCCTTCTGATATCCAAATCACCAGCGGGCATTCAGAAATTGCTCACTAGCTTTAAATCCTTTTGTGACTCCAAGGGACTGGCGATAAATCTAGGCAAGACAAAATTCCTTGTTCTTAACCCCCCCAAGAAATCCATTACCCCTCCTGTCTTAGACTCTATCCCCCTTGAAAGAGTCAAAGAATTTGACTATCTAGGAATACGTCTCTGCGATACCATGAGTTGGAAAGCACACCACCAAAAGGTATTCCTGACTCACAAAAGGGCCACAGGAGCCTTGCTCAAGGAACAGCGAGCCTCATCTTTAAAACCAATTGGGGCATTGATAGATATCTATAGAGCAAGGGTTGTAAGCGCAGCTCTGTATGGGGCAGAACTGTGGGGCTTACAGAGAGTTGATACCCTGGCCCATCTTGAAAACAACTTTCATAAAGATCTGATGAGGCTACCCCACAGTACTCCTACAATCCCACTTCTGTTAGATACAGGCACTCGCCCAATCTGTGAGCAAGCAAAATTGCGACCTTTGCTACTCTGGTCCAGGATATGGAACGTCCCTGAACTATGTAGCTATGCTGATGCCCTAAAAGATCTTCTGTCGCTTCCAGGTTGCAATAAGGTACCCTGGTTTAGGGAAGTCAAACGCCTACTTTATGAGCTGGGTCTGGGAGACGCCTGGGTCAACAAAACTGCACCTCCCAAACAGTTCCTAAAGAAGGTGTATTGGCTATGGGTAAACAATAAGAGAATGTGCAATTCCAACCATTGCAAATCTGTCGCCCAGTTTTTGCTAGTTAAGGAGTTCCCTTACAGGGAACCTTATCTGGACTTAATTCATAATTCTGGAGACAGATCACTGTATTTCAAATTTAGGGTGGGTGTGCTCCCCCTAGGATTGTTTACTTCCTCCTGGAACCCCCCACTCCAAAAGCTTCCATATTGCCCGTTCTGTGTTTCAAGGGTTGAGTCTGTCGCCCACCTATTGTTTGAGTGTAATGCCTATGCAGCACCTAGATCGAAATGGCTAAAGCCCTTGTGTAGGAGCCTGGGAACAAGATCACACCTAGAAGCCCTACGTATATTGCGCTCAGATGCCCGTCCGTTCTTTGCATGTTGTATGGCAAAATTTCTAGGTTGGGCTTGGCGCATAAGAACTTCAAGGAAGCTGCTGCTCCAGTAAAGTGCCCCTTGATGAACTGTATCTCATACTGGTGTATATATGTCGAATGATATCCTTACTTGTACATTTGCTCTTACTGCTTTTATTACTAATCCCTAAGGTATTTTTATACTATGTATCTTGTACTGTTTTTACTTGATGTTTTGTATTGCTTTTATGATATGTACTGTATCGAAATAAAGCTATTACTTACTGATATTCTAGAGGGTTCCAATGAATGAATCATCCCAGAGGTGATGTCTGCAGAGTGAAGCCTAAGCCCTCGCAGGCACGGAGGCTGAACTCTGTTTCATCTTCTTAGGATGTGGAAGACACTCACTGGATATGAACCCTGGTCGCCTCCTTCATGAAGTTGACCATTAATACAGCATGGCAGTGAAAGCAAATAAAATGCCTAAAACAGTACACAAGCTCATAAACTTTGGCAATCCTGGTGGTGATGTTCTGAGTCAACATTGCTTTCTGAAAAAACGTTACTTCAGAGTGAGTTCCTAGAGAGAGTGCCTTCTCTTAAATAATGAGGGTGTCATGATGGAATAGTGTTGGGGGATCTGACCGTGTAGTCCATTTTTTTTACATTTGCAAATACCGAAAGGGTGTGTTTTTTTTCTTTATTATTCAAATTTTCTGTAAATTGGAGTGTAACTACAGACAGAGCAGTGGCATTTTTTCAGTATGCTTTTGATTTGAATGACGTACCCATGTGGTGTGGCTCTGTGGGCTGATTTGTCTAAAAGTACTTCCGGGTTAGGAAGGGTGGGTATGTGGAAGCCCTGTAATGCTGCTTGAAAGATGTGATGTCACAAAAGATACGTACAGTTGTTGAACGTGCAGCTGCTGTTCTCCTGGGTCCTAGAGTGTCTGAGTGGTGCCACCCCACCTAAGTGGTGTGGTGCCTTTAGTGGCAGCAAAGGGCCCTGGCAGTGTAGGATTCAATTCAGGGTCGGGAACAACAAAAAAAACCGGACGGGCGTCAGGGAGTAGAATGACCCAGGAAGCAATTAACGATTGGCGGGGGGTTTAAAAGGTAAAGGGGCCGTAGCTTCGCCCTCTTTGTCCATTTTCCTGCTCGGGGTCGGAGGTCGCGTAGGAGTTATTGTGGGACCGAGTGCGGCTTCGGTGGCCGGAGGAGGAGCGTTCGCGTGACCTTAGTGGCAGGTGAGTGGGCCTCAAAGTGTTTGATGTGGTGTGTAGTGCGGGTAGTGCATGGTGGTGCGATGCGCGATTGAGGGCATCTCAGCGTACGCATGGGGTGCGAGTCGCTGGGTTTGGGTGCGTGTGGTGCCTGAGCTTGTGGTGCGATAAAGGAAAGGTCGCGGCGTATGCTCCGTAAGGTACGAGTCGTAGGGGTGTGCGTTCGTGCGGGAATGTATGCTCAGGACTACGCGCCTAAGGTACGCTAGAAGGTACGAGGCGTAGGGCGGCTGGGTGCGAGGCGTAATGGCGGGAAGTCCGTGTCGCATGACTGTCGGGTGCGAACCGGAGTTTGAGAGATACGCTTGTGCGGGAATGGAGGCTCACGAGTACGCGCTTAAAGTACGCTGAAGGTACGAGGCATATGGCGACTGGGTGCGAGGCGTAATGGCGAGAAGGTACACAGGAGGGTGTTGCCGGGGGTGAGGCTACTTTAGAAGCTTTAAACCGTGCTTGAGTTGTCCGTCCAGGTTATGACGAAGCAGAAAGAAGATGGATCAAGCCTTTGCAAGCACTTGGGGACACGTAGCTGGTGTGCGGCCATTATGCTCAAATCGGACCCGCTTCCATTTCAATCTAGCTCGGTGGCTAAATGTTGAGCTGCGTGTGGCAAATAAGAAGGGCTGTTAATTCCTAGTATGAGGCCAATTACAATGAGGCAAATTTTAAATGAAGAATGCGCAGGCGCACAGCACCAGCAGAGGGCACTCGGGCGGTAATTAAACGTCATGGAAGTGCGAGGCGGTCAGATAGGTGCATTGGCTACGGAGTAGTGGGTAGATGCCAGAGGCGAGGGTGAGTGAATGGCAGCCCCCGGACTAAGGGGGTCACGAAGGCAGACCGATGGGTGACCATTTTAGGTGCAGGAAGGGGGGTGCAGAGAGGGGGTTCCTCATGTTCCAGGTCACAGGGGTTAAGGGAGTAAAGTGTGGATGTCTGACACTTTTCTGTTTTATTAAGTGCAGAATGCCACCAAGACGCGCACAGAAGGGCAAGGAAGCCCATGCAGCAAAGTACGACTATCTGGCATTGACTGAGCTGTTGGAGGTCAGTAAGGAGAAAGGCGTGGATTGGGCGCTAAAAACATTGAAGGAAGGGGCCGGTACGAGTACACAAGAGGAAACAGCGCGGGGCAAGCAGGCACGGCGCACACCAGAGAGGTTTAAAGATGCGCCAATCGAAAAGCGCCACAGAGTGGGTGACTCCCAGGCTGCATCCTCAGGTGAGGTAGGGGTGTTAGATACAGCAGGCTTGGGGTCGGACACAGTGCAAGCAAGGAATGTTCCACTGCCGGGCTCGAATGGGGGAACCAACACAACAAACAATGGTTCACAGGTGGGGGGTACCCTTCTCAACCGCGGAAGAGCCCACGACGCAAATTGCCCCGCAAACCACGCCACCAGTGGTTAAACATCCAGGCAGTGGTATAGCGCAAGTGTGGGTTCAGTCAGGGGGTATGGCACAATCCCCAGGGGTAGTAGCAGCAACGTCGCAGGAGCAGGCGCTTAGTAATTGCGCAGCAGGTTCAATGGTTCCCGCAATGGCCTATCCTGGGGCGTTAGGGCCAGTAGCTATGGGGCAATCCCCAATGGTGGTAGCAGCGACGTCGCAAGGGCAAACGCTCAGCAATTGCGCAGCAGGCGCAAGGTCCCCCGTGAATTCCTATCCTGGGACGGTGGGGCCAGTGGTGATGGGGCAGCCAACATTAGCATACAGCCCTCTAATCTATGGGTCCGTGTCCATGGCGTTATCACCCTCGGCTGGGATCACATGGCATGTGCCTGTGGAGACAAAGGAGAAGATTTTGAAGGGCGAGTTTATGGATGTCTTTGATCTCATAAATGCCAGGGTGGTCCCTGGAAAAACTAGGGTAGGAAAGGAAGGGGAGTATAAGCAGAGGAAGGTATGGGTAGACTGGTCGATCAAGAACTGGATTAAGGGGTTTGCTATCTACGCGGCTATCATTGCAGAGAGGTACCCCACAGTGGCACCCCAATTAATTAGCTACATATCCTTAATTCATGGGGCGGCGTCTGAATTCCCAGGGACAGGATGGCTCCAATACGACACCAAGTTTAGGCAAATGAAGGCAGTGCACCCTGAGGTAGCATGGGACTAGCGCTAAATTAATGTATGGCACGCAGTATTTTACTCAACAGTACCCGCGAATAGGACCAGTCACCCCTCTCCCAATCAGTCCTTTCGGGGTGACAGGGGGGAGGGAGATAAAAAACTGGCCTGCTGGCAGTTCAATAAGAATGAGTGCACCCGGGGCACAGCATGCAAATTCAAGCACTGTTGCTCCTTTTGTGGCTGACCGGCACACCCAGAAATTAGATGTTTCAAGAAATTGGGGAGGCCAAAAGAGCAGCCTGCACATACCCAAGCCAAAGGACGGCCTCCACAAGCAGCGTAGGGGCTTGCTGACGCCCATTAGACTAAATGTGCTAACACACCTCTAGCAAGTATGACAAATTGCAAGATGCCCAGTTTTTACATAATTGGGGTTGGTACCTAAAGAGGAGAAAGGGAAATTCTGTTTGATTCAGAACTTATCAAGCCCACCAGGTTTATCCGTCAATGTCAAACTTGACCCAGATCTGTGCACAGTGCGCTACACCACCTTTGGCACCGCAATCCAGAAGTTACAGGTGCTGGGCGAAGGAGCGTTGATGGCTAAATCAGATATCGAAGCAGCCTTTCGTCTCCTGCCAGTACACCCTGAGGACACCAAGTTCTTGGGTTTCACCTTCAAGGGGGAGTATTTCATTGACCTTTGCATGCCAATGGAGTGTTTGATCGCGTGCACAGTGTTTGAGACTTTCAGCAGGTTCTTGGAGTGGGCAGTACAGCAATTCCTAAAGTTGATTGCATCATACGAGGTGGTACACTACCTAGATGATTTCTTGTTCTTTGGACCGCAGGGCTCCCTAGCATGTAGGAAGGCCCTGCTGGGCTTCCAGCATCTGGCAAGAGCACTGGGCGTGCCATTGGCCGCAGAGAAGACGGCGGGGCCAACTACTCGTTTAACATTCCTACGCATTGAGATAGACACTAGAGAGGGGGTGTGTAGGCTCCCCCAGGGGAAAGTGGCAGCTTTCAAGTCAGCCATTGAGGCCTGTTTGTTGACCCGGAAGGTGACGCTGCACCAATTACAAGTTCTGGTGGGGCAGTTGAACTTCGCACTGAGAGTTATACCGATGGGCAGGGCCTTTCTAGGAGTATAGCAAGGGAAATGTCAGGGCTGTGTGCCAAACATCATCATACTAGGCTCTCAGCGGAAGTAAGGAACGACTTAATTATTTGGAAAGACTTCTTGGAAAACTTTAATGGGACAGTGGTCTGGCAAATGCCGAGTCGCCCCAACGTAGAGTTGGAATTGTTCACAGATGCAGCGGGCAGTGTGGGTTTTGGGGCCGTGTTGGGGCACAGGTGGTGCATGCAGCACTGGCTGGAGGAATGGGCGCTGTCAGGTCTCACACGGAATATTAACATTTTAGAATTGTTCCCTATCATTGTGGCTTTGCATTTGTGGGGGGACATTTTGGCGAACAGGTCAAGTCAAGTCAAGTCAAGTCAAAACATTTATATAGCGCACTACATACCCAGAGGGTTTCAAGGCGCTTAGGAAGGGGAGTTGGATTATTTGTCAAATATCCAAGTTTTAAGCTGCTTTCTGAACGCTAGGTGATTCTGGGTGAGGCGAAGGTAAGCGGGGAGTGAGTTCCATGTTATGGCAGCCAGGTATGAGAAGGATCTGCCTCCCATGGTGGTCTTGTTGATGCGAGGTACAGTGGCATATCGTATTTTGGTCTGACAGCATGTCAGTAGTGATGGCAATTAACAATCAGAGAGCGAAATGCACCTGGGTTCTGCGCCTGTTGAAGGAACTAGTGTTGCAATGTCTACAGCGCAATGTACATTTTACTGCCAGACACGTGCCGGGGGTAGACAACACAGTCGCTGACGCTTTGTCCCGTTTTAAGTTGACAGAGTTTCGCATCCGATGGCCGCAAGCAGACAGAGAGATGACGGATTTCCCGACGGGACTATGGAAGCTTGGTTCCCCACAGCCCCTGAATTGATAACAGCGTCCCTGGCCCCCAAGACCAAGAGTATTTATGAGAGGGATGGTAGACATATCAGACTTGTTTAAATGGGGCAGGGATAGTAGAGGGGTTCTCACCTTTAAGTGTCTTAGAATTTATAGTTCATCAGAAAGCAAGTGGCAAGTCATCAATAATGATGAGAAGGCAACTGTCGGCAATAGCATTCTATGCCGGGTTAGGGGTAGTGGCAGACCCAACAAAGGACCCGAGGGTGAGAAGAGCTATGAAGAGTTAGGAGCGACTGACACCAGGGGTAAAGGACAGTAGGAGACCCATAGATGCGAGCAGATTAACAAATATCCTGGAAATACTGCCCAGGATTTGCTTCACACCGTACGAGACACAATTATTTAGAGTAGCATACTCGCTAGCTTATTTCAGAGTTGCTACCAGCCTCAAAGGCAGACAAAGAAGGGGGCATACGATGTGAGGATTTAATTCTGACCGGGGAATCTCTTCAGGTCAGGGTGCGGAGATCAAAAACCGATCCGTTGGGTAAGGGGATCTGGGTCCAGTTAAGATCAATGGTAGGGGCGACATGTTGCCCGGTAAGCCTGGCAAAGAATTTTCTGCAGATCAGGCCAAAGGGGGGCGACAACAGAGTACTATTGCATGGCAACGGCATTCCCCTCACCAGATTTCAGTTCACTAGTGTGTGCAAGCTTGCTCTGGAAGGCCTGGGGGTAGACACGACTCATTTCACATCCCATTCGTTCTGCATCGGCGCAGCCACGTCAGCGGCGGCCTTAGGCCTCCCAGAGGAAACTATTAAGAGGGTGGGTCGTTGGAAATCAACATGCTTTGAGCTGTATGTACGCCCCCAGTTAGTGTAAGTACTCAGTATTTCTGCCCCGTTTCTGATGCCTCACGTTGATTGTTTCCATCTTCAATTTGCTCTAGGTGCAACGTCCAAGAGGGCCCAAATATGCTGGTGTGGCCACTCTTTTATTCGCAGGGCAGGGCTTGCCTTCAAGGATTCACATGAGGAGAGAGCACAGAAGGCAAAGGGAATTGACCACCATTGGGTGGGAATAGGCGGACAACGTTTAGCGGGGGTCCCTAACGATTTGCGGGGTGCCATAGCCAGGGGCATGCCTATCCCCGATCTGCTAGTGATACATTCAGGGGGCAATGATATGATTCCGGTAGGAATGGGGGGCGTAAAGGAGGCTCTGTTCTCAGTTCTGGCAGTGGTCAGGAACATGTTGCCCAACGCGATATTACTGTGGTCCGAAGTTATACCACGGCAAGTATGGGCAGAGGGAGCACCTCCGAAGGCAGTGAATAAGTCAGTGAGGAGGCTGAATCAGTCAGTGGTGGAAATTCTAAAGAGATCCAGCATCCGGACCATCAGGCACAAGTTGATACAAACATCAAGGGTAGAACTGTGTGCGCCTGATGGGGTACACTTGTCCAAGGCAGGTAGTGAGTTGTTCATACAGACAGTGGTGGGAGCCATCGCAGAGGTGATAGATTGTGGAGGGAGGGAGGTCGAGTCGGGCAGTGAGCGCCTCGCCTTGTGGCGGGGTCCGGGGCAAGAGAATTGACAGGGACTCGGTTTGTCGGTGGCACTTTTGGCCCCAGAATAGTTCTTGAAGTCTATCAGGGCTCCGGGCTGGCGAGAGAGGGGGCTGGCCTGCTGGTGGCTCCGGACTCTCTGGCTCTACCCAGGAAGCCAGTGGTTGTCACAAGTGGTGGCAGATTATTTATCTGCGGCTCTATTGACCGGGGGACGGTCAGCCTAAGGAGAGCAGGCTATCTTGGTTGTGGCCTGCTGGCACAGCCCGAAGGTCAAGCAAGAGGGCCCGTGGAGAGCGAATTGTAAATACAATGGAAATGTATAATCTTTACAGTTATTTGAAGTGCTGTGGTGTTTTGAAGCAAACTATATTAAAGGATGGTCACAATTAAGTAAAGAGAGGCCAAGGGAGTCATTGGCTGGATTTGTAAGTTAATAAACGTTTACACTGTGAAGACCAAAACTGACTCAGGTGTTTCTATGAGAGGGGGAATGGTGGTGGGGGACAAGTGCACTTTGTATGCCATCTATGTGCCCGCTACAACACGAGAGAACACACTTCCTCAGACACATGATGCATCAAACCCCACGCGCCTTAATCTCGAGTATATTTCATATGTAGAGGGCGTGAACAGCTCCTTCCCCTGGTACACTTGCATGTAATACAACACATCATCATTTAGATATTTTTATTCATTTTTTTTCTTGGACTGTGGCAATGCTGTGACATGACCTTTGTAGGCTGCAGCGTCTAATGAACAGCACCCAGCTTCATGAAACTTTCCCCCATCCCACCCTAAAAAAAAAAAAAATCAAATAAGTTCATACCCGGTTCCGCTTGAGTCACACCATACATTTCCAGCATATAAATCCACAGAAAAATACTCCTCACACTATTAAGATTACAGGTGGTTGTTTTTTCCTGGAGGGAACAAAAGTCCTACCTTAAATTCTCACAATTTCCCCCAAGCTCTCATCCTCAAAAAATAATTTCTACAACTCCCCCTTTTTTGCTGTTTTTTCATTATGCGTCAGATTTGTGTGCAAAGTTCAGAACGATGTTGGCACGTTTGAAATCGGCTATGGCACAGGTTTTTTTCTTATAACAAAGGTCCTTCATCAGGGCTCAAAACACCATTTTTGTGGCTTTTTTTTATTTTTTAAAAAAGAACGAAACTCCAAAGAGACCCCAAAATGATGAGGACCACAGACTGAACGAGGCCCGGAAGGGGGTCTGCTTTTCACTAAAACTTCAGTCCCTCCGACCCTACCAACCCAAGCCCAGCGGTCCCCATTATTACAAATTAAAAAATATTCCCTCTTCTCAGATCGTAGATGGGTGATGTCTCATCACTACTTCTTTTTCACACAGGATTGAGGACTGAAATAACCCAACAGCCATTCAATAGTAATACTATTAATAAAAAAATGCAATTTCTCGCCTCAGTAATTCCTTGATTGATTCTCCCTTAGTTTCACATGTTCCATAACACCTTTCCTTGATGAAAATAGATCTCAAATAGAATTTACGAATAAAGAGCTGTACCACAAAATAAGCTTTTTTTTCTTTCATTTTCTTTCGTGACATATTTTTTCTTTTTTTAGTAATACTTCAGGTAGTTGGATTGTGAAACATCCCATTGAAATATCAAAATATCTTCCATTCGTGTCTGTGTTTTCACATAGTCTTTTTTTGGACTTTGATACTGCAAACAAATGTTTTTGAATAAAAGGCTAAACCAGAGGCACACTGCTGCTGATGTATGTGTGTTCTCCGCATGGGCAACTAAGACGCTTTCGTTGCTGCTGTGTTCCATGATTTGTGTTATATCACTCCCCCCAACTCCACCTGGTATGCACTGCAGACCTAAATTTGTGTCTCCTGCACATTTTCTTTTGAGCTGCTCTTGAACAGCAGAGGTTCATGGATGGAGTTGAGAATGGGGTTTTTGGCACAGTTCAGAGTGCCTGTGTTGTTGTTATAATGCGCTTTGTAGGCCGTGTAGTGGTTAAGGTGGTCATGCTCAATTGCTGGCAGAGACATATGGTTATCACCAGGGTTGGTAGTTGGCATCTCGTCCTCGACATTGATGATCTCAATGGTCCTGGTCGGGCCATGGTGTTTGTGCAGCTGGTGCTGTTTCCGGAGCTTGTAGAAGACGATGAGCATGACGGCTGCCATGAAGGTTATGGCCACAAAACAGCCGATAATAATCTTTGTGGTCTTCATCACGTCGTCCAAGTCCTTCATGGTATCACCAGTGACATCGGTGATGGGAATGGTGTAGGGTTTTTCAGTAGATCCAGTGCTGCGTGGAGTCAGAGATGTTGTTGTCCTGTCCCAGCCGCCAGAAGGTGTAGGTCCAAGCACCTTGTCTGTTGGTTTTGGCTCCTCTTGGGTGGTCTCCATAGTCTCCACCGTGACCGTGGTGAAGTAGGAATATGGGGTGGTTGTGGTAGGGTCAGCAGCAGAGACATTGAGCGTAGCAGAAGCTGTGGTGTTCCCTGCTGAATTGGTGACCATGCACGTGTACTGACCAGTGTCCTGGACAGTAACATTGGTAAAGTTAAGCGTTCCATCGTGAAGCACTGAGATACGCACTCTGTAAGAACCATGAGTCATCAAAGTCCCATTCGGAGTCAGCCAGTTCACCGATGTCATGGATGTGCCCGTCCGGCACTTCAGCTCAGCCGCCATTCCCTCGGTGACATTCAGGTCTGTAGGCGGTTCTACAATTACAGGAGCATAACAGGTGAAATGGCTCTGGTCCAGCTCCCCAATGTATCTAGCCTTTAGGTTTGGAGGTGAATGGCAGCGGGCACAGCAGGTGGTATTACTTGGCACCGTCTCTTTCAACCACCAGCTCAACCACAGCACATCGCAGTTACAGTGCCAAGGGTTGTGGTTGAGGTGCACCCGCTCCAGACGATGAAGAGGTGTAAACAGGTCATGGGGGAGCGACATGAGGTTATTGTGAGAGAGGTTAAGTTCCTCCAGTGATTTCAGGTCATCAAAAGCATTGCGCTCAATTATTTTTATCTGGGCATGCATTAACCATAATTTCCGCAAGCTGACGAGCCCCTGGAAAGAGCCCGGACGGATCATTTCCAGCCGATTGCCTGAAAGCTCTAGCTCCTCCAGTCTCACCAGGGCAGTTAGGTTAGGGATATCCTTCAAGTTACACATCCCCAGGTTGAGATACCTCAGGTTGACTAGACCTTCAAAGGCTGCTTCTGAGATAAACTCCAACTTTTTCAGCTCACCCAAGTCCAGTCGTCGCAGAGAGGGCACTCTATTAAAAGCATAGGAGGGTATACTCCCTATGGGGTTATTCCTCAACCACAGTTCCCTCAGTTTAGAGAGGTACTCAAAGGCTTGTGTGGGAACAGTAGTCAAGCGGTTATCAAACAGCTCCAGGGTGTTGAGGTTAGGGAGGCCATTGAAAGCACCCACCTCAATCTTGCCAATCAAGTTCTTGCTGAGCTGCAGGATCTCTAGATGCCGCAGGTGCTTGAAAGTGTCTTGCTTAATAACCTGGATGATATTCTCCTGAAGGTTAAGGTACCTGGTGTTGATTGAGATGCTCTCTGGTACCTCCACCAGTTCCCTGCGGGTACAGACAACTCGGCTGGCCTGGTTGCTGCAAGAACAAGTTGCTGGGCAAGAGGTAGGTGAAGTCCCAGCAAGAGCCAGCGTTGACACCCACACGATTAACAAGACCTGCTTCCAAACCATCCTAATGAACTTCAGCACTGGTATCCTGCGGGTAAAGCGGTGGGCGGCCATAGTCATCATTCATGCTTTAGCGATGGTCACTGCAGGAAGGGCTCTCCGGTGCACGTGTCTGAAAGAGAAGAGAAAGACAACGTTATAAAGGAAATTGTGTATCACAGATAAACGAACAACAATAGGTAATGATTGGCAATCGATCTAGTATCCAGTTGCCTAACAAACTGGCATGTCACAGACACTACATTGATTACAGCTTCAACTTGGCATCGATACCTCTGTCCCTGGAATGCATTTGTTCAATATTCCCTATAGCTCCACCATTTTCCATGAAGGCTACCCAGAGAAGTATTTTAGGTTTATACCTCTTTCCTATACAGACTATAAACGTATCCCACATCTTTGCAAAGAGGTAGCTTCATGCATCAAATACCTTCACTGAGAGTCTTGTGTGTGCATCAGCTGCCTTCCAGGACAGCCTGCTTCACACCCCCATCTCCTTTCCCAGTATAAACCACCTTCCCAAATATCACGTTCCGTGGAGCCATTGCTTTAGAGAGGGTGTTTTGGGTGTGACACCCTCACCCCTCCCAAACTGCGTTCTTGTTTTGGTAGTTGCACCCAGGGGCCCTTGATCAGGTTTGCC
This sequence comes from Lissotriton vulgaris, assembly GCF_964263255.1. Classification (NCBI taxonomy): domain Eukaryota; kingdom Metazoa; phylum Chordata; class Amphibia; order Caudata; family Salamandridae; genus Lissotriton; species Lissotriton vulgaris. The sequence goes on from NC_141695.1 coordinate 300,194,785, forward strand.
ATGGCTGTGTGGCTTTTTCCTGTTAATCCGGATTTCATTAAGAGGTTTTTACTTAAATATATATAGTGGTTGGTTTACCAAAAAAGTACTAAATCTGTATCCATATGATACCACCTGAACGGATGCAAATTTACTGCTTTTTGGAAACCACAAACATTGGCAGTAGTAGCCTTGGGAAGCTGGACTAGTCTCAGGTGTACAGGCACCCTACTGGCAATCAAACACCCATAAGGTTAACGAGACGAATGCTTTTAAATTAGCAATCACTGGCAATCATGCGGGTAGCATTCCAACCCATCATTTTCCCCCACTGTGCCACTCTTGAAAAGATTTAGGGTTAGGTGGGTGGAGGAAAGGCAAACAGGGTGGCGGAAGACATTATATCAGTCACCCTGCATTTACTCCAACCCTACACATTTAGAGAAGTCCACTAGCCCGCAAACATATTTTACATGAGCAGGAACCACAGTCTTGGCACTTCATGTCAATGTAGAAAACTTTTGACATACAGCTCCATCAAACATGATGGCTGTCCGTCAAACTTTCCCAGTTTTTTTTTTCAAAAAGAAACTCCTAGAGTGCAAGTGTGTTTTTGAAAAAAAATGAATAAGCCTCACACCATGGGGGTCATTTTACTTTTTCTTTTACTATCCCTCACTGTCAGGACATACCTGCCCTATTTAGAGGGACATCCAACCATCCACTCTAAATAGGGCAGACAGTCAGATGGCTTACCTCCAACAGCCTGACTCTGGGCCATTGGAGAAAGTCTTACACCTACTGAGCAAATTGTATATTTTTGGTGTAAAGCTTGCAGTTCACATGCCTCAAAATCAGTTGGTTGGGCATGTAGTTTGGTGGACAGGGTACTACGCTTCAACTGCAATGGAGTATCTTGTTCGACTATCCAGTCCCAGACGCCCACTTATTGCAACTCAATACTGTCCTTGCTCGTCAGGGGAACCATCCATACCAAACCTTGGTCATCTCATCTATTCACCCTGCGGCCCACTGCTTTTCTAGTTGGGGAATTTGAGATTCACACCCCCCACTCCGAGTCTTACTGGCTAAGCTTTGCCCCATCTGTTCCATGTACACATTCTCTCACTAGACACTCTGCTCTACGCAACCACCACCTTCCGAAGCAGGATGGTTAACATAAGAATTGCCTGTGTAGTAAGGCTGTCTTTTGCCTCCACCACCATCACGGAGCAGTTGCTCCATTCAAGCTAAAAGAGGCTGCTCCATGCTACCCAAAGAAGACTCTTCTTATATGCAACGCTGTTATAGAGAGCCGGTTGTATGCATCCACCATCTCAGCAGAGGGAATGCCTCATGCAACCACAACCATCAAAGAGATGCTACTCCAGTCAAAAGATATTACTTGCATACACCAACTACCTGGACAGACTGCCCCCTGCATCTTTCCTCTAACTAAAGATGATGCTATGCCTATACACCTCATCCACAGAAAGACTGCTTTGGGCATCAAACACTCCCCTAAAAACACGACTTCACCTATGCACCACCTCTGCAGAAAGACTTCTACCAGCATCAAACATCTCCGAAAAGAAGGTGCTTCTTGTATCCACCACCTCTGCAGGGCATCAAACAACTCCTGAAAGAAACTACTTCATATGTGCACCTCCTCCTCAGAAAGGATGCTCCTGGCATCAAACACCGCCCTAAAGTAACTGCTTCAGACATGTTCCACCTCTGCAAAAAGGCTGTTCCTGGCATCAACCACCTACCTAAAAATGCTGTTTCAAGTACATACCACCTCTACAGAGAGGCTGCTCCTGACATCAAACACCTCTCTAAAGATGCTGTTTCAAGTCTGCCCCACCACCGCAGAGAGGCTGCTTCTGACATCTAACACCTCCCTGAAGAAACTGCTTCATGTTCGTCCCACCCAAGCAGAAAAGCTGCTACAGACTTCAAACACCTCTCTAAAGAAGCTGTTTCATGTCTGTACCACCTCTGCAGAAAGGCTGCTCCCGGGATAGAGCACCTCCTTATAGAAGATGCTTCACGTCTGCACCACTTCTGAAGAAAAGCTGCTTGGGGCATCAAACACTGCTCTAAAGTAGCTCATTCACGTCTGCACCACCTCCGCAGAAAGGTTGTTCCTGGCATCAAACATCTCCCTATAAATGCTGCTTCATGTATGCACCACCTCTGCAGAAATGCTGCTACTGGCATCAAACACCGCTCTAAAGAAGCTGCTCACCAACGACCCCGCCACCGCCAGAACCAACCTACACGAAGGGATGAAAGACATAGCCGAGTGGTTGAAGAACAGCCGCCTGAAACTGAACTCAGACAAGACGGAAGTCCTCATCCTGGGATCATCACCCTCTGCCTGGGACGACTCCTGGTGGCCCCCTTCCCTGGGCAGCGCACCCAAACCAAATCCTGGACTCCTCCCTCTCGATGACCAGACAAGTCAACGCCGTCTCATCATCATCGTATTTCAACATCCTACGCATGCTCCGAAAGATCTTCCGTTGGATCCCCACCGAAACCAGGAAGACGGTCACCCAGGCACTCATCACTAGCCGACTGGACTACGGAAACACCCTCTACACCAGAACCACAGCCAAACTGCAGAAAAGACTCCAACGCATCCAGAACGCCTCTGCACGACTCATCCTGGACATCCCCCGACACAGCCACACATCTCAGGACACCTGAGAGACCTGCACTGGCTCCCCGTCTGCAAGAGAATCACGTTTTTCTCCTCACCCACAGCACACAAGGCCCTCTACGACCTGGGCCCCAGGTACCTCAACAACCGCCTGACCTTCTACACTCCCACCCGCCAGCTTCGATCGATCAGCCACGCCCTCGCCACCGTTCCACGCATTCGAAGAGCCACCATGGGAGGAAGATCCTTCTCCTACCTGGCAGCCAAGATCTGGAACTCCCTCCCCATCCAGCTCCGTCTTACCCAAGACCACCTCTCCTTCAGGAAGCAACTCAAGACCTGGCTGTTCGAGCAGTAGCGGACCCCTCTTCCCCAAGCGCCTTGAGACCCTCCGGGTGAGTAGCGCGCTATACAAATTTCTTGATTGATTGATTGATTGCTTCACTCTGCCACACCTCTGCAGAAAGGCTGCTCCGTGCATCACTTCTCTAACGAAGTTGGTTCACTTCTGCACCATCTCCACAGAAAGGCTGCTCGTGGCATAAACCACTTCTCTAAAGAAGCTGTTTTACATAAACACCACCAGTGGAGAAAGGCTGCTCCTGTCATCGAACACCTCTCCATACAAGCAGCTTTACCTCTACACCACCTCTGCAGAAAGGCTGCCCCTGGTATGAAATGTCTCCCTAAAGAAGCTGTTTCACTTACACACCACCTCTGCAGAAAGGCTGCTACCAGAATCAAATATCACCCTAAAAAAGCTGCTTCACTGTGCTACGCCTCTGCAGAGAGGCTACTTCTGGTATCAAACACCTCCCTGAAAATGCTGCTTTATGTACTTACTTCCTCCGCAGAAATGTTGCTCGAGGCATCAGACGCCTCCCTAAAGAAGCTGCTTCACATATGCACCATCTCTGAAGAAAGGCTGCTCCTATCATCAAACACCTCCCTAAAGAAGCTGCTTCACGTCTGCAGAAAGACTGTGTGTGGTCTCAAACACCGCTCTAAAGATGCTGCTTCACGTACACACCACCTCCGCAGAAGGCAAATACCTCCTTAAAGAAGCTACTTCAGGTCCGCGCCACCACCACAGAAGGGGGCATCAAACACCTTCCTAAAGAAGCTAAGAAGATGTTTCACGTCTCCACCACATCCTAAGGCAATTACAAACAAGGGGTGGACCCAAATTTAACCCGGAGGACCTGGGTAGGAAAAGCAGTGGTCCAATCGGGGAGGCAAACACAACAACAACTAAAGATGATTCGATCACTTTTGTACACAGTGTACGAGAAAACATGAAGGAACACAGTCTCAAAATGCTCAGGGAGGAATTGATTTTAGTTTCTGTTGTAGGCACGTATGTGGGTATTTTGTGGGGTTGTTGGGTAACCGACCTCTCCCCCCCCCTTTTTGGAGCATTGCCAATTACACTTTGAATATTTCCTTTAGCCCTAACTGTCAGTTGTGCGCCCTACCTTAAACCTGGTTACCTGGAGTGTTTGAATAGAACACAGTCTCAGATGAGGGAAGAACTGCTTAATTGCAATAAATGCTTCGAAAGTAAATAACGAGAAAGAACAACACATAATCACTTCAACATTTTCTTTAAATCTTAGTTGAAATTGGTAAAGAACATGGTAGCTCATCAATATCTTGCATAAATACTTAAAAGTAGCAATATAGTGCTCCAGCTACCATCACGTTCAAAGATGCGGAAAAGGTGCTCAAAGAAGGTGCTCGTGAGTGTGAGGATAAGGAGGAAAGAGAGGAATATTCTACTCAGATTATTTATTCACTTACGCCTGTCAAACATCTAGATATATGGCATCGACCCCATCCTATCATAGACCTAGCTCCTAAATAATAATTGCCCAAATATGGACCCTAATGTCTTTCTCAAGGCTTGGTTATAGGGTGTCGACGTTTCGACCCGATACGATGGCAGGGGCCACTGTATACCTCAAACGCGGGTCTTCATCAGAACTGGGGAAGTGGTGGGTGATGGAGGCGCCTGTTATGGACCTGTTTCGACTGTGACAATGAATGTCAAGTCAAGTCAAGTCAAAGAATTTATATAGCGCACTACATACCCAGAGGGTCTCAAGGCGCTTAGGGAGGGGAGGAGGATTACTTGTCAAATATCCATGTTTTAATTTGCTTTCTGAATGCTAGGTGGTTCTGGGTAAGGCGAAGGTAAGTGGGGAGTGAGTTCCAAGTTTTAGCTGCCAGGTATGAGAAGGATCTTCCTCCCATGGTGGTCTTGTTGATGCGGGGTACAGTGGCGAGGGCTTGGCTGGAAGAACGTAGTTGGCGGGAGGCGGTGTAGAAGGACAGTCGTGAGTTGAGGCATTCTGGTCCGATGTCGTAGAGTGATTTGTGTGCGTGGGTCAGCAGTCGGAGGAGTCCAAGGAAAAGTATGCGGCCTAAGAGGGGCTCTGTGATAACCGGTGACAAGGATCCACCTGGGAATTGGGTGCATTCACTTAGTCGGTATTCCTTCGCAAGCGCATTGCTAGCTGATTCCAGGGAGACCCCAACTTATTTGTGGGAAAAACTGGCAGACCGTCTCCAAACAGTCCATAAAGATAAATCAATGATTGATCTCAATGTAAAGCAGCAGCTTTTCGTCTCACGACCGGATAGGAAAGAGGCTGCTTTGTTTCCCACACGAAGCTGATCCGTGCATCTAACACCCCCACAGAGAGGCCCTCATCTGTCCCGTGCATCCACCGCCCATGCATTGGAGACTGGCCCGCTTTATGCTTCCTACCTCTGCCCTCTCACTACCTTCTCGTGGAGATCACCCCAGTTCCATGCTTTCTGCAACCTACGAATAAGGCTGTTCTATACTTAACAGGCTTGTTGAATAAGCATGTTCAAGTCAAATCTTCTTTATTCAGAGTAAGATCTACAGTCATAAAAGCAATTAACAAGTACACTAATCAAATTTAAAAATAGCCTTTTCAAATATATACAATATTTAAAAGAGCCAATATTTCATATTTTTCTATTTAGCAGGTTAAAAAATCCATGTTCAAAAATGTCCCATGTGCAAAAAGGGTATATAGTATATGTTTTAAACGATTAGATTAAGTTCAATCTCTGAGGTTTTCATATGTTAAGGTGTCTAGATAAAACAGATCTTTTCTAATATTTATTGCCCTTTGTATGAAAGAAATACCAGAATAGCATGTTCATGCTCAAGCAGGCTCCTGGAGACTTTCTGATAGATAACTGCTATTTATTGATACACAACTCAATAGTTGTGATTGTATCGACCTCCCAGTATGAAAGGCAGAGTGGATCCGAAGGGAGACATACCTGAGACTTTGTAGTCACACATACATCTCTTGAGAAGTCCACTGAGCCATCAGACCCGGTGACTACCCACAAAATGCAACTAAAGCGTGTGCCGCCATCTTGAACCCTTGAAGTACCCCAGGAGGGGAGGGAAGAGTAAGGTGTGTGTACAAAGGGATGACCGGCGACAAGTGTGAGATACAAGTAGAAGCGATCAGAGACGCGGGTATGATGAGGCCTGGATTAAAAGGGGCAAGAGGGCCAGTGCCAGTGTGGCACAGCAGAGTGGGAGAAAGAAAAGGGGGCATGAGTGGAAGGAAGCGATAGGGTGTTACACAGGTTAGCTTTGCCTCTCTCAGTCCAACCTGGACTAACAGGTGCGAGGCATCAGAAACAGTGCAATGATTTGACACCCCTGCTATGGACGCAGAAAGGTACATTCCATGGATGATGCCTGGAAGTCGAAAATGGGGACGTCGGAGCAGGGGCGGTGGACAGGGCCGCCCCTGGAGTTCACGTCCTAAGTGAAAATACCCAAGTATGTTGCTTCACGCCTCCTCTTTCCCGCGCATGTGCACAAACCCACACACAAAACATAATCAAGCAAATCAACAAGTTAGTTTTCCATCTGTGCACAGCGCCCCTAAACTAGCACAGTCCTGGCAGTAGTACAGCTTGCAAGGTGAATGCAGACTTCATAGCGCTTTACTAGTAAACCTCTTGCCGCGACCCGTCAGCTAATGACACTCACATTGCTAAATGGATTGCTTTAAGAACCTATGCCCCCTCATTAACAATTCTCCCTCATAAACTTGAGGTCAGGGACACTAAAATGCCATATGTGACAGCGTTCATTGGTCCTGATTTTATTAGGACCTTTAAACAGTTTCATGGCTGCAGGGTTGATCTGGGAAATAAACAACCAAATACAGTCGGGCATAAAGGCGGGAGGAAGATGCAGACGCCATCTTCACCCACTGTACGTCATAGAGGTCTCGATCACAGTTAAAGGAATACTTGAGCTTCGAACTCACTCATGGTAAAAAATATTTGAAAACAAAGGGCAAGTTCCTTCAGTGATTTTAAAATGTCAACTTTTTCACTTTCACCGAGTAAACTGACTTTGCAGCTTGTATTTTTTTTTAAGTTTGAGTTTATTAAAAATTAAAGAGAAAACACAGTACAAAAGCATAAAACATCAAAGAAACAGATAAAATGATAAATGAATGAGGTAAACAATGTAAAGAAGATTATGATGTTACAAATTACAAAGAGAAAAATACCAAATGCAATCAAGGAAAATATATGCAAATAGGAAACAACATAAGCATATCAATAATTGAAGAACCAACAAAACCATGCAATATATCAAAAACACTATTAAGAAAAACATTAGGGGGCCCGATGTAGGAGCCTTAATACCGGTCAGAAACGGCCGATTTTGGCCGTTTCCGACCGGTAAATGGCCATTTGGTATGTAGGTGCCCGTTTCCGAGGGCATATGTAGGTAACTACACATTTACCGAATCGGTAAAATTACCGAATCGGTAAAATACCGATTCGGTAATTCTACCGATTCGGTAAATTCCTAATGTAGGTGGGACTCTTCTGAGTCCCACAGGTGTTACCAAATCGGTATTTTACCATGAAATACAACTTCATGGTAAAATACCGATTCCGGTGTGCATGCACATGTGTGCATGCACACCTATGCCATGTGGCAGGCAGACCTGTCCCCAGGGCATGTATGCTTGCCACATGGCACCCAAGCCTGTATTGGGGGTGCTAGGGGGTGTCAAAGTGACACCCCCTGCACCCTTGCAGAAATCGGTAATCACCGAATCGGTAAATACCGATTCGGTAATGCCCTTTGATTCCTATGGGCTTCAAGGCCCATAGGAATCAATGGGGGATACCGATTCGGTATTTACAGAATCGGTAAATACCGAATCTTACAGATTCGGTATTTACCGATTCTGAAATACCCACTTCTCCCCCCCTCCAATTTACCACTTCTCAAATACACTCAAAGATCTATACAGGGCCAGTATAGATCTTTGTCTTGATTTCTACCAAGCAAGTTAGACAGTGATTATTTCACACTGTCAGTTCACTATTTTTAATCTGACATCCAGGTGAACACTATTAAAGGTTTTTGTTTGCCTTGATAGCCATTTTAATTCACTTCACTCTTTTTCTTTTTGCACTGCACATATCAGTCCCACTATCTAGACTTACAATTTTGGTAACCATACCTCGGTTTTGTGATGTGTCGCTAATATCTAATTGGGCGATCGCACACAACCTGGTTTGGTAAGTCCTAGATGATGAGGCTCAGGTGGGCTGATAGGACTTAATCAACAAGTTGATAGTCTTTAATTGTTGTGCAACTTTACCAGTGTTCATTTTTATATCTCAGCACCACGTGACCAATGGGCTTTGTTGTTATGTAGAAACATATAGGAAACCTGAAAGGCACAAATCCTTCTGGGCTATATTTTGGAAAGTGCCTCAGGGGCGCAACGGGTATGTTGTCTTGCTTTACGCTCCCCTGGGGCACTTTGGTATGACAGATAGGCCCGCAGATGCTTAAGCAGCCCTTTCTGTGATACAGATAGAGCTGGTGCACATATAGCACCAGCGCTATTGCCAGAGGGATTTCCCTCATTTGCAAGGGGGTGTGGCCCCATGCAAATGAGGGAATCTCTTTGTCTTTGCACCCACGCCTTATTATAGACTCGGGCGCAGGGGCAAAGAAGCTGTCAGCAGCTCACTGACAGTGCGCCACCTAAAAGATGGCATACTGTCAGTGCGCAACCTGATGGCAGTCTTCTAGAGGGGGTGAATGGGGGATCCCCAAATATCCCCTTACAGGCAGGTGTAGCTACTCACTGCAGCCGCCTGCAAGAGGATCTTTAACCCCCCTTAAAAGTGAAGGCTGGTTGCCGTCTGCACAGTGAAACATGAACCGGCTGCTTTAAAGCTGCTCCATTTTTCACTTGAATGTGCTGCCCACAGGGCAGCACAAGTTTGCAGCTGCCATGGGGCAGCATATACAATGTAACAGGGTGCACTTTCCCTGTTTGTTTCCAGTGTATCTGCTTTAAGTGCACCGTGGCACAAATAGGGAAGGTGTGCCCTATGTGTAATAGTGCCTCTAGTGCACCAACCCCTTCTTCTTCCTGTTAAGTACTGGGGGATTAGTTGAATTAAAGGAATAAGCAGGCATCATTCACTGTGGTCCATATCACTTCCACCTTTGCATGGAAAATACCAACTTGCGCTAATAGTGCTTCCTACTACAGCTTTGTTGTCTCTACACACTGTAACGTTGGTTTATTCTCAATTGTCATTTTTAATTTACTTGTAAGTCCCTAGTAAAGTAGTACTACATGTATCCAGAACCTGTAAATTAAATGCCACTAGTGCGCCTCCAGCATTAATTGTGCCACCCAAGTAAGTAGCGCTTTCAACATTTTTCAGGCCTGCTGTTGTAAGCCTTTGGATGCAGTTTTGAACTGCCACGTCAAACTGGCAAAATAAACCTTTTGCCAGGCCAAAACCTTTCTTTTTAAAACATATAAGTCACCCTTGGTACAGGCACTGAACAGCCCATAGGGTAGGATGCATTGTATTTAAAAAGTTGGAAATATATTTCAAGTTTTACATGTATTGGAATTCATGAACTCTTTAATTCGTTGTTCACTACTGCAAGGACTACCACACCCACATTGGAGTCACCTTATCATATGTTATAACTGTAAATTCCAAATGGGAACAGATAAGCAGATCATGTTTGGTGTCTCTGGAATTGCAATTTAAAATCCCAACTTATGGTGAAGTCGGGTTTTAAATTACAATTTTACAATGTTAAAAGTGCCACTTTTAGAATCTTGCGATACAAAAGGGGATGATGGACGGAGCATTTGAGCAAATCAAACACTCACCCCCAGTCAACTGATCTGGGTTTAATCCATCACCATTCTTTAGCTCACTCAGCCACCCCAGTTCAGACATGGCCATATGCAAATCAGTCTGACCCTGTGCCTCATGGGAACAGTCCAGCCCGAACTGCCAAGCCGTTCCATCTTCCCCTTTTGTATCACTTTTAGAATCTTGGCATTTTCTTGCATTAGCCATTTGGTGCTTGCAGCCTGTTTGTGGGTCACATGACTGGGTGGGGGTGACAGTTGGGCTTTGTGTATTCCTCCTAGACAGCCACACAGAATGGGAGCTTAGTAGTGACTGGATGGGCCATCACTAGCAGGATGGGAGGCAGGACCTGGGCCCAGATCCACTTAGACATGAATAGGAGGCATTCTGTCTCCACACAAAGGGCTGCACAGCCCCTGTAGAAGGTCTGGAGAAATGGCCAGGAAGGCAGGGCACCTGTGCACTTCAAAGTCATGCCTATAGCAGCTTCTCCACACGTTAAAGGTATAACTGGGTATAAATACTGGACCTCAGACACCAACTCCTCAGGTCACTTCTGGTCCTGTGTGTGCTCTGCCAAGAAGAAGGACTTCTGTGCTGATGAAAGAACTGCCACTCAACTGGACTTCTGCTCTGAAGGAACTGCTGCCCTGCTGTGCTGACCAGCTGCACTCTTGCTTGGGTGAGAAGGACAGGACCAGCATCTCTTGAACACAATACAGAGTGACTCAAAGCGCTAGCTGGTTGACCTCCTGATCCGAAGCCTCAGAGACACAACAGGCTTCCTAAAACCTTACACCTGCACCTGGACTCTGACATCTGTGAGTCTAGCCTACCAAGTGGTGCCATCCTATTCCTGACCCTTGGAAGTGGGCCTAAGGTTCTCTGCCAGCTTCTGGACCAGGGCGAACTGACGCATTCCCTCTGCTATGTGGCGCAAACCTGAGCAGAACCAATGCATAGCGGCTGCTGAGTGGAATGGACTAATCTCAAAGTTCTGCATCGCATTGCACCCTCGTCGGAACTCACTCAGCGTGATGCATCCAAGGCGCAGGCCCTCACATCTCTCATCAAAACCAGCCTCAACGACGATAAAAGACTCCACATCCCAGTTTTTAGCTTACTTTATTTTAGATTGTTAACATTTTTGCAAAAACCTGAACACAACAAGCACTGACATGACCAGAAGGCTGGTGATAAGGGCTAGGCCAATTGGCTTTGCCAGTGCTTGCTGTTTCTTGTTGCTCCAAAACAGCACTGGACAGTTCCCTGCTGGAAATATCCCTTCAAAGCCTGATACGGATTTGAGAAGAAATGTAGCTAGAGGCGATTTTCTTGATTGGATACCACGGTGCTCAGGTTTAGATAATAGACTGCATTGCTTTTGAAGATTCAACACACAGCATCAATTCACACTGCCACAGGTGGCCCTTCAAAGAGCATCAGTTTACGCTTTTCCCTCAAACAAACTGTTTTGCTCACACAAAACCCAGACATTGCTTTTGAGATTTTACGATCCATGAACAGAAGATTAAGGCTCACACGGACGGTGACTGCCTGTGGCTGGCAGGAACAGGCAGGCTCACACAAACACTCCTGCCTAGCAGTGCAGTGACAGGCTGGGGCAGCAGGATACTAGCACCTTGACACCTCGGGGTATTTGTGCGCTTAAGAAAAATATTAACATAACATACCATAACATATACAGCATTAAATGGAGTGCACGCCCATAGAAGCAGGACAAGCTGTACACAAACATAGAAGCAATTCTAGGAGCACACATGCGCAGACTGAGGATAAGCTTTACACAACCATAGAGGCAAGAGGAGGGTGTACACAACCATAGAGGCAGGAGGAGGGTGTGCAAAACCATAGAGGCAGAAGGAGGGTGCGCACAACCATAGAGGCAGGAGGAGGGGGTGCACAACCATAGAGGCAGGAGGAGGGTGCGCACAGCATTAGAAGCAAGAGGAGGGTGTACACAACCATAGAGGCAGGAGGAGGGGGTGCACAACCATAGAGGCGGGAGGAGGGTGTGCACAACCATAGAGGCAGGAGGAGGGTGCGCACAGCCATAGAAGCAAGAGGAGGGTGCACACAACCATAGAGGCAGGAGAAGGGTGCGCACAGCCATAGAAGCAAGAGGAGGGTGTACACAACCATAGAGGCAGGAGGAGGGTGCGCACAGCCATAGAAGCAAGAGGAGTGTGCACACAACCATAGAGGCAGGAGGAGGGTGCGCACAGCCATAGAAGCAAGAGGAGGGTGTACACAACCATAGAGGCAAGAGGAGGGTGCACACAACCATAGAGGCAGGAGGAGGGTGAGCACAGCCATAGAAGCAAGAGGAGGGTGCACACAACCATAGAGGCAGGAGGAGGGTGCGCACAGCCATAGAAGCAAGAGGAGGGTGTACACAACCATAGAGGTAGGAGAATGGTGCGCGAAACCATGGAGGCAGGGGAAGGATGTACACAACCATAGAGGCAGGAGGAGGGGGTGCACAACCATAGAGGCAAGAGGAGGGTGTACACAACCATAGAGGCAGGAGGAGGGTGTGCACAACCATAGAGGCAGAAGGAGGGTGCGCACAACCATAGACGCATGAGGGGGGTGTACACAACCATAGAGGCAGGAGGAGGGTGAACACACCATAGAGGCAGGAGGAGGGTGTACACAACCATAGAGGCAGGAGAATGGTGCGCACAACCATAGAGGCAGGAGAAGGATGTACACAACCATAGAGGCAGGAGGAGGGTGTGCACTACCATAGTGGCAGGAGGAGAGTATGCACAACCATAGAGGCAGGAGGAGGGTGTGCACTACCATAGTGGCAGGAGGAGAGTATGCACAACCATAGAGCCAGGAGGAGTGTGTGCACAGCCAGGAGAAGGGTGTGCACAGCCATAGAGGCAGGAGAAGGGTGTCAACAACCATAGAGGCAGGAGGAGGACGTACACAACCATAGAGGCAGGAGGAGGGTGTACACAACCATAGAGGCAGGAGGAGGGTGTACACAACCATAGAGGCAGGAGAAGGGTGTGCACAACCATGGAGGCAAGAGCAGAGTGTGCACAACCATATAGGCAGGAGGAGGGTGTGCACAGCCAGGAGAAGGGTGTGCACAGCCATAGAGGCAGGAGGAGGGTGTACCCGAGCGAAAAGGCAGAACTAGGAGCACACAAGCACAGAGGCAGCAGAAGGTATGCACAAGAACAGAGGAGGGACCTGGGGCACATGAGCTCAGAGGCAGGAGAAGTGTACACACGCATATAGGCAGGAGAAGGTGTGTACGGGCACAGGAGCAGGACTAGGAGCACACAAACACAGAGGCAGGACTAGGAGTACACAAGCACAGAGGCAGGACTAGGAGCACACAAGCACAGAGGCAGGACTAGGAGTACACAAGCACAGAGGCAACAGAAGGTGTGCAGAAGCACACAGGCAGGACTAGGGGCACACGAGACCAGAGGAAGGAGAATGTGAACAGGACACGATGTGCACGAGCTCAGAGGCACGACAAGCGCAGCACACGAGCACAGGGGCAGAACTAGGAGCACGTGAGCACAGAGTCTGGACAAGGTGTGCAGGAACAGGTGGGCATTAGCATAGAGGCAGGGCTAGAAGCACACAAGCACAAAGGCAGGAGAGTGTGCACGTGACAAAATGTGCACAAGCACAGAGGCAAGAAAATGTGCACAGGATAAGATGTGCACGAACACAGAGGCAGGACAAGTAGCACATGAGCACAGAGGCAGGAGAAGATGTACACTGGCATACAGGAAGGACAAGGTGCACATGAGCATAAACGCAGGACTAGGAGCACGTGGGCAAAGCGGCAGGACAAGTGTGCACGGGCATAGATGAAGGACGAGATGTACAGAGGAATAGAGGCAGGACTAGGAGCCCACGAGCACAAGACAGTAGAAGGTGTACACGAAAATAGAGATAGGACTAGGAGTACAAAAGCATAGAGGCAGAAGGGGGTACACAAGTACAGAGAGAGGATTAGGAATACACAAGCATAGAGGCAGGACAAGTTGTACACGAACATAGAGGTAAGACGAACAGTACGTGAGCAGAGAACTAGGAGACTGGCTACTGGAGATAGAGGCAGGACAAGACGTCCATGAGCAAACAGGCAGGGCAAGGCGCATAGAGAAAGGAGGACATGAACATAGAGACAGAACAAGGTGTACACGAGCACAGAGGCAGGACTACAAGCACTCGAGCACAGAGGTAGGAGAAGGCAATGGGTGCTGTGCACACGAGGGTGCAAAGGCAGGACACAGCACTGCGTACAAAAGGGTACCTGCAATAGGACATGGCAGGGTGCTCTTTACAGGAGAGCACAGAGGCATCACATGGTGCTGAGTACATGAGGTTACAGAGGCATGAGTAGAGACAACAGAGCCATGGCAGAGGGCTCTTTACAGGAGGGCACAGAGTAGGGGTGGGAGAAATATTTCATTCTGCGACTAATTGTGACAAAATTACGCCAAATGCTATGTGGTAGAATTTTTTCTTGCATGCGGCTCAAACAAGGTAAACTGGCAAGCAAAAATGAGATTTTATGTCCCCTAGCGATTTTCGGTCGCTAAGAGGTGATCCAGTGAGGTTTTTCAATGCGGGTGATCACGGGTGATCGCGACTGTTTGCCGTCAGAAAGCTGCAGCTCGAGTAGAAAATCTACTCACGTGGCATCAATATCAGCTTGAGGAGGTACGCCCTACAGGGCGCCTAGTAGTGCCATTTGCGCAGATTTTTTCAGCACAGAATGCGCTAAATCACAAGACATGCCAATTCCCGCCTATGGGTGCAAGTCCACGGAATCTCGCGGAGTTTATATGTAACTCTGCGTGATTCCGCAGAGCCAAATTCCACAAGTTCGGCCCATCCCTAGTAGAGAGGTATGACACAGCGTGTATACATTAGGGTACAAAGGGATGACACAACACTGCATACAAGAACGTAGAGGCAATAGAGGCATGGCAGGGTGCTCTCTGCAAAAGGGTACAGAGGCATGACACAGCGCTGTGTACATGAAGGCACAAAGGCATGACAACACTGCATACAAGAAGGTAGAGGCAACAGAGGGATGGGAGGGTGCTCTTTACGAGAGGATACAGAGGCATGACCAGAAGCTTTATCCAAGAGAATACCGAGTCCTGGCAGGAGTCCTGTCCAAGTCACCAAGGGCCCGATGTAGGTAGCCCTTTACCGATCGGAATCGGCCGAAAATACCGATTTTCGTCCGTTTCCGATCAGTAAAGGGCTATCGAGATGTAGGGGCACATTTTCGGTAATTTTATTGAATCGTTATCATTACCGAATCAGTAAATTTACCGAATCGGTAATATTTACCGATTCGGTAATTATAACGATTCGGTAAAATTACCGAAAATGCAATGTAGGTAGCCAATGTACCATCAGCACATGGCTTACAGAATCGGTATTTTACCATGGAATACAAATCCATGGTAAAATACCGATTCCTGTGTACATGCACATCTGTGCATGTACACATGTGCCATGTGACAGACAGACGTGCCCTTAGGGCATGTCTGTGTGCCACATTGCACACATGCCCGTTTTGGGGGTGCTAGAGGGTGTCAAAGTGACACCCCCTGCACCCTTGCCAAATTCGGTATTTACCGATTCGGTAAATACCGATTCGGTATTTGACTTTAATCCTATGGGCTTCAAAGGCCCATAGGATTCAATAGCAAATACCGATTCGGTATTTACCGAATCGGTAAATACCGAATTTGTAAGGAATCATTAACGATTCCAGATGTTGGGACCTGCATCCCATTTACCAATTTTGAAATACCGAATCGGTAAAATTCGGTATTTCAAAATCGGTAAATGGGATTTACCTACATCGGGCCCCAAGAGACACAACACAGTGTTGTGTAGAAGACGGTGCAGGGGCATGCCCATGAGCGCTCTCCAAGAGAGTAAAAAGCATAATGAGGCGCTGTGTACGCGAGTATAGGCCAGGTGATTGTGAACCAGAGAGTGCAGAAGCATGGCAAGGCTGAGAACTATAGGACACAGAGGAAAATATGGGTGCTGCATGCAAGGGGGTACAGACGCATGACCACGAGCTCAATGCAAGAGGGCACTGAGATATAACAAGGCACTGTGCCGGAGTAAGGAAAGGTCCTGCACATAAAAAGAAACAAAAGGTTGACCGAGTGCTACGCGCAAGAAGGTACAGAGGCAAAAACAGGTGGCCTGTGCAAGAGACTGGCACTGTGCACAAGAAAGCACGGAGGGATATAAATTGTGTACAGTGTATTGTGTACAGTGGCACAACAAGGCACTCTTTACAAGAGGGGACTGAGAGTTGACAAGGCACTGAGTAAAGGGGAGGAGAGGTATGAGCAGGAGCCCTGTGCAAGAGAGGTCAGAGGAGGAACAGGGCTGGGCTCAAGAGGTACAGAGGCATGACACCTCCTTGTACACAAGAGTTTAAGGGATAGAGAGGCTGGACCAGGAGCTCTGTGCAAGAGAGGTCGGAGGAGGAACAGGGCTGGGCTCAACAAGGTACAGAGGCATGACACCTCCTTGTACACAAGAAGGTAAGGGATAGAGAGGCTGGACCAGGAGCTCTGTGCAAGAGAGGTCAGAGGAGGAACAGGGCTGGGCTCAACAAGTTACAGAGGCATGACACCTCCTTGTACACCAGAAGGTAAGGGATAGAGATGCTGGACCAGGAGCCCTGTGCAAGAGAGGTCGGAGGAGGAACAGGGCTGGGCTCAACAAGGTACAGAGGCATGACACCTCCTTGTACACAAGAGGGTAAGGGATAGAGAGGCTGGACCAGGAGCTCTGTGCAAGAGGTCAGAGGAGGAACGGGGCTGGGCTCAACAAGGTAAAGAGGCATGACACCTCCTTGTACACAAGAAGGTAAGGGATAGAGAGGCATGGACCAGGAGCTCTGTGCAAGAGAGGTCAGAGGAGGAACAGGGCTGGGCTCAAGAAGGTACAGAGGCATGACACCTCCTTGTACACAAGAAGGTAAGGGATAGAGAGGCTGGGCCAGGAGCTCTGTGCAAGAGAGGTCAGAGGAGAAAGAGGGCTGGGCTCAACAAGGTACAGAGGCATGACACCTCCTTGTACACAAGAGGGTAAGGTATAGAGAGGCTGGACCAGGAGCTCTGTGCAAGAGAGGTCAGAGGAGGAACAGGGCTGGGCTCAAGAAGGTACAGAGGCATGACACCTCCTTGTACACAAGAAGGTAAGGGATAGAGAGGCTGGACCAGGAGCTCTGTGCAAGAGAGGTCAGAGGAGGAACAGGGCTGGGCTCAAGAAGGTACAGAGGCATGATACCTCCTTGTACACAAGAAGGTAAGGGATAGAGAGGATGGACCAGGGGCTCTGTGCAAGAGAGGTCAGAGGAGGAACAGGGCTGGGCTCAAGAAGGTACTTAGGCATGACACCTCCTTGTACACAAGGAGGTAAGGGATAGGGAGGCTGGACCAGGAGCTCTGTGCAAGAGAGGTCAGAGGAGGAACAGGGCTGGGCTCAAGAAGGTACAGAGGCATGATACCTCCTTGTACACAAGAAGGTAATGGTTAGAGAGGCTGGACCAGGAGCTCTGTGCAAGAGAGGTCAGAGGAGGAACAAGGCTGGGCTCAAGAAGGTACAGAGGCATGACACCTCCTTGTACAGAAGAAGGTAAGGGATAGGGAGGCTGGACCAGGAGCTCTGTGCAAGAGAGGTCAGAGGAGTAACAGGGCTGGGCTCAAGAAGGTACAGAGGCATGACACCTCCTTGTACACAAGAAGGTAAGGGATAGAGAGGCTGGACCAGGAGCCCTGTGCAAGAGAGGTCAGAGGAGGAACAGGGCTGGGCTCAAGAAGGTACAGAGGCATGACACCTCCTTGTACACAAGAAGGTAAGGGATAGAGAGGCTGTACCAGGAGCCCTGTGCATGAGAGGTCAGAGGAGGAAGAGGGCTGGGCTCAACAAGGTACAGAGGCATGACACCTCCTTGTACACAAGAAGGTAAGGGATAGAGAGGTTGGACCAGGAGCTCTGTGCAAGAGAGGTCAGAGGAGGAACAGGGCTGGGCTCAAGAAGGTACAGAGGCATGACACCTCCTTGTACACAAGAAGGTAAGGGATAGAGAGGCTGGCCCAGGAGCTCTGTGCAAGAGAGGTCAGAGGAGAGGCACGGCTGGGCTCAACAAGGTACAGAGGCATGACACCTCCTTGTACACTAGAGGGTAAGGGATAGAGAGGCTGGACCAGGAGCTCTGTGCAAGAGAGGTCAGAGGAGGAACAGGGCTGGGCTCAAGAAGGTACAGAGGCATGACACCTCCTTGTACACAAGAGGGTAAGGGATAGATGGTGCTCATGCAGACTCCCTTGAGACCTTTCACACCTGCATGCTGGAAATAACGCTCTGGCTAAATCAGAATTCACTACAATTTAACAGTGACAAGACGGAAATATTGCACTGCACGGTAGGAAGAATCCCCAAAAGTCTACCTACAGATTTCTGGCCTCCGGCGCTAGGAAACTCACTAACCCCAGTGAACTCAGTAAGGAACCTCGGAGTCACTTTAAAGAACAGTCTGAGCCTAGAGGCTAATGTCAACAAACAGGTTAGCAGCTGCCTCGCTTTAATGCGAGGATTGCGCAAACTGCTACCCCTTTTACCTTCACAGGGTGGAGCCACTATAGTTAGGAGCACCATTCTCAGCTGCCTGAACTACTGTAATGCCCTTTTACTGGAATCCCCTGTCTACCTGATCTCCAGGCTTCAGAGCATCCAGGCGGCTGCAGCAAAACTGGCACTATCTCGAGAGCGAAGATCCTCTACCACCCTCGCCCTGGCTGACCTGCACTGGCTGCCCATACAACAGAGGATTCGCTTTAAATCCCTATGCATTGTCTTCAGGGCAGTGCATGGGCTAGGCCCCCGACCACTTCAAAATAAATTTAACTGGTATGAACCCACCCAGTCTCTTCGATCCTCTTCTTTAAACTTCATTAGTGTACCTAGGATTAAGAAAGCCACCTTTGGCGGCAGAGCCTTTAGTATAGCGGCAGCCCAACTGTGGAACAGTCTACCTACTGACATCAGAAAAACAAGTGAACTGATGCCTTTTCGAAAAAAGGTGAAAACATGGCTCTTCCCGAAAACTTAATCTACCAGAACCTAAGACTATTATCCCCCTCTGTTGCACAGTATTTTTCAGCCATATGTACGCAGCGCCAGGATGCCCGTAGGGTTGCAGAGCGCTTTACAAATACCATAAATAAATAAATAAATAAATAGAGAGGCTGGACCAGGAGCTCTGTGCAAGAGAGGTCAGAGGAGCGGCATGGCTGGGCTCAACAAGGTACAGAGGCATGACACCTCCTTGTACACAAGAAGGTAAGGGATAGAGAGGCTGGACCAGGAGCTCTGTGCATGAGAGGTCAGAGGAGGAACAGGGCTGGGCTCAACAAGGTACAGAGGTATGACACCTCCTTGTACACAAGAAGGTAAGGGATAGAGAGGCTGGACCAGGAGCTCTGTGCAAGAGAGGTCAGAGGAGGAACAGGGCTGGGCTCAACAAGGTACAGAGGCATGACACCTCCTTGTACACAACAAGGTAAGGGATAGAGAGGCTGGACCAGGAGCTCTGTGCAAGAGAGGTCAGAGGAGGAGCAGGGCTGGGTTCAAGAAAGTACAGAGGCATGACACCTCCTTGAACACAAGAAGGTAAGGGATAGAGAGGCTGGACCAGGAGCTCTGTGCAAGAGAGGTCAGAGGAGGAGCAGGGCTGGGCTCAAGAAGGTACAGAGGCATGACACCTCCTTGTACACAAGAAGGTAAGGGATAGAGAGGCTGGACCAGGAGCCCTGTGCATGAGAGGTCAGAGGAGGAACAGGGCTGGGCTCAAGAAGGTACAGAGGCATGACACCTCCTTGTACACAAGAAGGTAAGGGATAGAGAGGCTGGACCAGGAGCTCTGTGCAAGAGAGGTCAGAGGAGGAACAGGGCTGGGCTCAAGAAGGTACAGAGGCATGACACCTCCTTGTACACAGGAAGGTAAGGGATAGAGAGGCTGGACCAGGAGCTCTGTGCAAGAGAGGTCAGAGGAGGAAGAGGGCTGGGCTCAACAAGGTACAGAGGCATGACACCTCCTTGTACACAAGAGGGTAAGGGATAGAGAGGCTGGACCAGGAGCTCTGTGCAAGAGAGGTCAGAGGAGGAACAGGGCTGGGCTCAAGAAGGTACAGAGGCATTACACCTCCTTGTACACAATAAGGTAAGGGATAGAGAGGCTGGACCAGGAGCTCTGTGCAAGAGAGGTCAGAGGAGGAACAGGGCTGGGCTCAAGAAGGTACAGAGGCATGACACCTCCTTGTACACAATAAGGTAAGGGATAGAGAGGCTGGACCAGGAGCTCTGTGCAAGAGAGGTCAGAGGAGGAACAGGGCTGGGCTCAAGAAGGTACAGAGGCATGATACCTCCTTGTACACCAGAAGGTAAGGGATAGAGAGGTTGGACCAGGAGCTCTGTGCAAGAGAGGTCAGAGGAGCGGCACGGCTGGGCTCAAGAAGGTACAGAGGCATGACACCTCCTTGTACACAAGAAGGTAAGGGATAGAGAGGCTGGACCAGGAGCTCTGTGCAAGAGAGGTCAGAGGAGGAACAGGGCTGGGCTCAAGAAGGTACAGAGGCATGACACCTCCTTGTACACAATAAGGTAAGGGATAGAGAGGCTGGACCAGGAGCTCTGTGCAAGAGAGGTCAGAGGAGGAACAGGGCTGGGCTCAAGAAGGTACAAAGGCATGATACCTCCTTGTACACCAGAAGGTAAGGGATAGAGAGGCTGGACCAGGAGCTCTGTGCAAGAGAGGTCAGGGGAGGAGCCGGGCTGGGCTCAAGAAGGTACAGAGCCATGACACCTCCTTGTACACCAGAAGGTAAGGGATAGAGAGGCTGGACCAGGAGCTCTGTGCAAGAGAGGTCAGAGGCGTGGCACGGCTGGGCTCAAGAAGGTACAGTGGCATGACACCTTGCCATTCACAAGAAAGTACGGAACAGAGACATGTGACCAAAAGGGTGGAGGGCAGGGGGCAGAAAGGCCTGACCAGGAGCAGTGTGCAACAGATGTATCGATTCTTGTTTGGTTGGTGCCTAGGTACACAGTTTACAACAACTGTTTTTTTTGCACTGTCATCATTCCAAATATATTTGATCTTTTGTGAGTGTTTTAGCACAGTCTGCTAAACTGCGGTTCTGCATGATGA
The DNA here is from genome assembly GCF_964263255.1 of Lissotriton vulgaris. Taxonomy (NCBI): domain Eukaryota; kingdom Metazoa; phylum Chordata; class Amphibia; order Caudata; family Salamandridae; genus Lissotriton; species Lissotriton vulgaris. The sequence continues at coordinate 300,215,925 of NC_141695.1, forward strand.
CAATAGAGAACATTCAATAAATGCTAAAATACTTCTTTTTAATTGAAATAAGATTGTCGTACATGCTTTGCAATAAAAAAAATGTGTTTTAAATATTGAAAAAATACAGCTTGTGTATTATTGCTATGGAGGAACGAGATTTCTGTGAGAACACCGATATGCAATTATATCCAAAATGTAGGAAAACACTGGAAACCCACCGTAGAAATACTGACACCGGCTACTCCAGATGTGGTCTAAACTTTGCATACCCCAAGCTCACAATAAAGGCCTCAAGTGTTTATTCTCTCAGATCACTGCAGGTTAAAACACTGCCAAGAAATGTATCCCCAAATAATTTACAGCAAAATAGGTAATATTAATGAATTATAGTCTGAGAGGCAGCTAAACCCACAAACCACCCAGACTGCCCCACAAAACACATGGAAACATTCTGGAAAAGTACACAACTATCCGAACGATGGCTACAAAGGAAAATTAGGAATGTTTCATCCACTGTTGACGAAGAAACAGACAGAGGCATGTTAGCTTCATCTGAGCAACAAAGGCACAGGGGCTTTGCACGGCAATGTGTTGGAAATCCAACTGAGGACAAGGCAAGGGTCCTCTGTAGCAGTGCTGCTATCCAGTAAAAAAAGGTCAGCAGACTCAGGAAGCTGCAGAAAGTCACAGAAAGCCAAAGTATATTGAATGGTAAGTGCAACAATAGATGAAAACCAAAGAGGACATTTGAAGATTACTGCAGAGGCCCTGGAGCTCAGTACTGCATGATGCTTACCAGGTACTGACACAATGACTGCAGACCGGAGCTCAGAGTAGGTAGACTATCCATCGACCATCAATGGATGCCCACGAGGAGGACGTATTTTGAAGACAACTGTTCTGTGAGAAAGTACAAAGCGGAACAGGAGGACTTCAAAGCCCGTCGATACCCCGAGAAAAATTAAATTGGGAGTACCGTGCATATCGGGAATAGAGAAATGAGGTGCATCAAATCGGCCACTTTTGACATATGCGCCAGAATTGAGGCAAAAACCGATAAAAAGAGACAGTGACAGTGAGAAACATCGACTTATACATTGAACGAAGCGAGGGATAAACTGCAGTTTGAAATAGAAGTATATCGAACAGACTGGGGTATCCATCAAGATTGAACATTAAAGTTGGAGGTGCAGATTTACAAGCCCCTTGCCCCACTTTTGCTTCATTTTTAACAAGGGAAAAATGACGCAAAAGTGGCGCAAAGGGCTTGTAAATCTGCCCGGAGTGTATTTTTCGCTCGCATAAGGAGATAGAAACCAGGAACCACAACAGAGAAAATTAAAACGACTGTCTTGATAACAATGGAACAATAAGTAGAATCATCGAAACGCGTCGAAGCAAACTTGTTTTCATAATCTCAGGGTGAATCCGTTTCTGTAATTGCAAATTGATGAGTGCATCCATGCCGAGTTTCTATGAATCTTCCCATAGGATAGGTTTTTTTCAATGACAAAGTATAGTGTCTAAAGCCTTTTTTTCCTCTCTTTTCTATGTGGATTTATATTGTGATTCATGTTCTCTGCAATATAGTGATTATTGTATGAATTGTTTTTATGATATATATAAGATTTACGGGTGTGATTTTAACTGTTTTTATGCAACAACAAACATCGTGTGATATTGTGCAAATGTAGTTTAATAAAATGTGTTTTATAATTTTATGATTGAATGTTTGAGTATTTGATGTTATATTTGTGGAGCTCAGTTGAAGGAGCACTAGTGGGAGTGATGATAGAGTATAAATAGCCTTCAACCTAGTATATTTCTAGGGTGATTTTGTATATTTATCCCGAGGGATATTTTGTTTTACCTAAAAGTTAGGGTCCATCAGGGACTCCACCTGCATCTCTTATTTTGAGATCTGAATCTTGCTGTAAATAGTATCACAAAATGTACATCCGACAATCGTTCTGCTCTTCTTCTAACGCACAATCTGCCATCTTGACTATCCACGCACACAGCCGGCCGGTGAGGTGGCTGCCACCACTTTTGCAATCCGACCAAATGATTGAGCTTAGTAGGGTCTTTTCACTATCACTCTGTGACAATTAACTTATCTACAAACTTCACTAACTCTCTTATAGCACGACCCCAGAAGAAATGTTTCATGTGGTGATATATCACTGTTCCCTTCCCCTACCTGCATCCCCTTTCTCTTGAACACTTCACACGGCGAATTCATGTAGAGAGAATGGTAGGCTTAGATCTAACAGCAGCCCTAACAAACGTGTTCCTACCTGGTGTACAGTGTGCCCTGAGGGAGTATCGCGAGGGAGTCCATCGGATCCGCGAAGATCTGGGGGGTGGGGAAAACTGCATACAGGTCTGAAGGAAAACAGGTTGTGTAGCCCAGGGATATTTGACATAATGGATAGCTCAGCTGTTCATCCCTCCGCCCATCCACCCTTCAAATCCTTTAGTCCTCAGCCTACTGGGGTCTTCAGTGCCGCCTCTCCCCCCGCCCCCCATATGGGTCAATGTATGTAGTGTAAAACGTTGTCATGCTGTGTTCCAGCAGCTCTGTGTGGTCACAAACCACCTTCACACAAGGAGCTTCCTTCCACCATCTGCCTCTTTTCTTTCACACCATGCTCAGCACCTTACCTGCCTGCACCGTTCAGGACGAAGCCCCTGTCACATGCACGCGCACCGGCACGCGCCTGCGAACACGCGCACACACACACACATTTCATTCTCTCTTGAAACTGTGCCCTTTCCCTTGTTTTTGAAGCTGCTTTAATTCAGATCTTCACACTTGGCTGTACCACCTCAACACCTGGCGAGCATTATACTGACGTAATTAGCCTCTCAGGATCAGACAGGTGACCTGCACTAACGCTACTAGACAACAGTAAAGCAAAACCAGAAATGATTCTGAGAAGCTCCCACGAATCTGAAGGTTTCTTCTTTTCTGGTTCCATGCACTCCTGCAGCCCGGCTGGGCTGGGGGAGCGCCGCCCCGGTTCTTGGAACGGCGGTGAAATCTCTAATTAAAATGGCTGCTTACTGGAATAGAACATTCAATAATTGCATGGCGCGGGTCGATATTTCGTTTCTGGAGGTGTGTACCTGTCTTGAAGCCTCTGGACCGCAGCGGGAAGCTGTATATTTTTCAAGAAACCCTTCAAGGGAGGGGCTGAGCTCTACCCAGCAGCAAGCCTCACTGTAGGATTTGCTTCCCTAGCAAAAGGGCCCTAGCACATCCCATTTTATTAAATTTAACGAGCCCAGTTTCGGCGTCCTTTTGCCCTTTATCCCCCAGATTCATCAAAGTCATGTTTTGCGAGTCCTTAATAGCGAATTTTAAGGAATCGCTATTAAAGACTCGCAAAACGGGATGCATGTAGAAATCGCAATGTTTTTAGCGATTTCTACTGCTTCCTTATTTGCGATTCGCTAATTGCGAATCGCAAATAAGGAATGGCTTTCCCGTTCATTCCTATGGGCCTAAGGGCCTATAGGAATGAATGGGGAGTAATTCCTTATTTGCGATTAGCAATTAGCGAATCGCAAATAAGGACGCAATTTCAAGGGTGCCAGGGTGTCCAAAGGACACCCTGTTGCACCCCTGAAATGGTAATGTACACTGGTGTTGCGCACACACATGTCCTAAGGACATGTGTGTGTGTAACATACAACTTAGTAAAATGCACTAAAGTTCATTTTTCTAAGTTTTTGCTATTTACCACGTAGTTAGACTTTGCGGTAAATAGCGGCCCCAGATTGCGAATTCGCAATTTTGAAATGGTTCATGCATTGCATTTAAGGAATCTCAAATTGAGATTCCTTAAATGCAAATAATCGCAATGTAGCGATTTCTAAAATTGGGTTTTTTGCATTGGGGATGATGCATCCCAAATGCAAAAATACCGCTCGCAAAGGGCCAGATTCTCAGAATCTGGCCCTTTGCGAGCGGATTTTGGTTTGATGAATCTGGCTGTAACTGCCTATTCTGTCACCAGTCCCAGTTTATTTCTGCCTGTTACCAGGCCCTGAAGGGTGCTCCTTCTATGCCCTTAAGTTTCCCGCCTCAGCCCTATTAGCCTCTGTGCCACCCCATGCCCATACTGTGCAACCCGGCCGTCCCTCCTCAGCCCGTACTCGTCTGCCATGGTTATGTACAATCCTGCCACTGCACTGTGTCCCCAGTCCTCGTGCTGCTGCTGTGAATCTCTGTCACTTTGCCCTTTGGGGTAACTCTGCAGAACTCTGCAGCTGGGACCGAACCCAATAAACAAAGTCTCGTAAGGGGTGATTTGATGAGGTTCTGGCGCTCACTTAATGATCCCGCAAGATTTTAAACTCATTCCTTATCTCGGTTGTGGTGTTCTAAAAGGTAGGGAGATTCACCCAACTTCCGAAAATTTTATGATCAGAAATCACAAATGAATGACATTCCAGCCTCAAGCCCAATAAACCTTTATTGTACAACTGCAGTTTTGTGGAAGGCCAGATGTTCTGTTCCTCCCCAGCTCCAGCAGACAAGACAGCTCCATCATTCCAGTTCAGGAAGGGGGGCGACTCTACAACACAAAATGGAAGGGTTTGCTGGCACAAACCTTCTACGCTACAGCATATTTCTACTACTGTTATGGCCTGGTAGTGCTGAACATAAAATCTACTATCTGGAACACCACAAACATACGACTCTACTGTTAATGTGCTGCTTGTTGTCGAGGCCACTGGGTATGTGACGGGTATGCCCAGATGTGGATTCCACCCTCTTTGTGCCACTGGAACCCGACTGATGAAGGGCCAGACCAGGCTTGGGTTGCTTGTGTTCTGATTCAGAGAGGGCCTGGCTTGACAATTCAGACTGTTGAATACGGATTTGCATATGGCTGGGTCTAATCGGAGGTGGCACGGTGGGCAAAATTACGATGGACTCAGATGGCCCTGAGTAATTACCAGTGATTGAGATTAATTCAAGCATTCTGTCCATCACTATTGTGTAGCCTTTACTCCCCATCTGTTAGCCCTTTGCTAATTCTACACTGTAGTTCCCATCAGCTCAATATTTCATTTTAATTGCGGCTCATGTGGTCTACCCAAGCCTGCTCGGGCGCCACCTGGAATTATTGTGTTTTGTAGAGAGGCTGTTCCTAGCCCCAATGGGGCATTGATCTACATGAGAGAGGAGAGCTCTAGGGTTCCACAGAGGCCTGCAAGTGTCTCAGGAGGCTGTCACAGAAGGACTAGACAGGCTGTTCTTGAGGGAGCGGACTCACACCGTCCTAAGTCCATTCTGTAGCACACACGCAACCTTCTGCAGCGCCAGGGAGCTACCCTTCAAATACTCAGGTTTTTCAGTTTTTATGTCAGTTCTGACATGTGGTGCTGGCTACATTCACCGACTGTAGATAATGAAACTGTCCGCAAAGGCTGACCCCAATGATGGGACTTATAGGACAAGGGTCAAGTCCCAGTCTTTTGATCTTCGGAGTGATCACCCCAGAATCCTGGAGGAGTGGGTAGCTTTAGTTACTGGTGCTATACAATGAATATTTCAAATAGCTGGTGAGAACAATTTAGGAATTACCTATCAACCTAACACTAATACAGCCTAGTGCACAATCCACAAAAAAGTAGTAAAAAAGGAGTAAAGGGAGAGAACAAGAAATCTGTCCTGCTAGCTTTTAGAGTGCTGCCGGGATCCTCCCTGAGACAACATTAGTCAACCTATATATTGCCGCCTTGGCTAAACTCGTTGAATTCTACGGCTTGGTGAGCATTTCATACGCCACTAATACCCAGCTGGGTCTCACCTTCGATCATTCTTCCACAGACACATTTTCCACCTTCAAACCTTGCCTGATGGAAGTTCTGCACTGGATGTGAGAGTTAATTACAGTGTAAAATCAGAGAAACAGAGATTCTCCTTTTTAAACAAGCACTGGCTAAACGCCTCCTGGCCTAAGGACCTCCATCCCCCTCCAGCACCCACATCAATCACCAAAACTCTTGGAGTTAGACTAGATGATAACCTCTCCTTTCATCCCAGATTCTGTATGTTGCTGGGACCTGCTTTACCTGCTCCGCTTGATCAGACACTTCCTTGTTCTTCTGGCACAGGCAACTCCTAGGATGGTTGTCCAGGCATTGATAACCTCCATGTTGGACTATGTGAATATCTTATCTTTTGGCCTACCAGAACGATGGGTTAAAAAGCTCCAATAGTGCAAAGTACGCCTGCACACCTTATTTGATGATGCCCAAGTGGGAGTCTATTTCTCATCATCTAGGGATAGGGAATTGCTTCCTATCAAGAAGGTGATTCTTTTTAAGGCTCTTACTCTCATTCTTCGGGCCTCTTATAAGTGCAGCCCGAAGTATTTGGTAGATCGAATCGTGCATTATCATCTGCTCAGATCGCTATGTCCATTATCTGTCCCATTCTCACCCTAGAAGGGACGATACACTAGTCCTTTGCTGGAGTAAATCTCCTACCATTTCTGGGGTGGAAAAGTGATGGCGAGGAGTTTGGGAATGACCACAAATATACATTTGAGGATGCTACCAAATTTTCAAGGCAAACCATGCCATCAGTGGCGGCCAGCACAGGTTACAGAGGTAAGGCGGTGGTGTGGGGGGTGGTGGAAGTTGACAGACATTGGGACAGGTGATATTAAATACAAATAAAAAAAAACACTTACCTTGCACTCGGCGCATCGCCGACTTGGCAATGTGGCGAGCGCAAGGTAAGTAGTTTTAAAAAAATGTTATATGACCTATCCTGACTTCTGTTGACTTCCACCCCACCCAGCCCCAACCCCACCCCACCGCTTTTACCTGTGCTGGCCACCACTGCATGCCATTGAACAACCCCTTCGCATCCCCACCACCAACTACCCACCCCTTAAACTGTACCACCTGCTCGCGGCAGGTGGTAAGTGAGAATAGATTTCTCCTAGCAACTGGTACTCCACATGCAGATTCAGTCCTGCTAATTCCAAATCATTATGTTATCCCTCATCCTGGGGACAGATGTTCAGAACAGCTGGGTTTAGGTTTGGGAATACCAGCTAAAGATGTTATTTCTGCCGCACTGTACCGTCGCAGCTAAATCCCCCTAATTTGAAAGCATTGCCTAAAAGGTTATGATTGATACAAGCACAGAACCACTGAGAGGGTTAACTATGTGACATGAAGGGCATTCTCCATGCCGGATACACAACACTACCACTCATTATTTATATAAAAGCACAACTCTCCACTTTCAATATGAAATCTCCACCAACCCATATAGTTGCAACCTAGTCAAAACATACATTAAGTGGCAGTCCAGTTCCACCGAAAAGTAAGAAGATCCATAATTTACAGTTAATTCTCCCTTTAGGCCTCATTAGAGGCGTTTGCATTTTTGGTGAAGAGGTACATATAGGAATGGGCCATCGAACACTTAGTAACAATTGCCTGACAGAACCCGCTTGGCTGCCCAACCCACAGCATAATACCTGACCCGCTACAGATTCATCCCATGCATAAAATACAGACCTGCCTGCTCACACGGTACTACCGTGTGACACACGATATGGGCTCCTATCACACAGTCACCTGGCGAGGAGCCTCTCTCACATGGTGGCAGGGAAAAAGAGCTGAAAACCCCTGTAAATAGTGGAATTCCAGCTCGTTATGCAAGGTTTGAACTGCCGACGCCCATTAAGTGGTGTAACAATACCCCAGGACATCGGCACCAGCCTTAGCATTTTTTTCTTTTTGCTGAAGGGTCTTGGAGGCAAAATGGGAGCAAAAGTGCCTCTCAGGTACTTCCAGGGATAAGGCCCTGCCCCCTCCCAGGCCCCACCCCCTCCTAACAAAGTGAAATTTTTGTTCAAGGTGGCAGGTATGGAAATATGATGTAAAGAAGATAGTGAACACTCAACTATGTGCTAATGGCTGGCTCAAGAGGAAACTCAGCCCTGGCTAATGGCTGCTTTAACCCCTTCCGTGCTCATGACGAGCTGAGCTCGTCATGAGTTGTGCCGCTCGCATGAGCTGGTCATGTAACGCGGCTTTTTGAAAACAGCCGCACAGCGCGAAAAAAGCCACCGCACGCATGTGGTTAAGATGGTGGAACATTTGTATTCAGCATGTTCTATCAAGGTACTTCTGACTACCTTGTGAGTTACAAAAAACTTCATAAAATGTTCACTGTTGGGAGGTAGTGAAGAATGTGTATGCAGGGGTTATGAATGCAAAAGCTATTATTTACCTTTTGTGTTATCTCGGATTAGACTGCAGCAGCTGTGTTAAACCTAACGTTTATTAGTTGTGCTTACAGAAAGGAAAGAATGACATCCCTGACAAAGGCAATCATTTTTCCCTTTGAACAGTGACATTTTTCAGAAATTTTAGGACTCTGAAGTAACCTAATGGTGACGCATTGTGCTTGTAAACACTATATATAAACTTATAGATAGGCAACAGTGAATTATTTATGTGTGAATTACTGGGTTGTTTTCCATTGAGGGGTTCCAAGTGATGTCAAATAGACAATGAGAGCCAAGATTGAGTTGTCTATGATGTCACTCAGAGCCCCGAGGGGACAAACACTGATCAATACTTTTATGTTTTTGTATGGCTCCCAAAATCATGCGCTCCTGTTTAAACTCTACGTAGTGGCATTGGACTAATAGGAGACCCATACATAACATGGCCTCTGTTTTGTATTTTGCCATTCTTGACCAACCAGCGTCGCTGCCTTCCTCCCCCTTCCCACAGCGGAACTTTCTGCTTTTAATCAAAACAGACAGCAGAGCTACACTGACAGGCTCCCAGGGACACCTGGCAGTCTGACCTGGAAGGCCTTTATGACATCACAACATTGGGGAACGATTTTTGTCATAGCAGCGGATTATGAAATTCAGAATCTTAAATAAACGCTAAACGTTCTCTATGGGAGCCCTACATAACAAGTAAATAATTCCATGCTTTTTGTATGTGGAAGATATGCCTCAATTTGAGCCTACAGACGTTCTTCAGCCGAGTGGTAGGGGGAGTTATCTCTCAACCTGTGCAATTTGTGAGTGTCCTTCCATTAAAATGTACTAGCTTGGCTGACTGAAGATTTAGATCACTGTTCACAATGTTTTTTCCTGTATTTGCAGCTTTCTTCCAACTAACACATGTCTTATCCAGGAGTACATCACTGTTTGACTTGCCACCCTTGGGTGGCAGTCCCTCAAACTTTTTGCCTTCACCCCTACTGTTTTTTAAATCTATTTTTCTTGGTTTATGTGACTGTGCACTTTACCCTTGGCAACCAGAGCTACAGTGCTTGTGCTCTCTCCTTCATACATGGTAAAATTGACTTACACCCAATTGGCACATTTGATTTCCTTTTAAGTCCCTAGTAAAGTTATAATACAGGTACACAGGGCCCGTAAATTAAATGCTATTAGTGGAACTACAGCACTTTGTGCCACTTACTTATGTAGCCTTTTACACATGTCTCAGGCCTGCCAATGCAGCTTGTGTGTGCAGTTTTAATTTACCAATTTGAATTGGAAGAATGACACCTTTGCCAAGTCTAACACTCAATTTTGAATACATCCAAGTCACTCCTAGGGTAGGCTGTAAACATCCAAGAGGGAAAGGTGCAGTGTATTTAAAAAGTTGAATATGTACTTTTAAGTTTTACATGTTCTGGCATTGAAAAACTAACAGATGTGTTTATCCCTATTGTAAGGCCTTCCTTTCCCAAAGGATAACACTGGCCTACCTCATTACATTTATTAAGTGATAACTTTGGTTTGGGAGAAAATATGAATGTTGTGTGTGGTGTTTGAGGAATTGTAATTTAAAACCTCTTTAATGGTAAAATTTGGATTTTAAGCCACAATTCTGAGAATTCCACTTTTAGAAAGTTGGCATTTTCTTGTCCTAAACATTTAGTGCCTGTAGCCTGATTCCTGGCTCACACAATTAGGTGTTGTTTGTTGTTGGCAGTTGGCCTTTGTATATTCCTCCCAGACAGCCACACAAAAGAGAGCTTGGGTGACGGCAGGATGGGCCATCCAAAGCAGGAGGGGGTGGGGAGGAGCTGTGTCTACCCCTCCTTGGACTTCAAAGACAGTACCTCAGCTCACACACAAATAACTTCATACAAGCCTATGGTCACTGCAGACAGACTAGGACCAGGATAGGAAATTCCAAACACCTCGGGGGAGAAACTTCAGAAGCTTCTCCCATTTCAAAGCTAGCACCAGGTATAAAAATGTTGTTATCAAATGTTACAATGTCATAGCAGTGGATTATGACATTTTGAAACTTAAATAAACAAAGAAGGTTCTCTATGGGAACCCTGCATATCAAGTGAATCGTTCCATGCTTTGGTGTGTGGTAGCAATGCCTCCGGTTAAGGCTACAGCCGCTTTTCAGACAGTGTCAGGGTGATTGGGGGAGTTATCTCTCAACCTGTGAAATTTCCTCAGACCCACTCTTCAGATCACTTCTGGACCTGTGGAAGTCTTGGGAGAAGGGCTGTTCTGCTAGCCTGTTGCAAGAAGGACTTCCCTGCTGCCTCAGGAAGGAGCATCGGAACTGGTAATTGAAACCTCAACCACCAAAGTTTCTTCAAGGGCTAGCTGACTTTCTTACTGTTCTGAGATCGAGGGGCATAACAAGCTCCAAAGACCTGGCCTGCATCTGCCCAGCTGCCCAGACTTAACTAGAACTGCCTGTGCTCTGCTGCTGGCCTCTGCTGGAGTGAGACCTGATTCCCAAGAGGCGCCCCCCACCCCCACCGCAGGCCATAGCACATTGGCTGGCATCACAGTGTACTCCTCCTGGCCCAACTGTTGGTTTCCTCAGAACCGTGAAAGAGTGAAGCAACTAGATACAGGACTTCGCATCGCAGACCTCGTAGGTCCTCCCTGGAACTGACACAAAGCGTTGCAACACTCCACATGAAGGACATAGGGTACAATTTTCAGTGAGAACAATCTGGTCCCTGTATCCGACCCATACTCCATTGTGGCCTGCCTGTACTTGTGACTTTGTCCCAGTCTGACGCAAATAGATAATCACAGATGGCGCTTTGTAAAACGTTAAAATTGCATATCTTGAGTTCTACTGATTGGATTTTGTAATTTTGGTGTCAAATAATTTATTATATTATACTCTAGTTTTCTAAATAGTGTGAGATTTTTCTTGTATTGTATTTAAGCTTTATTGCTGTTTGAAGTGCTGCATAAATACCTTACATATTGCCTCTTAGTTAAGCCTGACTGCTTTTGTGGCAAGCTACCAGAGGGCTCAGCACAGATTAATTTAGTGACTGTTTGTGGTTTACCCTGACAAGGATTTTGGCTGTTTTGCTTACGAAGAGCTTACTCCATCTCCCAACCAACAGCCCAAGTCCTCACAATGACTCTAACTAAAGCAAAAATACTTTACACAAGTGCCCCAAAAATTATATTTAAAATGAATGAACTAACCATTTGGAGAAGTTTCTGTAAACTATGGGTGGATCCCAAAGCAATTCTGACTGCTTCTATGCCATGTTCTTGTGGTACGTTAAGACAAGGCATAGTGCCAACAACTTTTATCATTATGTTATGAACGTAGGTTTTTGAGATGTGTGACAAGAATGGTTGTGCATATTTGTTATGCAGCAATTCGTTGTGACAGAGATAGGCTCTGTTGTTTGGAGCTGCCGAAATGAGATATTGTGGTGTACAACTGCTGTGTTTTTACAGTTTTGTTGTGCAGTACACTTTTATGTTTTAATTGTGTTGTTATATTGCCTTGTGCATTTTATTGTGCTATCTTCTGTTGTTTATTTTATACATGTCAACAAATGCTGATACATGTTCAGCCATACACAGAACATGCCTTTAACGATCCTGGGACATGCAACCATTTACCTTTGTCTACGGTGGCAAAACAGCACTGCTCTATCTCTTCAGCTGTTTAAGATTCCAGCTATCCCTAAATTGTCTCTGAGACTGTGTTTTAAGCAGTACTTTTGTTATGTAATATGGCCCTCAGAATGTGAATACGATTTGCACATATGTGTTACTGCTTTAAGTTGACAGTGATTACATGTTTTGCCATTTACATAGGTGATATTGAGACCATGATAGATGGCCACAAACAGGGTCCCCACTGAGGGCGATTGGGACTTTCAATTTCTAGGTCTACGCTGTTTACACTCTGCATACTGTTATGAAACATCTGGGATTTAACTAATATTACTATTGGTCTGTTAGGACTGAGCTACCCAAGTAACTGAATACACAACATCAAAGTGCCAAAAAATTGAAGACATGCTTTTTAATGTTTATTTAACTGAGAAATCTAGCCATGTAAAAAAGCAAAATAATGAGAACCAACATAAACAAGCTTTGAAAATGCAATAGGTCTCGCACTTGCTTGAGTTAGAACTATTGGCATTGAAAATGGCAATGCCTTTCACCTATATGTTATGGAGAGCATGTATGTGGTGTGTAGTGGAATTATGTGGGTTGGGTTGGAATTGTTAGTTGTGGAAATGTGTGGCATGGAATTGTGTGGTGCAGAGTGGATTTGTGTAGTGTAATTATGTGGCATGCTATGCAGTGGAATTATGTGTCTAGTAATTATGTGGTATGGAGTGTATTGGAATTATGTGGATTTGAATTGCGTGTTATGGAGTGTAATTATGTGGATGAGGGTGAGTGGCTTGATTTGGAGTGAGGTGGATTGTACTTTTCTGGGGTGGATTGGTGTTGGTTGAGGCAAAGTGGATGGATTTGGGTTGGAGTGGGTCAGAAGGACATCCAGTATGCTCCATTGGGTCACATAAAAGTCCAGGGCAGGAAACTATTTGCGTAGTGACCTGGAGGAAAGTGTTAACTCTACATGCTATTTTGTAGTTTCTTAAATAAAAATGTTATTTTGTATTAAATAGATAAAATACTCATGCAAACCATGGCAAATACTGAAGGACGGGTGTTAGCTAGCAGTTAAAGCATGAAAACAGAAAGGTGAGTGGGGGCAGCAGTTATTTCAGTGAAATGACGGTAATCCAACACTAGAATGGAACCAGCGTCAGCACATGGAATGAGATCCCAAGGCTGACGGATGCAGGTCGCAATGGTACAATCGTTCACGATTTGTGTTTGAACCAACAATATGATAAGTTAGATTCTAGTGCTCACTTTTTAAAACTTAGGGCCATATTATCAGGAAAGCGTTAAAAATGATCGCTGCTTTAGCGGCAGAAAACTGCAGCTAAAGCAGTGATAATGGGCTTGATAATATGACCTTGAGAATTCCAATAGAAGTCCATGTTCTGGTATGAACATGAGTTTCTATTGGAATTCTCCAGGGCATATTATCAAGCCCATTATCTCCGCTTTAGCTGCAGTTTTCTGCCTCTAAAGCAGTGATCATTTTATCGCCGTTCTTGATAATATGCCCCTTAAACGTGTGCGCTTTCAATGCCTATATGCACTCTGCTCCAAAGCATAGCGAGCATGTGTTAAAATCCAAACAATATATTGAACATATGTAATGAAAAGCTGACACCTGTCAAAAAACAAAACTGACATTTTAAAATGCATAGTGAGGACAGAGCTCGCTAGTCGCTAGAAGAGTCGCTGCTCTTCTTCACACGCACTGTGTGATCTGCAGCTATTGGAGCAAGTATATGTCTTATGTAGGATTTTTTCTGTGAACTGGCACCAGTTTTTCCACAGAATAAGAAACAGAGACAAACACAAAGAGGACATAAAGAGCAACAGAAAAAGCGTAGGGATTAAAATGAGCCTGCAAGAGGGAATTAAAGGGGCCAGGGGTGTCTGATGGTGGATGAAAGAGGTATAATCTAGAAATATTGGTAGCCCTGTGCAAAGGTAGGGGCTTTGTGATCCAAATAGTACTTAAAAATTAAAGGCAAAGAGGAGCTGACACATATCGCTGTGCTGAAGCGGGGAAGGAAAAGAAACGCGAACAGCTGTTACTAACGAGTGCTCAAAAGCACAAAATAAGGTAATATTTAAATAAAAGAAAACTCATCGGCCAAAAGCCCTATGTCATTCGGAGGAAGGAAAGTCTGGAGGGACTTCATGAAAGGGAGGAAAGGATGCACAACTACCTGGTTGTATGTCAACACAACGCAGGCTTTTACCCCGCGTGCCATTACAACACAGTCTTTACAACGCAAGTCGTTCCCACGACTTGCGCTGTAGAGTGCTGGACTTAGGAATAGTCAAATTTACTATTCCAACACCAGCCTACGTACAGTAGGGAAGGTGTTGGAATAGTAAATCTACTATTCCTTAGCCTAGTGCGCCCTCCAGTGCAAGTCGTGGTAATGACTTGCGTTGTAAAGCCCGCATTGTAATGGTAGTGCATTGTAAAAACCGCGTGGTAATGGATGTTCCCCAACCAACTGCTGCCAAAACACATACATAAATTAAAAAAAGGAAGGGACCCGGTCACTGTTTTTGTTCTGCTGACTTTATTGTTTAGAGCAGAATCTCACCCTAAGGTATTTAATCCTTAGGTGTTTTTTATATTTTGATTGTTTGTGAAACTTTAAAACAAGTTTTACATTCTTTTGACAGTCCGAGGTTTACTTGCTGTCTTGCACACAGACAATTACATTTACAAGTGCTGAAAACAATTATTACAGTGAAAAACAAAAATTAAACACTTATGACAATTTTTATCAAATAACATTCAATGACAATTTTTATCAAATAACATTCATCAAACAAAATTCATTGTTTATCTTCGTGATAGTACCCTGTCCACCACTTCTGTAAGGCCACTAGGATGCAACTTTTGCTAAATGTCTGGCCTAGTAGCGCAAAGGCATACAATACATTAACATTCTATTCAATTCAATCATTTGAAAAGAGCCTTATGCGCGAATACAAAACATTCGGATTTAAGACGAATGAATAATTAGCCGACGCGTTTCCGAGCCTGTCTTTTACTTGTCAGGCTCTTCTTCAGGGCTTCGGGCTGGGTACCTTATTGTCGGATTTACAGTTGTATAAATCGTCTCTCTGAGCTCTTGGTGGACTCACTGTGTTGTGATTATCAGGCAGTACATGTCGTCCAGTCTGTATTTTCTGTATTATTCAATCGACTGTCGCCAAGGTTGTTTTTGTTCGTTAGGGCGTGGAGCACCAGGCTTTTCAGCGAACGGGGCGCCACCTCTGTTTTAATAATCGATATTTGTGTTGAACTTGATTCCCTGGCATGCTTAACGCCGAGCGTTTAGTAGATGGGGCATCACCTTTTTCTTTACTGTTCCAGGATTGCCATTAGTGCTGCGGAGTCATTTTAGAACACTGCTGTCTGCTTCAAGATCCCTCTAGTGAAACAAAAACAACCTTGGCGACAGTCGATTGAATAATACAGAAAATACAGACTGGACGACATGTACTGCCTGATAATCACAACACAGTGAGTCCACCAAGAGCTCAGAAAGACGATTTATACAACTGTAAATCCGACAATAAGGTACCCAGCCCGAAGTCCTGAAGAAGAGCCTGACAAGTAAAAGACAGCCTCGGAAACGCGTCGGCTAATTATTCATTCGTCTTAAATCCGAATGTTTTGTATTCGCGCATAAGGCTCTTTTCAAATGATTGAATTGAATAGAATGTTAATGTATTGTATGCCTTTGCGCTACTAGGCCAGACATTTAGCAAAAGTTGCATCCTAGTGGCCATACAGAAGTGGTGGACAGGGTACTATCACGAAGATAAACAATGAATTTTGTTTGATGAATGTTATTTGATAAAAATTGTCATTGAATGTTATTTGATAAAAATTGTCATAAGTGTTTAATTTTTGTTTTTCACTGTAATAATTGTTTTCAGCACTTGTAAATGTAATTGTCTGTGTGCAAGACAGCAAGTAAAACTCGGACTGTCAAAAGAATGTAAAAGTTGTTTTACAGTTTCACAAACAATCAAAATATAAAAAACACCTAAGGATTAAATACCTTAGGGTGAGATTCTGCTCTAAATAATAAAGTCAGCAGAACAAAAACAGTGACCGGGTCCCTTCCTTTTTTGAATCTATAAGTGTCCTACCCGGCCACAGTGCAGGACAAAACCCCACTTGTAGCAAAAAAAACAAAAAAAAAACACATACATAAGGCATGAATAAAAATAAAACTTTAAAAAAACAATTAGGCCAATAGCATTTGTCATTTGGAGGCAGGGGGGATGAAAGGAACAGCTGCTTGCAAATTGTGCAAATATAACAAGAATGGTTCTGTCGGGTAGAGCAAACATGAGTAAACAATGCTATTAATGCTGTCTGAAAATTAAGTCCTCTGATACACAACCATACTTAATTAACAAGGCATGGAGAAAACGATTGCTTGTAGAAGAACATTTATATCAGAAATTACTAAATTCACTGATAAATACAATATGATAATATGGACTGTCAATCGGAATACAAAACAGAAGGGGGTGACAAGTGTGCAAAGTGCTTAGGTGGTGAACATTATATACAGTGCAGACATATACGTATGTACAAATAAAATGAGGATAGGCCAGATGACTATATTCTAAAACTAAGATTTCTATCTGTTCAAGTATAGAATCCTGTTGATGCTGGTCCTAGAGTAAAGCGTCGACGTTTCAGCCTGACTACGAGCAGGATCTGGATGGGACGCTAGCCCTCCTTCCATATTTCGAGATTCATCACTTCGAACAAGATTCCGAGCCATTGTGCCTTCCTATCTACTTTTCCAGGCTTAATAATTGGCCTCCAGTAGGACTGCCAACCACTCCCCGATCTGTCTTGAGAAAGACCCGCCATGACCACCCACTGGGGCACCACAGGGTTGAAACGTCAACGCTTTACTCTAGGTCCAGCATCAACAGGATTCTATACTTGAACACTAGTATATCTGTCAGCCACGGAAGTGCAGTAAACATAAATGCAATTGGCATTTTGCTTCCTTTGGTTCACTTGCTGAAAACAGTCAATTAAGACCAGGAATGACAGTGGACTATCACGTAATAAATACACAGTAAAATATCTTAATATGTACATAGATTTGTGTAAAGTAACTTGTGCTCAAGTAATGTACAGAGCTCTAATACCTTGGGCAACTTGGCGGCTTAATGGAAGAAGCCCCCCACTGCTTAGTACCGCCCTGATGGAGCATTAATTCGTGTTTCGTCTATGTGAGGAGGCAAAAAACAAGCCCAATCCCCCTTAAAAGGAAGTCCAAAACCAAACTAATACACTACCAAAAGAAGCTCAACTGACTTTTGACATCTAAAATTACAAAAAGGCAAAACAATATATAAGCAACGAGCGGGAGGCATGTAGAAGGAGGCCCCTGGTGCTCAGCACCGCTCTGATCTACTGGCCTGAAGTTATGGCATGGCATGAATTTGTGTTTGCTCACTGTATAAAAAGGCTAAAACAAGCCCAATCCCCCTTAAAAGGAAGTCCAAAACCAAACAAATATTTCCCCAAAAGAAGCCCAGTTGATGGTCAACGTCCACATTTGGAAAAAAAGGCTTAAAAAACAGTAGCAATGAGTGGGAGGCATGACGCAGGAGGGAGCACTAAAACAACTGTTGCATTAGGAGGACGTGGGAAGGAGGAATGCAAAATTAAAATGTAAGCAGCTGTTGGGCTGAAGCTGAACACAGGCCCACAGTAACAGAACAGGAAACCATGACAATAAATCTGATAAAGAACCATAGTTGTCAGAAATGGGAGTCTCTAGTTGGCAATGGTTTGCACCTTCGTCCAAATAGGGACCCTTGCCTCTAGTCAGGGTAAGGGGGTACACTCCTAAAATAACCCCTGCTCACCCCCTTGGTAGCTTGGCATGAGCACACAGGCTTATCTCAGAGGCAGTGTGTAAAGCATTTGTGAACACATTCAGTAATATGGTGAAAATACTACAAATGGGCACCACACCAGTTTAGAAAAATAAGTAATTCTTACAAGACTTCACACAAGACCAAACTACCAAACAACAAAAATCACCAATACATTATCACAAATATGACTTTAAATTGGTAGAAATAGCTTAGTTTAATGTAGATGGTAAATGCCGCGACAGGCCCTGCGACACGCTTGTAAGTTGATGTGACACGCTTCTTCTGTGATGCGACATGTTTCTTTGGCGATGTGTCGGCAAACAGCTGCCGCGGCGGCATGCTTCTTCAGCGATGCGACGGCAACAGCTGCGGTGGCGACACACTTCTTCCTCATTGCATCGCGCTTCCAGCTCCCTGCGACACACAGTCTCGAGAGGGCCCTAAACAACAGGCAGGCACCTCTCTGCACATAGAATTCCTAGCAAGGGAATTCAGGGGGAGCTCGTGGTGAAGTCTTTGTGTCCCTGAGATTAAGAACAGGAGGCAAGCTCAGTTTCAAGCCCTACACACAAAGTTCTTTTTCTCCTTTCCTATACAATAAGTAACCACTGCAGGCCAACCCCCAAACAGCACACAGCACAGGGGCAGTCTTCGTCTTCAGCTTTCTTGTTTTCTCTCCTTTGCAAAGGTTTGTCTTGATTCCCAGATGTGACCTAAAGTTCTTGGGTCTGGGCCCCAATATTTATACTACTAAATCCGTTGTTCTCTGAAGGCAGAAAGTGTCTGAGCCCAGCCAAAACCAGTTCTGTCCTCCTTGTTGCAGGTTCCTGGCATGATGTGGAGACAGCAATGTTGAAAGCAGACCTGGCCCAGGTAGCTGAAAGGAAATCTCCTCCCCTTCTCTCTATTCTATGAAGGCTCAGGCAAGTGAAAGGAAATCTCTTCCCACTACTCTATATTCAATGCAGGTCCTATTCAGCCCAGCCCTGCCCCATCAGACTGCTGGAGCCAAGGCCCTCTCCAGACCCCTGTCACTCACATACCAGACATGGAATACACAAACCTAGCAGAGGCATACTGGATGATTAGGCAAGAAAATACCTATTTTCTAAAAGTGGTATTTTCAAACGCAGAATGTAGAAATCACCAACACTAAAAGATGTAGTTTAACATTCTGAGTTAAGGCATACTAAACTCGTTTTCCTACCTTGTTCCCTGGGTCAGTTAGGATTATAAGATGTTATAATCAAACTTCCCATTCTGGTCTATGGAAACAGGTAGCCTTTCAATAGTGAAAAAACGAAATTGGCTGTAATTCACTATCAGGACATGCCACACACATCAGGGCATGTCCTGCCTTTCACATACAATGCACCCTGCTCATAGGGGTGAATAACATAGGACAGGGAAGGTTTAGGGACTGGCAAGTGGGTGCACTTGCCAAGTGGACATGGCAGTCCCAGAGTACTCACAGGCTCTGCAATGGCAGGCCTGAGCCATATTTTACAAGCTGCTTCTGTGGGTGGCACAATCAGTGGCTACAAGCCCACCGGCAGTATTCATTTACAGGCCCTGGACACACGTGGTTCACTGTACTAGGGTCTGACAAGTTAGTCAAATAAGCCAATCATGGAGTCACTAATCCATTACAACAATTTACAATAGGGAGCACTTGCACTTTGGCACTGAACAGCAGTGGCAAAGTGCCCAAAGCATCTAGACCAGCAAAAAAAGGGAAGGGAGGCCCACGCCAATGGTGCCAGGTCTAACAATAGTGTAATAAGACAGAACTTTGTCCCTGCTCCATGTAAGGAACAGAAGACCACTAGCATGCAAGGATTTTTAAAGGACACTCTCATAGAAAAATGAAAAGCAATGACAAGCAATGGGTGGAGTTTAACTCCATAAACCATCTTCAACAGATTGCTAAGCAACAACGCTAGCACTGTCTTGGCTCAACCCAAAAATAAAAATGTTCTTGAATAATTGTCAATGGGGTATAGGTGGAAGTACAAGTTGTGGAAAAATAGGATGTGGTCAGAGAAGTTGTGGCCCACAAGGACAAACAGAGTATTAGTTTAATTTTCTTTAATTTAGGTTGCAATTGAAGTATGATCGATCCTGAAAAGCAATGGAGCACAGTATGTGCCACAGACAAACACATTTTTAGCCCAATAGCAAAGTCATAATACGATTTCCTTGGTTATTCCCCATTCACAGCTGCATTTTCACCCAGAAAATGTTCTGTGCTTTCAGCAGCTGGAGACTGCAAGGGCAACTGTTTAAGCCTGTCGTATTTCTACATTACTCGCAAACTCGAATATGCCAATTAACTCTTGTTGCTGTGCCCATAGGAGATTACGAGTGACTTATAATGAGGGGCAATGAAATGAATAGTATTAAACCTTCCCCTCTGAGACAACTTACTTATTTTGCGACCTAGTTCCAGTAATACTTTAGGCCCTGTGTTAGAGCTAATAAACTCCTGTGTGAAATTATCCGCTTATAAGTTTAATGTTCCAAGGGAGAAGTATATCCTATTTGGCAGAGCTCTCTTAGTCGTTGTGTGACCCATAAGTTGACTTCATTAATCATATTATAGCATTACATACGTGGGCATTAAGGATGTAAAGGACACAGTTGCACATTCCAGGACACCGCCTGCTCCTTCGTTCTCCCCACTCCCAAGATGATTACTTCATGAGCTATAGCCCCAGAACGTCATTGTTAGAATGTTGTCTGACATAAATATCAAGTCCTAAATATAGTTTACAAAAATATTATTGTGAGGATATTAATAGTAAATTCACGAACAATGGCATCATTGTTTTCTATATTATTTTGAGGACACTATATGTCAGATAATATTTATAGCAAAAATATTGTGACAAAGAGCTCCTTCATAAACGAGCTGGCTGTTCTTAAATTTACTTTTAATGAAAACTAGCTTCACAATCATGTATTACCATATACAAAGCACTAACACACACCCTACATAGATCCATAGCATATAAGAATACTAACCAAATAAATAGATAAATAAATATACAAATGTAATGTTACGCTTATTAACTTTAAAATGATTCTCATTAAAATGATCGAATTAGATGGTCATTTTTGAATTTCAGGCCACATGGTGAAGATGACCCCTGTCTCCTGAAATTCTTGTATCTTTTCTCTATCTTTGACACAGTTGACAATTCCACTCTCATAAGCACCCTGGAATCTTGAATAGGATTTAACCGAAATGTCCTTGTTCTCCTCCTACCTTCCCAATGATACGTTTGTTCACATGGGCACATCCAATTCCCAAAAGATCCCTATCACCTGTGGATTCCCCCAGTATTCTACACCCCTGTCATCTACATTGAGCCACTTGGTGCTCTACACACAGGTAAGAGAAAAAAGATTCACCAATATACCAATGATACACAACTTCAGACTTGGATGTACAGTCTCTACCTGAAGCTCAGCCCAATCAAGACACAATTTCTGTTATTTGTTGAGAGCAACAAAGAGAAAAAGGTTCAAACCTGGCTCAATGACATGAACCTTCATGGCTTTGACCCTCAACATTCACTAACTTCCATGTCACTTGGGTTCTACCTGGATAGCAACCTTACCCTCATGGAACATATTGCCAAAAAACAAGATGACCTGAAACCAGCGCTCTCTTCTGAAGAAAGCGAAACCATCTCTTCTAGAAAGTGAGTTCAAGCCCTAATACTCTCACATCTGGATGGAAGTAACGTCCTGTTCTATGACCGCCCAGACTCCACACTGGTACGCTGTAGGGCATCCTACATGTTGAGGCACATCTTATCCAGAGCTTAAATAAATATGATCACATCACTCCCATCCTGATGGAACACCATCGACCCCCCTTGTCAACCCATACTTTCTTCAAAACCAGCTCCACCATTTACAAAACCAGCACAACCAACACCTTCACTATATTGTGGACAAGCTCACTATCTCTGGTGGCTCTTAGACTACCCACAGCCAGGAAAGCGTCAGACTGCAGACTAATAAGTATAAAAAACAAAAAGTAAAATAGCAGGCTTTATCAATCTATGCTCCCAGGATCTGGAACATCATCCCAGGATCCAACCATTGATAAGAGTTGAAGAAGCAACACTTTAAGGAATATAAAATCACTTTGCATTAACCGTGGACAACCCAGCTACCTCTCCTATCACTCATTGACTTTATGCCTTCCCTGCACAGCGCTCTGCTCCCTTTTGGCTAAGTTTGTGGGACACAAATGCCCCAATGATGTATGCATACATTTAGCTTGAAGATGCTTTGAAACCTTCTTAGCAGTTTGAATGTTTAATATAATTTTTCTGAACAGAAAATGTGTTGATTTTTAAATATGTCATGGCTCTTGGGGAACCTCAAGAAAAAGAATTATATCTAGCCACAGCCACTGCTATTCATGTTATTTACCTCAAAGATTTTCTCTGAATCAAAGTTTAATAAACTTCTTCTTTGCTCTAGAAATGCGAAAGCAATTGCAGCATCTAGAATGCTCGCAAGTATTAGTGGTGCTTTTTCACCAAGGTGATGAAGGTCAGTTTGGTAAAACTGCTGCAGTTATCGATTAGACTAGAGGTTTGAGATCTACCATCATGGTTTTTTATTGACTGTAGATGGTACTTAGTAAATGCTGCACACATGAGCAAATGCATGGCTGTGGTTGCTGAATTAGGACATTTTGATGCAGATTTACAAGCCCCATGCGCCACATTTACGACATTACTGCATCACTTCTGTGCCTTATTCACAACGTGATGAATCTAGGGAGATGCGTCACGTTGTACAGCCCTGCCCCACATGAAACCTGCGTTAGTTTCATGTGGGTGTTCAGGCGCAGGGTGGGCGTCCTGTCGCAGGAACTCCTCGTAAAAGTGACGCAGTGAAATCTGCAAGATTTCACAGAGTCACTTTTGCGTCCATGCTACATCAAAACCCTGCGCCTGCTTGAAGCAGGTGTAAGGAGTGACATAGCATGTTAGGCATAGGGCGCCCCTGAGCATTGCTGGAGCTGCGTCGCGCTTGCGACCCGACTCCAGCAATGCGCCGCCCTTACACCACAGGACGCGACACTCATCACCCTATCCTTGCGCCACGGTGCGCCGCATTGTAAATGCGATGCATTCGTGGTCGTGCAGGGAGGGATTTGTGTGTCACATCTTTTCTGGCGCATCCTTGCTGATTTGCAGAGATGCGACAGAACTCGGAAACCTGCCCCTTAGGGTTTGCAGTCAAAGTGACTTGATCTTAAATGTTTTAATCATGAGTGGCTGACAAAATATTGGCCAGATGTTTACCAAAGAATTGATTTTAAAATCAATCTACACCCAAAAGCCCAAATGGTTGTCAACAAAGCAATTTTAGTTATTGTGAAGGTCAGTTAATAACAGATTTAGAGGTCTGGCATAAGGATGTGTGCAAACCGGCAATTTGGCAGATATCAAACACACAAACCATGATGGGAAGACTGCTTGCAAATACTGGCTTGGCAGTTCGTGCTGGACTGCTCCCACTGGAGCAGGACCAACGCTGATTTGCATATGGCTAGGCCTAATCTGAGATGGCATGGTGGGCAAAATAATAATGGGTAGGATTGCACGATTGCCAGTTGGTAAGCTGTTTTAAAATCGTTCCTCCCATCACCTTTTGTGTGACTGATGTTACGTCCTAAGCAGCCAAGGGTCTGGTGCCCACTGTGCCACTGGAACAAAGCTGCTCTCGACTGAAGAGGCTCAAATAGATTAGGGATTGGATCGTGGATCAAACATTAAATGCTGGCAAGAGGTATGGACCGGGCGCCCAACAAGTCACAGCGAAGAAACAGTTATGTCTGTCGCAGAAGCTGTGTACAGTCCATGATTTTGCGGTGACACAGTGCTTGCTGGTGCATATAATGGTGTGTGATGCATGTGCCCTTGGGTATGTGTAATGTGTACATGTTAGGGTCTGTTTGCAAATTAGCAAATCACTCACATACACTGCGGAATAGTTTACTATTCTGTAATCTTCATTCACCTTCAAGAATAACTACTGTGCCAAAGAAATGTTTAAACCTTTACAGCAGAGATTTTCAAACTGATGGGCAGCCCCCCTAAGGGGCCTAAAGTGATACCAGAGTGGCCCAAGGCTCTGAATTTATAAGCATCATACATTATGTAAAATAACAGCACTCAACATTTAAATGCTGGTGGACATTTGACACCACAATGACAGTCAGGTTCAGGTTCAAAAGCTTTTATTCGATTTGTACATACAAATCATACAAGCAGGAATACATAATTGAAATATTAAAATCACCACATAATCTTTCCTAAAAAGGCAAAAAGGCTAAAGTGCAGCAAATAAGTAATTATGCCTCTGTAGGTCAACATATTGTTATAAAATACGAAACATTCTTACATGGGCAAGCTGGGGATCAGTAGGAGTTACTCACTAGGCCTTTCCTGGGAACTGAACATTAAAATTGTTAAGTAATCGTTCAATACTGTGGACCTCTACATATATAATAATACCTTAATTACAGAAATTTGATATAAAATCTAAAATTTAAAAATGAAAGCATATATATACAGACAGGAGTGTTAGCGGTAATATCATCATAAACAGTTCCTGGCAGCTGTATAGCATGGGTACAGACAGGTAAGTAAACAATATTATGATACGATACTTTTCCTGGCAGCTGTACATTTTAAAATATAAGTAGCCAAGAAGAAACAAATCTCCTCGTTCTCTAATGAAGATAAAAATACCAATGCTGTTTGTGTGGTACAAATGTTATATTTGATAAAAATTGGTTTAAGGTATTTTAACCTGAGAAACTGAAAAAATTTACAAAAAAGTAAGAAATGGCAACTACTCTGCCGGGAGGTGCTATCACACGGACAGGGTATGTTTGAACTAGTTTTTGTGTTTGGAAACGCAACCAAGTGGTGTACAATGCCCAATCTGACCCGTGTTAAAACATACTGGTGAGAGGGGCGAGTCACATATACAAGATAGGATTGGAGTCCAGGGGCTAAATTTAAATCTCTATAAAATTTCACGGTGACAAGATTGCCAACGGCTTTATCTCGCTCAGCCTTACGAAAATTAAGGAACGTTATCTTAATTTCTTTTTTTGAAATGGAAACAACCTTTTCAGGCTCACGGAACACATCAATGTTAAAAAGAAGTAGATACCAGCGATGAATGTATCTTAACCATAATACACGTGAGGAGTGATCCAGACCTATACAATCAAGGATAATATCCTGAGTGAATCGAGTCTCTGGCTTAGCCCAAATAGAACGCCACAATAAGAGTGGCCGAACTGCTGCTAAGTCAGAAATATACTCGATCCCGACTTCTTCATGGATCAACTGGATGGAAGCAGATGGGGGAACACATAACAACCTCCTTAAGAACTTGTTTTCCTCCCTCTGCAGGGAAATACCCTCACAGTGACCCCACACCCCTGCCCCATACAGAGCAGAGGAAACACAACATACATTGTATATGTTCATCATATCCAAGATACTTCGTGAGCCAAGTTTAGAGGCAAAACGAAATATGCTACTGGTAGACCGTAGCATTTTTATTTTTACAGCATCAAATTCCGCGTTCCAGGACCCACTATTATTATATGTTATTCCCAGATAACAAAAGGACTTAACAGAGGTCAACTTTTCCTTATCTAGGAAGAAAGTATGCTTTGCCTGCTTGGCTGCCTGACCACATGACAGTCAATACATCATTATTGCAGGTGACAAGGGTTTGCTGTCACACAACCATACTCTTGTTCAATTGAATAAGCAGGATTTAATCTTAATCGGTGATTCGCAGATGTGTAGCCCACGCTCTAGACTTTTATAGGGGCTCGTCCCCCCCCCCCTGTTTAACCCCTTCGACGCTCATGACGAGCTCAGCTCGTCATGACCAGCGGGTTTTCAAAATCTTTAGCGCACCGCGGAAATCTGCACCGCGTTGATGCGGTTAATGAATTTTGTCCAAAATAGTATGTTTGGCAATCATGTATTTGATAACATTTTCAAAACGGTAACAGAACTTAAAAAATCTGATGAGTGCCCGATTTTTTTTCCCACTAGGGGAGTGGCATTAAAAAGTTTGAATACCATTGCTCTACGGTGTGTGGAATTTTAATTTGCGATCTGAACATCATCTGCGCCAGCTTGTCACCTATGTACTACATGCACGGCGGCTATTCTAGGTCACCTATTTACTACGAGCACGGCAGCCATTTTAGGTATCATGGTCTCCCTGTCCACGATCGATCGCCAGCACGTCCCTCTGACCCAGCAAGCATCCTCCGCGCACCCTGGCTCCCCCTCCCTCCTCCTCCTTATGAGCATGACCCTTCTGCATGACCCTGTCCTTGGGAGTCACGCCAACGCCTGACCAACACCTCCTCTCCTCCCATGAATGCCCCTCTGTTGATAAACCTCCCTCCTGCGCTGGATTGTCCACGCAGCATGAATACCACTCCATTGATGGCCCCTCACCCCGTGTCCAACTGTCCACACAGGTCCGAGGCCATTGCCTAAGCCGGGAGATATCATTTACTGCCCTTTATTGTATGAGGTCGCTCTCCTTCAAGGGTCCCTCTATTGATCCAGGCCTCCCCACCCCCTGTGACATGATCAGGCGCACACATCCTAAGACTCGACGGAACACTCAGCTGCGTGATGACCCCCTCCTCTTATCAGCAGGTCGAGGACCTCTATTGTGAAGGTATATGGGGGTGGGATTAACACGAGGATTACGAGGATGTCTTTTCCTTGCTTTACAAAGATCTGATTGTATTAAAGGAAGGTCACATGCCATAAACCAGTGTATAAGAGGCCAGGCCTCCGAGAGGCTGTTAGAGCACCTCGAGACGATACCTTGTTGTCTGATCTGATGTGTTCTGCTCCGTCGGAATAAACTTCTGTTTCCTGCCTTCTGGTCTCCGGCGCCTGCCTCATTGCTTGGTAAACTTGAATGGTACAAGGGCGGTTAGCGCCGGGCAAATCTTGAGAGAGGTCCTAGCCCTACCTTTTTCCACAATTGGCGTCCCAAAGCGTGGGGCCAATCAGCGACACGTGGATCCAGTGGGAGAGGTCCCGATGACAGAGTGAACGACTGCAACGATCGGGAAGAGCTCGTGTCCGATAGACCCTCGTCTGACAGCCGATCATCCGACCTTCACTAGTTCTGAACAGACCTCTCTCGAGTGATCTACGGTCCTGACTGGGAACCATCAGGAGTGCCGCGAACAACACGAAGGAGAGAGGACGATCGGGCGCTGGATCCAGAGGACAGGAAACCGTCCATGCGGTCCGGGTAAGGTCGTGTAAACACGACGAATTGAGGAAAATTGTTTTTGTTTGGATAATACTAGTATTACGCTTTGTTGAAACCCTCTGGAGATTCACTGTCTGCAAACGGGGAAAAACAAACAGGCTCTCTCTTTGCAAGCAGTGAAGGATAGGTAACGCAGACTTTTGTCCCCGTTGTAATCCGTCGTGCCTATCTTCCTCCCCCACTGTTTCCCGAACTGTCGTTCGTGGATTATTGTCTGGAGATTCTTTGTCTGCAAACAGGGAAGAACAAGGTCTCTCTTTGCAGGTAGAGAAAGAGTGGGTAACGATAATTTTTCGTACCCACTTATTCTCCCCACTGGATTGTTTGATTGGCCGATTATTCGGTATTGGTTCTTTTGAGGTATTCACGGCCTCCAAATAACGTAGAATAGAAATATTCTGTCTAGTCTTTGTCCGCCGTGATAAGATAGGTAGTGCAGACTTTTGTCCCCGTTGTAATCCGTCATGCCTGTCTTCTCCCCACTGGTTGGTAGCCTGTTTAGCCCGGACCGCTTATTAGAGATGAACCATCCAGCTCCACTGGAGGGCACCCCTAATAAGGACATGTTCACTAAGTATGGACTAGTCGCTATAGCTTACACTAAACTATGGCATAAATATACGAAAAAGAACCCTGAAAGTCAGTGGCCACTGATAGGTTCCTTTGACGAAAATAAAATAAAAACATTAGAAATAGCGCTCCAGAAGAATAAAACCACGCCCACTATGCTCGACAGTATCGGCATGTGGCGCAAAGAAACGGAACAACGAAAGAAAAGAGAAGAAGCAAAAATAGGGAAAGAATTACGAAAGGCAGCCCACCTAGCCACGAAGCAACTAGAAGAAGAAATAAAAGAAAGAAAAGATACTATGCAAAACCAAGAATCAGGGTCGACAGGCCAATGTCCTGTTAGGACCCCCTCTGCGCTCTACCCTGAATTGCCCTCCAAACAACGGGCGAACGATGAGTTACTACTAGGTCCCCCAATCATCTACATGCCCCCTCCATATGCCCCCTGCCGACAAAGCTTTCACGCTCCGAGTGTGAGCGAAAGCGATCTCAGTGCTAGTGCACCAGCCCTTACGGCCTTTGCACCAGCCACATTAACAACCTCATCAGACGACCCCGAGCCTAGCAAACAATCACCAGCCAGACTAAATAGGTTGAGCAAAGATGAGCGGGATGGGATCGACAAAATAGCAAAGACATTAGTAGAACGAAGGGAGAGCGAAGATTATACAATGAGCGTATATAATTCACATGCCGACAGCCACAGACGGCATTTCATCTTGCGATTCAGCTACTATACCCTGAACGCGTATGAAGATAGGTATCAGAGTAAGGGACCCGCTAAACTAACAACACTGTATAGGAAAATTGATGTTGGAGATGGGACTGAACGTGAGGCGACGGAGCTCTTCATGCAAATGCTTGAGGTCTTCCGCCACCTCACGGAACAGAAACCAGAAGCCAAGGCTACAGTCCCTGAAACGACCTCGGCAGAAGTAGCCAATACTATGATGCCTATCAGAGAAGCGGCTCCTTACTGGATCCCGCCACGGGGCCAGGGAACGAGCGATGATATTAATAACGAGAATGCAAAGGGAAGGGTTGTGTACAATTGGGTTTACCAACCATGGGACCGACAAGATATCCTAACCTTCAAACAAACCCTGCCCGATTTAAGAAAGAACCCGACAGCATTTTATACCGAATTAGGCACAGCCTTGGGTTCGACAATAATGACTTTAGCAGATATTGACTTGTTCTTTGGGCTATGTCTGCCGGCTGACGTGTGGAAGCAAATCCGGAAGGCTGACCACACGGATCTGTTTGGACATACCTGGGACCAACTCGGTAAACTAGATAGACAGCGAGAGCCGGGGAGTAAACCAGTGAAAGACATACTGGAACTCCCAGATAAAATAGTCCAGAAATTAAAAACACTGGTCCCGGAAAGAAAAGTAGACTGGTCGATAGTCACGGCCTGTCGACAGAAACCCCAGGAAGATGTGTCAGAATACTTCTCCCGATTTGAGACAGTGTTCTCCGACTACAGTGGCCAAGACATGACCACCGCAACCGGACAGCACCTGTTTGTGCAAAATTATGTAAAGGGACTAACACAAGAAGTCTCCCAAAAACTACAGACGAGTGAGAGTAGTTGGGGGGCCTCCAAACCTGCAGCTATCCTTCAGATGGCTCAGTATTACGAGCACCAAAAGAATGAGAATGATAGGGCGTCCGAGAAAAAGAAGAAAGATTTAAAGGAAAGGGTAATGATAGCCCAGATACAGGGTATAGCGCTAGGACGGGAACATCAAAGGGGGAACTACCAATCAAACACCCCCAGAGATCTACCTCCTAAAGATCACACCCCAACATCCCACACTGGACGGAGAGACATTAGCAATGACCAATGCGCCTTCTGCAAAGGGTTCGGCCATTGGAAAACCCAGTGTCCGGTTCTGCTAGAGATGAATAGAAATAGGGATTCCAGGGATGTGGCAGGTGGTCCGAGGAATAGAGTACAGGGACGAGGGAACTCCAACGACACCAACAATGACAGATCAGGAAGACTGAACACATTTGACCGTCCCCGACAGAACCAATATCAGCTATCCGAAGGTGAAAATGCCCCCGATTTTGCATAGGACTGCCAGGGGCAAGGGAGGGATCCAGTCGAGCTCTGTGTTGACCAGCAAGGTCCTTATGTCACCGCTAAGGTCTTGGGTACAGAGTCTCCATTCTTGGTAGACACTGGGGCGACACGTAGTGTGTTATCAAAACGACTGATTCCAAGGGCACCCTTGTCTGGCTCACACATAACGTCGATAGGTTTCGATGGGACGCCCTCCACTAACCCCCTGTCCGTACCTATTACCTTTGACCTAGAAAACAACACTGCTGACGCAACATTCCTACTCTCCTCCAACTCCCCTGACGCCATTATGGGCATTGACTTACTGAAGCATTTTCGAGCTACCATTAGGTGTTCCCCAGATGGAATACGAGTCATCCTGTACGACAACCCAGACATGCCCAGGTCCCCTCCCCCGCGACACATGTGCTCCATAACTGACGCTGACCTGTCCTTGCTTGACACCCTGCCTCCGTACCTGTGGGCCAAAAATGACTCTGATGTGGGACGAATGATGATTGATCCTATTCACATAACTGTACGACAGGACGCTATGCTCCCGAAACTCCCGCAATATCGGATATCCCCAGAGGGTGAGAAGGCACTGGTAGCGATCATTCAGTCTCTGGTAGATGCAGGAATGGTTGAAGAGGTGGTTAGTAACGTCTGCAACAGCCCAATCCTACCTATTGTTAAGAAGCAAGGTGAAGGAGATGAGAAAGCGTACCGCTTCATCATCGACTTGCGAGAGATTAACAAAGTAGTTGTACCCCAATATCCCGTAGTCTCTGATATCACCACCATTTTGACCCTCATCCCGTCCACCGCCACCACCTTCACTGTTATCGACCTTAAGAACGCGTTTTTCTCTATCCCCATCCATCCAGACAGCCGTTACCTCTTCGGCTTCACTTTAAAATCCCGCTCATACCGATTTTGTAGAGCTCCCCAGGGGTACACTGAAAGTCCCAGCATTTACAGCCAGGCCCTCAAAAGACAGCTGGATGCCTTCCAGCTACCAGAGGGAGTGGTGTTGATCCAATATGTCGACGATATCCTTTTGGCGGCCGACACCACCCCGCTTGCAACGACAGCCACTGTCCAACTCCTACACTTCCTTGCAGAAAATGGCCATAAAGTCTCCAAAAAGAAGTTGCAGTTCTGTCAGCCACAGGTGACTTACCTAGGCCATCTTCTGTCCAAAGAAGGGAGGAAACTTACCCCTGACCGAATCCAAACCATCCTAGACACCCCCATCCCAAAAACACAAAAACAGGTCCGCTCTTTGGTTGGCCTAACCTCTTTTTGCAGACAGTGGTTGCCTAATTATAGCCTCATTGTGAAACCATTACTTGCCCTGCTGACCAAAGATGTCCCCTCCCCGCTTCCTTGGACCACTGAGTGTCAAGCCTCCTTTAAGGAATTGCGGGATGCACTCTGCTCAGCACCCGTCCTCGGAACACCGGATTACTCCAAACCCTTCTCCCTCTTCACCCACGAAAGGGAGGGATGCGCATTGTCTGTCCTGACTCAATCAATTGGCCCTAAGCAGCGCCCTTGTGCCTACTTCTCCGCCACTCTTGATCCTGTGGCCAGAGCCTTACCTGCCTGCCTTCGAGCAGTAGCTGCCGCTGCTGTCTCTATCCGTCAGAGCGAGGGTATTGTACTTTCCAACTCCCTCACTGTATTAGTGCCCCATGCAGTAGACACCCTTTTGAACCAGACAAAGACCCAACACCTGACTAGCGCACGACTGACAGGGTACGAGTTGACTCTGCTTGCACCCCACATTACACTAAAAAGATGCACGACTCTGAACCCTGCCACATTGTTACCCCTGCCTGAAAACGACCCCGACGTTCCTCCCATACACGACTGTGTGACCCTCACAGACGAACAGACTAGGAGTAGGGTTGACCTCCGAGACACTGCTTTCACTGACCCCGATGGAGAGCTATGGGTGGACGGCTCATGCATCAAACTCCCAGATGGCACCACTTCAGCTGCCTATGCAGTCACGACAGCCCGAACAGTAGTTGAGACAGCCTGCATCACACAACGATCTGCCCAGGCAGCAGAGCTGATAGCCCTCACCCGAGCATGCATCATAGCCGCAGGGACCACCACGAACGTATATACGGACAGCCAGTATGCCTTCGGAGTGGTCCACCATTTTGGGCTCCTGTGGAGGGAGAGGGGATTCCTGACGTCCCACGGTACCCCAATCCTCCACGGAGATTTAGTCTCCGCTCTGATTGAGGCAGTTCTCCTCCCCAAACGATTAGCGGTGATCAAATGTCAGGCACACAAAAGAGTGACAGACTTAGTCGGACAAGGGAATGCATTAGCCGACATCACTGCACGAACCACAGCTGAGAAAAGGACGGTGACACGCATATATGTGACCAGGTCGCAAGCAGAAAAATGGAGTGACACAAGGGAAATGATCAGAGACATACAGTCGGCCAGCACCCCTCACGAATTGACTAAGTGGGCAAGGGTGGGTTTGAAGGACGAAGAGGGTTGCTGGCGAACAAAAGATGCAAACAAATGGTTGCTGCCCGACTCATATCTGATTCCCATACTGACAATGGCTCACTCCCCCGCACACATAGGATCTGCACCCGTGATCGAACTCGTTTCCAAAGTCTGGCATAACGACAAAATCCCCGACTCAGCCAGACGCCTAGTTCAGCAGTGCCTTATCTGTCTGCAACACAATCCCGGGAAAGGAACTGTAGTACCCCGGGGAGGGTTTGGGACCCCCAATCACCCCTTTGAGGTCCTTCAGATGGATTACATCCAGCTAGAGAGATGCCAAAACCTGAAGTATGTACTAGTCATTGTATGTGCCTTCAGTAAATGGGTAGAGGCCTATCCAACCCGTGACAACACTGCCATGACTACTGCCAAAGTACTACTGAAGGAATTCTTCCCTCGCTATGGCCTTTGCCGAATTTTATGGAGCGACAATGGCCCTCACTTCATAGCTGAGGTTATCCAATTAATCCTAAAGGGGTTGGGGGTGAAGCAACGATTTCATGCGGTCTTCCACCCCCAATCCGCCGGTCTAGTGGAACGCCATAATGCCACACTGAAGCTGAAACTGGCAAAAATAGTGGCCACCACTGGACTTAACTGGCCGGATGCCCTCCCACTGGCCTTGTTATCGATGCGCTCCACTCCCACCAAGCACCATCTGACCCCCTACGAGGTCGTGTTTGGGCGACCGATGAATCTCTGGACTGCTCCCAAACCGACCTCCATTCATGACGTCCCGGACGTCCTACTGTCTGATTATTTGTGCAAGTTAACTAAAACGTTGTCTGTCATTCATCAACAGGTGCAGCAGGCCATCCCCGATGCTTCCAGGGGCCCCGGCCACGACATCCAACCGGGAGATTTCGTATTGATACGAAATTTCCAGCGAACCAAGAGTCTGGAACCTCGGTGGACGGGCCCCTGGCAAGTGCTGATCACCACCCGAACGGCACTCCGAGTGGAGGGGAAGAAGCACTGGCTGCACGCGCATCATTGCCGAAAGGTCTCTGCAAACCTGGCCACGACAGAAAACGTCAGCACCCAAGAAGAGCTCCTGAGCAAAGACCGACCGATATTGGACTGTTATCCCGATACTGAGGCACTCGAACTTGCAAAATTCTCTGATCCCACTGTGCCATCCAGAGAAGGGTATTTCCTGCGTCGAAAGGAGGGAGTTTCGGCTAAGTAGGCCACGGACTAAGTTAGATCTCAGAACGGTGACCTAAACACAATCAAGGGTTACCGGGAGAGAAGCTAAACGAAGTCTGTGGTTCTGCCCGCTACCGAGCCCCCTTGAAGGTGATGGAAGCGCCAGATAAGAAGATGATGGAAGCGCCAGATAAGAAGATGATGGAAGCAACAGGAAATACCCAGTATAGAAATGCAAAGACTGACAACTTGCACAAATCAAAGACAATCGCACTCCTCATTGTCTTCCTCTTCTGCCTCCTCCTCATGACCTCCTTCAGGATTCTGGAGGAAAGCACACCGGCTCATGAGGCATTGCTACCTACTGCACAGCCGACCCCCCTGAAAGAGCATCACCTAATCTCTCTGTCGCCTCAGCTCCGAGAAAGGCGCAGGGAATTCTGGAACAATTCCTTCGTGCAACTGTTGCACCAACACAACCTTGCTGCGAATGCTACGAACTGTTGGATCTGCGGGTTGCTCCCGCATGCCACTGGACACTCTATTCCCTTCATCCCTTCACCCTTCTCAGTTCACGGCTCTTGCCTCGCCTGGCTGATCCTCATGCAAGAGAGCCACAAGGACAACGCCACCTCCAGCCGGACAGTGTCACACTTCTACTCTGGGTTCTGGCTGAACAAAACAGGAAAGACTCCTACTGCCCTGTGTCCTGCGCTCGCCGGCGCCACCTTCCTCAAAGACATTCCAGCCAAGGAACGAGTCGAAGTACAGGTGCTCCACAATCCAGCCAGAACCACCTTCTCTCATCTGCAAAAACAAACTACCGCCACTCTGAATGTGGCCCTGTCTGTTATCAATGTCACCGGCCTTGTGTGCCTAGAAGGCCAGGGAACGCAACTGGTGGGTCACAGCGCCTGCCGAATCACCAGAACATTGGACTCAGCTGACCCCCCTTCCTTTGTTGCTTCTCCGAACATGTACTTTGTGTGTGGCACCAAAGCTTACACCTGGCTCCCGAGAGGTTGGAAGGGCGCATGTTACATTGCCTTCGTTCTTCCACCCACATATGTAGCCCCTGCCAACCATCACCGACAGAGGCGTGCAGATGACGTTGGACAAGCCGACTCCACCGGAGCACAGTTCCTAGATGCAGCAAAGGGACTTGTTCCTCTGTGGGGCCCAATGGCAAACAGCCGTGCTATCCGGCACCTGACCCAGGCAGTAGAAACAACGATCAACATCACTGCCGGTATCCTCGCCAACAACACTGCGGAACTTCAGGCGGTCCGCCTTGTGACCCTTCAAAATAGACTTGTCCTAGACGTGGTCCTAGCCGACCGAGGAGGAGCATGCCGCATCATCGGATCCAGCTGCTGCACATACGTGCCTGACAACTCGCCTTCAGTCTACAAAGCCATTGAACACCTCCACAGACTTTCCTCAGAGGTTCACCAAGAACAAGAAGGATGGTCGCTTGGGAACTGGTTTTGGGACACTTTGAAGAATTGGGGTTGGAGGTTGTTTTCCTTCGTGCTGATACCTGTTGTGATCTTATGTGGGTGTTGTTTAGGTATCCAATGTCTGCCACCTTTGTGCGGCCTTGTTTCTAACTGTATGTGCCCAAAGACTTTGGACTTCCGAAATGAGCACATGAGTCCCCTCTATGAAGTAGAAATACGTGGCCTTATGGGGATAAATCCAAACTGACAAGTTGGCGAGATATGTTAAAAGGGAGGACTGTGGAATTTTAATTTGCGATCTGAACATCATCTGCGCCAGCTTGTCACCTATGTACTACATGCACGGCGGCTATTCTAGGTCACCTATTTACTACGAGCACGGCAGCCATTTTAGGTATCATGGTCTCCCTGTCCACGATCGATCGCCAGCACGTCCCTCTGACCCAGCAAGCATCCTCCGCGCACCCTGGCTCCCCCTCCCTCCTCCTCCTTATGAGCATGACCCTTCTGCATGACCCTGTCCTTGGGAGTCACGCCAACGCCTGACCAACACCTCCTCTCCTCCCATGAATGCCCCTCTGTTGATAAACCTCCCTCCTGCGCTGGATTGTCCACGCAGCATGAATACCACTCCATTGATGGCCCCTCACCCCGTGTCCAACTGTCCACACAGGTCCGAGGCCATTGCCTAAGCCGGGAGATATCATTTACTGCCCTTTATTGTATGAGGTCGCTCTCCTTCAAGGGTCCCTCTATTGATCCAGGCCTCCCCACCCCCTGTGACATGATCAGGCGCACACATCCTAAGACTCGACGGAACACTCAGCTGCGTGATGACCCCCTCCTCTTATCAGCAGGTCGAGGACCTCTATTGTGAAGGTATATGGGGGTGGGATTAACACGAGGATTACGAGGATGTCTTTTCCTTGCTTAACAAAGATCTGATTGTATTAAAGGAAGGTCACATGCCATAAACCAGTGTATAAGAGGCCAGGCCTCCGAGAGGCTGTTAGAGCACCTCGAGACGATACCTTGTTGTCTGATCTGATGTGTTCTGCTCCGTCGGAATAAACTTCTGTTTCCTGCCTTCTGGTCTCCGGCGCCTGCCTCATTGCTTGGTAAACTTGAATGGTACAAGGGCGGTTAGCGCCGGGCAAATCTTGAGAGAGGTCCTAGCCCTACCTTTTTCCACAGGTGAGGATGACACGTATGGCCTCCTCAACCACAAACATCGAATGTCAGAACCTGTCCAAACCCCACCAAGTGGACCTTCTGCATGCTGATTGGTCGTGCCCAGTTTCTCTTGATCTTTGACCTGCTACCACATGTCCTGTATGGCAGCCATGAAGCTGCTCCTTCACGGTAGGTCTCACATATTGTAATTTCACTCCATGAAAGAGACATGGACATTCCAGCCTTTTTGAAGGGGCTTTGTTCTTTTCAAGGGTTGGTCCTTGTTTGGACTGCTGCCAAGCTCCAGAATGGCTGGTATACAGAAGGGGGAATGTATGTACGACTGCTTAAATTGTAAAAAAATAAGTTCCCAGGACCAAAGGTTTTGCTCAGAAGCCTGAAGCCGGTGCTATTAAAGGTTGAGGTGCTGAATACAAAGGCTTCCTAGTCCTGATTTCATCTCATGTCTCATCAATCCACCACCAAACCCTCATTGTCCCTTTATCTCGGTCTTGCAGATTCCTGCTTTCTCTCCTTATTGTGTTTTTTTCTGTCTTTATCTTTCTCTGTGTGCGTTTTTCACTCTCTTGCTCCAAGCGAAAATCTGATGAGGTAAAATAAGTGCTGGTCCCCAAAATAAAAGCCAGCCGGCCTCACCTGAAACCACTGACTCAAATTAAGTACTGGTCTGTACTGAGCTTAGCTGTAGATCACCAAATTGCTTACTTGTTTAAGTCCTACTGGTGTGTGTTTTTTGCTGCATTATGTAAATTTAACACTATGCAATTAATGCACACTGACCAAAAGCTGTGAACTGTAGTTTAAGTTATATATTCCTCAGCCTAGTCATATGCTACACCCCTTTTGGAGCAATGGATGCACTTCTGAGTCAATTTGCACTTAATATGTGCACAGATTCTGCATGCTGAATAATGAGACAGAGAACTTTTAGGACATTTTCTGATGATCACATTTTGGGCATACATTTTTGGTGATCTGGTAATTATGGTAATTTTTGTTCAAAGCCACACATTTGCATCTCCCAGGTTTTGTTCTATTTTTGCAGTTTGTGTACTGGGCAATGAGACCAGATCAATGAGAACAGATTTTGTCCCAAAGTAAGTCTTTATGTACCTTCACCTTATACAAAATACAAGAACTGATTTTGCAAATAGATTTTGATCTAACTTCCAAATTGGTAATAAAAATACCTTTCCTTCATTTGTAAGACCAAACATAGGGCGTCATTGCCTTTCTCCATTTTTGCCTCATGCCGGTCTGTGTTCTCCGTCCCCTATTAAAGAGGCAAGATTGATTTGCCTGATTTTCTGCCACGTGCAAAATTTACCTAAAATAAGCAGAGTTTTAATGTTTCTAAACGTGGGTAATCAACCACTGGACTGGCGAGCCTCCCTAGGTCAGTGGATCGTGAGACTACAAACCCATGCATTTTCTGCAGACACATGCAAGAGATTGTAATAATGTGAGACACGTTCTAGTGTCTCTGTTCTGTTGGAACGATACACCTAACACCCACCCACCACTAGGCGTCACAGGTCAGATGACCCTGGCCAATAAAAGGGGCTGAGCGCACGTGCTCATGGCATTACCTATCCCCAGCCACTGTGTCCGTGTCTGATTGCGTGATTGTGCATGTCTGCAGTATGAGGGCATAGCTCCCCCACCCCAATCACCACAGAGATGATAATGACAAACGGCACACACACACGCACTCCCACGCACACACACCTTCTGTTACACACCTTCTGTTACACATACATGCCAATATTGAGTGCATACACTCCAGATCAAATCAAATGCAAACCAGGATGTGGAGTTAATACGTGCGAGTGATTGACCGGAAGCTGCATAATAACATGCACAACACCATGTATGCCCCTTTTCTCTGTTATTGCTCCTTATGTGGCTGTGAATTTGCCTTCACCCCCTGATACTACGTGGTACTAAAAAGCAATTTGCATCTGTCCCAGTGGGACACTCCTGCACAGCCACATCACTTCTGAACATGCCTCGACCTCCGATCCATGCTATGATCATAGCTACACCACACAAAGCTGCACACACGTCATATAATCCCAACACAAGCCCATCCCCTTTTAATAAAGAGTCAGGTCTG
Organism: Lissotriton vulgaris; assembly: GCF_964263255.1. NCBI lineage: Eukaryota > Metazoa > Chordata > Amphibia > Caudata > Salamandridae > Lissotriton > Lissotriton vulgaris. Next base: position 300,254,244 of record NC_141695.1, read on the forward strand.
CCAAAATTGTTCCAAACAAACGATTCGCCAGTCAGAGCGGCACACAGATCAGAATGTACAGGAGTGACGCTCCAGCGGTCACAGCAGTCCTAATTGTGAATGCGCTATGCTAATGAGCCAGTTGCTTCTGATCCATCTGTTGTCTGCTGTCGTGGGTGTGCCATGGGAGGCATTGTTGTGAGGGGCACCAGTCACGTTCAGCATCTGCGGGAGAGGCAGAAAGTGCGAGAGAACGCACTGGGCAGCCCTGGTGGGCAGCAAGTAGTCGGCTGTAAAGGGGCCATCTGGTGAATGATGTCTCAATCGGATTCCAGAACCAACCAGATGCCATCAGACAAAGAGACATTCCGGAAGCTTATTGTTGGTGATTGTTGATGCTGTCACATTTCACTAGATGGCCTCTTTGGTGCTTGGAGTGATAATGGCGCCTTCCAGAGAGACGTAGCGCTCTGATACCTGGGTGCATTGAGGGGCCTATTTTTGAGCCCTTGCGTCACTTTTGCGCCACCGCTGCATCACTTTTTGTGACGCACCAGTGGTGTAAAAAATGTGCCCTGTTGCCCCATATATACAATTGATGCTTCACTTTGTAAACCCCTCCTCCACATTATACCTGCGCCAGGTATAATGTATGCAGAAGGGCGTTCCGACGCAAGAAAGGGTCATAGAAGTGACGCAGTGAAATCTATAAGATTTTACTGTGCCACTTCCAGGACACAAATGTGTATATATCTTACGCCTGCCTTGGCAGGACGCAGGCACATTTCACATGGGACTTGTCCATGTGAAATGACCCATTGCTGGAGTTGTGTCAACTTTTGTGACACACTCCACCAACGCGTCATTTTTGTGCCCACAGATACGTCAGAAATAACTCCTTGCGACATGATGCGTCATACTGTAAATATAAGGCATCATTAGTATTGCAAAGAGGGCGCAATGAAAAGTGACGCATCTCTGTTTTCTCGCAGCGATGTGGCACTTTTCATACATGAGGCCCTAAGTCCCTAGAGGGTGCTTTTGTGAGAGCTGGCGGCAGTGTCATTTTAAGGATTTTGGGTGCCCATGACAAGACATACTTTGGGGCCCCAGTTAGGAAAACCTTTTAATTTTATTACCAATTTTCTACTAATTCAAGCCCACAAGATGCCAACAATACTACATTTTATATAGAAGTTTGTTGAAATATGTCTTGCCTTGGACCCCAAAATCCTTAAGATGACACTGGTTTGAGAGAGGCAGAGTCAGAACTAATGGTAGATGGAGAAGTTTAGATAACGAAATGGAATAGACAGATGTCAAATAGAAACTTCACTTTTGCAGGGAGCCCCTTGTCGGTGGAGGCCCTGGGTGATTGCCCACTTTGCCCCTACCTTAAAATGTCTCTGGTGGTTGGTGCTTTTGCAAAGGAATTTCTACAGCAGATTTTTGACGGGTGGTATATTGCTGGTGTATTTCAGGGCAATGTAAACTGGTTTTTGCTGCTTTTATGTGCCGTGTGACTTTGCCTAATTATGCTGTCCACAAAATGCTTCTGTTCTAGTTGCTCCATGAGGCATTCACAAGAGTCTGCTTTGCAAGGGATGCCTCATCTGGGTTATGAGTCCTCATACTGCAACATGCCTCAGTGGGGAGAAGTCAATCAGAAAACAGCACAGGGATCATTTTGGGAAAGAGAACGAAGATTGAGTGAATTTAATGCAATTTCCTTTGCAGAAATGAAATGAAATGCCCAAAAGAATACGTGAAATCACAGGCTATTATCCCGAATGCTGATCCGGCATTTTGTATTGTTTTTTAGCAAGAAAATGCTCCCTCCCATCAAAATGGATGCAGGGATGCATTGTGCAGTTAAAAAAGCAAGCACTGGTAATACATCGGTTTCACCTATGTAATGAAAAGAGCTGTTTTCATCAATCATCATCCGGGAGAAGGAAAGAGCTCAATGACAGAAAGCCCTGGAGTGGAGAGGATGTGGCTCAGTGGCCAGAGCTGCTGAATCGAGAGCTGGGGATCACAGTTTGAGTCTCAGTGGCGCCAGGTAACATCCTGTGATTCTATGCAAATCACTTAAGTTCTCCTAAATCAGCTGCAAGAGTAAAAGGCAAAACATGGTGGTGGGAAACTTATCAGAAAAGCGGACGGGGAACAAGCATTGGTAAATGCAGGAAAATATGCTATAGCTAAAAGAAATGGAGGAAAGGTAAGTGGCACGCATAGGAACCAATGAGAAGCTAGGAAAGAGAGGAGGCAGTATGTAAATCCCTTTTAAGTTTAGATTAAAAACAAAACCTTAAAAGTAAAAACATGCATGTGATGCGAACCACAGTTGTGCTCAGTTTGTTCATGTTGTTCCTGTACTCCTGCAATAGGATTTTTACCCCAATTTCAATTATTCTGCATGGTGTACTGACATTATTTTAGGCATTTTGTGTAACAATCATAGCATGAAATGTTGGAAATAACGAGGGATTAAGATCAAATGGAATTTCAATGTTACTTAAAGAAAACCTGATTCAGAAGAGACACAAACACTGGGAGCTTGTAGCTACAGAGGCCCAGGCAGGTGTACAATATGGTAATATTACAGGATTTTGAATGTGTGATTCTTTGATTGGCAGCAGCAAAGTTGGATCTATTTTGCTCTGAAGGCAGGAACCCAGGATCATGGGCAGCTGTCTTGACGCCCGCTGGGGCAATGGAACAGCAGCCTTGGGTCTCAGGTTCTTGAAGACATGTAGAAGAATCCCAGCTTTTGTAGACATGTCTCCAGAAACCTTGTTTTTGGTGCACATTATCTTGAAATGGCCTTTGCTGGTATTCGTTTGAAGAAACCCACAAAGTGGTGTTTGCCGGGTGCGAAAGTAATAACATTACCGAGCAAAGTACTGAGCCCATCACTCTGTGCGACTGTTTTAATCGATTAAGCAGTGTCTGATGAATGGGGGTGTCAAAGTTAACTGGCAGGATGCACTACCATAATATAGCGAGCAAAATACTGCACTAAAAATATTGCAGGCATAATATTGTGACTCATACTATCTGCATTGATACAGTCTGGTTATATATTAAGTTAGTGTAAGGTTACTTTCTGGATTAGGGATAGGTTGGGGGCTAGGCATAGTTTCATGTCTAGGGTGATTGCCTTGGCTAAGTTGAAGAATAGGGCTAGGGTGTGGTTTAAGCCTGGTACCATCACATTAGCTACAAATCTATAGTATGTGTACACCACAAGCAATACTGCATCCTATGATATAAATGCAGATGATATCATTGTAAAAACAGTGGACATACTGAAAAACAATATATATATGTATGTGTTTGTGTTTCCTTGGAGTTATCAGTGGGCGAACCCTTTCAGATATATATATATATATATATATATATATATATATATATATATATATATATATATATATATATATATATATATTACCTACTGGCTATCGCCAGTAGGTATATATAGTTAGGATTAATTCCCTATGGGATTTCTGAAAATTCTATGTCTAATAACTTTGGCGTTTGTGGACGGAATCGGCTGAAATTTTCAGGAAAATGGCACATTTTGTTTCTGAGCAGCCCCCGAAAATTTGGTGGGGTTTCGTCAAGGGGGGGCTGAGAAAAAAGGGGGGTCCCAAAACGCGTTTTTTGCATTGAGTTTTCCATAGGGCGGTTGGACTCTCTTTTAGCTCGAACGGCTGAATGGATTTGCACGAAACTTGGCAAAATTGTAGGGACTGTTAGCCCGATGTGCCTTTGCTAGGTCTCAATATATGTGCTTCAGTGGATTTTGAGAAATTAACGTTTAAATCAAGATATATATCTGTAACAGCGCTCCGGGCAGCGATCCGGTCCGCTTACTTTTCGCGTTTCGGAACTTTGCGCGCAGAAAGCTGATTGGCTCTCCGGTGTCTGTCAACATTCTAAACAGTCCGGAGCGGCCGCCATCTTGTCTCTCGGTAGGATCGAGAGAGAAGAAGAGGTGAAAAACGAAAGGGGAATTTAATGAAAGGGGGCAAGGTATCCCCCTCTTGACCCCCTAGGAATGTTGTTGGGGTTATTAAAGGGTCCCGTGGGGAAAAGAAAAAAAAAATAATTTTTCACGGTAGAAGCGCTTCACAGGCCGCGAACTGGGCCGCAAACTGGTAGCGAAACGGGAATTCGCCATTTTGTGCTTCGTTAATTAAATTACTAGGTATAAGGGGGTGCGGGAGACGTATCCTAATCCCCTATGTTTCCTGAGGGTGGCTGAGGAGGCTGATATATGTTGAAACATCTCTTCCAGCGGCTGTGCGTGAGCTTTTTTTTTTTTGCTGCGTGACAGTCCGGAGCGGCCGCCATCTTGTCTCTCGGTAGGATCGAGAGAGAAGAAGAGGTGAAAAACGAAAGGGGAATTTAATGAAAGGGGGCAAGGTATCCCCCTCTTGACCCCCTAGGAATGTTGTTGGGGTTATTAAAGGGTCCCGTGGGGAAAAGAAAAAAAAAATGATTTTTCACGGTAGAAGCGCTTCACGGGCCGCGAACTGGGCCGCAAACTGGTAGCGAAACGGGAATTCGCCATTTTGTGCTTCGTTAATTAAATTACTAGGTATAAGGGGGTGCGGGAGACGTATCCTAATCCCCTATGTTTCCTGAGGGTGGCTGAGGAGGCTGATATATGTTGATACATCTCTTCCAGCGGCTGCGCCATCTTGCCTTTTTTCCAATGCCACAATTTTGTCGTGCACGGCAGCCATTTTAGATGCCAGGCTGGTCCCAGGCTATCACCTACCCCTGCGGATGTAGTTTATGGCCCCAGCTGTAGAGAATTCAGACATGCCAACCCTCCCGATTCAGGCGTGTGACTACTGATCTCAGTGCTAGTCTCCCGCCTCCCGATTTCTGCAAGCAAAAACCCGGGGGCATATTACGAACAACTAGCGATAATTTTTGTCTCTAACTTGTTTAGAGACAAAACTTATCGCCGCACATCGGCGATTTTTATCGCAGATAAACCTTGCTATTATCGCAGAAAAGTCAGCGATATTCATGTATTATCGAGCAAATGCTCTTAGCCATGTTATCCACCTCCCATTGGATAACATGGCTAAGAACTGCTCAGGGCAGGTGTTAGATTCAGGCGTGTGACTACTGATTTCAGTGCTAGTCTCCCGCCTCCCGATTTCTGCAACCAAAAACCCGGGGGCATATTACGAACAACTAGCGATAATTTTTGTCTCTAACTTGTTTAGAGACAAAAATTATCGCCGCACATCGGCGATTTTTATCGCAGATAAACCTTGCTATTATCGCAGAAAAGTCAGCGATATTCATGTATTATCGAGCAAATGCTCTTAGCCATGTTATCCACCTCCCATTGGATAACATGGCTAAGAACTGCTCAGGGCAGGTGTTAGATTTTGGAGATATTCGCGCTTAGCGCGAATATCTCCAAAAGTTGGTAATAGAAGATAGCGATGTTAGGGACTGTTTCCAGTCGCTAACATCTTGGCACGCCACTTTGCATGTCATTAGTGATAAGTATCACTGACATGCAAAGCGGGGCCCAAGATGGTCGCTATCTCCTTTTAGCCGTCACTAACTGGTGTTAGCGACAGCTTGGTAATAGGGAGATAATTTTATCTCCGCTTTCATGGCTTTTAAAGCCAAAAAAGCGGAGATAAACCCCCTTGATAATATGCCCCACGATTCCTTGGGGGTTTCAGCTGACAGGGTTTGGTATTGTGTTACATGGTAATTTTTCCAGGAAACGTCAGAGGGTCGATGCAGGGGTTCTAGAAGAGGTGATAAACCATTTAAGCCTCATGAACAAGCGCATGGTCTTTTAAAGATTTGTGAAGTACTCGGGGCGGCGGTGTGTGTGTGCCCTCTTTCAGGAGCGGGCGGGGGGGCACTGCCAGCAACTTGCCAGGTCAGGTAGTGTTCAACACGTGCATCACCCTTTCTCTGCCTGCTATTGCGCTCCATGCTTCGGAAAGGTAAGAAAAAGAACGTGCATTTGAGTTTGAAATGTCCGATCCTGCAGCAGCACACTTCCAAAGCCCACACATGACAATAACCCGATTCAAGGCCCCATTCACCCGTTTTAAAAAAAATAGATAACACTCCAACAAAGTAAGATTATAAAACTTTATTAACTATTAACTATAACGAACGGAACAAAAACTAAAAACATTTAAACATTTTTCAACACAAAAAGCAACAATGGTTAGAAGCTGTCTTTTGTGCGAATAGTCCCAAGGCAGCACAACGTGCAGAGTTCTGGACGGCACCCAGGTGATGTCGCCTGGGTGCCGCACTGGTTTTGGGATCCTACAATGCAGCACAGAAAAACAGCGTGGGGCGTCCCGGGTGGTGCGGGGGGAGGCCTCGTCAGTAGCGGTCTGTTGTGCGAATAGTCCCAAGGCAGCAGAACGCGTTGAGATGTTGATGGGACTGTGTCCAGTGTCACATGGCTGACACAACATGTACGACAGGCACCCAGGTGATGTCCAGTAAACTGCCGCACTGGTTTTGGTATCCTACAATGCTGCTCCGAAAATTGGCGTGCGGCGGCCCGGGGGTGGGGGAGGCGGCGTGAACGGGCCTCCCCAGGTGGCGGCCATCTAGCTGAGTTGCGGCCGCTCTTGCGGCTACAGCGTCTCGCTCACCATGTTGTTGAGTTGCTCCCACTCTTGCAGTGCAGCGATAGGCGGCTGCCACATGGCTCTCAAAATGGCGGACGGCTCCTCGGTTTTGGGCCTGGTCCACTGAAATGGCCCTGGGACACCTTGGAACTCGGACGCTTGTCTGCTAGGGCTTGGGCTCCATTCTCGAAAAGCGTCCCCTCAGCCGTGAAGATTCTACAAAAGTCTTGGGGGCCCCCGACTCCCGCAGGCTTCCGGTGGGGAGCGGCTGCCATGATTGCTCGTGGAATGACCACGACGGAGCCACGAGATGGTGGTGCTCTCATGCTGACGCCAGCTTCAGTCTGAATGATCCAGAAACAAGGTGGGGCTTTCATCGTTTGGGAAAAAAAAATGTTCTAAACCAATGAAAAGTGTTATTTTTAGGTCATATGACCAAGCCTTCCATCTTTAGGAAACCAAAAGTAAAATGAACCAATGAAAAGTTTTATAAACAAGTCACATGACCTGTTATGCGGCATAGGGCTACAAAAAGCGTAGAAAATCCGTTGGCACGTGAGGCGGCGTCAGTAGCGGACCGATGTGCGAATAGGCCGAAGGCAGCACAACGGGCCGAGATCCGGATGGTACCGAGGTGGTGTCCAGCAAATTGCCGCACTGGTGTGGCCATCCTACAAGCTGCGCCGAAAGACGGCGTGTCCAGCTGAGTTGCGGTCACTGTTGCGGTACAGTGACTCGAACGCGCCGAGATCCGGATGGCACCGAGGTGGTGTCCAGCAAATTGCCGCACTGGTGTGGCCATCCTACAATGCTGCGCCGAAAGACGGCGTGTCCAGCTGAGTTGCGGTCACTGTTGCGGTACAGTGACTCGAACGCGCCGAGATCCGGATGGCACCGAGGTGGTGTCCAGCAAATTGCCGCACTGGTGTGGCCATCCTACAATGCTGCGCCGAAAGACGGCGTGTCCAGCTGAGTTGCGGTCACTGTTGCGGTACAGTGAGTCGAACGCGCCGAGATCTGGATGGCCCCGATGTTGTGTCCAGCAAGTTGCCGCACTGGTGTGGCCATCCTACAATGCTGCGCCGAAAGTCGGCGTGGGGTGCCCCGTTGGCTTATGAGGTGATGTCAGTAGTGGACCGATGTGTGAATAGGTCGGAACCAGCACAAGGCGCCAAGATCCGAATGGCAAGTCCTGGATGTTGAGTGCCTCAGTTGAGAGTTCTGAGCAGTGCTTGTAAGACTGTCTGAAGCTTATTGGCACCTGCTGCAGCTTCACTATTGCCCTGGTGTGGCCAAAGGTCGCACATGACATGGGCGGCCGGCTCCCGAGGTCCGGCGGAACTTTTTTCCTTTTCCTTTCTGCTTCTTTTCCTACAATCCGTTTCATCTGAAGACACGACCAGGTCCCTAAATGTGTGCAGGGGGACGCTATTGATTGAATGAAAATGGCGGCTTGACACAAAGCTGACTCAAGCGTTACTGTTGATGCCATACAGACAAAAATTGGTTTTCAGTTTGTACATTCTTCATGTTTTTTTTTTCCATCCAAGTCTGATTGAGAGTTTGTAGAAAAATGGCTTCAGATTTTCCACATACTACTCTTCAACATTCTTCCTAAATGTAACAATGTGAAACTCACTAGGAGAACGGCTGTTTCTGTTTCCTTTCAAAATGCTGCCAACAATATTTTCTGAATGGAAGACACCATCTTGTAGCATAAAGGGCCGAAAGGGGTTCTGGTCTGGCCGATGGTTGGTGGAGACATTTTGACTATATCTTGGACCTGCCCGGCCTCGCCCAAAATGGCGCCGGTATAAATGGGACTCGTAACTCCTTGCCCGCAAATGTATATCTAGAAAATGTTATTGTAAGTGGCCCTGTCCTATTTTAATTACAAAATGTATGTCCACCGATTCCGCAACTGTTAGACACCTTAGTTCTTGCAACCTAATGGCCCGCTCGTTACGTTCCTCTACAGTGTAAATGTCTCCTCATCATATACGATTTCAGTTTGCTCCGTGGCCGGCCCACGTGGTTATAGGCCCGTATTTGTATACTGACATTTTCACAATAAAGGTTTTTAAAACAAAACACGGTAGTAGTATTTACATTGGTAAAGTTTTTACTTTTAGTCACTGTTTTCGAATCAGTAAAAGGCAAGTGAAATAAAGCAGTCCAATTACATGACGGATAAAAGGTATAATATGTAGGAACGCAGTAAAGATAAATGGTCAAGGGCAGTTGTGTTTTTCATGTCTGCAACATAAAGTGATCGATAAGAATCTGATAATCAGGCGTATCGGCGACTAAGACAGCAGGCCGAATCTCTTTTACTCAACGGCTCCGTCATGGAAGGAAGAAACGCCCTTTTTCTCGAAAAAGGAATATATTTTACTTGCAAGACAGTTGTAAATTTTCCGGGAAAGTACATTAGCCTGGAATATTATAACATATGTTTGAAAAAAAAATATTGTTCGAAAACAATAAAAAGCGTAATTTTTAGGTCATATGACCAAGCTTTTCATCATTAAATTAACAAAAGTAAAATGAACCAATGAAAAGTTTTATTAACAAGTCACATGACCTGTTATGCTTACGTTACGCGCTGCGCGCCGCGCCTCGGATCACTTCCGGGTGCGCTAACGCGGCGTGTCATATAACGCATTACGCGACAACGTAGGTCAAGAATATAGTCAAAATGTCTCCACCAACCAGCGTTCAGAACACAACCCCTTTCAGCAGTCCAAAAAGTTCTGTTAAATGACAACAGAGGGGACAGGCAACAAGAACCATCAGTCAAAGAGGGGAGGGCAAGTTCTTCTCTTCCGGGTCATGTTGGGGCGCTACCGGAACTGATCGAATTGGTAGTCTACAGTGTTTCTGGATGTTTCAGACTAAAGCTGGCGTCAGCATGAGACCACTACCATCTCGTAGCTCCGTCGTGGCCATTCCACGAGCAATCATGGCAGCCGCTCCCCACCAGAAGCCTGCGGGAGTCGGAGGCCCCCAAGACTTTTGTAGAATCTTCACGGCTGAGGGGACGCTTTTCGAGAATGGGACCCAAGCCCTATCAGGGAAGCGTCCGAGTTCCAAGGTGTCCCAGGGCCATTTTAGTGGACCAGGCCCAAAACCGAAGAGCCGGCCGCCATTTTGAGAGTCCTGTGGCAGCCGCCTATCGCTGCACCGCAAGAGCGGGAGCAACTCAACTACATGGTGAGCGAGACGCTGTAGTCGCAAGAGCGGGCGGTAAACAGCTGAATGGCGGAAGAGGCACAGTGTAGCAGAAGCGGGCGGAATGGCAACTAAAACGGTAAAGGGGCGCCCCACTACTGCTTGTCTTCAGGTCAAACGGATTGTGGGACAAGGTCCAGAATTGAAGAGTCATCAAAAGGCAAAAAGTTCCGCCGGACCCCGGGAGCCGGCCGCCTATGTCGGGGGCGATCTCAGGCTACACCAGTGCTATAAGACTTGGGGAGGGTGTCGGAGCCAAGCGTCTTCTCCGAGTCCATGGCCATCACACCGCCCCTCAGGGGCCTCCGTCAAGCTGTTTAGGAAGCTAACATATCACATTGTTTTCTAATGCAGTCAGGTCCACAAACGACACTCACTTACTTTGAGAATAGTGAAGCTGCAGTAGGTGGAAATAAGCTTCAGACAGTGTTACAAGCACTGCTCAGAACTCTTAACTATGGCACCCAACATCCAGAACTTATGCTATTTGAGAATGGCAGTGACATCGAAGCATCTCAGGGACCAAAACCATTAACGTAATTTCACGTATGAAAATCTTGCTTGGGGAGGGGGCAGGAGCGAAGCGCCCCCTCCCAGTCAGCGCCACCACACCGTATGTTGAAAATTTGAAGCCATCGTTCTACAAAGTCAACCAAACTTGGATTGAAAAATCTAGAAGAATGTACAAACTGAAAACCAGTTTTTGTCTGCATAGCATCAGTAGCAACGCTTGAGTCAGCTTTGTGTCAAGCCGCCATTTTGATTCAACAAAGCACAGGCATTGAAAAAGGCTCAAATTCAGAACTCTAAACTATGGCACCCAACATCCAGGAGCTTGCCATCCGGATCTTGGAGCCTTGTGCTGCTTTCGATCTATTCACACATCGGTCCACTACTGACATCATCTTATAAACCAACGTTATGTAAATAGTTTTTTAATAAAATGTTTTACCCTGTTTCTTTGCTGGTGTGTTGTCTATATTTTTAATATTTGCATAGGGTTTGTCGTTATTTTGTGCGGGATGGGTGATGGAGCCGAGCTGTCTTGCAGCCCTCATGGTGTGGAGCTCAGTTCATCTCACTATTTTCGTATTTCTCATGAAGCGTTGTTCCTAATAATTCTATTTTAGGGAGGTCAAAAAGAGATCCAATTAGTGGCCTACTGATTTTGCTCGATTACTTTTATTTTTTTTACACGATTTTTCACTATCTGCAAAGACTAAACAGAGTATTGCGACTTTGTGCTTGTTTGTAAATAGAGAATGATCCAAAGAGAACCAATTCTAAAACAGTAAATGCTTGGACAACAATCAATCAAATGGAGAGACAAGCAGGCACGACGGATTACAACGGGGGCAAAGGCTTGCGTTAACTACCGTTCACTATCTGCAAAGAGACAGTACTACTAAGACAAAAGAGGGGAGGGGGGGGGTGCAGCGTTCAAAGCACATCAGCGTGCATAAATACGAAAATGTTTTTATCTATCACGTACTTGACATTTTAAAGCTTTTCATATTTGCTATTAAAAAACCAATGAAATTCACAGAAAAAACCATAGGTTATAGTGGATATATAGTTAGGAATTTGCATTTATAAAACCTTGAAAATTCAATGAAAAAACCATTGGTTTTAGGCCATATATAGTTAGGGATTTGCATTTACAAAACCTTATTTTACTCGCATAAAACCATTGAAATTCCATATATAGTTATAAGCGCTAACTATATATCGCGCACCCGCAATCCACTGCTGATGATGTCACATATTACATCATTCATGACATGGTTAGTGACATCACTGATGACATCACTGATGACATCTCAAATGACATCACTGATGACATCACTGAAAACATCTCATTTGACATGACTGATAACATCACTGATGATATCATTCATGTGATAATACGATGAACCTCTTCAGACTCTAATATAACCTTAGATACAATCAGTGTAAACAGACACTCACAGACTGTCACTCATCCATGGAGTTACTCACACACCTAGTCAGTCATGCAAAGAATCAATCACACCTCCATTTCCTCAACTATACAGTTATACAAACTTTACTTATTCATACATATACTAACACATATTTACTCTATTATACAATCCCTGATACAAGTTCACAATGATCCATACAGCCACTCACACATTCACTGGCTCTTATGCACAGTTATTTATATATGTCAACTCTCACATGTACTGTGTTTTACATATGTACTTACTTTGACATGTAGCACTGAGATATCCATTCACTCACCAATGCACTCATGCACACAGTCAACCGCCCATACAGCTGTTTCCACATGCACTATTGAAACCATACATCTAGTGAATCAACTGCTCACACCTCTATGCACAGAGTCATACACCTCCCAGCCACCTACACACACACTCAGTATCCCATACAAATACTTGGGCAACCAATCAATAACCCATATAGTTACTCATATAGCTACTTATCAACACATGCAACAGTTTACAGAACAACAGACATAATGATGCACAAATTAAGACAGTTTAGTCACTAACCCATGCACTCAGTGAGACACATTTAATCACTCACTCATACAGTCAGTCATGCACCTACTAAATCCTTCATCCAGACACTTATATATCCACTCATTCTTCAATATGTAAGAGATATTTTAACTTTACAGAAACATACAGTCACTGCATGTTGTCATCAGTGATGTCATCAGTGATGTCATTTGAGATGTCATCAGTGATGTCATCAGTGATGTCACTAACCATGTCATGAATGATGTAATATGTGACATCATCAGCAGTGGATTGTGGGTGCGCGATATATAGTTAGCGCTTATAACTATATATGGAATTTCAATGGTTTTATGCGAGTAAAATAAGGTTTTGTAAATGCAAATCCCTAACTATATATGGCCTAAAACCAATGGTTTTTTCATTGAATTTTCAAGGTTTTATAAATGCAAATTCCTAACTATATATCCACTATAACCTATGGTTTTTTCTGTGAATATATATATATATGTGTGTGTGTGTGTATATATATATATATATATATATATATATATATATATATATATATATATATATATATATATATATATATATATATATATATATATATATATATATATATATATTCTATGTTAGGAGCACATTATACGTATAGTACAATATTTTGGTAGTTGAAAATGTGTCATAGAAGGCCTTGACTCCTTGAGGATGAAGTAGAAGGCCTTGACTCCTTGAGGATGAAGGTTTCTGGCTGGTCAACATCATGGCTGGGCAGGAACTCTTTCTGGGTGTTTGTCAAGCAGAGCCATCCCTTATTGCCTGTCTGGAGCCCAGCTGTTGCTCGTGGACAACGTTGCTGGCCTCCAGAATGAGGTCTGCAGCACAGTGCTTAATTTGAGCTTGTGGTTTCCGGTGCTCGACACCAGCACTTAATTGGCAACACCAGCATTTATGACAGTCTGCCGCATGGTGGCAGTATTTATCTAAATTAGAGATAACCACAACAGTTGTTTATTAACTCAATATACATTAACATGGCTAATTTCTGAAGGTCAAGCCATTCTTATAGCTTTGGGGACCTAGAATAGTCTGAATTGTCACACTTGTAGGAGTGTAATGGCTTCCAGTTATGTTGGTTCAGTCATTGGTGGTGCTGGGAGGGGCATTAAGTTGTGCAAGCTGCAGTGGCCTCCTGACGAATGAAGCACTGCTGCAGCCATGTCCTAGCCGATCAAAGTGCCACTCCATAGTACTTCAGAAACAGCGCAAATACCATGAAGTAGGTCTGGGCCAAACATTTACTGAATCTGGGTGATTACTTTACTGCAATCAGATTAAAAAGGTGCAGATGGACAGAGAGGCTTACAAAAATCTCCTGTTTATCATGCCAATTACCGGTGCGTCGGTGTCAATAAGTACAATAATTGGATGAGCTTCAGTCTTCCCTGTGCAGCATGCTTTGGCTGCTATCGCTACATAATCAGGTGTGCTCAACGTTGACCAATGAGGGCTGGATCCATGCCAGATTTTCAAGATAACCGCTTACTATGTAAATTATTCCCATTTGGATTAATTGAATGCAAATGTCGCTCCTCTCGGTATCCTGAAAGTCTGGCGTGGCTCCAATCCTTGGATACTAGCATTAGGCAGCCCTACCGGTTGCTTTTTTGACAGAGAACGCAGGAAACACATATTGATCACCGAGCACTTGCGTCTAGGTTTCTTCTTTTTTGAGGTAAGTCCGCAATAGGCTCCAGAGGCTGCTGAAGCTGGCAGGGCTATTTAACAACAGAGCTGCAGACTTTGCAATGGAACCATAAATGACCAAAAGGGGGCACCAGATTGCAATAAATGGCCCCCAAGAAGGTCTTGTTACTGGGAACATGGAGTACTCAAACAACAAAATATCACTTTCCCCGTGGCCCAAAAAAGTTAGCACCAGACCTTGCCTTCTGTGTACATGGATATCAGTCAGGGGTAGCTAGGTCTAGCAGCTGTATCAATCACTTGCCCTTTGGTGCCACTAGCACTGCTTTTGTTATCCCTTATATGAAGAGACTTGAAGGAAGAAAAGGATAAAGTAATCAGAGCTTAATAGCCTGCAGTTACAATCTATTTATCCTTTCCGCCCCTCGTCCCAGCATAGGAGGCTTCTGATGTTCTAAGGGTGGCAAGAAGGGCAAACATGTGGCCAAAGTGTGTGTGATGTCACTTCAGCCACCCCATCAGTTTGGTGAATCAATATCCATGACTGTGGCCTAACCTGCCAGCTCTCAAAAGGGTCCATGGTACCACAGCAGGACACAGTATACTGGTGGTGGAGCACGAGCTGCTATGTGTGTGGGATGGTCGATTGCAAGGTTGGTTGACTGCAATGTTCACACAGGTGTTGATCTCTCTATCAACTATACAGTGTGGAGCAAACAAAGTAAAAAAAGATGCCCAATATCCACACAGGCAGCTCCACTAAAATCTTTGTGCTAAACCTACATCAGTAAATTAATACCCATAATTACCCATGCAGTGGGCATTGGTAATTGTGGTATGAGGAATTACTTACCAGTCAAAGTGGGGCTTGGAATGTCCACTGAGAAATGGGGAACTACCAGGATAATAGGGATCATCCCACATGACTTAACTTTAATTTCCTCTTTCATGCTGGAATTTCACCAGCACTTAGCAGGTGAAATGTCCGGGGAATGGGTAAACAATAACAACGACGTATTCCAAATGCAATATTCCTGCATGAGTTGAAATGCCTGATTCAGTCAGAAACACAGTGTGGAAATAGGAAATTATGTCAACCTCTGAATGAGGTCATGAGACCATAAAAATGATTGCGCATATTTTACGTCAGTTCTGGCACCACAGAAAGGCAAGCTGCTGTAATGCGCTTCCTGGCGAAGAGAGGTGAACTGCCCCATATTTACAAAGATATGGCACTGTTCATCTCTCTCCCTGCGCTGAAGCTCGTGTGGCTACCTAGCACCAATGCAGGCATTCTTGCACCATGATGATAGGGTGTCTCTGTTGTGCTGGCTACCTTCCGGCACAAAAACGATCCTTAGAGGCGTATTCCTCTTTATATTTTATGCTGCAGAATGCAACACACATGCAAAGAGGAAGCATCAAGAAGAGATACAGATGTTTCTACTCATTATGCCAGGGTCAGCGCAAACTCAATACTGTCATTAGTAAACCTGGGTTTGGGTCTCAATACATGGGTGGATGAATGGAAACGACCATGCTCCACCCATTAAGTGCCATATTTACAATAACTGGCGCATCCCTGCAAATCAGCAGGGATGCGCCAGTTATTGTGCGCCATAACTTTGCTATCATGGATGCGCCGCATTTACAATGCGGCGCATCATGGGGCAAAAACGGCACGTGACGCTTCTGTGCCGTAAAAGTGACGCATTGCTGGAGTTGCGTCGCAAGCGCGACACAGCTCCAGTAATGCTCTGGGGGCCCTATCTAGTTAATGCTGCGTCAATCCTTATGCCTGCTTCAAGCAGGCGCAGGGTTTTGACGCAGCATGGGCCTAAAAGTGACTGAGTGAAATCTTGTATATTTCACTCAGCCACTTTTAGGATGCGTTCCTGCGCCGGAACGCCCCCCCTGCACAGGAACTCCTACATGTGGCGCAGGGCATTACAACGTGACGCATCTCCCAGATGTGTCACGTTGTAAGTACCCCCACACCATGGAGCAGGATTTGCGCCGCCGTTGCGTCACAAAGTGACGCAACGGCGGCGTAAATGAGGCACAAGGGGCTTGTAAATCTGCCCCTAAATGTTTTGCTGATGCAGGGTAACGCAAAGCAGCACAAAGAGATGTGTTGTGTTACTTTGCAGGTGAAAAGTGATTCAAAGCCATGTAAATATCGATCTGCGTGGCTTTGTAAATGTGACCTAAGGCGCTGCATTGCCTACTGTCGGCTTGCGTGATGCTAGGACAACACAAGTGCTTGGTATATCCGGACCTTTGCCTCAATGGCTGCAGTTTATGCAGACTCCTGTGCCCATCAAGCAACACTCTTTTGATGCGGGCCACTAACGTTTCTTGCAGACACCACCTCCATGCAGAGTACAGTTTGCTGCGCCAAATGACCTGGCAGTGAAATGTAGCCTTAAATCTAAGATAACAACGTGCTGGACAGACCCTACAAGCTGACATAATTTTTATTGATCGTCTATGCTTCATACTGTTGTGTCCGGCGGAAAGTGAACATTTCAAAATCAATATTTGCTGATGGTTCAATATACGAGGCGTGAGCCCAAACTGCAGCTTTACAGGGCCGTTCAGTAAGGTTCGGAGTAGTTTACGGTGAGAGATTGTTTCATGCTTGGTTTCCGTCCTGGAGAGGCACAAAGATGTGTCCTACCATCCTACCCCGGGGTCCAGCCCTGTCTCTGGCTGGCATGGCTGGACCATGTGCCACCCCCTGGTAATAGGACAAAGAGTGGATTGCAATTGAGCTCCACTGTGCCACCTCCAGGATTCAGGATTCTCCCACGCCTCACAAAGGGTTATTATCTTTGCAAACAACACCTTTATTAAGCTCTCTCTTGAGCCCCCTTGTATTTATGATGATGATTATTATTGTTATCTGTTATTGTTATTATTGGTTATTGGTGTTGTCATCACTGTTTATTGTCATTAGTGTTATTATTATGATCATTACTATGACTATAATGATTATGTCAATGATTATTTTCTCAAATATTATTGTGATTACTATTTATATGCTTATGATTATGTTTATGATGATTACTATTATTGTTATTGTTCGTATGCTTATGATTGTTGGTATGATGATGATTTTTATTGTTGCTGCTTTTTTCGAATTCATTAAATGCACAGATGTTTGTGCCTGTGTCCTGATGATGGGGGATCCATGCCTGCTGTGAAAAGAGCTGCGTTTTACTTTTTACTTGCTTGTGAATGCCAGGTGATGGGTGTGTGGACCACAAAGGTGGCGAAGGAGAGTTCCATCTCATGGCCATCAGAGTATCCATAGAGAGGCCCCCTGAATTCCCAGGCCCCGGGGGCACTCGCAGAATCTCTTGCTGGAAACTCCTGTCTTTGACGAGGAGCACACCCTGCATCAGCCTCTCAAAGTCTGGAGCTCAGTTCCTTCTGCTGTGTGGACAAGGACCTCCCAATCTGCATCCTAGAGGGTCCCCAAGCAGTTCCTCATTGATGCCCTCCTCTCTCGCCCTCTTACTAACCACTGTCTCCTGTCTGACAGTCCCACACGGCCTCCTTTGAGCGAACTGTCAGAATTCCGGAGTTAGAGCTTTGGATTGTTTCACATTGTGTACATTGTAACACTAATTTTAGGACAACTAGGGGCATAGTTACTAGAAAATGGCACTCCGACATTTTCCAGGTGCAGGGATGCGCTGTATTTACTTCTACACGACGCACCCCTGTGTTTTCCCTGGCGCTGGTGCTAAAATTAGCTGCCTAGCGCAAACGCAGCATAGTTCAAGGGTACCCGCATTGCAGGGAATTGTTTTTGTGCAGGAAGGTGTCCCTTCCTGAAGATAATCAATCTATAATTGCTATTTCTTACTTCTATGTCTGTTGCTTTTTGCAGCAGCACACATAGAAGTAGCAAATCATCATTACTTAATGATTGTTTATGTGCAGGAAGAGACACCTTCCTGCACATAAAAGATCATTAATGGTGTTTTGCTCTTTCTATGTATGCTGCAGAATGCAGCATACATACAAAAAGCAAAAACGAACAGAAATAAAACTATTTCTCCTTCTGTGCCATTCTAACGCCTGCTTTTCCACGGTGTTACTTTTGGCATTGCCACAGATTTACACATATGTGTAAATTTGGGGCAGCGTCAAAAAGTAATCGGTTCTGCCGTGGAACCCCATAGTAACACACATTGCCTGCTCCTTTGCCGCAGAAGACTGTAGCGGGGAGGGGCATATTTACAAGGTGATGTCAACCCCTTCACCGCGGCGTGAATTTCGCCGCGGTGCGAGGAGGGGAGGGGTTGGGCGTGGCGCTCAGGTACTCATGACGGCTCCTGGCAGCCATAAATCACCGTGGGCGTGTGCCTGTGACGGCCGGGAGCCGTCAGAACTCCGCCCACTGATTGATTCTACAGCACAGGTGGAGAATTAACCACGCATGGGCGGAGTGGCAACGTTCTGACGGCTCCCGGCAGTCATGAGCACACGTCTACTGTGACTGAAGACGGCCGCGAGCCATCATGAGCACCGAAGGACTTAAGACACGCTAAGTGGCGTAGCAGCACCTTGTAAATATTGAAAAATGATACTATGCCATCGGAAGATCAAAAAAAAGTGACGCTCCGGTGGTGATAGGGGCTTGTAAGTATGCCCCCTACTTTTTCAATTCATTCTAGCCGGTAAATACTACTGCTGAGATTCACCCAGAAGCGCCTTCTTACTTCTACGAGCATGCTCTAGGTAAAGTGTTTTGTTGCTTACAGGGCTTGTACGTGCTACATATAATATTAAATCAAATGAATATATTAATAGAAACATAAATTCATGACCATGAATATGACTGTGAACCTGGTCGAGAGCCTATTCTTTCTCTGAAGCAGTATGCTATCTTGGCTTCATTTTATGCAACCATTGTTACTCATGGCCATACTATCAACATGGACGTGTGCATCAATGGACTGAAACCAATAATCGATCAGTGTTGGTTTGGGGGCTGGCAATGAAAGGTATGGCTAAAATAAAAGAGGTGATGTTCTCATGCCCGCGTACATTTGATGTGCTTCCGATGGATGACCCCCAACTCTAAATAAAAGCTATATTTTGATAGTGGAGTTACTTCTTGCACTAAAATGTTTGCTAGCCTTAGTATATTTCTCTTTGAGGTTTCTCCTTGCAATTATTATAGATGCTGTTCTTTTACTTAGTCCATATCAGAGTATTGCTAGTAGAAAGGAAATGGCTATGTAGACCAGGGGAATTAAAGCTCCCTGTCAAGGTTGCTCTGTTTGTTTCGTCCATTGACTGCAGGGTTTAATTTCATCAAAGTCAAACTCGTAGCACATTTGATCCATACCCTTGACTCCTTTCAACGACACTGAAGGAAGTGGTATCCTATTGCCTCTGACCTTGAGCACATCACAGATGGTGACATTATACTTGGTGACAGTGAGGACAGATCTCAATAAGTGCCACATTGATCTGTTACCCTCAACTTATTATTATTATTATTATTCTGAGTTTTGTATAGCGCCTGGTTACCAAATAGGCATCCCAGCGCTTACCAGAGCATAACACTACTGAAAGAATGCAAGGATTAAACGGAGAACAAAAAAGTTTTTAAAAGTTTACGGAACCGAAGAAGACTAGCTTCGGAGCGCAGTTGTAGGGGCAATGAGTTACACAAGGAGGCCACATTTATTGAAAACCTTCTGCCACCGGTTCTTGCCTTTTTCACCCTGCCAACCTGAAGGAGATGTTGATGGTCAGAGCGAAGAGAACAAGGGGCCTTGTAAGGCTGGACCATCTCCTCCAGAATAGGTGGACCTACCCCATGCAGAACTTTGTGGGCGATACAAAGTGACTTGAATTTCACCCTGTCCCTCACAGGGAGCCAGTGCAGTGCCCTCAACGCCGGGCGGGCAGATTGACGCCTGGGGAGACCCGTCAAAAGCCTGGCAGCCGCGTTCTGCACTTGCTGCAGTTTGTTCAGGGTGGATTCGGGTGCGCCCAGGAAAAGCGCATTGCTGAAATCCAGCCGAGAGATGATAAGTCCCTGGATGAGAAGCCTTCGAGTGGCCACTGGGAGTAGAGGCAGAATCTTCTGGGCTGAACGGAGCAGGCCAAAGCACACGCCAGCAGTCTTTTTGGCATGGGTTTTAAACGATAGATCCTGCTCCAGCCATACCCCCAGGCTCTTGATCTCCTGCTTGAGGGGGGGGGTACCGGTCCCAGACAGTCTGGCCAGCTGTTGGGGGACAGAGATGGAGAAGAGTTCCCCAGCAGCATCAATTCCGTCTTGGAGCCATTTAACTTTAGGGCTGAGCTGCACATCCACGTGTAGATCTTCTCAAGACACGTGTGCAGCCGGTCGGGATGGTGCGCCGACTGGGAGAGCTTGTGAGTGAACAAGGTAAAAGGCTATTTAATTACTAATTATACATTGTCAAGAGTGGTCATCAGCGGGTTACTGAAGGGGACCAGGAGGTGCACAATATGCCTCAGTGCAGCTGCCAAATGGCCGGACAAACGATGAAGCCATCATCGGAAAGGAGACTGCTAAATTGGGCTCCTCTTAAGCTACTGGGAGCAGCTTTGATTTGAATCTGTTTCTGCTTGTCTCACTTGTGCAGTGCAGCGGGTCATGGTCAGTGGGCAGCTCTAGTGCAGCGGGTTATGGTCAGCGGGCAGCTCTAGTGCAGCGGGTCATGGTCAGCGGGCAGCTCTAGTGCAGGGGGTCATGGTCGGCAGGCAGCTCGAGTGTAGCAGGTCAGGGTCAGCGGGGGGCTCTAGTGCAGCAGGTCCTGATCGACAAGCATCTCTAGTGTAGTGCATCCTCAATGGCACGCAGCTCAGGTGCAGCGGGTCAAGGTCGGCAGGCTGCCCTACTGCTGCAGGTCCTGATCGACAAGCAGCTCTAGTGCAGTTGGTCTTGACTGACAAGCATCTCTAGTGTAAGCATCCTCAATGGCACACAGCTCTAGTGAAGTGGGTCCTGATGGGAAAGCAGCTCTAATACAGCGGGTCCTGATGGGAAAGCATCTATAGAGCAGCGGGTTCTGATTGGCACAACAGTCTAGTGCAGTGGGTTATAATTGGCACACAGCTCTAGAGCAGTGGGTCCTGATTGGCAAACAGCTCTAGCAAAGTGGGTCCTGGTTGGCAAGCAGCTCTAGTGCAGCGGGTCCGGGTCAGCAAGCAGCTCTATTCCAGTGGGTCCTGATTGACAAGCAGCTCTAGTGCAGCGGGTCCGGGTCAGCAAGCAGCTCTATTCCAGTGGGTCCTGATCGACAAGCAGCTCTAGTGCAGCGGGTCCGGGTCAGCAAGCAGCTCTATTCCAGTGGGTCCTGATCGACAAGCAGCTATAGTGCAGCGGGTCCTGATTGGCAAGCAGCTCTAGTGCAGTGGGTCCTGATTGGCAAGTAGATCTAGTGCAACGGGTCCTGGTCAGCAAGCATCTCTAGTGCAGCGGGTCCTGGTCAGCAAGCAGGTCTAGTGCAGCGGGTTCTGGTAGGCAAGCAGTTCTAGTGCAGCGGGTCCTGGTAGGGAAGCAGTTCTAGTGCAGCGGGCCCTGGTCGGCAAGCAGCTCTTTAACCTGGGGCGCTTTACTGCTGTTATTTACCAGGAAGATGAAGATGAAAAAAATATGAAGAATGCGCTCCAAGGTCTACAACCTCCATTCGCCCAGGATATGGGAATACCCTTCCTGTGTGAACCTTGGTTTCGAGATGAGAGGAAGTTTGGCTTGGCACTCACCTAGACCCTTCACTGGGATATGCCCTGGCGCCCATCCATGCTGGCACAAGAATAAAAGCTTTGTGTGTCAGCCGGAGCTCACCAATGATGCCAGTCTCCCAATCAAGGGTCACCATTCATTTTCAGATTCTTTTGAGTCGTTCGAAAAGAAAATGTATGAGAAAATGTGGGGTATTGGCCAGAGCTGCCAACTTTTGAGCTGGGGGTCCAAGTTCGAATCTCAACCTCCTGTGATTCTGGGCAAATAACCAAGAGGCATATTATCAAGAAAGGGCGTTACATTATCGCCGCTTTTATCGGCAGGAAACTGCTGATAAAGCGGGGATAATGGGCTTGATAATATGCTCTATGAATTACAATCGAAGCCCATGTTAGATGTGAAGACATCTAACATGGGCTTCGATTGGAATTCCATAGAGCATATTATTAAGCCCATTATCGCCGCTTTATCTGCAGTTTCCTGCCGATAAAAGTGGCGATAATGTAACGCTCTTTCTTGATAATATGCCCCTAGACACCCTCATGGGTGATTAGTCGCGCTCTACAAATCCAAGAATTTGTTAAAATATGATGGAAAACATGGAGGCTGCAATAACAGACTTTTGTACTAAGGGCAGATATGGAAGAGAGACCGTTGTCCATTCACAGCTTACAACGTGAAATCCATAGCAAGACGAATCTCACACAGGGGGTCCTGGCGCATCCCCAACACTACGCTTGTTCTTGTGCAGGTAATCCATTTACCGAAAGCTCAAGACAGCTGATAAACCTATAAAAAGAGCCTTTTTCTCTTCTGCTATCTCTTACTAGCAAGAAGAGTCACTACTGATTACCAATATCTGAACAAGCAACCCGGGTACATTGAACAGACACATCAATAGCATCGAGCAATCACAAAAGGAGCGCTGCAGCTAGGATTAAATCATTGACCCCCCAGATCCATGTCAGCAAGCTGGTGCTGCATGTTAAATGCTCGCTGCTGACCTTGACTGTGGTCCACAGTTCACTAGTTCAAATCCTAGTAAGGCCAATATCGGGTACCACCTCAGGGAAGGGGTTCGAACGTGGTTGTTGCTGGGGCAGTGGGTCACTGCAGCTGACTCAGGCTTTCATCCTTAGGTGGACAATAAACTGAGCTGCACAAAATCGGATATTAGTACCATCTCTTGGTTACAGTGCTTAGAAGCTGGAAAAGAACTGCATCAAAAAGACAAGCTACACTTGTTATTGTAGCATAGATCTAGTGCTCCTCTGCCATGTATTCCAACAAGAGTTGGGAAACGTGACACAGACTGGGAGGCAGGTATATTTCTTGCTCCTTCCCCATTCTGCAGTTGTCATAAGCAGGCGCGGTTTGTCCATTGGGGCGTGGGGGCGTAGCCCCCTCTGCCCGACGCCGCCTGCAGCAGGAGGGGTGGGTGGATGGATGGGTGGATGCATGAATGATGTATGGATGGATGCATGCATGATGGGTGGATGCATGATGGATGGATGGGTGGGTGCATGAATGAATGATGTATGGATGCAGGATGGTTGGGTGGATGGATGGGTGGATGCATGAATGATGTATGGATGCATGATGGGCGGATGCATGATGGATGGATGGGTGGATGCATGAATGAATGATGTATGCAGGGTGGGTGGGTGGATGGATGGGTGGATGCATGGATGCATGCATGATGGGTGGATGCATGATGGATGGATGGGTGGATGGGTGGGTGCATGAATGAATGATGTATGGATGCAGGGTGGGTGGGTGGATAGATAGGTGGATGCATGAATGATGTATGGATGGATGTAAGGTGGTTCGGGCTCGCTCGCTGCGCTCGATCGCTGCGGTGCAATATGCAAATTAGTTTACGCCGCACCACTTTCAAATGTCACCAGCCGCCCCTGGTCATAAGAGGCATACTATTTCCCGGGAGACTCTGGGGAGGCATTGCAGAAACAGAGGTACCACCCCTAGCATTCTGCAGCATCACTACATCGCACACCACGAGATGGGGTCAGAAATCCAGGGCTATCATGCAGAAAATAGAATGTCAGACTGAGCCAAGACTCGTCTCCCTGCCAAAAAACATTTTTTTCACATAAAAATCATTTTTGAAGGCAATTTTAGGATTATAGGAATGTAATGAGGTAAAACTTGCCAAAGGTGGCCTCAGTGACAGCATGTTCCGGCCTCACATTGCTTTTAGTGAGCATCATAGCGAACACAGGGCTCTAGTAAGGTATAAGGGGTGGACATAGGGTAATGAGTTGAGGCACAGTACTGCGCCATCATATCCATATTAGCCGCACACCAGACTAGACCTCAGAAGATAAGTGCAGAAAAGATGCCCTTATCCTAAAGAAAGAGGCTTTGTGAGAGAAGCTCGAGGCCCTTTAACATCTCCTGGAGAACTCTTAACAAAGAAGATATATTCTTTACCAGTAGGCCAGTTACAATGCAAAATGCACTACAATGGTGGCATCCACATATAAAAAGAATGCAAAATAGTATATATTTATACATATATAAATGTAAAGAACATATATCACCTTCTTTCTAAAATTAAATATAGGTCCTTGGCTTTAGTGCAGGTGACTGGTATTTAGCTCCTTCTGACCCTTAGGTAAGCCTTTGCATGGAATACACTCGTTGCAATGCTTCCCCTTTGGATAGCCATGATGACCAGATGGATATTGCGAACAGTAGCGGATGCAGCATTGTGATTGATCTGAGGGCCATGGATCAGCGATCAGACTGGAACAGGGAGCCTGTGCATGTTCCTGATCAGACTTTGTAATTCAGCCTGGTAGGAACGCTCAAAGTGCGCATGAACTGTTTGGTCGGCCCAAGACTGCCGGCCAAACAGTTCATGTGCACTTAGGGAGTGCACACCGCTCCTCCCCTGCTCTGGCCAGCCCGTCCCGTCCTACCACTGACTCCAATAGAGAAAATAACATGATAATAATGATACGCTACTATAATTTTATTTTTCCTTATGAGCAGTGGGGCGATGCTTCTCCGCCTTAGCTGAGGAGCTGCCACTGATGCTACTGGTATAAATGTATGGAACGTCAGACCAAACCATCATAATTATTCCAGGTGTAATAACGCTTGACCAATCATCTCCTGCACAGGGCGGTTGTTTTTGTGCAAAGGAGCATAAATTGTAGAATTGTTTCACATGCCGCTCAGCTCACTGGCGCAAGGGGGATCTCTGTTCTCCGTGCACTAGTAGTGCACACTTGCACCGGAAGAGCTTAAGCCTCAACGTCACATATCACGTGTGCCCGGTCTCTGGATTCATCCTATCGAGGTAGGACTGAATGCCTGGCTTCTCCTTCAGCAGTAGGAGCTTGGTTCACAGTGCTTCTAGATTTGTTTTCCAGTAACGTTTCTTGATCTTCCCCATGGTTAATGTATCTATACTAGCAGGACTGTTCCAGTGTTCACCACAGCAGATCGCACTTAAGATCCTTTTAGCAGTGGATAACCAGGGGCTCTTTCTTGGATTTTCTCAAATCAGAGGGTTACACATTGATTTATGTCTGATTCCTGCATGGGGGCTGGTGTAAAGGGTCCCATGTATAATACTGATTTCAGACATTTTTGGGGTCTACCCTGACTTGGTAGAGCCCCAGAGTTCAGCTCCACATTTTGTTGCAGTAACTACTTTTCTTTTACAGAACTCAATGATAGTGCTTCTGAGGTTGATTTCTGTTGTGCTCGTACACCTCAAGACTACTCCATGCCTTATCTCAGTGCGCAAGCAGATGTTCTACTTGGGTGTTCAGAGCACGTATGGTCAATACTGAGGCCTAGGTGGATGGAGCCTAAGCTCTCATCTGGGGGACATCTTTGATAGACACATCTTGGGTTCACAATCATGATCCACACAAAACTAATACCGACAATCACATACAGAAGCAAGGTCATGAGCATGGGAGATATACCGTCACACTAGATGCCACAAGAACTGGAGCACTTCGAATGATCTTTGGTCTACCCAGATACACATCTCCAGCCCAAATAAGATTTGAATTTGATATACAGAGGCAAGGGCTGGCCCGCATGGAAGCATACATTAAATGCTGGCAGAAGGTCAAAAAGGGGAACCAGGGACCTTAAACGCCCATCTAGGGATCGAACTATCAACTAAGGAGAAGGGCTCCGCCAGGACCTATCTGGAAGAGTCCCTGGAACTGTTTGGCCTATGAGGATTCTGGGATACCTTGGGGACACATAAATGTTTGTAAAAACGTGTTAACAAAACTACCTCCTTCCTGGAAGATAGAGCAGCACTAGTGGCAAGGGTGCATGGATGGTTCACCTTGCAGAGGAATACAAAAGCATCTCCTCAAGATTACCTAGGCACCGGCTTCACCAAACCAAAGGAGAAATACTTGAGAGATCGCCTAGGCTTATTACCCTCTGTTTTTCATTTACCACCGCTGCAAATGCCCTCACTACCGTCATGTTGTCGACTGTGTTGCGAGGAAAGGGAAGACATCATATATTTGCTGTGCGTATGCAGGGAATTATTAAGCAAACGCAGAGCCCTGCTGCTGCCTCTCTTCAACCATAAAAGAATATGGACATGCAGGCAGGCGGTAAAAGCAAGCTTCTTTGAAGAAGACATACAACTGAGTTGCTGTCTGGTAAAATTCTTGAGCATAGTAGAAAAAAAGGCAAAAAATAAATAAATAGAAATACTGTTGAAGGACCATTCGAGCCGCTGGTGGAGCACAATGTGGAAGCAATTCAATAATAAACTAACACCCAAGTGCTCCCTGACAATGGCTGGCTCGAAGTCTCAAGAACAAAATAAAAACGGCTTTACTCGGACCCTATTAATGACGCAGTTTGCACATGAATTGCCTAATCTGCATTGCCTAATCTGCATAGCCAAAACGTAATTTACAAATCGTAGCTGTTGCCAATTTGCACCTACCTGCATAATTTGCACAAATCTCTCATCCTTAACTGTTTGTGACTAAGAGTCTAGTTTATCTAGTAAGTTAGTGTTACAGAAGCTTTACCTTATCATGCTACTAAGCACAGGTCGGCCTTACTTGCTTAATTTGCACAGTTGAGATGTAACTTTGGATTTTAATTGCCGTTATTCTCAACACAATTTGCACAATTTCTCCAACCTCAACCGATCGTGCGGGTTCGTAACACTGCCGTTGGAAACCACCTCGTTTTCATACAATGTCAGCTGGTAAACAGAAATGTAACTTAAACAGTCACAGTTTATCTTACTATTTTTAATTATTGTTTTATTCATTTTTTATGTACATTATTGCAAAGGATTTAATTAATCATGCAAATAAATGAATTCGTTACTTAAAATCATTAATTACGTTTTTGCAGCAATCGTTGTATAGATGTGAAGTAGTGTGGCTCACTGGTTAGAGGCGGCAGACCCGAGAGCAGAGGACGGCCCGGGACCAGGGTTCGATTCCCGGCGCGGCAGGTTTCTGGACCAGGGTCAGCGGACTCGATAATTCTCTCGCCTCGGTGCCCACTCTGATCAGCGATCACACTCGGCAACTCTGGGCATTAGCTTGCCTCATCTTCACTAATGGGACCGCCGGGGATGCCTGGTCTCACCCTGGAGATACCCATTAAGGGACCATCTCTCAGGGAAGCCAGGAAGGGTTTCGCAGCGGTCGAAGCGCCTTGGGACCCTACGGGTAAGTAGTGCGCTATATAAATGCCAATACATTTACATACATACATCTCTGGGTTGATAGAACTGCATCATCTGTGAACAGGAGGATTACATCTCTCACCTTCGGTGTGTCTATTATGGCGAGCAGTGTACTAGCCCACATGCTTTTGTACAGAGTTAAGAGTAGGGGAGCCACGATAGGATTTGCAACCCCGCTTATGATCTGAATTTCATCCGTGGCAGTCGCTACGCAGCAGGGGTAGTGGGGTGGGGGCAGGGGGTTGGGGTAGGAGGGGTAAATGTAAAAAAGGGGAAAAACATTTACCCGTACGCCGGCTGCTTCCATGTCAGCTCTCTGGTGAAGTACAGGAGCAGGAAGAAAGCAGGAACCGGGAAGCTCAGAGAAATCCCTAGCCAATCACAAATCTGCGTTACAGCAGCATTGTGATTGGTTTTAGCTCTGTGGTTCGGTGCTCAGGCAGGGACTGGGAGATTGGGCATGTTCTCCACCTAGGCTGCGTATTACACCACGCGGCAAACATGCAAATTGTGCATGACTGTTTGGCTAGCCAGAGACGGCGGCCAAACCGCCATGCCCAGTAAAGAGTGCCACCACTCCTCCCCTCTTCCTCTGACGTCTAGCCCTGCCCTCCACTCACCAGCCGAGCAAGAAACAGAAAAATAAAATGATAATAACCTTGAGTTATGCTAATTTTATTTTTCCTTTTTCAACTGCTCACAAGCACTGGGGCAACGCTGCCCCTTTCTGTGCCCTCGCCTTCACTCATTGTGTGTACACTAAAGGCAGATTATCACAGCTGCCGGAGAAGACATGAGGCAGACTGGAGACCCACTTATCGTGGATGTTGGAGACGCCTTAGTTTAGACACCAAACATGACACATATTTGAACTCTCTCAACAGAGATTCTGAAATGCCTTAAACATAAACACTGTATGTGTACTGGCAATCCCTTACGGAGACACTAGAGACTAATGAATACCGCTGTTGGAAATCCACTAACACACAACAACCCAAAACACACAGACAATGGAAGCCCCATAACACAAACACTGGAGGCTCCTTAGCACAAACACTGGAAATCACACAACAAAATCAAAGAAAATGACTACCTCTTAATCCACTTATTATTGTTAATGTTATAACTGCTGATACCAGAGACCCCTTAACATGGGTGACGGTGACTCTTTAATGCAGACATCAAAGGTTCCTCTAACGTAGATAGCACTACAAAAAAGTGCCTGGTTTGAGGAATTCCCATGGCAAAATCCACAGACATCTAAACTCTTAGACTTTGAAAAGGCCACTTTCACTGACAAATAATCTAGGAACTTGCCAGAGCAGGTAAACAACCACAAGAAGGTTTGAAGCTTGTCTTGAAGTCCATACCTGCCTGACAGCGCTTCTACAGCATCTCAACCACTGCACGACCAACCATCCCTCTTCTTCAGTGTCTAAAAATCCAAAGTACTCCTCCACAAGATGGCCTAAGTCCAAAACTGTGTCAACAAATCTTCCCTTCGCTGATCCCTGCGGTGAAAAGTGGAACGTAATGCAGCAACAGATCTCCCTTGCATCTCCAACTTGTGAAACCTGTCTGCTCTGCACCTCCATTGAATGTCCACCACTGATGAGTAGCTGAGGCTAAAACTCTATTTATCCAAACCAAGCCATGCAACCGGGAGTCTACCAGTGATCACTCCTGCTCCCGCTGCTCAATATGATCCACATATCCTCTATTGACCATCGTTAGCCTTTCCACCTTGTCTTTTCACTCCTAGGCTGACAACAAAAACTTTCCTAAGTGTCACTGACGAAAGCAGGTGTAACCAGGCCTGAAAGACTATCTCAACCTACTCAGGAGATGGATGGAAACCTTTCTCGAGCTGAATGGCTCTTAGATTTAACTACTCTAGCTAATCTCAAAACCCATAACTGATCCTTTCTGACCCCGCCCATCTTAAGCTAGGATAGGAAATCCCAGCAATGACTCGAAGAGTCTTACGAACAATTCAGCAGTATCAGGTTCCCAGAGTCTGGTGCTCCTCAGGTCATGCCAATGCCAAGTCATTCTCCTGTATCTTCTGCTTCTGTCATTCACAGTGAAGACTAGTCAGTTAATTGTGACACAGCCATCAATTTGCCTTCATCAGAGAGGACTGGGCCCCAATTCTGCAAAGCTTAAGGGAGAGATGGGTCAAATCCACTAGTCCTATCTTCCCCAAGTTTGCACCCCTATAATCACGGCTCGTGGACTCACCCAGATCCAGTGACATTGACACTCCTCTCTAATTGTTTCTGAGAGAGGCAGACTGCCCCAGTAGAGAGAAAACAAAGGGAGAAACAACTTTGCATATCACCACACACCTGCACCACAATCACCCATCTCTAATGAAAAGCATATGTTTGGCTCGGGTGGGCAGGACCCTCCACTCTGGGCCTGAGCTTTGAATATGGACACGGCTGCCACAAGTTGGGGGCTCAGGCACTCTGTGCCCAGCACTTTCCAGGGCCCTCACCTCCTTCAACGACAATTGGTCATAGATTCTTTACTGCAAGCAAACTTGCTGTGTTCAAGTAAAATGACGCATCAAATGGACATAACATACATCCCTGCAGCTCCTGCGTTGTGGGGACCCCCATGTCTTCTATGCATAAGAGGGAGGGGGTGGGGGGTTCCGCTTGTCAGCTCAAGTGGATTGATGTTAATTAATTAATTGTGGGTTTGTAATGCTCTAGAATCGACTCCCGAAGGAGTATCTCTGCGCAGTAGACTGCTGGGGAACACGTCCTGGCTTTCCCTGTGAGATGGTCCCTACTGGGTATCTCCAAGGTGAAACCAGGCATCCCTGGCGTATGTGGGGGGCCGTTGTGGAGATGAGGCAAGCTAATGCCCAGAGTTGCCGAGTGTGATCCCTGGTTAGAGTAGGCACCGAGGTGAGAATTATCGAGTCTGCTGACCCTGGACCACGACCCTGCCGCGTCGGGACTTGTACCCTGGTCCCGGGCCGTCCTCTGCTCTCGGGTCTGCCTCCTCTAACCAGTGAGCCACACCACTCCTGTTGCCAGGAGCCTCCTCACCATCCTTTGCAGGAGGCCCGCCAAGGTTCCCTAAGGTCACTGAGGCAACTTATTTGGCCAGACCGTGCAATGGTTATAAATGCTATGTTTTCTCTTTTCCTGCAGAGCATTATTTTTTTAATACTTAAGATCAAGTGCTTATGGCACCTAAAAACACAGAAGAAGACGCCAGAGGACACAACAAGACAACAAGAGGTATTGTCCCCAAGATTAGCAAGAAAATCTGAAAAGCCTGATTGTGGAGGATGTTAATCAGCGTTTTGAGGAGCTCCATGGAGTTTGCGTCCTGTCACAATGACACAGGCCATGCCCTGTTACACTACTTACTGCTGTAAATTAATACTTATAATTGCGCATCATAGATGTGTGACCTCTCACCCAAAACGACAGATACCCAAGGGAGTGACAGTTGCAGACTGTCGAAATCTATTGGACAGTTTTTTTCTGAGGAAAACACAGATTTTTCTGGATAGTTCTTGATTTAATAATTTTGATTTTGAACATTTTATGAATTTTCTTCAGATTTTGGAAATGTTGTGAAGCGCCCACAAATATTCTACTCCTGCTTTAATTGCAGGTACAAGGTTTGTAGACAAGTTAGAAAGGAAACAAGAGTGACTGGAGGTAAGAGAGCAGTGCCGCCGCCATGACTATTACATTTCTGTTAAACTCGTAAAAAAGGCTCCCTGCTTTCCGTTTTTACTGACTTTTACAGATAAATACAGACAGAAAGCCATTTATTTTCCTGTCTGTATTTATTTTTAAATGTGAATAAAAACGGAAATTGGTTGTTTTTGAGTGATTCTGAATGCTGTCACTCATGACTGCCAGCCGAATAGCTGTGCAGCTTGACAGGCAAGGGGATTTAAAAAAATAGGGATTTTAGTCAAGAGCTCTAAACAGCAGTAGATTTGCACAACCTTGATTCGAAAATTTACATATTTTCTTCCAAGTGCATATTTTACCATCTGACTGTGTATATAGCATTGAAACCTGTAGGGCGTTCAGGCACGAGTGCACATTAACTGGTTAAATAAATACAGAAATATACACATCTCAGCTTAATTTTTCACTAAACCTAGAGTAGGTATGGATAAATACAGGTAAAATTAGCAAAAAAAAATATGGATAAATACAGACGGGAATGACAAAAATATTAATACCATAAAACCGGGAGCCCTACTCGTAAATATAAGACGATCGATGCTATAGTCACTCACTAAAGTGTTTCCGTAAAAGTTATTACCAGCTGAGCTGAGCGGCAGGCTGGGTAAACGCTGCAAAGTTCGCCTGTCAGTCACCCAGAGGCTGCCGTCCTACTGTTAGGTGTACAAAGATGGGAGGGAGTACTTGAAGGAATGTGTTTGAAGGCGCAGATACACTGGCCGCAGCACACAAAGGATGCTGGCGGATGTGTGAGGAGACAACTGAGGCCGCACCGCAGGGGAGGCGCGGCACACCCTTCAGCACACCCTGTCACAGCACATGTGCTATTCACACTGCATCGTGAGCAGCGTGTTAACTATGCAGCACTTTACACCAGTCGTTCCCTCGCTGACTCCCTCTGCACCTCTGCCCTCATATCCATAATATGGTATTGGCACAAAAGGGAAGGATACCCGTGATTTCAGGAGCCACAACCCCATGCCAATGAAGGAACGTTCCCCCGAGGTGGTTAAATCCATATTAAAGAAGGGAGGGGCCACACAAACGTCTGTGCCCCTTCTATAATGTCAATGTGTCAGAGAGGCACAAAAAACAGGCACACACACACACACCCTTAGCACTTAGCAAGGACTCACTAATAGTAGCTGCAAAGAGATAGATCAACATGCACCAAAAATGATTTTATTAGATTCTTTCGAAAAGTTCAATGATGTTGAAAATATATCAAGTGAATTCAGTTTTACATACTTTTTAATTATGTTTTGCACTGGTCTAAGAAATAATAATAGGATTTTCACCCTTTTTCTGCAGGTATTGGGGCCTCTTCGTAGAAGGCCCAGACCCCAAACCACAAAACGTAAACTGCATTTTACTGCATTTGAACTAGCTTGCGAAATGGGCCTCATTGCATCAGTGGCACTGATGCATTAATCAGTGGCAAAGCAGAATATGGATTTGGAGATGGTTCCCAAATCTCCTGTGTGATGAATATGAATTAAGCAGGAGCCATTCTTTGATCCTCTGAGAATGCCTGCACATGATGGGCAGGAGGTCGGTCAGGGCAGCAGACATCCCTCCATCTGAAGGCTAGAAGGGTGGACCTCGAAGCTGGGGAACCAGGTTCGAGTCTCAGAGTCGGCTCAACAGCCTGTGATTCTGGGCAAATCACTAATCTCCCTGTTGCCTAACAAAATACATGTGTCCGCCGGTAACACAACGGGTGCTCACTGCTCATGTAAAGCCCTCTGACACCTTCGGGTGGAGTCTGCGCTATATAAACCTCCCCCAAAAAACACGCATCGAAACATTTATTTTAAAAGCATTCTGTGTTCTTTAATAACAAGGGGCCCTGCAACAGCTGATCACTTGGAATGAATGACCCTGGGGTGAGCCTACAGGCCCTGTGGACCACTGTCTGCTCCCCCATGAGCCCCCCCCCCCCCCCCCACACACACACACAAACACAGTTCTCAAAGGAGCAGACGTCCCAGCTGTGGTCACACAAACCCCTGATGCATTGCATTCCAAACTGTAAGTAGGAGGGACCTACATCCGCTTCCATTTGCGATTCGGAAGGTGTCCCAAAAGTTACTTTGCGATTTGTACTCGATGAGTAAAGTCTATACCCCCCACAACAGTCTTGTGGGGTCACAAAGCCTCTGATAATTTGCAAAAGCCGTAATGTACACGAGCCCTCCTTTTCCTGCAGACGATGAAGGGATTTCCACGGAGCTCGTGTATTTTGCTGCAGATTTGTGCTGCCTCTTGCGTGGTGCAGTCATGATAGGGCGCCCTTCACTGTGCCTAGCACAGATGGCAACGCAGCATCAGAACAACAACTGCGGCTCTGATTGTGGTGTCATTGTATGTTTGGGGTAGTTATATATCCCCTGGCTAGCCCGGATGGGCAGAGGAGCGCGTTCCACCGCACACGGGTTACGTGCAGAAGTACAGACGGATTTGTATGACACATTTGAAGTAAGACAAGGGGCGGGGGTACTGAAGACACACAAACCTGCACACGGACTGGGGGGGGGGGGGGGGCTCTCGGATGAGCGCCAGAGGCAGTATCAGATGCTGTGTGCATTCTTTTGTGACTGAACCATCACGAGGACAAAACTCTCCTATTAGGCAGTTATTTCTGCTATTAAGGTGATTTGCCCGAGGGGCCTTCCTGCAGTAGATTGCATCTTTAGTTTGCCGCTGTATGGTGGCTGATTGGTGCAAGGGAGTTATTGATTTTCACTGTACAGCACACCGTATATCTGTGAGACTTCATTGTAACCAGCACACTGTTTCACACCAAGCATACACGCCCTCACCTTTAAATGATGGCCCCGTAGGGAGAACATGCAACTGTGTCAAGCTTGGTACCCACACATGTGAATACTCAGGGATCTTGGGTGACGGGCCTTGGCCTCTTCCCATTCTGTCTTCACACTCGTCTGCTCGATAGAACAGGATAGAACGGCATGGGTGAGGTCACTTCCTGTTCATGGCCTTTCCAACTTCACCCTTCCTGCTCCTCCTACTTGGCATAGTCTACACTGATATGTTTTATGTAGTTGTGATGAGCCTTCCTTGCAACTTTTCAGATCTATATTATCATTTTGTGATTGTTGCCTTCAGCCTGATTCGGGTCTCTGTACTGGGGTACTGGCGCAGTGGAGGAAGCATCTCCACCCCCTAAAAAACAGCCTTGTATGTGATGGATCAACTTTTAGGAAATTCATGTCTCTTAGACACGCCTTTTTGGTCATTTTTTGTGGCCTTAGTCTTAAAGCGCCAAGAAACAGCTGGTGAACGCACACTTTATCAAGTATAATTAACTTCACATACATAGCTAAGTACAAACGGCCATATTTTGATTTCCCTGTCTCGGGGGAGGGGCTAACCTCCCCCAAGCAGCATCCACCTGCCTAGTGGAAGCCGATTCAGGATAAAAATGTCTCTGGCAGCAGGTGCACCATGCCTGGCGGACCTGGTCTGGCAAATGTGCATACGGGAAAGCAGCTGTACACTTAACAACATCCAGACTAGAGGGGAGCTTTCTCTCCACAGGGCTAGATATACATCTAGTTCTGGAATGAAGGGTCGCCGCCGTAAATGATGGCGTGCCGTCACATATTTTGGCTAGTTGATCCAACATAATTTCCAGCATCCCCAACGTCATCACTGCATTACGCGGCCAATGGGAGTTTGCAGATATCCTATTTTGCCCGACGTCCCATTACTAAACCAGATTCTGAGGCACTACTGCGCTGCCTGAACGTCACTTTTTTAAAGTTCTGGCGGCGCAATGTGCCACTGGCATATTTATAAGGCCACGTAAAGCCACGTTACGTGGCCTTATAATGGCGTTATAAATATGGGCCTCTTTCACAGAGAAAACTGCGTGAAAGGGACTTTCCATTAGTATTGCTGGGGACTGGAAACACACAGAGAACTACCCCCGGCTGAAGAAACCCTCTGGAGGCGTAAAGGAGGTGCAACATGGAGCAATATCTTTATTTCTCCACATTTTTCCTCTTTCTATGTGTGCTGCAACAGGAAAAAGACTTTTGTGATTGTTTTTGTGCAGGAAGGTGTCCCTTCCTGCACACAAATAATCATACCCGCAACACTGGCACCCTTGCACCATGGCGCACGGCAGACCATTGTACATCGGCGCAGGGGAAAAGGACAGGAATGCGCTGTATCTAACAGATACAGCACATTCCTGCCCTTTTCCTTTGCCTTAGGATAGTGCAGCAGCAAGGCCTGCTGCGCTGCCTAAAGGAAAAAAAAACATAAATGAGGCCCTTAGTGTTTTTTACCTCCATTAAAGTAATCAATACCTCTGTTTTAAGGACCTTACAGTCAGTGCTTTGAGAAAAGACATAAACATACCTCTTTACTGTCCTGCAATATCACCTTTGAATATCACCTTATGGAGAACCGATGCCAATGACACCCCCACTGTCACCCTGTTCTCTCTGTAAGCTGCATACACCAGTAAACTCTTTAACCTAGTGATCAGAAACAATTCACGTCTGCGACTGCCATACACCCTAAAGATTATTTACTCTCATCCACAGCACCCAGAGCCCTTACAGCATTCAATACACATCATTTACTTACCTGAGCCTAATTTAGTGTGTGACAGATGGGTACTCGGTCACAAATGTGACAGATTTTCAACAAACCATATTACAAGGGTATTTGACCCCAATGCATTTATAACTAAAAGGATAGGATATAGGCCCTTAGTTACTTAACCGCATGCGTGCTAGCGGAATTCCGCTCCTGCGCTGAGATTTTTAAAAACGCATGTTACGTGACAAGCTGGGCTCGTCATCAGCGTGCGAGGAGGCTACGCCATGACGAGCCCAGCTCGTCATCAGCGTGGAAGGGGTTAACTGGCATTGGTAAATATACCGAAGTTTTTGCTTGACACCTATTCCACCATCACACAGGTTAAGAACCTCAGTACGTTTCTCTGGCCTGACTTTCACGCGCACTCGCGTCTTTCGCTTTTTTTTATTATTATACTTTTAGGCACAAATAAAGTATATACAACTTGCATAGTAGAAGAGATAACACAATGAACCAATCTAAATCAGTTCTAACAAAGTAAACTCTAAGCATATGAGCATCTATACAGACATATATGTATATGCACACACATATATATGCATAGATTCATTTTGATATCGTCACAGCAATTGAAGATATTCTATAGAACCTCAAATTGTAGCCTTAGAGTGACAATTCACCAATATGTTTTACTTTTTTCAATATTATTATGTTATTGAGTTGTTCAGACAGGTTTCTTCTTGTGGCGTATGTCTTTTCTTCTTAAGCTGTCACATTGCTTTTTCAACAATGACAAATGCACAAAAAAACAAAGTTGTATTAACAGAAAAGTAGAATATGAAAGCTTCTCCAGAGTAATAGGGCAAACCCAATCAATCAAGTTTCTTGTAAAGCACAACTACTTACCCATTAGGGTCTCAAGGCGCTGAGGTGTGGGGGTCTGCGGTTCAGTCGAAGAGCCAGGTCTTGAGGTCCTTCCTGAATCCTAGCAGCGATGGAGATTGCCTGAGGTGCAGAGGCAAGTCGTTTCAGGTCTTCACAGAAAGGTAGGAAAGGATCGTTCTCCAGCCGTGGTTGTGCAGATCCATGGATGGTGGCCAGGGCCAGTTGGGCAGAGCTGAGATGTCTAGTGGGAGTGTAGAAGGAGAGGCGGAGGTGGAGGTATGCCGGTCCGGCATAGTAGATGACTTTGTAGGTGTGCGTGAGAAGCTTGAAGGTAATTGTTTTGTTGATAGGAAGCCAGTGAAGGTCTCCCCGGTGGGAGGCGATGTGGCTGTGGCATGGAATGTTCAGGATAAGTCTGGCGGAGGTGTTCTGGATAATCCGAAGTTTCTTTGGGAGTCTCTGGGTGGTGCAGGAGTAGAGTGCATTGCAGTAGTCAAGTGTGCTGCTGACGAAGGCCTGTGTGACCGTTTTCCTGGACTCTGTGGGGATTCTCTTGAAGATCTTATGAAGCAGGCAGAGCATGCGGAAGCAGGAGGACTAGGATGCATTCATTTGGTGGTTCGTTGAGAGCAAGGATTCCAGGATGAAGCTGAGGTTTCGTATGTTGTCCGCGGGTATGGGGAAGGGGTCTTTTGAGCACTGTAGTTGTCCCTGGCAGAGGGCGTGGACCCCAAAATAAGGACTTTGGTCTTGTCTGAGTTGAGCTTGAGGCAGCTGTCCTTCATCCAGGTGGCATCTGCCTTCATCCCGTTCTGGAAGTTGCTCTTGGTGGCTGTGGGTTTGTCTGTGAGGGGGAGAATCAGCTGGGTGTCATCGGCATAGGAGACTGTGGCTTCTGACAATGGCTGCAAGCAGGGCCATTTAGATGTTGAAGAGGGTAGGGCTCAGGAAGGATCCCTAAGGCACTCTGCACCTGATCGCTGTGGGTTCTGAGTTGAACGGTGGGTGTCTGAGTCTCTGTGTTCGGTCAGTAAGGAAGGAGCGGATCCATTCTAGGGATTTGTCGCGGATGCCAGTGTCTTCGTATCTAGCTTAGAGAGCTTGGCGGGAGATGGTGTCAAAGGCGGCTGAGAGGTCCAGGAGGATGAGGGCAGCCATCTTGCCTCAATCGAGGAGGGTGCAGATGTCCTCTAAAGGGGTGAGGAGAGCGGTCTCAGTGCTTTGGTTGCTTCTGAAGCCCTGATTGGGAGAGGTCCAGGATGGGGCTCGTTTCGATGTACTCGAAGGCCTTCTTGATGACTTTGGCTGGGAAAGGGAGCAGAGAGATGGGTCTGTAGTTCTTGTTGGCTTTTTTGTGTTGGCAAAGGGTTTCTTAGCAGGGGGTAGATCTCTGTGTGTTTCCAGTCTCCAGCAAAGGTGGCGGACTCGATGGGGCAATTGATGGTGCTGCAGAGTTTGGGTGCGATGGAGGTGCAGGCTCGGTTGAAGATGTAGTGAGGGAAGGGACCCTTGGGGCTCCGGAGTGGATGCTCTTCATGGTCTTGACTGTGTCGTCAGAGGTAAGGGTGGTATAGTTGAGCCTGGTCTGTTGGGATTAAAAGTGATTTATATATAATCTTTATAAATTGTTAGAACTCCTTTTTTGCAACTACCCTCATTATTGCTTCATGAATTTTATGCACACAACTGTTGGGATCTGGGGCCATTGGGTGCAGTGGTTGTGGGTGGGGTAGGTGGGTCTTAGGTTAGGTGTTTTAGATCTTCTTGATGAAAGGAAAAAGAGATCCTTTACACCTGAGTGTTCCTCGGACAAATGCGAATTAGTCTATCGTTGGTGCACACCTTTCAGAATCATTAGATTTTAGCCTTTGTTTGATACGGTAGAAGGTATTCTTCAAACTAGAAGCAACACCAATGTTAGTGTATAAAAGAGGTGTTACTGAAGAGGATCTGATCGGGGCTGTAACAAGCTTTGGGTTCTCTTTCTTGCAGGATGTCGCCCTGCGATTGAATCTGTGATTTTTGGAAGGCTCTATTTAAACATTCGAGCTCTGTGTTTGATAAGGATATTAAAGGTGCTCTTTCTTTGACCTTCTGTCTGTAGTTATTACACCCAGTCTTTTCAAAGTATCCGGCTAATTGTTCTCTCTGGACTACAGTTGTCTTTCTCTTCCCTGATCTCAGCGTCGTACAGTAGAGACAGAGATGACTTTCCCTAGAATATGTATGTTTTCTTTGTGATATATGCATGGCCTCCTCCTTGTATGTGCTTCTTAGCCCCCTGGCATAGACATTCTTCTTCCAGATTCCTGCTTCCGGGCATGAATGTATGAATGTATGCGCATATGTAAACCGGCACCTCACTGTGAGGCACCACAGACGTATACACCATGGTGAATGGGATACAATGGTGTAAAGCAAGAGCTACTTCCTTGCAGGAGTAATGCCTCTCTGCAGCATCGAAGTAAAGTCAGGATGTAGGATGTCAATTTGCCTACGGACAGGATGCTCCTTACTGCTGAGAAGGCACAACTGGCTACACGTGCATGTCCAAGCACCTTCTATTTTTATAATAGGTCCACACTGTCTGATATCCATTGGATAATCTCTGCTCTTTCTCCTGCTGTGTGCATGTTTTGCAGCTGCAGTTGGCTGTGAGTTTCTGAATATATGCACATAGAGCTGTATGTGCTTGTGCCCGTGAGTGTCTGCGGAAGGCCGAAAGGGACGCATTATTGTAGTCCCTGAATGCGTTTCAGGAGTCACTGGACGTGTATCAAGTCTTTATCACAGAGAAGTCCAGGGCTTGTATGAAAATGCCCTTTCCTTCTGAGCCCCCTCTCTGAGGAGGAGAGGGGACAGCATTGCCTTGCATATAACTTGAAAAGCTGTCAGTTCAGATCTGCAGCTTGCACATCACATGGGAATCACAAGATGGCTGCTCGCTGGGAAGAAGTGCAGAGAACACACTTCTCATCATGGGGACCAAGAAGTCACCGCACTCAGCTCCAAAGCATCGGTATGAGTCCTGGGCTCTGGTGAGACACTGGTCCTCTGAATATGCTTCACCGAACAAAGGGGGGGGGGGGGGGCACGTCACAGGTGCAAATGGACAATGGGGAAAGACTACGATGCTCGTAGATGTGAAAAAATGTTGACATTGCTTTTTCAAGGATTGGCTTTATATAGTGTCCATAGGAACAGTCTCTGCCCCATTACCTCAACACGAAGGGAAAAAGGCAGGAGCATTGCTGGCTCAGGGACTGTCAAAAAGGGGACTAAGCACTGTGACTTGTTATATGTCATATATGTCATATTCTGTACTGTGAAAATAACAATAAAAATTATATATAAAAAAAAGAAACAGAAGTGGTCAAAATAGTGGGATTTGAGGCTTAGGTTCGGTTTTCAGCATCTTTTGCACGAGTCAAAGGAGACTGAATTGAGAGACTTTCAGGCTGCCCAGACTCCCTACACACATTGTAGGATCACTGTGCATAATATAAACAAAATCGCCCCGTTGGTGTAGGGGGGCCATGATTCAAGGCTCCCTGCCAACCTGCACCAAGAGAAGTTTATCCACATGAGGGGTTCCCCACAGTTCTCAAAACGAATGGCCTTGTCTTCTTTTAAAATGTGTGATTGCTTCCCTCATCTTTCTTGCCAGAACACACCCTTTGTATGCTGAACCAGATGCATGACTGTGCTGGAGTGCGGCCCCAGCCAAGCGATAGGCCTTGCAGTCGGTAACCATCCCCTGCGGCGAGCCATCATCTTTCTTCGGATGAGGCTCTGTGCATCTCCTCCCCCACAGGTGCATCTACAGGACAGTCAAAAGAAATGCCACACCCCAAGATGACTTTTTTCATTTACAAGCTATTTACCCACTCTAGGAAAAGCGGTTCCAGCCCTTGTAATCCCAGGGTAGTAGTTGTCTTAGAGGTCATGAGGTCAATGAGTTATATGGGTTAACCATGGGTTGTAGTGGGTCCTGCTACTGGTATGATATGGAACAACTGCCACAGATACTGCATACAGGCCCAGCATGCAGCAGTGTGAGATTAATATGGACATAATGTCACACTGGCATTCTTATGATAGACG
Organism: Lissotriton vulgaris; assembly: GCF_964263255.1. Taxonomy (NCBI): domain Eukaryota; kingdom Metazoa; phylum Chordata; class Amphibia; order Caudata; family Salamandridae; genus Lissotriton; species Lissotriton vulgaris. The sequence continues at coordinate 300,295,067 of NC_141695.1, forward strand.
TGGGCGCCTGCCCTTATCTTAGCCGATCCTGCCCTCCCATCTTTTTCTTTTGGATTGTTGTTCAATGTTATATTGTTATTCATAAAGTAGTTTGATCACCAACACTAAAGATACGGCAGGGCCGGCAGAACCACTGGGAAAAGTGCATGTGGAACACATTTTTTTGTGGCAAAAGGCCCCGGAACCTTGATCATTTATTGCAATGTCAGCAGGTATTGACCGATAGGATCTATTTCTGCTGTACTGGATACCTAACATTACACTTCACGAACATGGGCAGTTTGGACATTTCTGTTTACATTGTGGTACGAGGCTTGAAAACATTTCGAGCGTTGTAAATGTTTACTGGTCCCGCACATTTTATACGTGATTGTTCTGTGTATCATAAATGTGTAAACTCAATGAAAGATCAAACAAAAATGAGGTTAATGAGTTAGAGCATTAAAGAAAAGGTCAATGAATGAGATATAACCTTGTTCTCAAGAAGTAGATGTTACCCAAGGGTCGCTGCTCACACGGTTCAGGTTTGTGCTGATCTGCAGGCATGAGCGGAGTTTGCGGAGTTCCACTATGTGGAACTCTACGAAGTGAGAAAAAGCTCTGCCCAGCTACACGGAGTTCAGCGAGCGGCGGAGTGCCCTTTCTCGTGCCTGTTTGTGTTGATTTTGTCCTGTGCTGATAACTCAACGCATGCAGCACCATGCACAGCGCAAGAGGGCGCTGCTTCTTTTCTGCCGCTCAAGTAGATTTTCTACTCGAGAGGCAGCTTTCTCAACATGAACGGAAGGTTTCTCAGCGTGAGCAGTCGCAACCACCCGGGAACCGCTCATGTTGAGAAATCCACCCACCCATGTTGAAAAATCTCACCGGGAGGGGGAGTTTTCTCTCTCGCCAACTCGATGTTAGAGAACGTGAGCGAGAAAAACCTCTCCCGGAGGTAGATTTTCCTCACTTGCGCTCGCCAACTTGACATGGGCGAGCAAGGAAAGAGACTCCACTACATTACGCAGAGCAGAGTTTTTGGAACTTCGAATACTGCGCGGAGTTCACTCGGCAAACTCCGCAAACCGAGGTGAGTTCACCGCCCAAGCCTACTGATCTGTTGCAGTCAGAGGGACCCACCACACCATGGACTGATGATGTATTGGGATCTGGATAAATCTTTCTTAATTTCAAACGGAACAACCGTGCCTTTGTGGTCTATTCTTTGTTCAGGTCCAGGCACTAGAGAAAGCTTAGAAAAGCATTGTTTGAGTTTTGCTTCAATTAAAGGTTCGACAACCCTTGGTTCGGTTGATGTCCCAATCATCCACTTTCCTTCAATGGCGGGAACCAATAGTACGTCAGCAGCACTGGGTGTATAAATGAGAGAGAGTACGTCAAGCATAGACGAATATGGCACAACAGCTGTGAGGCAGGAGGATGCATAGAATATGGGGTGGAAAAATACAGAACCAGCTTGGAAAACAAATCATGCGCATGTTGGATCAGGCTGTGATGAACATTGCTGGAAGGACAACTATGTTTATTTGCCTGTCATCACTCTGGACGAAGTTGACTCGATGAACACAGTGAGACTGTGTTGGAAATGAAGAGACAAGCAGGAGTGTGGCTCCTTAAGGCTAACAACATAACACGTGCCACATATGAACATGACTAAGGTCCTTATAATGACTTTGGCAGTGGGGGGCCGAGACGGCATGGCAGACCAAATTGCAAGTATTTTTGTAGTGTGGCAGGCAGTCCTTTGGCATTCCCACAGCGATGTCTTTCAAAAAGGTAATGCAATGGGAACGTCAAAGGCAGTTCCTGCATGACATGGACCGTTAAGTCCATGTCGTGCAGCAACAGGGGGTGCAAGCACTCAGGGGGGCACAATATGTCCCCCTGCATTTATCCCCAGGATCAGAGACACAAGAGGGTCATGTAGTCTTTGTTTTTTCCTCGCTTCTCTTTTCACGTCGGACGAACAGCTGTGAAAAGTGATGCAGGACTTCAGTACCACCTCAGCAGTTTGCAGATCCCGAGTGGTTGCGGTGGTCCCCTCATGGTACGACCACCTCACTTGAATGCGTCTGTTGGGCCACTGGTGTGGCACTCCACCATGCCACTGCACCTCCACCATGGGTTTGCCGGTCCCATGGATTGCCAAACTCGTAATCAGACCCTAAGCCACCTGGGATCATTTCATGCAAACAACACACAATACAAATGGGGCAATAGGTCCTCAAAATTCAATATCAATAAAAATATGAATGTGTTCAAAAGGCTCAAAAAAACAGTCACAGTCCTATTCAATTAAAACCTCAGTTACAAATTTAGAATTTTACATCGCAAATTATAAAAAGAGTCCAAAAACAACAACCAGAAACACTCAAAAAAACTAATAGGGTAACCACATACAATTATCCAAATGTCAGTGCCATGTCCTCCCTTCTTCGATATTTAGGCTCTCATTACGAGTGCCCAGAGGGGCAATAATTATTTCACCCCACGTAGTTATGTGTTTATACAGAGCGATAATTATCACCTATTACAATGTCGTTTGCCCTAAAAAATGTGGCATGACTTGAATTTGTGAGCTTGCCACATTATAATCCACATACAACAGTATTTTTCTGCTATTTGTCTCTAATAGATTTCTGGCAGTTTAGATCTGCCAAAATGTAGGTGGAGATGCAGAGTTCTTTCACACCCAGTACTTACTGGGTGCAATAAAGTCTAAATGACTTACAATTCTGACTCCAAGGGTCAGAATTTTCCAACTCACTGGTAATGAGGCCCTTAGCAATTTTATTCAGAAAGCCTCTCGCTACATTTTGCAGCAGAAATCAATGGTCATATTTAAGGCGAAGTGAAGTGGTGCAGTAAAGCAGGTCACCTTGCTGCACTGCACTGCATCACTGGGAAAGAGCAGGAATGCTCCATATTTGTGACATACGGCTCATTCCTGTCTGTCCCCCCTGTGCTGGTGCATAATGGGCTGCATAGCACCAATGCAGGCACCCTAGCACCATGGTGCAAAGATGCCTGCATTACATACAGGATTGTTTTTGTGCAAAAAGGGGCATGTTTCTACACAAAAAAATTCTTAGAGGCATATTACTCTATCTGCTTGTGCTATAGAATGCAGTTCACATAGATAGAGAAAATAAAAATGAGAAATTAAGATATTTCTCCTCATTACGTCTCTCCTGGGGAGGTGTATCTTTTTGGCGCATTTCTAGGTTTGGTGAACCTGAAAATGTGTCAAAAACCATGGGAGTGGCTTTTCATGGCTTGAAAAACCTGACTCAAGGTGTGCGCCGCTTGGCAGTTCGGGCTTACTGTTCCTACGAGGCTCCGGGTCAATACTGATTTGCATATAGCTGGGTCTGAACTGAGGTGGCAAAGTGAGCTACAGAATGATTAGGGATTCAACCTAGATCCATGACCTGGGGGTGGGTGTCTGAAAGGTTTCAGCGCTCCGTCCATCATCTCCTTGTGTGCGCCGCTCTTCCACCATGTTGCATGGTGCAAACTGGGTCATAAATATGGCCCCCAAAATCTCTATACTGTGTGGTAAACCAAGGGCCAGAATTACAAAAGGTCTCTGCACTCGTGTCAGAGGCCCCACAGTCGTGTAGGAGTCTCCGTACTCGGGCGGAATCCCGGAAACGAGAAGGCACTTTGTGAATCAAGCCCCAAGTGAGTTGACAGAGACCTAAGAAAGCTAATTTTGAAGTCAAGAGCTCGCTACAATCTTCTACATTCTCAGGGGCTACAGATTTTATTATTTTTTTTATTTCCAAAAGATTTTTATGTTAAAAAAGTAACACAAATTTACAGTTTAGTACAGTAGTAATGCTGACAGGAATAGGGGGGGGGGTACAGTAGGAGTTCCTCATTACAAGGTCTTTTTGATCATCTGGCATATACATTGTGCGTGCTGGTCAAACATGTTTGCCTGTAGGCCCCCCAGTGGGGAAGAAGGAACATGGTGGGAAGAGAAAAGGAGAAGAGAAGAAGAGAAATGGGGGGTGTTCATTTGTTGCCCCTGATTGTGGTGCAATTCACAGCGGCTTGTCTGACCCTAGGTGTGCGTCTGAGGGCTACAGATTTTTCAAAAAAGAAACTAACAATATATGAATGTCTACTGAAGATGTTGTCAAACGATTAGGTTGAAATTAAGTCCTGGAAATACGAGGTCGAAACTACATGTACATCTAAAAAAAAGACGGCTTTCAAAATATTTGATCCTTTTAATATCTGTTTCAAGATTATGCTAGTTTTAAGCAAGTATCATATTTTGAACAAACACTAGTTCCATTTCTTCTTTATCTTTTCAGGCTAATGCAGGGAGGGGTTAGTTAAAAGGAGTGTTCCAAGAAAGAAGGAGGGGGAGTTAGCGAAAAAAGGAATGAGATGCTGATACATTTTGAGAACTGGACGTCTTAGTCAATGATTTACGGCTGTGAATACTGTAACAAAGTGCAATAGAGGCAGCGGTGTGAGAAATTACTGATTTCTTTTCTCATGAAAATTCATTAAATGCCATAAACAAAACTCACAAATATTCTAAAAAAAATTCAGAGTGAAATGTGGATTTACCCGTATTCAGTGTGACTTTTTTTACCCAAGTCCATACCCTGAGTGAAATAATCTCATACGATACCAGCAGGAGAATGATCTGAGCAAAAACATTTTAGGCAAGACATTTTCTGTGTAAACCAATCTTCCACAGGTACCTAAAAATACTTTTTTTATACAAGGACTACACTCAAAACATTTTGAGACATTTTGCAAATTTCAGGTAACATAAAATTCTGGAAATTTGCAAATTTTGCCAATTTAATTCAAAGTTTGCCCTGGACTAAGGTGATCTTATTGAAATTCGTGCATGTAGTGAGGGCTGAGTACATGAATTTAGTGATTTTAGCATAGTGCCAGTATGATGTGGAATTTAGGACATGAAGGAATATAAAATCTATCTGGCATTGGGCGAAATAGATAGCAAGTTATGTTTGTAATGGATAACGCCGTACCAGACCTGCTGTGTTCTTGCGCATGGTAAGCAGTTTGCTGACACCAGGACACTGTTCAATCTTAGACCTTCCAAGGTGATGCAGAAAGAGGTGTTCGACACTTGGCATTGGTTCTGCAATATAAATCGCTATAAAGCGGCTCTAAGTTATTAAGGAAAAGAATCTGGCCGACATCTTGAAGAAAGTACGCCGCCTTTTGGATGTCACTCAAATGATGCCGATGGGTTACCTCAGAGGGGACAATCTCCCATGCTGCTTGTGTCACAATTTCTTCTGGATTAATCTGCTCGTTTCAGACACAACGACTACCCCAATGTGGATTATTGTGTATTCTGGTCTAGAGAAAGCATTTTAGATTATTATTCGGGTCTGACTTGAGTAAACAGTGGTAAACAGCTTTCGGTAAGGGCCCACTGTTCAAAAGTTATTACAAAGTGGCTTCCACCGATGTGTCATCAACACTCGTGGCACAGAACCACATAGGTAGAAAAGGAATGTGGACAAGACAGGCAGTCGGGTGAAGAAAGGAAAGAATGAATGGAAAGGGTGTGAAAAATTAGGAGAGGCGTATGAGGACGGGGAGGTGCATGAGGACAGCTGAATGCATTTTATGGGAGAAGGCGAGGGGATCATTGTGGGACAGAGCTGAGGATATTTGAGAACAGCACACTAGTTTGAGTGTTAGTCTTGTGGCTGCATTCTGTATAACTCAGGAGTCTTTTGGTGAGTTGGCCAGTGGTGCCAAAATAGAGGCTGTTGCCAAAGTCAAGCCTAATGGCGATGAGGGCTTGCGTGACACATCTGAGGGTGTCCAGAGGAAGCCATTGGAAGCCTTTTTGGAGCATTTTGAGGGTGTGGCAGCAGGTGGAAGCCATTCTGATGATTTGATCGGTCATGGAAAATCAGCTGTTAGCCAATCTGACCAGGTTCCCAGTTGCACTGGATGGGTTAGGAGTTGGAGGGCCTAGCTTGGAGGGCGACTAGCCTGAGGACCAAAGAGAGTGTCTTGGCAAAAAAGGACCACTTCTGGTTTGCTTCTGTTGAGTTTGAGGCTGTTCCTATTCATACAGTCTGTTACTGAGGACATGCAGCCAACAAAGTTTACTTGGATAGTGGGAGTATTTTTTGATGAGAAGAGGATGAACAGAGTGTCGTATGTGCAGGGGATGATGCTGAATCCATTGGCGAATAATACAGGCAAGGGGGGTCATGTTGATGTTAACTGTGTGGGGCTCAGGGAGGTGCCTTGTGGAGCACTGCAGATCAAGTTGGATTGGTTGGACGAGTAGGGTGCTGGACTGACTGTCTCGGTGTGTCATGAGAGGATAGAGCTGAGTAGTTGGTCACAAAGTCCCCTTTCACCCCTAGAAGGCGATGTGCAGAGGTATCCATAAAGGCATCACCCTATGTGTTTTAATCATGTATACAGACTGTGCTAATTGGTGTGAAAACTAGCAACATTCCATATTTGTCAGTCTCAGTGCCCCTATTTGTGTGTTGGCATAGGGTTTGAAGGCTTGTAACCATGGATTCCCCTGTCCCACACAAACAACCATATAGATACATTTGGGACCTATGGTCCTTTTCTCTATTAACCAGAACACCCAGATATTTGAGACACCGGTGTTTCAAGGTTAAAAGTGGTGCCACCAATGAGGGTGACACCATGACTGGTGTGATGGACGGGCCTCGCATTTGGCCTAGTTAATAAGGTAGCCAGAAAAATCAGAGAAGAGCTCAATCAACTCCACTACGCGCATCACAGAGTTTCACGGTTCGGAGAGTGTCAAAAGAATATCATCTGCATAAAGGAGTGCCTTTTGCTCACCCGCAACCATCCGCACTTCCTCTATTTCTCTGTCTTGACGTTTGTCCAATGCCAGTCGTTCCAGAACCAGAAGGACCAATAACGAATAATGGACAGTCTTGCTGTGTTACACATCTCACTGAGAATTGAGATGACATGAATCCCCTAGAACTGACCATTGCCTTTGGTACACAATACATATACCGCACCCACGTCAAGACATTCTGGACAAGGCCTATCTGCATTATAGTTCTGAGAAGGCAATCCCATTTAACTCTATCAAAAGCCTTTTCGGTATCCAGTGAAAGGAGCACCTTCTCATCCCTATGTTTCCTCACCTACCACAAAATGTGCGATAAGAGTCCGAGGTGAATGGTAGGAGTTACGCCCCAGAACACATCCAACTCGGCTGGGATAGACCAGGGTGGAGATTTATCTGTTATGGTGTCCAGACAATATTTTCCCCAAGATTTTTACATCCAAATTGATCAGGGATATCCATCTGTAATTGGCACTCTCCAGAGGGTCCGTATCCTGTTTGGGGATTAGAACAATCCTCACGAGGTAAAGTCAGCCAGAAACCTCTACATAGACTGCGCTTCACGAAACACCTTGAACAGAAGGGGTGCTATCAGGGGTTTGATTATCTTATAGAACGCTGCCAGATAGCTGTCAACCTAGGGTGCTTCTCTGGATTTCAAGTCGTCTATGGCCTGTAGTACTTTGTTCTCCACTATATCAGTGTGTAATGAGGCAGAGTGTTCCGCCAAGACCCTCGAAAGTCTCCTGTCCTCCTCAGTGATGCACAGAGAGGATTCTGACCTATAGAGTCTGGAATAAATGACATGGAATTCCCGCAGGGCATTGCATTGATGCATCAGAAGCTCCGCCTTTTAATTTCGAATAGCGGGAACGCTTCGAGTTCCTTCCAGTCCCGTCAAGTGGAAAGCCAATAGATGTCCTGCCTTTTTCTCCCTTTCATTATGCTGATGTTGTAAAAGGAAGAGAGCTGTTTCTTCCAGCCTCGTATTTAACCCATTTAAATCAAACGTGGCCTTCGTCAGCGCTCTGAGGTTATCCAACATGGGGTTTGATTACCTTAATTTCCACTTCTAAGGAGCATCTGGCATTATCCACCTGCCTCGTGGCCAAAGTGAATTCACAAGTCAATTCCCCTCTTATACACACTTTTCCTGCTGCCTCCCACAGAGTTGATGGTGACTCGACTGAGCCCTAATTTTCTTCCAAAAAGTGCTGGACTAGTGAGATTAGATGGTATTCGTCTGCAGGATCTCTATATTGAGCAGTGTTCATGTACCACAGTCCTGGGGGAGGGATGCCATATGCAGAATCATCTTGAGAGTCACCATATTGTGGACCAAGAATGCCCTCTGGCTCAATCTGTGACTCCTCCACATGGCGGAGGTTGGATGCAGTTATAAGAAAGTAGTCATTGCTGGATAGCGCTCCATGAATGCATGATGTAAAGTATAGTTGCGTTCATGGATCCACCACCAGAGCCTGGTCTGAGAGCAGATTTCGCAGGCTGTCTCTATCCATTCCACGTGTAAGTCCAGCCTCCGGGATCTGTCGAGTGTCGGGTCCATAGCAACATTCCAGCTTCCACCAATGATCACTTTTGTTTTGCCAAAAGAGAGTAACAGTCTAGTTAGTCTAGAAAAATAAGACAGACTTATCGCCCTTCACCTTGCTGATTTTTGTTGTCCATGTTTTTCGTGTTTCTTTACACTTTGCAATTTTTTTGGCTTCTCTAAGGCTTGTTTCGTGGCTTTTCCTGAGCTCTACCTTTCCTCCATCTGCAGTTCCACAGCAAGGGCAACTGCAGCACCTGCACATTCGTGCCAGGTATTCTTTGTGTGTGCCCCTTTTTGCACAAAGCCTGCATCCCTCTCTTTGTCCCTTCTTATGCCCAGTGGCCCCTTTGTACTTGTATGTAATCCCCCAAAACTTCTCCCCTGCATGTTTGGGAGAAAATCGCAGAGGGGACAACAGACAGATGTTACCCTTTTTTGGCTCACCTGCGCTCTTGGGTTGTCAGCCCTTAGAGCCGTTATCCATGCAGTTGCCCTCAGCACCTTCAGAGCTTCTCAAATTTCCCGTTTGTTGGAATGATCTCTCTAATCAGAATCATCTATTGCTGCAGCACAAGGGAATGCTTTTTCCCTGTGTGATTGTGTAGTAATGGCACTTTAACACCAGTGTGGTGCATCTCATAACTATGATGGGTCATGCCCTAGCCTTTCCCCAACATCCCACAGCAGAGAGTATGATCCACGCTGCTCGGCCTGGGACATCCCTCTTCAATTGCCATGAATGACTAAACTGGTCATAACCTTAAAGGGGCGTGACTCAGAATTTTTTTATTGCTCTTTATTGGGTTTATTCATATGCATCAAGACATACAGCAATATAATGGCATACACTGGCAGTGCCCTACGCAGAGAAGCTATTATGAGAAGAAAGGAAATCTAGCACACAAAACAGAAGCATGTCAAGCAAGAGGACTGCAATGATTCTGGCAGGGTCTTTTCTGAGTCAAACTAGGTATACGATGGCCTTGGGGGAGAGTGGCAGTGTGCTATGGCCTCTGTCTGTCTGTCTGTCTGTCTGTCTGTCTGTCTGTCTGTATGTCTGTCTGTCTGTCTATCCATCCATCCATCCATCCATCCATCCATCCCTTTATCCATCCATCCATCCATCCATCCATCCATCCATCCATCCATCTATCTAACTATCTATATATCTATCTATCTTTATATGTAGATGCTTATGATAAGTGAGGTTGACCACTAAATGGCAGGATGAGTGAAGTGGAGCACTAGCAAATCATGTGCCAGCATCGGTGGTCTTATCACAGTAAAGCCTATGATGGTTTGTTGTCTGACCAGGTGACCAGTGGCAGGAGAATAGCATCCTACCCCACAGTTGCCCTGTTTCTTAAGTACCTCATAGTATCATTCTCTGCCTGGATCCATCTTGCAGAGCTCTGTCATCTAGAGCCCAACAGGCAGGGGGAACAAGATTTCCAACACACTGCAATGGCCTGCTTTGCAAAGGCATCTGCGGGGTGAACAAATGTGCTGTGGACCCTATCAGCTTTGGGCCGTGGCATCTACCCTAAAGGGCAAATGTTGGGCTTTGTCTGGCAGTGAGGTGTGCGACCAGGTACCATACACTATTTGAAAAGTAGCCTTTGGTCACAGGTCATTTAGGGATGGACTTTGTGAAGTGGCATTTGAGCTTGCATTTACAGAGTTGTGTGCTATAGACTTCAGAGATGCATTACGACTCACTTTTTGAACTGGTCTTTTGATGGGGCTTTGAGCCACTGACATTTGAAGAAAGACTTTTGGGTTTTTGTCAGAAAGGGAGTTAATAATTTAGGAGGAGAACACCCCTTCCATCTCAAGCACGAGCCTGAAGTCAGGAGTCAAAAGTCAAGGGGGCATATTATCAAGGGGGTTTATCTCCGCTTTTTTGGCTTTAAAAGCCAAGAAAGCGGAGATAAAATTATCTCCCTATTACCTAGCTGTCGCTAACACCAGTTAGCGACAGCTAGTAGGAGATAGCGACCATCTTGGCCCCCACTTTGCATGTCAGTGATATTTATCACTAATGACATGCAAAGTGGGCGTGCCAAGATGTTAGCGACTGAAAACAGTCGCTAACATCGCTGTCTCCTATTACCAACTTTTGGAGATATTCGCGCTAAGCGGGAATATCTCCAAAAGCTAACACCTGCCCTGAGCAGTTCTTAGCCATGTTATCCAATGGGTGGTGGATAACATGGCTAAGAGCATTAGCTCGGTAATGCATGAATATCGCTGACTTTTCAGCGATATTCATGCATTGCGGCGATTTTTATCGCATTTGCGATAAACCCTGGTAATACCAAGGTTTATTTGCGGTAAAAATCGCCGCAGCTCAGCAGTAAATTTTTGTCTCTAACCAAGCAATAGCGATAATTATCGCTATTGCTTGGTAATATGCCCCAAGATTCTTCTTCCAGTAGGCACTGTCCTTCAGATGAGACTATCTGGATCCAGGGATGTTCTAATGAGGTGGTGGTGGATTATATTGGGCAGTAGTCAGTGACTGGGGAAATGAAATCCATCATCCAATGCTAACAATTTTCACAAATTCCCACACCTCCTTTTACAGCACATACTCTTTGCCTTACTGTAAAATTACTCTGCAGCTCTTGTTTCTAGATGGCTGGGCCCAGATACCACCAGGCACGCCTTTGTTCACATTCTTGGCCCCCTCTCCTACCTGACTGGGTCAAAACTGTTTTTTCCTCTTACTGTGACTGGCACCTAACTGTCCAGTAGAGTCAAGAATCTTGTACATGTCCAAGTCAAAAGAAGCAGTGCTAAAGCTGCCCTTCGTTCTGCTAACTGTTCTTGTTCACTTCCAGATAGCAGATTCCTGCTGTGCTGGCATAAGTTAAGACTCATAAGCCTTTTCTGGGTGTAGAGGCAAGCCATTATCCTCTGAGCCAGAGATGTTAACTCTGCCAGCCGAAGACGTGCATTCAAGCTCTGGAGGTGTGAAGAGTGACAACTGGTTTGAGCAGGAAATACTTTGAAGCAGCCCTTTCCTATGAGGTGGTCAAAAATAAAGATTCATTTCAACCAGTGTTTTCTAGTAAAGTGTAGCCTGGCTAACAAAGTGAAACAACTTTTGAGTTATATTTCGTTGTGAGGTTACACTCACACCATATTTAGTGTACCCTCTTTTTATATGTTAACACCCTGTCCTCTTGGCTTTCAAGGTCATTTACATGAATCTATAAAAATAGGCTTTTCCTTTTTCCTACCCTATGTCACTGCATTACATTTAAATTGCAGCCTAGCAAGAGCACAGTAGTGCTCTTGGAAGAAATATATTTTTATCATGTATGTGGGTGGTATAAATACCCACTCAAGCCCACATATGACATTTAACTTTCCATTCCATTGATGCACTTAATATACCATTTACAATTGACTATAGGGACGTTAAATAGGCCAAGTAGGGAGTTCCAAAGTACAGCATATGGTTTAGAGGGGATGTGCAGGCGCCTTCTTACTGTTTTGCTGTGGCCAAGTGCACAGAGTTACAGAGTCTTAAATTAGCAAATGTGGGATCCAGTAAAATCGCGAATTCTGGGACAACCACGCAAAAAAATTGATTTGCTACATTTTCTTTCATTCACAACTGGCCATGAGTCTCAATACTGCACTGACTTGTGCATAGTATTATTTAACTCCATGCGTGCAGCGGGTTTTCCCGCTGTGCCCTGACTTTTTTAAAAACCCGCGGTTTATGACGAGCTCAGCTCGTCATGAACGTACGAGAGCCGTAACTCATGACGAGCTGAGCTCGTCATGAGCGTCGAAGGGGCTAAAGAAAAGCATAGTCTTATAAGCAATCTGAAAACAAATTTTACCAAATTGTAGTCAAATTGTATACGAGGATATCTGAAGATAAGAGTTTCCCCAGGAGTCATTCCACCGGTTCATCTGTAGGGAAGGGGCATGCTAGGACCCCACATTAGCATTTTCCAAATGCTTAATGCAGAGCAGAGTAATAGGACGCTCTTTGTAGGTGTATGAAGCGTGAGGGAAGAGAACGGCTTGACTCTCACATTGTTCCTGTTGCTTCATGTGAGCATTGCCTCCTATCTCTCAACCAATTTACAAGTTACGAAGAGGCCTCACTTCAGGTTGGAAGCACCAGGCACTCCTAAGCTCCGCAGTTGCTTTTTGGGAAAGCATTCCTGCCTTGTTCTTCTGTGAAATATTCAGAATGAATGTGGAAAACTACATGGAAAATGATGTCCTCACTTTGCCTCTGTGCTGAACCCAATGGTCATTATCAATTGAAGGGATTTGTACGTTTTGGCTAGCTCTGCTTTTTCATCTCTGAGGAAAATTGTTGTTCCAGAGATGAAGTGCATGTACTAGCACAGGTGGTAAAATATGGGAGACAGCAGGGCAAAATTTGTAAAATAATAAGTGGTAGTGTGCACAGTTGTTCTGAGAAGCCAGCAGCTGATGGTACGAAGAGCTGGGGTGCCGATTACCAAGCCTGTATTGTTTTTATCCCACCCCGTACCTCTCTCATCCACCACCAGACACTCCCTACCTCTTTATCCTACTCTTTCCTTTTAACCCGGCTTTTGCCCCTTCGGTCTTTCTCTTCCTCCTTCTTTCCCACCTGCATGTTTTCCTCTTCTTGCTCTGGGTGATAGGCTGTTGAGGAAAAATAAGTGCCACACCACAAAATAGGTGCTGGTGTGCCCCACCTGCAACCACCGGCTCAAATTAAGTACCGGGACCTTGGCAATAAGCTTAATACTGTGAAACTGTTAGGTTTATGTGTACCAAGTAGGCCCACAAACTTTGGCTATCATAAACACTTGTGCAGTGGAAGAAAAGAGTCCAAATTAAGGGGCCGATTATGATTGCGGATAATCCGCATCCTCCGGGCCGGCGGAAGCCACCGCCGGCCCGGAGGATGCGGATTATCCACTGCGGCCTGGAAAAAGACCCACCACCAGATTAGGATGGCTGGGGGATCTATTTTCCATCCCCCGCTTTTCCGCCGTGGTCGCCTTCCGACCGCGGCGGAAAAGCTCTAACATGGCTGGCGGTGTCTATGAGACACCGCCAGCCATTTTAGGATAGCTCCGGTCATATGCCTTTCCACAGCGGCATTTCCGCCGTGGAAAGGCATACGTGTTGTCTTCGGGGGTCCGTTGCGGACCCCCAGGGGTGAAGGGGGATGGGGGGTGCACCCCCTGTCTTTGCGTGCACGAAGCAGCAGGCACCACGCGGTGCCTGCAGCTTCGTGCATGCAAAGGTAAACATGCATTTTTTTAACATTGCGGCGTGTGCTGCTTCAAGCAGAACCCGCCACAATGTTAAAAATACAGGCGGTCGGTCACATCCTAATTAGCACGGAGGGACCGCCGCTGCCCCTGCGGACGGTCCCTCCTCCTCTGGGGTGGAGGATGGACGCAGGTCCGTCCGCCATCCTAATAGGCCCCTTAGTTAGGTACATTTCACCACATGCACAGCAAATTCTTTTTGTATTTTCAGGAGTTGCCTCTCAGGAGACGACCTGAAGTATGCACGGTACTATAAAAAATTAAGGTTGCTTATTTATTTATTTACTTGTACCCAAATTGTAGTACAAGAAGATTCCAAACAAGATACCTATCTAAAAAAAATACCCTATATCTGTTGGAAAGTCAAACGGTCTCATTCTGAGAACTCAACTGTGATGCCTGTGAGTAGAGTTTTGCTGGCAAAGTGAAAGATATTGTAGACCAAGAAGTTATAGTGTGTCACTAAAATACATGAATACCTCATCTAGTCCAATCTTCTAACTTCCCATTGATAGGTTTGAAGTCCTGTTGTATGTTCTGCTGTGTGTATTTAATTTTAGAGTGTCCACTCCCACCCCAAAAAGGTATCCTGACACTGGAACGGAAGGAAAAGTGGGTAGAATGTTAAAGCCGCCAGGTTTTAAGCTTCTTTGTGAAGATTTTGAAGTTGTCCTTAATTCAGATAAGCAGGGGACGGAGGTACCTGTTGTATGCTGCCAGATAGGAGAATCACACAATTATACAATCAGTCACGGAATGCAAAGACAATCCTGGCCTGGATCAGGGCCGGACTGGGAACAGCAACCAGTCCTGGCAGATTGCAGCTCCACCGGCCCTGAGAAGGGGGGAGGGTGTGCTAGTAAAAAGCACTGCTCCCGCTTTTGTTAAAGGAAGCGGATAATGCAGCACTGCTGAAAAACTGGCCCCTAGTGACAAAAACTGGCCCTGCAGGCAGAAAACCGGCTCCCATTCCTCCAACCCACCGGGGAAATGCCCAGTGCCGCTACGGCCAGTCCAACCCTGGCCTGGATGCGTTCTCAGTCATGGGCCTGGGAAACTTGACAGCCCTGAATATGAGGAAAGCAAGACGCAGAGAACAGTTGATGTGCAAGTGTCCCTATTAAAGATGGCCGAGGGAGCATGCAGTTGCCAGAAACTGGAATGGAGGGTGAAGCAGCTACAGTCAATGGAAGGGAAGGGCGACACCCACTGGCGAAATAATGTAGAGCAGCTTGTATGAGCGTGTCTGCTGTCCATCAGGAGGCTACCGTTAAGATGTTGTTGTCAGAGATGTGTGGCAGCACTAGTAGGGGTATTTCTTGTGATGGATTGCCAAAATCTTTGCTTGTGGTGCGCTACACAATGATCAGGACGCGGCCCGCGCAACCGTAGCGTTCCCAGGAGCGCACCCTGAATACAGAGAGCCTTGCTGCATAATAATCCGAGATTGTCTTCCATGACACGTTCTGCGGGGCGCTCGCCCAACGCAGCGAACAATAACATAATTCATTAATACGAGACCCGGGGACGTGCTGGCAGTGCGCGCGCATCTTCTCTTTATGTTTGTGCTAATATTTCATTTTATGATGCTTCAAATTCCTCCTGTAGGTTCCACAAAAAGTACCTGCTCGCTCGGGGAAGCTGTGTTCCATTAATGGGTTTTATACGCCGCGCTGGAAATGATGTTCCTCCGTATTCCTCGTACCCTACAGATGAATTGTTACCATGGTGATGGCTGCCATGGCGCCAGGCATGTTGGAAACTGCGCAGAGGAGAAGGGAGGTCTTGGTTTCCATTAAAAATCACCCACTGTTGAATAAAACTAGGGCTGAGAGGCCCTGGGTTGGGCGGGGGGATCCCGCCCCCTCAGCAAGGATAAAGACCCCTGTGACGCTTGAGCTGTGGAGGACAAAGTAACGGATTGAAGGGATGATCCACGGCTTAAAGCGCCCAGGAAAATATGACATCGTGTTTGCATGTATATAGCTCTTATTACTGCTGGCGAGGCGATGAGGCGCTTTGCGGCGACAAGTGCGGATGCTTCACGCAAAGAGCAATGCATAAAGATGTTGTGTAGCGTACCCAGTACCGTGGTGCACAACAGGCGCTCGGCTGTCAGTGTGCAGCAGGTGCAGTGGCACCGGGGCACAGAGGCCTGAGGGGCCACTGATCCTTGGCTATTGCTGTATTTTATTTTGTTACCCAACCAGCAGTTGGTGGGGCCATTCTTCTTGCCTGCATAAGACCCATGGCACCCTTGCTACTGGTGCACAGTGGAATGAATGCCGCCCTCCAAACTGTTGTGATGGGCACCTCAGAATCCTGTCGCCTGCAGTTTAAGTGCCCAGCAGCTAGCACTGAGCTCAGTACATCCATCTCACATATTAGGTAGAAAGACCTTCGGCTGAGTGGAGGAGCCTCACAGTGGAAGAGGCGCTATGGACCTTCGGGCTCCTGGGACCCATGCTATGCCCCTGAACCTGTGGCTAAACACTACAAACCCCCACTCCTACTTTTTGCAGTTTTTTAAAGTGCAAACTTGGGCAGTGGGCATGAGAATACAACAGAACCAGCTCAAGTACCACATTTTGGGGTATAGTAACAAGGAGATAGCACCACCAGAACATCACTTTTAGCGACATTCTGGTGGCGCTATGCCCTTCTCCGTATTTACCAAGCGGCACAAAGCTGATTTGAGTGGCTTGTAAATACGGCCCCTTTACACGCATCGCTTGACTCTGCCCCAGATTTAGATGGATGTGTAAATCTGAGGCAGCTCCAAAAACGAACGCCATGCAATAGCAGGCGTTAGAATGGCACAACGAGGTGAAATACTTTTATTTCTCCTCCTTTTTGCTTTTTCTATGTGTGCTTCTTTCCCTTGCTTCTTCCATTCGCAAATATTTTCTTATCCCTTCATTTTCTAGCTTTGCTCTACATACCATCACGAAACAATAACATGTTCCTCTCTTCAGACACTGTTTTTCTGTAGCTGGGCACATTTCTACACATAGAAATTGAATTCTGTATCTGTAAAATTGTCTCTTTCCTTCTTCTGTTTTTCAGACTTGTCTCCTTTACTTTCATACTTCTTTAAATTTCATCTTACTTGCTCTGTGGTTTTTATTTGGCCTTGCTCTATATTAACTACATATCATTTTGCTCGTGTCTCAGTTCGAGCAGTTTTCAGTATGGCTGACAGAGCATATGTTTTTTCCAGTGACGTCTACCTGTATTCTGTGGAGTTGCAACCATCAATTATTCACAATCTATTGCTTCCTCATTATTAAACTTTTCAAAATCACAAAATGTTACAAGCTTCCATAATCTTGTGACAAAATCATCCATAGATTCTTCCTTAGCATGATATGCAATATTAAAAGTATACTTTTCAAAATCTATGTTTCTCCCTGGGTCGAATATTAAATTGAGAGACTTTATGAGTCTTTTGTATGTATTTGTATCTTGTCCAGGAAATGTCACAGTTCACTATTCTACTCCATCTCCTACTATATTGAGCAGAAAACCAATCAGAGCGTTTTTACATGTGGGTTTTAAGAAATGTGAAAAGCCCTCCTCCATTTTCCTAACTTGGTGCAATAGTCTGTTGCCCTATTATGTCACATGGCACTGGCCTACGAAACGCGGTGTTAAACATATTTAGTCCTAATTCCATCAGAAGCACCAGTTCAATTTCTTTTATTTCTGTTGACGTAGTTTAACTTCATAAGGACATGTATTTTTAAATGAATTTAGAAACAAATATATTTTCCATCTTGTATGTTAATTTAAAATTAATTTGTTTTTTTCCCTAAGTTTATTTAACTTTCTATACTGTTTCTTTTTGTCTGACCTTATTGTGGGTTCTTAAATTTATCCTTATGTAAATGTCCAAATGCCTGACTTCAAAATGTCTGCTATAACTAGATTGTATGGGAAGTGTCCAAATACCTGCCCATAAACTGGCTAGTGTTTCCCTGTTCTTGCAGTATTTCGTGCATGCTGAGTGAACGTTAACAGAAAAATAAATTCGGCATTTAGTCCCTTTTCTCCTCTTTTAACCAGCATGTTGTGGTGTCTGTTGCTTCCAATGTAAGCACGTGCTTTCTTCCCCACATCGAAATGTCGCTTCATATATTGCGTTGCTGACAGTCTGCCACATCGTTCACCCAGAGACTGAGCCAGGAAACGGCTTCCCACATGATGACAAGCAACATTCTCATCTTTGCTTGCTGCTTGTCTCCAAATTGTAGCATATTAGCAAATGGAAGAAATCAAAATGGTAGAACAGGCATACCTTTAATTTCTTTATCAGTTGTAGTGCGGCTCTTTCTAAAACTGACAACTAACTAAGGAGGCCTTATCCTGAAAACATTCCATGAACTATGGCCATACATCTAGGGCTTGTAAACTTAGGTTATAGATTTAAGTAGTTTCAATATTTGGGTTTTTCAGAAAAATCCCTGCAACACAGATCACAAATTTGCACCACTCATTGATTTCCAGACGTAGTCTATATGTAAACTCGACAAGGGTAACACATGAAAAAAGGTCCATTTGTACATTTGACTTGACCATGTGAATACATTTGGGCCCTGATTACCAGTGGCCTGATTAGTTGTGAAATGTGCGGTATCTCCTGTAACTGCACATATCACAGTTATGAGTTTTGTGGAAAATGTCAGCTGGTCGAAGTTATAGATATTCATCAGGTGAATATGCCCAGCGTTTATAGGAACATGCAGATTTTGGTGTTCTTGCCCAAAAGCGGGTAAGTGAGTGATATTTATCACACCAGATACATTTTGACTGAGCAGAGTAGGTACCAACAATATCACACCAAATACCGCCCCATTCAGAATGACGGTCTTACTGTGATAGCAGTGTCAGAAAAATCATTGTGTGTGTTTGTAAAGATGATAATAAAACATTGGAGATGTTCATTATATTTCCAATGGTCATCTCCTGCCTCCCCAGGAACTGACCTAAATATAACAACCCCAGCATTAAAAATGTCAATGTTGACAACCGCACAAGTGTTTTTTCTATAGTAGCATGCGGAATTTGTTGTCTGAAAATTCTGGTAATCGTGATCCTTTAAATAAAGATTTTGGATTCGAACTGAAAGGTCAACTTTTTCCAGTAGTGAGCTATTGCTGTAAAATGTTTAGTGATTTCTGTCCACTGTGTTCATGGTCTTATCAATATACGATGGGCACTACCCTATGGACATAGAGTTGGAATAGCCTCGTGGCTAAGTTTAAGTTTCCCTAGAGACATAAATTATGTATTTTCCTGTGCAAAAAAGGTTATCTCTTAGGGTGGATTGTTTAACCCCTTCCGTGTGGGGCTGCTTCCCCCGCTGTGCTGGGGGTGGGTGGGGGGGGCGTACAGAGCCCCCATGCTCATGACGAGGTCAGCTCGTCATGAGCTACGGCGCTCCGGTGCTAATGACAAGCTGAGCTTGTCATGGCCACACCCGTTCCAATGGAACGCTCAGCACAGCAGGGGAATCAGCCCGGCATGCGAGCGTTTCACGGAACGGGCGAGGTCATGAAGAGCTCAGCTCGTCATGAGCACCGGAGCGCCGTAGCTCATGACGAGCTGACCTCGTCATGAGCACTCAAAGGGTTAAAGCTCTTAGGGCAATATTTATCAAGGGTTGTGTCACTTTTGTAGAACACAGTGGGGTGCAAATGCGAAGCAACCCTTGAGATGCGATGTATCAAGCCACGCAAAGCCACCTTGCATGGCCCTGGGTGGCTTGTTAAATCCAGAGTAATGCAACTCAGCCAAATCGCTATATTGCTTTCCGCTGCCGCAAGGAGGTGTTCCATGGGTCATGCTTTGGTGTTCCCACCCAAAACCCACGAATTTTCACGCATTCCCAGATTTACCATAAGTGGTGGACCTGGGAATGCACCAAAACTGCTTTGCATCCCTTGTGAAGTGCAACAAAGAGAAATAGGTTTCTTTCTCCTTGTTTATTCCTCTTGTTGTGGGACACCCCCCGCGCCGCACGGCCACCAGCTGCTGCATGTGCCCCTTGCCTGCCCTCTGCCTCGCTTCTGCCTCGTTTTGCCGGTTGCCGGCTGGCGCCGCTGCGGTTGTTTTTGCCCTTGTTTTGTCTAAAATTTGTGCCTGCTTTGTATAACTTTGATTTTTTCCTTGTTTTGTCGAGAATTTGTGCCCGTTCTGTTTAATTTTTATTTCCCCCGTGTTGTGGTTTCCTTCCTTGTTGTCCGCCTACCTCGCCGCCCTCCGCCCTCCCTTCCCGCCACCGCCGCTTTTCCCCGCCCATTTTTCTATTCTGTACCCTCCCCGCTCCCGCCTCCCAGCTGCTCCGCCCACCCGCGCACTTCGCCTTAAATGGCGACCGTGCGAACGCGCAGCGGTCACGCGCAGCGGTCACGCGCAGCGGGCGCGCCGATTGTGCGCCGAAGGCGCGCCAAAGGTAAGCCCGTCTACGCCCGTCCGCGCCTGGACCGCGCCCAGTGCCAGGACCCCTGGCCCACGAAGACCCCGACCGACCCGCCTGACGTACTCCGCCGCCGCCCTCACCGCTCTCAACACCGGCCGACTCCCAGAATGCCATCAAGCCACTCCACGACGTACCCACGGACCCTTCAGCTGCCACGCCTGCAAGTTCACCTGCATCCGGACCTGCCTCGCACCAGCACCCACCAAGCCGAACACCAGCACCACCCACCTCAAGTGCATCCTACTCAACACCCGCTCCGTCCACAGACATGCCATCGAACTCTGGAACCTCCTCGACACCACAGCTCCAGACGTTGCCTTCCTCACGGAGACCTGGATGAACGCCTCTTCAGCTCCCGACATCGCCATCGCCATCCCAGAGGGCTACAAGATCGTCCGGAGGGACCGAAATGCCAACCAGATGGGAGGAGACATCGCCATCATCCACAGGAGCACCATCCGTCTCACGACCAGCACCGACAACTCCCTGACCACCGCCGAACACCTGCATTTCCAGATCCACACCAACCCGAACACCACCCTCAGAGGCACCCTGATCTACCGACCCCCTGGACCACGCACACAATTCAGCGAGGACATCGCCGACCTCGTCAGCCCACATGCCCTCCCCTCCGCTGACTACATCCTCCTGGGAGACCTCAACTTCCATCTGGAGAACAACAACGACCGCAACACCCTGCTCGACAACCTCGCCAACCTGGGACTCAAGCAACTGGTGTCCACCCCCACCCACCTCGCCGGACACACACTCGACGCTGTCTTCTCATCCAGCAAGGACATCGACTTCAGCCACGCCACAGAGCTTCAATGGACGGACCACAGCTGCGTCCACTTCACCTTCAAGAAAACAACGACCCACCACCACCAGCAACAGGCCGCCCGCAGAAGCTGGAACAAGATCACAGCAGACCAGCTCGCCACCTCCCTGAGCCAGCACCCTCCTGCCAGCTCAGCGAACCCCAGCCAGGCCGCCGACAACCTCACGAAGTGGATCAGCAACTGCGCGGACGAACTCGCCCCACTGAGGACCCCGCCCAGCAGACCCGGCAGCAAGAAAGCCCCATGGTTCACCGACGAACTCAAGAGCTCCAAGAAGAACTGCCGAGCCCTCGAGAAAGTCTGGAGAAGGGAACCAACACCGGACAACAGGACCTCCTTCAAACTTGCCACCCGGAAACACCACCAGCTGATCCGCGCCGCCAAGAAAACAGCATTCAAGGACCGGTTGGACAACAACGCACACAACTGCAAAGAACTCTTCAACATCGTGAAAGAGCTTTCCAACCCCAGCGCAGGAAACAACGACATCACCCCATCGCAAGACCTCTGCAACTCCCTCGCTTCATACTTCCACAACAAGATCGCGGACATACACAACAGCTTCAACAACCAACCAACGCACACCATGACCGAACAACCACCCCCCACCACCACCCTCCACGCCTGGACCCCGATCAGCACCGAAGACACCATCCGCACGATGAACTCCATCCACTCCGGATCACCGACCGACCCCTGCCCTCACCACGTCTTCAACAAGGCCGACGCTGTCATCGCACCCCACCTGCGAGACATCATCAACACATCCTTCGACACCGCCACCTTCCCTGAGAGCTGGAAACACGCCGAACTCAGCGCTCTACTCAAGAAACCAACAGCGGACCCCACCGACCTCAAGAATTACCGCCCCATCTCGCTCCTCCCGTTTCCAGCCAAAGTCATCGAGAAGACCGTCAACAAGCAGATGGCCGCTTTCCTCGAGACGAACGGATCCCTCGACCCCTCACAGTCCGGCTTCCGAGCCAACCACAGCACCGAGACCGCCCTCATCGCCGCCACCGATGACATCCGAGCCCTGATGGACAACGGAGAAACAGCGGCCCTCATCCTCCTAGACCTCTCCGCGGCATTCGACACGGTCTGCCACCGCACCCTAGTACGGCGCCTCAGCAACGTCGGAATCCAGGACAAGGCGCTGGAATGGATCATCTCCTTCCTCGAGGGAAGAACACAGAGAGTCCGCCTACCATGGTACAAGTCAGAGGCCACCGAAGTCATCTGCGGCGTCCCCCAAGGATCATCTCTGAGCCCCACCCTCTTCAACGTCTACATGAGCCCCCTCGCGGCCATCGTACGGAAACACAACCTCAGCATAATCTCCTACGCCGACGACACCCAGCTGATCCTCTCCCTGACCAACGACCCCGCCGCCGCCAGAGCCAACCTACACGAAGGGATGAAAGAGGTAGCCGAGTGGATGACGACCAGCCGCCTGAAACTGAACTCGGACAAGACGGAGGTCCTCATCCTGGGCTCCTCTCCCTCCGCCTGGGACGACTCCTGGTGGCCTCCCGCCCTGGGCACCGCACCCAAACCGACAGACCATGCACGCAACCTGGGCTTCATCCTGGACTCCTCCCTCTCCATGACCAGGCAAGTCAACAACGTCTCCTCGGCATGCTTCAACATCCTACGCATGCTACGGAAGATCTTCTGGTGGATCCCCACCGAGACCAGGAAGACCATCACCCAGGCCCTCGTCACCAGCCGCCTGGACTACGGCAACGCCCTCTACGCCGGTACCACCGCCAAGCTCCAGAAGAGACTCCAGCGGATCCAGAACGCCTCAGCCAGACTCATCCTCGACATCCCACGAACCAGCCACATCTCCGGACATCTGAGAGACCTTCACTGGCTCCCCGTCAACAAAAGAATCACCTTCCGCCTCCTCACCCACGCACACAAAGCCCTACACGACCAAGGCCCGAGCTACCTCAACAGCCGAGTCAACTTCTACGCTCCCAAACGCCACCTCCGATCAGCCAACCACGCCCTCGCCGCCGTCCCCCGCATCCGAAGAGCGACTACAGGAGGAAGATCCTTCTCCTACCTGGCCGCCAAGACCTGGAACTCCCTCCCTCCCGACCTGCGCCTGACCCAAGACCACCTCTCCTTTAGGAAGAAGCTGAAGACCTGGCTGTTCGAGCAGTAGCGGCTCCCCCCCACCCCCCCCCCCAGCGCCTTGAGACCCTACGGGTATGTAGCGCGCTTTATAAGTGTCACTGATTGATTGATTGATTGCTCTTTCTATGTGTGCTGCTTTCTGCATTCTGCCTTCTGCAGCACACTTAGAAGGAAGAAAATGTCTCAGGGGATTCTTTTTGTGCAGGAATGCGACCCTCCTGCACAAAACACAATCCTTCTAACAAAGCAGGGACCTTTGCACCATGGTGCAAGAGTGCCTGCATTGGTGCTAGGCAGCACAATGAGCGCAAGCGCTGGGAAAAGGCAGAAATCTGGAGTACAATATTAAGTACAGCGCATTCCTGGCCCTTCCCTATCACGCAGCACAGCAAGGTGACTCGCTGCGCTGCGTGATATAATTATGAATATGTCAGTTATTTTACTCATTCACATTAGGTGCACTCTAGTAAATTTCCAGCAAATTATTGTTTCAACAAACTGTTGTTGACCCATGCCAGCTTGCGTATTCAGTATTTGTCCCCTCAATGCAGATCCTTTCGTTGCCTTCGATTGGGTAGTAAACTTGGATCGGTAAACTTCCTACTGAACCGCCTTAATGTCATTTGGGATGTAGTTTTATGACTGACATAAAATGTTTACTTTGATTTGCTTTATCATACATATAGTTAACATTTTATCATTTGGGAGGTCTGTTTTAACTTTATTGAAGGCGAAGTAGAAGTGATGTTACTTTCTACATCAAATGGCACACCCTACTTTTTGATAAAGGGATTTTCACCTTCAAATGTGACTGTCAGACAGCAAATGGATGCTACTTTGATTTACCTTGAAAGGAAAGACACTCCTACTTTGTCTTCAATTTACTAATGACTGGGGTAATAAGGGTCTCAACCCCATTGGAGTGCTCACCCGCAAAAACTTGGGGGCCGTATTTATGAAAAGTGTTGCATTGCTGCGTGAAAACAGCGATGCAACACTTTTCAGTGCGCTCTTCTTGCGACACCATGGATGCACCATATTTACTGAATGACGCTCCATGTCGCAAGGATTTACAGGTACGTCAGTATTCCTGATGTATCTGAAGGTGTAATACTGGCATATTGCTGGGGTGTGCCTGAAAACAGACGCAACTCCAGCAGTGTGGAGCCTATTTTACTCCACCGCTGTGTCACAAAAAGTGACGCAACGGCGGCCTAAAGGGCTCATAAATAAGGTCCTGGGTATCTTTAACCCCTTGTGTGCTGCCGTCCGCCATTGGCCGACGGGAGCACTACCTCGCAATTGCTGCCGTCGGCCAACGGCCGACGCGGCCCCGCCCATTTTACGGAAGTGCCACACTGCAGCGAAATCGCGGCTGCGGCAAAGGGGTTAAATCGTCAGGAAGAGGATGCTAGGCCCTGTTTACTGTTAGTAAATTCTGTTTTCCCATTATAATGTACCGCCGTGATGATTCCTAGCTTGTGATCCGCTGAGACTCTGTTCTGCTATGCCCACCTCTACCGGAGAGCACGGTGAACAAGGATGAAATTTATGCATCACCTTATATAGCTGTCTTTGATTGCACAAACTCAGCAAAGCTTTTGTGCTGTGAATTTCAACAGCACCTTGAGACTTACACACCACATGGAGGTGAAATCAGTGATTCATCATCAGCAGTTGCAGTTTAATCACACTTTTCACAGATTAAAGAGTTGTCACCATCTCCTCAGCCGCCCTCCTTGCTTTCAGCGGCTTTTCAGCATTCACACGTTTCCTATCTCCAGGCAATGAGCCGCTCCCCTCCTAACACCTTCTCATGCAAATCACATTGGTTCTGTTTGGTGTCATCTCTCCTGGGGCTCAAGAGCTCCTCCCCTCTCCCTGGGACCCACACAGCGTTCCTGCTTAAAGGCTGATTGTGCTAGCTGTACTTTTGAGCTGTATGTGTTATAGAAAACACACAAATAAATACATACATATATCTGTTTGCTGCAACTTATGAATGCAATACAATAATTTATAAGAAAAATACAAGGCTTGGAAACTAAAAATGTATATTGTGCTGCAAATTCCTGCTGTGCTTGTGTACGCCACATTTAATATATATAATATTAAAATCTCTTTACAGTGTCATAATTTACAACAAGGGCGGTATCCTGTGCCTGCAAATTCAAAGTAACGCTGCAAGCCAAACCAAAGATGGCTCCTACTTTCTATTTCATACCGCCAATTCCAATATGGCAGAAGTATGCTCTTGTTACGTGACCACCGCTCTCCTTCTAACTTCAGGAGGGAGAGACACACTACATTGTTTCCTTGTTATCGCTGATGTGTACTTTTGTAGGGGAGTGGGGTTATATTCTATTCTTTCACTTCTCACTTGCTTTTTAGGAGAAAGCATTCTTTTTAGCTGGATTTCTTGGATGACCAAACAGATACAGATCAAATACCTCTCAGACAGCAAAAGCAGTAGAACGGTTAATGGACAACTGTGTAAAACTAGAATCAAATCTTCCCGTCGGTAAATCCGCAGTACAAGTAAGTATGGACGGAAAATCCGTTCCGCTCGCGGATTTTGCGGATTTTCGGTAAATTCGCAATCCGCGAGATTCGCGAATTTCCTGCAAAATCCGCAAATCCGCGAGCAGCGGATTTTATGGCTTGCTCGCACTGTTCGCGTGAGTTCGCGGCTTCCCAGTTCAACTTCGCGCCCCGCGAATAAGCGCTAAATTGCAGAAATACGATCTTAGCAAAACTGAAACTACTTACCAGGTTCAAAAGTTCAAGCTCATCATTAGTAGCCATTTCCTGTACTGCTTCCTGAGGGGCCCCTCCAGAGTTCAGTTGCCTACTTGCAACTATTATGTGACCCTGCTCTGACCCTCAGAATAGTTACACATATGCCACAAAGGTCCTGAATTACAGCTAAGGGAGACAAGCAGGAGCCAGGCTGGAAGTTCAAATCCAGTGACACATTAATCAGCCCCTAATTCATTATTGTCAGTTGGGGCAGGGCAGGTGTTGTAACTAATTTTGCAACAATGAAAGCACTTAGCAAGTGCAAAAGATCACTAATCAGGAAGCACTAAGGAAGCAGGTGCCAGCTAAAAAAATATTCTGTGACACATTAATCAGCCCCAAATTAATTCAGGTCACTTGAGGCAGGGAAGGTGTGCTTTGCTTTGCCACAATAATGTACACTGGACAACCAGAGGGTGCTGTGATGAAACAGAGGGTGGCATGGGTGGGCCAGAGGGTGGCATGAGTAGTCAGAGAGTGGCAGTGGGGACAGAGAGTGGCAGTGATGAAGAAGAGTGTCCCAAACAGGCTGGACACGTAGAAACAACAAGTTCGCAAAACTTGCGACCCGACAGGTAAGTTCGCATTTGCGAAATTGTACAAAACCCTCGCGAACTGGCAGAAACCCGCGCGAACACAAAAAAAAAGAAATCCGCAAATTTGCGAGAATTTGCGGATTGCGAGTTCGCAAATCCGCAAAATTCGCGAACGCGAGCTTCGCAAAATTCGCCCATGCTTAAGTACTAGAAACATCTGCTTTTCTTTTTCTGGTCCATGCGTGTTTAACAAAACTCTTTAAGAAAGTTGTCAAGTGATGTTTCGACATGGACATCTGCAGGCCCTGCTCAGAAATGGCTCTTGTGTAGCCAGGGGGTCAAGAAGATAAAAACTGCAACTTGGTATGGCGGACTAGTAAATATGGTAAGAAGATTATGGCCGCGTTAAAATACATCCCCATGTCACAGGGAGTTGACTGACATCTGGATATGCATGTGATGCACCATTCCTTCTTGAATTTACTAGTCTAATTTGTTGTTATGCATCTACAAAATTTTCATTGTTTTCACAGTTTTCAAAATGTCTGCCTAGCACCGCCTATGTGAGCTGTCCAATAGCATGTTCCTAACCCTTACACGATTCCTGTGTGGCTGCTTCACTTTTGGGGTAGCAAAACAAGTACAAGGTCGGACTGGGACAGAAAATAGGCCCGGCCAAAACCGGCATTACTGACTCAGATACCTTAAACGCACCCCACTTTTGTAAAGACATGCTGTATAGATATTTTGCAAGTTATGGGAAACTAAATGCATTTGTGCTTACAGCAGGCATTGATTGTGGTAATGCCAGGGATATCAATAGTAAAAATGGGCCCACTAGATCACCAAATAATGGCCTACAAACCGGCCAGTCACACCAGCCCTTCTGGAACTGTCAGATTGCCCCAGGGCATAAGTCGGTGTGTACATACAAGCCCACCCACTATTTTCACAGGGAGGACGCCGTCCACCCTGCCAAGAATTTGGACCCCAGAGATATATGCTGAACTTGTCCGAATGGAACTTTCAGATACTGGGACATGTTTAGCAGCACCTGCACTTTGTCTGCTTCATTCCCAACAGCAACACACAGGCAGCGACGGGGTTTTTCATTTTCACCTACAGCTGGGCCAGGCCCCATTTGAATGAATATCCAGACTGGACGAGGTCTGGAACCTCACACTTAAATGCAAATGCAATGGAGGTGAAACAAAAGCACACAGCTTATTATAACTCCACAGGTACTTAAGAGAGGCATTCCTTTGACTGTGTTCAGTCCCTGAATTTAAGTGCATTCATTGTTAAAATGACATATGTGTAAGTCTGTTCCAGTATTTACACAAATACCAATTTTAGTAGCACCATTTCATTTCTTTTACAGCGCTACTCATCCCAATGCAGGGTGTCAGAGCACATAACGAACATAGACATTATACATTGACAAAAAATCATGTAAGATGAGTTACATATTAGAATGATTACAATTTTTGAACTTGAAGTAACAAAAGGATCTCTATGTTGAAAGCAGTAACCCACTTACCTATCGGTATAAAAAAAAAATCTGCCATCTGCATGTTACATGATGTGCTTTGCAGGGGACACATTCATCTTCTATACTACTTTGATTCAAGTTTGGGAATACACAAAACACAGATCTCTCCCGAGGTGCCTCCTCCTAAATGGTGAAGCAGTGTTGTCCCACCTGCTGTGAACGCACAGGCAAACACTAATAAATAAAACAGCATAATAACGCCATTTTATTTTGCCACCAGTTTGCGCTATGTACAGCGCGAGCATGAGGCAGGGGCATGGGCTGAACTCTGCTATTGAAGCAATATTGCTGCCCTTTCAGTGTGCATGTCGGGTTGGCTGGCTGGATACCTGCTGCCAGCCCGACATGCGCACTGTAGATCCAGCAACCCCTGGGCTGTGAAATAGCTGAGGGACTGCTGGCACAGGCCCCCAGCCTCAAAATGAGCACTGAGTTAGCCTACTCAGAAATGGACTAGTAAAAGCCCAGATTTTGTGTTGCGGTTGCTCCACTTTTGGGGCACAACACAGACACAAAATCAAATTTGTTAAATCTCATAATATGCTTAATTGTACTCATGATATACCTGATAAACATATATTCGAGGTATTAATATCTGATGTCTGTTCTTGTAATGCCACTTCCAGTGAGGTAACTTCCTGTGATGCCACGTGCGATGTAACGCATCGTGACAGAATACAATGTGATGGCATGCGCCATGATGTCCCTTGCATACTGCCTAATTTGATTAGCCCCCACTTCTTTTTTAGGAATTATGCCCTGGATTGTGCTATAGACCAAGCACCTTGTAATTTCCATAAGCATAAACAGAGTATGGGCCTTTTCCCGCAAACCCTCCTGCTCCCTCTTCCTCTGCCTGCTCACAGCTGACTACCACGGACCCACTATGACATTGTTTTCACTATCCCACTGCCCTTAATTTCCTCATCATTCTTGTCACCCTTCAATGTCTTCATCTCCTGTTCTCTAAATATATGTCCAAATATACTGTAAGACCTGTGTCTACTTCCTCTAGTTTGTCCCGTCTGGGATATGTTCATTGTATCTCACACCTCAAAACACCCTTCTTCTAGGTGTATCCACAATCAGGTCATTTCAAGTGTCCATTTTTCTCCACATAGCACAAGGGTGTGTCTGCCCGAAGTGCAAGCGTGTAGATGACCTCATCGAGCCTTTCACACCTACTGTGTGTCTTGTGTGTTGAGCTTTTCACCATTTCTCCTCCTACGTTCTAACTTTTCTTCTAGAGAAAAAGTTCTGAGCCCCATTTTAAGGGCGTATTTGAGTAAAAGCATGTTTTCGCGGGGGTATTGTAAGTTGTGCTTAGGTTACAATTTTTTAACAAAAATATATATTTTTTTGTTCTTTGTTTTTTCTTTTAAAAAAAAGCTCTGTTTATTGGGTTGCTTTAACTTCCCTTCACTTCTTGAGCAAGCAAAGGATTTTGGAAATTGCATACCTCTGAGCAGAAGAATTACATGTATTAACTATGCAGACAACACTCAACTGATCATCTTGTTTGACTATTCTATGCCTCATCCTTTTGATTTGTTCAATCAATGTGTGAGAGATGTCATCTCCTGGCTGTTGTGAAATTCATAAAAATTAATGCAGACAAGGCAGAAGTATGTGTTGAAGGGACAACATTAATCTACGAGCCTTATCCTCGGACGTTTGGCCGACAATGTGATGCTGTCCGTTAGCAAATCCAGAATCTTGGATTTCACTTGGATGAGAAAGTTGTCAGGTGCTTTTTTTTCTCTGCTGCATACTTTGAGGAAGTTCTTGCCTCTCTAATCATCTACTGGTAGTTGAGTCAACCATTCTGAATCTAGACTATTGTAACTTGGGCTCTCCTGCTGTTATTTTGAATCGTTACCAACGAATTGAAAATATGGTGGCCGGCTGCTGTTACAATGGCTTCGGTATCGGTCTGCCTCTGTCACTCAGTGAATCAAGTCATGATTCCAAAGTATCTATAGACGCGCCTAAGAGGCGGAGCCTTTTTGTTAAAAGCTGCTCACCTCTGGAATACCATCCCCACATGTGATCTACTGGCCTCTAGAAAGGCTTTTAACCCCTTCGCTGCGGAGGTAATTCCCCCGCTGTGCTGGGGGGTCAGGGGGGCGCCCTCGTCATGAGCTACAGTGCTCCTGTGCTCATGACGAGCTCAGCTCGTCACAGGTGCATTGGCTCCCGTGGAACGCTCAGCACAGCAGGGGAATTCTCCCCGCACGTGAGCGTTCCACGGCCCATGACGAGCTCAGCTCGTCATGAGCACCGGAGCACCGTGCAGCATGCAAAAGGTTAAACCCTGGTTTTACATGGAACAGCTTGCCTTGATCTGCCGGTTCTACTCTGGCACTACCTAGCGCCAGTACACCTGTATAGGGAATAGTAGGCTCTGTAAAATGATTTAACATAACATAACATAAAACACCATAGCATTACATAAAACAAAATAACATAAAAAACATAACATTGAAAAATAACCTTCCCTGCTGTTTACATTGTATGTTCTTTAGAAATCTTCAGCCGTTAGTCTGAAGTACTGTGATTCCAGAGTGTACAAAATTTGTTTAGTTGACAATTTTCAATTTTTAGATTGTATGACTGAATTCCTTAGTGGGGGAAAAATTCCCCCTTTGGGTCAAGCTACACACAGATTTAGCTGTTACCCAAGATTATGTCAATAACACCCACAAACATATATAGAGGGGGTGTTTTACTCAAGCCCCTTCAGCCTTGGGCACTTTGGGGAAGCCCACTTATGCCATTGCCTGATTTAAAAGAATGTACTATTTCGATCAGCCCAAAGGAGTATTGTGATGGTTTACATTTTGGTGATTGTCCAAAAATAGGTCTGTAAATCACAGCTGATGAGTTGCCTTTCAGTATTGTAGCCAAGTATGAAATACTCCAGGTGGGGTGCCTCTCTCTCTGCACACCTGGCGACAGGCTGCTCCATGCACGCCGACAAGGGTGTAGCTGTCAATAGTGGCCATAGTGGAATGTTTTTTTTTAGTATTGATAATGTAAACTAAATTTTCAGATTTCTGCCGTTTATTCTTATAACTTTAGGAAGTACACTTGTGCTCGCTGATCCAAGAAAAGTTGATAATGATTATTGGGCAAACCTATTTGCAAGTATTCATATAACATTTAAATAAATAAATACGTGTGCTATTATACGTGTACACGTAAGGGTGGTCAACTAAAGAATAGGCGAACCCAAAGTGCCATTTATTGCACTGCAGTGTGTGCACTTTCTTTATCTCCTTGGAAAGAGTTTGTCAATGGTATCCATTGTTTATTTCCCAGCAGTGACAGAAGTGTGGCTGCATGTGGAGTGCAAGAGATACTACAACAACGCCCCCTCCACCACTTGTCTCAACTCAACAGATCAGGAGAAATCCGAAGCATGGGCAGGAGGGGATTCTTTTTTTCTATAGTAGAGGCTGCATGTGTGCATTTGCTTGCGGTCTGTCCTTTGTGTGTGTCTTTGGTATTGGCTGCGCTGATGTTCTCGATAACACACTTGGTGGCCGGTGGCACATCAAATGTTTGATTGCAGCACATGGAGGCGTGGTTCTCTTATGTCAAGGACCTCCGTGTGTCATCACCAACCAAGACAGCAGCCATGTCTGTGCTGCACCACAACTGGAGTGGAAGCATTAGAGGTGACGGTGGTGGTTACTAGGGATGTGTGGCTGTAGTGCACACACCCTTTTGAGAGGAAAGGTGTGTGATAGAACACTAGCTGACCAAGTCATCTGTACCATGTTGGGATGTCTTGAAGAGTCATAAGATGTGGCTTGTTTTAAAAGTGTAACGAAAGATGCAATGCGAGTGGCTAAGAAGCGGTGTACAATGTTACGGTTCAAAGGGGCAGATTTATGAAGGGCTTGCGCCACGTTTACGCTGCCGTTGCGTGACACAACGGCGCGGAAACGTGGCGCATCCCTGCGCCCTATTTACAACGTGACGCATCTAGGAGATGCGTCACGTTGTACAGCACTGCGCCATGAGGAGGCGTTCCTGCGCAGGGGGGGGCGTTCCTGCGCAGGAACGCCTCTTGAAAGTGGCTGAGTGAAATCTATGAGATTTCACTCAGTCACTTTCAGGGCAATGCTGTGTCAAAACCCTGCGCCTGCTTGAAGCAGGCGTAAGGCTTGAGGCAGCATTGAAAGAATAGGCCCCCCAGAGCATTGCTGGAGCTGCGTCGCGCTTGCGACGCAACTCCAGCAATGCGCCACATTTCCGGCACAGATGCGTCACGCATCTGTGCCGTTTTTGCCCCATGGTGAGCCGCATCATAAATCCGGCGCACCATGGGTGGCGTAGCTGTGGCGCACTGTGGCGCATGTTAACTGGCGCATCCCTCGGGATGCGCCAGTTAACATAAATCTGCCCCAAAGTGCCTAAATGATAATTGGTTGAAAGAGAAATGAGTTACTGATACAAGCATGAACCCAAAGAATGCTAATTATTGGAGGGCAGCTCGAACTTTAGATATATTATTCTAGATAAAAGCTCAAATAAGGCCGATGTATGTGACAACTCTGACAGGTGACTTATGAGACAATGAATGGCACAAATATTTCTATATGTGTGGCAGCCAGTGGGTTCTTCAAGCCAGTGGGTGAAGGTGGGGCTCATCGATAGTCATTCTTAAGACCTGCACTTATCTCATTAGAGTTTGATCCAGAACAAGTGCGGGGAAAACAAAAAAGGGGGGAACAGAGGAGGAAGAGAAAAGTCTGAAAAACAGAGACATGGAAAGAATGCCAGGATGCAAAAGAACCAGAAAGAATGAGATGAAGGGGCAGTCGCGGCTGGTGCAGGTAAGAGCGCAGGAGCAGTAGGGCGGGGTTGGGGATGGGGGGGGGGGGGGAGTGAAGTCGACAAACAGCAAGGCAAAAGAAAAAAGAAAACCATTTACTTTGCTCTCGCCGCATCGTCAACTCGGTGATTTGGCGAGCGCAAGGTAAGTGTTTTAGAATTTTTATTTTTTCTCGTCGTCTATCGACTTTACACCTATCCCTGTCCCGCCCTACCGATCTCGCCTGCACCGGCCGCAACTGTAAAGGGGAAGGGAATGTGTGGTGGTTACTGAAAAAGGAGTGAGGTGAAATCAAGAATATGCAGGTTGGCATTCGGCACCCTAACCTTTAATATCGCTGGCCACGGATTTCTGACTATTTTGCAGACATGCACTGATTCTTTCACAAATTAAGCACCTCAGCTGTCTCATTGAAAGCAGTGCCAACTCCCTTTGTTTGTCCTCTATGGACTGTAATCCTTAGAAATTGAAAACCTATCTTCAGTGATTTTGGGGTGCACCATTTGCATGAAGCCATGCTTGCCCTGAAAGACTCTTTCAGGGCATTGCTTATATTATTTCACACTATTTTTAGAGATTATAGAGAAGGTGAAAGATATTTTGTGTCAATGTTTTTTCTTTCTGTTTAAAAGAATCGTACCTGGTGAAAAGACTCCAGCGCTTGTTCTGATGCGGGAAATGTAACAATCATTAACAGTCGATAGGACGGATGTATGACGTTACAACGCATACTTTTACAACGCATACATTTACAACGCATTTTTTACAATGCAACATCCATTACAACGCATTCCATTACAACGCATGCCATTACAACAAATTTTTAAAAACTACCTTTACAACACATTCCATTACAACACATACTACCTTAACAACGCATACCATTACAATGCATACCATTACATTCCATGTATGGTAAGTATTGGATAGTGTAGGGGTAAAAATTACTATTCTAACTCCAGGGGGTGCAAAAGTAGGGTAAGTGTTGGATAGTGTAGGGGTAAAAATTACTATTCTAACTCCAGGGGGTGCAACAGTAGGGTAAGTGTTGGATAGTGTGAGGGTACTATGCGTTATGATGGAATGCGTTGTAATGGTATGCGTTATAATACCTGCGTTGTAATGACATGGGTTGTAGTGGTATGCGGTGTAGTGTCATGCGTTGTAATGGTTGCGTTGTAATGGCATGCGATGTAATGGATCTTGCGTTGTAAAAGTTTTGTTGTAATGGTAGTGCGTTGTAAAAGTTGCGTTGTAAAGGTTGTTTCCCGATAGGACAGTGTGGCCGAGCCGGGAAGTATGGGGTTTAAGACCTCAAGTGGGGTACACATCAACATATCTTCTTGCGATGTGGACATCGAAGCATGAAGGTAAATTCTGCTCAAGAAAGTACTGTACGGTGGCGGCTACCCATAAGGAGCTTCAGGGTTTCACCCCGCCAACACATTGCCTGCCTTCCTCTCCAACCACGTGTTACAGTTTTTACATTAAAACAAAATCACTGATTGTTTGTTTCTATGTAAAAACTACAACATCTTGTAGGCAGCAGAGAAGGCCTCCACTGGCTCCCTTATTAGAGCTAGGTCTGTTGGCTTAGTGGACTATTGCATACACTACAGGGGCCTGTGTTCAACCTCCTGGGCATAGGTTCAAATCCCGGCAGGTCCACCCAGCCGCTCACCCTTACTGAGGTTGATAAAATGAGTACCAATGAGTTGGCTAACAGTAAACGTCTGTTATTCAACGTTAAGTTGCACCTTTAGGGGTGAACATGTATTTTACAAATACACATGTTATGAGAGAGGCAAGCATAGTAGCGCACTCTACACTCAAATGCGATGTATTGTTGGCACGCGAGGCATGTGCAAGCCTCAGGCAGTGCAGTATGTCAACTACCAGAGTTTCAATGAGGCTAAAAGTTCCCCATTTCCTATTAGCAGATAGGATAGACCAAGAAGGTCCACCTTCGGCCCTCCAGCCTCCTGGGTTTTCATTGGGAGGAGGCCCATGGAGCTCACCACGACAGGCAGAAGCTGCCATGATGGAATGCTTCCCAGTTTTTGTTCGGACCCAGAAGGCAAGAGCTGCTCAAAGAGGTTCTGGTTTACCTTTCCATCAGGCATACATTTTGTTTCACACACTGGCGGTCACCCTTCACAAAAATATATTGCTCGTAAAAAGAGTGCCTAGGTATCTTTGGTTTACTGTTTGTTCCCATTTTTATACAGTGCTGTAAAGGGAGTGAAGGGAGCAATATTTTATCGCCTGCAGCTTCATGGCTCTGCTGGTGAAGTTCTTCCATTGCTAACTTTATGACGTGGAGTAAGTGAGTTATTTTCTCAGCGCGTCTGGAAACAGGGTCACACTTACTCATTTTAGTTACTCGCCCCCGGGCATCCTTGCTCCCAAGCACTGTGTACACTGAGAGCAGCAGGCATCAGGAAAGGGAAATAAACTGTCTTGTACGAGACTGCATTATCTGTCTGCCTGGAACAGATTCCACATCCCAAGACCACCGAATCCTGTTCTAGTCTGCCCCCCTCCCCCCACCGGCACCTTGAACTGTAGCAAGGGGCACCAAGTAGTGTCAAAGGGAGTTTACTTTTGTAACTGAGGCTCAGTAAAGGACGCGGTTGTAATTACATGTTATTATTTCACAAAAAGCGCCTCTTGAAGGTTTAAGCAGGGCGATTCAGTGCCTATAGTTAACGTGAGATCTGACTTCTACATTAGGATGGCCCCTCCTTTTCTCTAGGCTCGAGGGGGGGGGGCGGGAGCAATGAAGCATCATTACATGATCAGCAGCTGTCAAAAGAGTCAGGAGCAATGGCAGCCCAAGACACGCCCCCTCTTGACATCTGACACAACATCTTATTGGTCTTTCAGAGGCACAGTCCCTATGTGTCTTCACTGCCCCAAGCCTATCAGCGTTGCCCTGGTCGCCTGGCTGCCACGCCTCCTAAGCTAGTGCTTTCCGGCATGTAAATCATTCCTGGAGTTTCAAATCGATTCCAAGCTTTCCTCCAGCCACCTGGTGGAATATGTTTTGGAATTGGGGTGAGAAGAGAACTTGAATCTTATAGGCTATATCTATTATTGAATCGAAATACAGAGGTTTTGCTGGTGGATAAGGAAGAGGGTCTCCTTCTGAGACAAGCAAACAATTAAGCAGGATTGGGTTTTCCAAAGAGACATCGAGGAACAAATACAGGATACAACGTGATCACATGAATTGATAACTTACATTTGGGGAGTGACTGAGTTCTAATTTCACAACATCTAACAGTACTTTCCCTCCAAATGTATTCAGAAAGGGGCCTAGCATGAGGTTGGTGCTAGAGACGAACTGCAACAGTTGTAGTTAATAACCAGCCTCCCTCTGACTATGGTGAAATAGAGTCCAGCCTGGCCCCTATCCCCTCCATTCCTACAAAATGTTATGTACAAGAATACTGAAAGTTGCCACTCACTTTAGGAAGTTCAATTTTTTCTACTTTCATGTGTGATTAGCATTGTTCATTGCATTATGATACTTGATTTTCAGAATTTATGAGCATGGATATTTGAGAAAGTCGTCATTTAATGAAATATCCATGGGATCACGGCTATCTCATTAAATCTCAAAGGGAATGGTGCACGAATTAAACATTACCATTTAATGGGAATTCAATGGGATTATGGCTATCTCATGAAATCTCAATGACTTGAATTTTACCATTTATTGGGATATCAATGGGATCACGGCAATCCCATGAAATTTCAATGGGTATGTTGCATTAATTGAACATTACCATTTCAGTGCTAATATCCGAAGGGATGAGCATTGGAAGTTAGTAAATATATTTGCATTTTATATGAGAGTTTCTAGAGATTGTCTCGGTTTTGCAGGAAGTCAGGGGTTCCTGCAAAACCACTTTCATTCCCATTGGTTTTATTGCAGCTAGCCCTGCACAGTAGCCCACCATGGGTGCAATCAGTGGACACTCTTGGCAATATTCTGGTAATCCCTGCGTCAAATTGGCCCTTTAGTGACATCATTGTAGTTATTCTCTGTGATTCAGTTGGTAGCCCCACATCCACATGATAATGACCCATTGTTGTCATCTTTTGGTCATTCTTTTTGACATTCTGGGTCTTATCCGTGGTTAAGTAGTGGAACTTCGTTGCCATACGTGGTCCTTCTTAAAATAGGTTTGGCTTTACACATCACATCACAGCTGCCCATCCTCGACAAACTGCGGCCATCCCTATAACAAATATAGCTCTCTCTATCAGAATGAGGATGAAAATCTCTGGTACCTGATGATGAATGCACTTGAAAGGCAGCGTCTGTCCTTCAGGGATACATGTGACCACTTGATGAAAAAAGACAAGCAAATGGTTGGGGACCAAAATATTTTTGTAAAAACAAAGATAAGGTTTGTTCAGGAAACAATCAGTGTTGTCTTAAGGATTTCTTCTGGCCCCAGTCAAGACATATTTTGGAGCCCCATTTTCTGCTAATTGAAACCCGTGTGATTCCAAACAAACTTTCAGAAAAAGGGTGACATTTGTCTTTCCATGCCCTCCCCCCCCCTCCAAAATACTTAAGAAGGCACCTGGCAAAGAGAGATAGACTCAGAGGTAGAGGTAGGCAGAGAACAGATTGGTTGAGATGAGAAAATAGGCAGAAATGAGCTAAGATAAAAAAAAAGGCTTACTTTATAAAAGGGGCCCCTAGAAAGGTTGTGGCCCTGGGCAATTGCCTACTTTGGCCATGCCTAAAAACGTCATCGGAAACTATGCTATCTGTTAATGTTGCCTTTCATATTGAAATATTGCCAGCCAAATGACTCCATTTCTGTAATCCAAAGCTCACATTTGAGCAAGAATTGACAATACGTTTGAGCCGCTTATTGTGGATTTCAGCTCCTTGTTTCCAGAGGTCCTTTACTGCATATCCAATGGTAACAATTTTATTTAATTATTACTGGTGCACCCATGATAACTAATGTCTGATTCTGTGCTCTCTATACGTTGGCAGAATCATGACTGTATGAGCCTGAGAGATGTATGTAGCTTTCCTGTTTATGGCCTGTGATTACGGATTATACAACTTTTGAAGTGCTCACCCTGTCCCTTCCACATATAAGATGGGAAATCTAGATGGTAGGGGCTGAAAAATGCAAGTGCGGACAGATGCTATAATACAACATGCTCCTTTTTAAAAACGTGAGTTCATTACTTTGGCACCTTTGTGGAGAAGTGTGGCTCAATGGTTAGAGCGGCAGACCCTGATGCAGAGGTCTAGCCCGGGACCAGGGTTCAATTCCCCGCCTGGCGGGTCTTGGGCTCAAAAATTCCACGGACCTGATAATTCTTGCCTTGGTGCCTATTCCAATCATGGAGTCCCACTCTGCAACTCTGGGCAATAGCTTGCTTCATCTCCACAACGCCCCCCACAACGCTAAGGATGCCTGGCCTCCACCTTGGGGGTACCCAGGGGTGGACACCTCACAGGGAAAGCCAGGATGGGTTCCACAGCGGTATTCGTACAAGCGCCTTGAGACCCTTGCGGGTGAGTAGTGCGCTATACAAGTATCAATACATTTACATTTACTTTGGACAGAATACCAGCTGTGTTGTTGTTATCCAACTCAATGATATGCACTTTTTTCAACCTCTCAAGGAGAAAAGGCTGAATCAACCCAACAGGATAGTGATCAAACACAGATCCCTGGAGTAGATGCATTAGTACACTGAGCCACCAGGTCAGCATATGTGACCTTTCACAACCAGATGATCTTCAGTGCCTGTAATTTATGAAGCTCTTTAGCACACTTTTAGGGAATATTGTGTTAAAAACACTACTTAACCACTTTTGTTTTAGTGTGGGGTGATTACTGGTACAAGTTAAAGAATTTTAAGGAGAAACCCTTTCAGAGAAAAAGGGATAGGGTTTGAGGAACTCTAAACAAAACGAAAATTCCCTTTTCTTAAATTTTGTGGAGGTTGAGACCCCCCCGGGATTCTTAATCCCCAATATCAAGGATAAACCGTATGATGTATTCAGGGTTGCATAAAGATTAACAAATTTACAAATCCACCATTTTTACAAAAACAGTTAATCAAAAACACTTTGGACCCAAAACCACAAATACTCCATTCATAGTTCTTTCACAGTGTTGAACTAGTGAGAATATCCACATACACAGGAGAAATATTTCATGTTTTGTGTGTTTTTAATGTGATTATTGAATAAATGTAAAGTGCTTGGTTTTTAATCTCATATGGTTGGTTATACCATCAAATAAAGAAATTATTCTATTTTTTTTAAAAAACTTCTCCTGTGTATGTGAATATTCTCACTAGTTCAACACTGTGAAAGAACTATGAATGGAGTATTTGTGGTTTTGGGTCCAAAGTGTTTTTGATTAACTGTTTTTGTAAAAATGGTGGATTTGTAAATTTGTTAATCTTTATGCAACCCTGAATACATCATACGGTTTATCCTTGATATTGGGGATTAAGAATCCCGGGGGGGTCTCAACCTCCACAAAATTTAAGAAAAGGGAATTTTCGTTTTGTTTAGTGATTACTGGTACTCCATATAATATGCAGATTGTCTGGCCAACCACGTTGAATATCTATTCATGCCCCTTAAGATCATCACAAGTTTTAGCCAAATTATGCATAATTTGTGCCCAACTGGCTTTATTTTTCTCTAATTAAATTATTCTCGAGGCGACAGCCACCTCGTGTCTCACTAAAGGTCATCAGGCTTGCTGTCTTTGGGGTGCATTTAGAGTTTGGAGGATGGGATAATCCGTCACAAACGGGACTGATATCTAACCTGCCATAGCACATGAGCATTATGTCCTACGGCACTTGTAATATGCCGTACAAAATATCCATCATGCTTGTGATGGAGTAACCCGTCCGCCAAACTCTAAGTCAGGCCAATCTAGGAAAATATTAATGCGCCACCAGTTTTAATATTCAGCAGCTGCTGCTGGTGCGCGAACAGAGAGTCCTGGGATGCTACCTTGTGTCGCACTAGGGCACTCAACCCTTCAGGACCCCCAATAATTTAAAGGCAAATGGAGGCGCCCCTCATCTTAATCAGCAGAGTGAGGGGGGTATCCTTTTGTGTTACGCCACTGGATGTTACTGGGCCTCTGGGCAGTGCCTTTGTTCATGCGCGTGATGCCTTTCCCTTACCTGGACACAAGGGCAAACCAGGGAGCGGCACCCCCAGTCTGATCCCAGCTCAGGGTATCCCATTCCCTTTGTGACCCTGTACACAGAGGGCAGATATTGTGTAACTAGCACAGACCTCTCTGCTGAGTCCCCTGAATCATCAAAGAAGGGCAAGTAACATTAATACATCGGTTCAACGCACCTGTACAGCCTGAAAAACTACAAAATTCATTGGGCCTCATCTCCTGTGTGTGTGCCGCACACGAGCAGTCCCTCACAAAGTAAAGCCAGACCCTGGGGTTCTCTAAGGATGGAGCCGGGATGAACTTGAGGAACAACGGGGCATATTACCAAGCAATAGCGATAATTATTGCTATTGCTTGGTTAGCGTGAAAAAATTATCGCGAGCTGCGGCGATTTTTATCGCAGATAAACCTTGATATTACCAAGGTTTATCGCAAATGCGATAAAAATCGTCCGCAATGCATGAATATGGCTGAAAAGTCAGCGATATTCATGCATTACCGAGCTAATGCTCTTAGCCATGTTATCCACCTATCATTGGATAACATGGCTAAGAACTGCTCAGGGCAGGTGTTAGCTTTTGGAGATATTTGCGCTTAGCGCAAATATCTCCAAAAGTTGATAATAGGAGATAGCGATGTTAGCGACTGTTTCCAGTCGCTAACATCTTGGCACGCCCACTTTGCATGTCATTAGTGATAAATATCACTGACATGCAAAGCGGGGCCCAAGATGGTCGCTATCTCCTACTAGCTGTCGCTAACTGGTGTTAGCGACAGTTAGGTAATAGGGAGATCATTTTATCTCCACTTTCTTGGCTTTTAAAGCCAAAAAAGTGGAGATAAACCCCCTTGATAATATGCCCCAAAATGTTTTTATTTAGCACGTTCTATCAGCCGTGGAGCTTCTCAACACTATACACACACCACCTTTTAATTTTGATGCAACCAAAAGCTATGTATGTACCTATTCTCCTTTGTCTACCAATACCCATGTAAAGAGCTCTGATACCCTCCGGGGTCATGTTCACGCTATACAAAACTTTTAAATAAATAAATAATTTAGTCACCTCAGAGGATAAAATGATGTCAGATCTACATGTATTTTAAACGGTGACCTACAGACTACACCGAGGTTTCTGCAGCAGGCACATATAGCAGCTGAGTTATTTTTACCAATTTGCATTGAGTTGGGCTTTCCGACGTGTATTTTACTAAATGTTCTTCATTGCACCCAGATATGGAATGATGAACCTCTTATAAACAGTCCATTGCACACACATGAATGAATGCTTTTTGTTTCTCAAGGCACAGGATTTAGCCTAGATTCCTCAGTATGGCGCCCGAGCAGCTAGGCCCTTGCAACAAAGCTTGTTGCCGAGCCATTTTGGAATAAAAGGTTTAGAGCATGCTGCCATATATACCTTTCTCTGCGGTTTAACAAATGTAAAACACCTTTTTAAATACCTGAGTCAACCATGACTCATTTAAAATAAATTCATTGGACTCTTAATTTAACCTGAGAAGTTATCCATCATCATTGCAGGAGTTTTAACAACCTAGATATGCAACCATATTTCAAACAACCAAGCTCTGTTCTCAATGACTCTACTTTAAATATCCTGCAGCTCCTTCACAGGAGGCTGAGAGGCACTACAAAAGGCAGCCTCACAAACAATAAGCCTTGAAAAGCCAATGGCTCGAACTTTCATATCATATCTTGGTGACGATCCTAATTCTAGGGTGCCAATCTTGCCTGCATTAGCACAAGGGTTATTTTTGGACAACCTGGATATATTCGCATAGCATTTGGAGGTACGCAAAGTAGTTCCCCTGTAGTATTATTTTACAAAATCTTACATACCTTGGTGAATTGGTTCTTAAACATCTATAATGGGAATACGTTCACACACAATTGGTATAAAAAGAAAGGGCTGTGGATAATGTGCACTTTTACTAATGAGGAGTTGAACATTCAGGTCCGAGTCCTAAAGGCATGTAAGAGTATGAACTGAAGTACTCCTGTAGTCCTACTTTCCATACTCATAAATGCTTTTGTGAATGCAGTTTTTTATATGGCTCCAAGCAGGCTATGTTCTGCATGTCTTCAGAGCGTACAGTAGATCTAACAGGATCGGCGTATTATTGGTCGGCTATGATTTCTGCAGGAGGAGCCATGCAAACATTAAAAGGAAGGGGTTAAGGGCTAATGCTTGGGCAGCAACACATCTCAAGATATATTGTTTTGAATACAAATGGACCTGTGTGATGTAAGATAATGTTGAATTTTTAATCTAGTCCTGCCAAAATGTCATGGGCAAAATACTGACACCACAATATTGTAAAAGTTAAGCACATACAGGTAAGTTGAGAGAAACTATTTTTAATTACACATCTGTGTGCCTTGATGAATTATAACTCAGGGTAGAGGAGATGTAGAGTTAAGAGTGGTACATTGATTATTGGCTATATGTACTCACATTCACAATATTGTTGTAGTCGATATTTCCAGGGGCCGTATTATGCATTGTGATTGTTTGCGCCCGGCGCACTTTTTAAAAGGTGCGCCGGGCGCAAACAATCACAATGCACCCCATTATGATGTGTGCGTTGCCCCCCAGGGCAGTCCCGAACGCGAGCTGCCCCCAGGCCAACACATTCATGTGAAAACACGGAGCAGCTACTCTGTGTTTTCGCAGTGCAAGCGGCACCCGCCTGTATTTTTACTTGGGTATAGAGATCCCCTTGCAGGCGGGTGCAGTGAGTGACTGCATCTGCCTGCAAGGGGATGTCTGGGCGGGCCATGGGACCCCCACCTACCCCTGCAGAGGGCTGCTGTCAGGAGGTGCACTGACAGTGTGCCACCTTTTAAATGGTGCACTGGCGGTGCACCTCCTGAGGGCTTTTTTGACTCTGCGCCTGCGCCTGTGATATGGCGCGGGCGCAGAGTCAAAGGAATTTCCTCATATGCATAGGGCACGCCCATGTGCAGGTGAGGGAACACCCTCTGAAGGTAGCGCTGGCGCTTTAAGTGCGCCAGCGCTATTTGTATTATAGAAGGGGACGCACAAGCCTCTGCGCCCCCTTCTATAATACCAAAATGCACCAGGGCGTGCAAAGCGGGTGCTAACACCCTTTGCGCTCCCAGGGCACTTATTGTAATACCTCCCCAGATTGTCAGGCTGACATCTCTTTCCTCGATATGCTGTCATAAACCATACGAACCTATTGTTGACAAGCAAGACAAAAATGTAATTAATATAATGTCCACTCATTCAAAACATGCTCCAGGCAGATAAGGAGAAGCTCGTGGTGTCAAAAGCCACTGAGCGGTCCTACATGATCAAGGCGGCTGCCTTTATCTCCATCAGGAAGCTCCATCAATTGCTCTCATATCCAGTCTTGTTGTTTTGTTTCCTCTGTTGGGCCTAATCCTAATTGGTATATTTGACAACAAATGAGAACATCCAAAGGAGAGATCAGGAAACCTAAAGAGTGATTTTCTTTGGCCGATGACTTACTCAATTATAGTGGCTACATAAAAGGCAAAGTTGAGATAAAACAATCTCTTACCCCCAAAAAAAGGTTTCTGCCAGACAAAAGGAGAA
Organism: Lissotriton vulgaris; assembly: GCF_964263255.1. Taxonomy (NCBI): domain Eukaryota; kingdom Metazoa; phylum Chordata; class Amphibia; order Caudata; family Salamandridae; genus Lissotriton; species Lissotriton vulgaris. Next base: position 300,338,798 of record NC_141695.1, read on the forward strand.
GTGGAATAGAGGGATAGAGGTAGAGTGGTACAGAGTATCACACAGGCTTTGATAGTGCTACAATCATTGCACACAGACAGACTCAGGACACACGTGGAAGCACTCCTAGACCAGTAGGTGGGTGGGCAGACGATTCAGTCTTTCATCCTTCAAAGGAGAACAAAATGAGCCCCATAGATGAATATGACAAAAGAAACCATTATTCAGTTTCTGAAGTGAATTGCATAAAAGAAAGCATCAATAACAAGAGGCGTTGATCTCAGCTTGTAATTTGTAAGTGTAGCTTGACAGCACTTAAAATATTAATTATTATTTATATTATTTATAAGGCGCACACCTCAAACGTAATTGTCTCTAGGTGTAGGAGGAGTAAAAATAGTCATCCTGTTTGTTGTACCACATAAAAGACCAACAATATTATGTCAATGAAAAGAGAAAACAACAATGAGAAACATTAATTTGTCAATGAGTGTTTTATGGCTTTCCTAAAGCTTAATAACTTGTTCTTTCCTTACTAACTGTGGGAAATGAGTTCAGAATCTATGGGCCTAGCACGGCACATCTCTGCCCCCCTTCCATCAGGCCCTTGATCCTTGGAATGGGTAGAAGACCGAGATTGCTGGATTTAAGCTTGCAAGTGGACAGGTACTGGCAATTCATTCCCATATGTACAGTGGGGAAGTTCCTTAGTACATACCAAGCAGACCACTTTCAATATAGTGTGCTCAGATACTAGCAGTCAGAGGACAGGCTGTACGCCTGAATTCCAGTACACAACGGATAAGGAGCTGCTGAGGACGGGGGGAGGGTGGATCTTTTTCATTATGTGAAATCAATGGAAAAACTCCAGGCTCAATAAAAATGGATAACCTAAAATAATGTGTGGGAAATATTATAATGTCAGCAAATTTTGGAGGATAGATACTATCACGCAGATATGAGGATCATTAAAAATAAAGAGAAAATAGTGTGTGAAAAGTTTACATTCAGTCAACAAACGGAGCGCACCATAGAACTGAATAAAGAGAAGCAAATAATCCAACATTGAATGCAGAACAAGGAAAAACAATATGCATAGTTTATGAGATGAAACAACAAAGATTATTTCAATATAAAAAAGGAATCAAGAGTGACCTGAAGAAAGATTGAATCCACAGATAAGACATTGGGTCGTACCAGTGATTTTTATCAACAATTACTTTAATCTAAGTGAAAAAAACACATTATATTGGAGAGGAGAGCATAACAAATAAAGGAGGATTCATTTAAAGTTAGCCAGTTTTAACCAAACATCCAGAGGAAGGCAAGGAAGTGCTATCTGACAAAACTTAGTAGACAAAGCAATGTACCATTAAAAACAAAACTGGGCTTGCAATGAGCAAGAGCATTGTTATTAATTCTAGTAGAGGCCCGTGGTGGGAGAGCTGCTGGGCGCTAACGTGGTGCGGGGGATGGGCAGGGTGGGGGGCAGTAAACTACAGATTATGGCTGATTAGAGGTAAGTAAACATATAAATAAATAAAATGAATTTCGGTGCGCCCGCTGCATTGCCAAATGTACTGTAGAAGAGAGAAAGGGTCATGGTGGGATATCTTGCTTCTTTGGTGAAAGTTACCAACACACAAATACATTTTATTCAAAATGAGTATCATTGATAGTGTACAGAGCAATTAATCTATACTTTAATTCATATGTGCATGCTGACATGAAGCTAAAAAAGTTAAAACAATTTTGCTATGACTTGTTAAAATGACCTCTACGCCCTCCTGTCCAAAATGGATGCTACATCATGTTCATGCTTTGTTTATGATTCTGCCACATGTAATCATTAAAGATGTGGATTTGTATATATATGATGGTGTCATGTGATGTTAGGAGCAAATAGGGCAATTGATGGATAGAATGTTGAACAATGTCATACATTCACTCCAGTACAGAGATCTGGGCCTAAATCCATTGTTATTTTGCTCCCCATGCCAATCCATTTTAGACCCAGCCATATACAAATCAGTCTTGACCCTGTTCCCCATGGGAACAGTCCAGTCCAAATTGCCAAGCACCCCTTTCATCATCTCTTTGTGTTTTTCTTGTTCGCTCTAAGTTTGCATGGTGTGCCCAAACGTGGGTCCCTTGCTCATTTTGCCACTGGATTCAAGCTAGCCTGGCTGATGAGGGGTGTTACCCAGAAACTGGTCCCAGGATGCTTGTTTCCAGTCCAGGGAAGATCTGGCTTGGCAGTTTGGTCTGGGCTGCTCCCATGAGACACAGGGTCAAGACTAATTTGCATATGGCTGGGTCTGAACTGGGGTGGCAAAGTGAGCTAAAGAACAATGATGGATTCAACCCAGATCTGTGACTGGGGGTGAGTGTCTGAAAAGTTTCAGCGCCCCGTCCATCATCTCTTTGTGTTTACTATGTGATGTTAGGAGGCAGGTGGGGTATGGCTTCAAATATGACAACCAGAAATGCATTGAAACAGGGATGCATGCTGGTCATCCTCTTTTTTGTGTTGTATATGGCAGACTTGCCCAATGTGTTAAGGTAGCTGGTGATGCCTCAAAATTAGGCTACTATCCCTTAGGCACACTCCGATTATTGTCCTGTTAGACTTGACTCCTAAAGGTCTTCAGAGACTTCTTGATACCCTGCCATCGTACTCAGATGCTCAGTTCCTGAAGGTAAATATAAATATAACTAAGGCTATGAGGTTTCATTCAAAGTGGCGTCAGATAAATGCAAAATATAAGTGCTTTTATAATAAATCTGCTACAGAAGTAGTAAGATCCTACCCCTATCTTGGAAGAATTATTTTGGCAAACTTGACTGATAGCGATCATATTTCACATAAATCAAATAAGTGTTTGCCCATGGAAATGCAATAGAGGTACTTTATGGAACAACAGGTCATAGGCACTTTAATCATCTCTTAACACTACATAAAATGAAGATACCTCCAACACTCTTGTATGCAATAGAGAAAATAAATATTTATCAATGGCAATTTATGCATAAGGTGGACGTGAAAATTATTCTCACTATCTGCACCTTGAACTCATTGGTCTCAATAGAAGCTCTAAGGTTGGAATTAGGATTGGTGAACACTTTTATAGGAGAACTGGCTGCTATTTTGCAATGGTATCATTGTCTATTAAATGCTAAAGAGAAGTCCTTGAGTACTCTTATGGCTTCGGAATGTCTCGTTACTAATATGGAGTATGGATCAATTTTAAATAATGTTATAACTGCACTTCTGCACTTTTTCCGATTAGATTAGATATGCAGAATATGAGCTATTATTATCTTTAAATTATTTAAAATATACTATGAAAAATCTCCATGGAAAATTATATTGAGATATGTAGAGCACAATATCGTTTTGATAATATTATTGAATCATATCAGGCCTGTTCCTCAAGTCTATTTAAATTGGAATCTGAAACATAGAGTACAAAGATGCATAATGCTATGTAGAATGAAATGTTTATCATTAAAAACGGTGACGGATGCATGGCAAAATGTAATCTGGGAGGACAGAATATACACTTTATGTTGGAATGATGTACAGACCATTGAATATGTTATACTTGCACGTCCTGTCTTGAAAATCTATCAATAAAGATTTGCAAAACCACTTTCTATTAAACGTAAATATGGTATTTCAACGATGATATCTGCCGTACACAAGGCCTCTTCTATAATATTTTAATATTCCTATCCTTTGAAGGCCTTCCTGCCTTATTTTGCACATGTTGCAGTCTTGCTATTTGACACTGCAGGAGTCCACTCATTAAAGAAATTGCATAATCCGGTCTGGAATTCATGAGTGAATTAATTAATTAATTTGATAACCCGCACAAATCACCCCAACTGGGGTATATTGGTGCACAGTCCATACAAAAATGGCTAAAAAACAAATCTGAAAGAGGGCTGGTTTTAATGCCTTTCTAAATTTGCTGTAGTCAGCACAGGTTCTAACAGAAAATGGCAACGTGTTCCAGAGGGTGGGGGCCAAATAAGAGAAAGATCTTCAATCACATCTAGGGACATATTATCAAGCAGGGTGTTAAAAATCATCGGCGTTTTAGCGGCAGAAAACTGCCGCTAAAGCGGGGATAATGGCCTTGATAATATGGCCTTGTGAAGTCCAATAGAAACCCATGTTCTGGTGTGAACATGGGCTTCTATTGGAATTCTCCAGGGCATATTACTAAGCCCATAATCCCGGCTTTAGCAGCAGTTTTCTGCCGCTAAAACTCCGATGATTTTAACGCCCTGCTTGATAATATGCCCCCTAGATCCCCGAATATAAGGGACTAACAGTAACTCCTGCTCACTGGAATGTGAATTCCTAGCAGGATGGTATTGTTTAAGCCTCTGACAGATGCTCAGGACCCTTACCCAGCCGGGCTTTGTAAGTTAAGCAGCATTTTTTGAATGTTATCCTATTTTTAGTGGCAACAGTGAAGACATTTTAAAAAGGGGAATGGAGACTGTTCTAAGCGGTCGATTGCAAATCAACCGTGCTGCTGTGTTTCGTACAACCTGCAATTTCGACAATAAAGACTTGTTTGCAGAAGCCAATAGTGCATTGCTGTAATCCAGCCGGCTCACAACAAAAACCCTTAGGGTGGTTCTTTTCAATAAGTGGTATTTCCTAATTTAACTGTCATAAGCTGATTAGGGCAGCCCGAATCACCCATCCAAAAAGGACTTCAAAGGTCACCTCCCCTGTCTCCTTGTCAATCTGAATCTAAGTGGAGAGACTCAGCAGTGGTGTCACACAAAGTGAAGGGGCCCCCTACAGAATATGAAGAGCCCACCCCCCTGAGATTACCATATCTCACAATTATTCATTAGACTTGGGCAAAATGGGGGCCCTCTGATGGGCTGGGCCCCCTTAACGGGTTGGCCCCTTAACCTGCACTGCAGGGACCTGCATTGTACTATTGGAACTCAAGCTTTTATCTTAAAAATATCAGTAAAACAATCAATAGTGAGCTTAGTGAATTTGAAATAAAAGTTATTATCAAACCACATAATGCAAAACTGGGAAGAATGGGAACTGGTGCGGCTGGCACATTTTCATCCCATCCTACGCATGAGCTTTCTGCCTTACCTATACTCCCTTTCACACACCAGTCAGGGCTTAATTTGAGCTGGTGGTTTCTGGGATTCATTTTTGAGGACCAGCACTTATTTTTTTGCATCTGAAAATTGTCGAGAGGAAGAGAGGAGAAAACAAACCAAGTGGAGAGATGAAGGAAGAGAAAGACAAAGAAAGAATCACAAAGGAAGAAAGCAGGAAGTTGCAAGATGGAGATAAGGGGCCAGAGAGTATCTAATGGTGTAGGAAAGAGGCATGAGGTGGATTTCAGAATATGCAGCCATGGTATTTGGCTGGGTGACATTAAATAGCACCAGCCACAGGCTTCTGAGCAGAACATTGGGCACCAGCACTTATGGTATTACAAATTAAGCACTGACTCATACTCTGAGCAACAAGGGCACAGAATGGCAGCAAGAAAGAGTGAGTAGGACTCTCACCTGCACCTCACCTGCGGCAGAGATGATCCCATGGCCCCGGCTTCTGTCCTAACTGACCCCAGTCAGACAGGAAAGAAACATAGCATTGACGGCTGTGAGAAGGCAGCTCTTCTCACAGGCGTGCTGCTTATATGGGTTTCAACAATGGAGACGAGCCTTTTCGAAAATCAACTGCATCCAAAAGTATTCATACAAAAAAACATTTGTGGCAGATTTACAAGCCCCTTGCGCCACTTTTGCGTCACTTTTAACATGGGAAAAGTGACGCAAAAGAGGCGCAAGGGGCTTGTAAATAAGCCTCTAGGTTTTTAAGAAGAACCCTCACCCACCAGCTTAGTTGGTGGCATGCTTCATCATTGGGTTCCCACCTAGGGTGCCGAATACATCCTAGGTGTCCTTTGACACCTGATTACAGCGGAGCGGGTTTTTGTTGTTGTGAAAGTCAGTAAAAAAAAGGTGAATTTTAAAATTGTCTCAAGGATCCCTCCTCCTAACCAGGAGGAATTTCAATATGCCACTGCACAGAGATGGGCAGCATGGACCCCCACCACAATATTTATTTCTGCATGCTGGGATAGCAGGCAGGCATGTGGCAGGCTGCCGTGGACTCCACGGCAATGGGATTGCTGTCTGCGCTGGCACACCTTTGATGAGGTCAATGAAGGTTCTCTGGGTGTTGGGTGTCCCCTCCCATGAACTGTGGTGTATCAAGGTGGACATGGGCCCCATTGCAAGAAGGGAAATTGTTCCCCAGATGGCAGGTTAGGTAAAAATACAGCAATAATCAGTGTTCATTGGGTCTCCAGGTCCACCTGAAAAGCCTACAGGTGCTGGAAGTAGGGGTGCATTCTGTGAGGGTCAGGATCAAACACCTATTACAGGTGCCTGTTTATTTTGCTTCTTTGGATATTAAGAGAGAGCAACATATCAATACAGCCTTAAGGCATATATCCTAATAAAGTGGAATAAAACAATCCATCAGTGTTAAAATGGTCCCCCACTTTCCCCTGTGATGTGCGCATCATCAACTGAATGAGATCTTAAGTTTAAGTGTAGTGTAGGAGTGCAGAGACTGGACCCTCTCATGTACTGAAGGGCCTCAATGGCTCTTAGTGGAGGCAGGGTGTAGGAGTTGACACTATACTGTCAGGGCAAAAATGTCTCTCTTACTGGCTAGGGATGGTCTGCAAGGTATTTGAATGGGCACCGTGGCAGCTTGCCAAATGAGTGAGTTAGCAGGGCTTTACCCAGGGAGACTTCTGAAGCGGGCATTCACTCAGCTGAAGGGGTATAGGAGAAATAGTCTTCAGGCAAGGCCATCAGCTCATCGGCAGCTTATTCGATTAATCGATTGTGGTAATCGAACGTTCAGCTTTCAATGGGACTGCTGTCAAGTTTGAGAACCATTGTCGGTCGAGATTCGATGTCATGGGTGATTGATGTTTCCTCTTTTGAATTCTATTTCTCCCTATTGACTCTCAAAGTCCAACACTATCGGCAGACTGGCAGTGACTATAGATGAAAGCAAAGCAAGAAAGTTTCTCTTCTACAAGATTGGCTGGCTGCAAGCAGCATGGATTCTTGTCCCAGCACAGTGCAGAGCAACAGCAGCACCACAAGCAGTGAGTGAAAATCAGAGGGTTCAGCACACTGTCATATTATTATTAGAAAAAGTTATAAATAGTGCTCAGCTACCCACACGGAGTTTCCCAGCGCTTTAGCCACAGGTAGAGTCTATCCAGACCATGATGACTCCAAACATCCAGGTCTTTAGTAGACAGCAAAGTACAACTTCTGGTTCTGGTAGGGTATTCATGTGCTTATGGCCGGGGTATGCGAAGAACCAGCCACCCATGCATGTCCATTTGACTCTGGGAATGGTGCACAGGGAAAGGTCACTGGAATGTAGAGGACAAGCTGGCTGATGTGATCACACCATTTCATGCAGATATCGGGAGCCGACTGGTGATCTTGCTCTGTGCACATAGCACAGGGTTTTGAATTGGATCCATTCCTCCATCTTTAGCCAATGAAGCTCAAGTCGTAGAGAAAATGCTGATGCACTCTTTGGGAGTATGGAGAGCAATCTAACAGCATAGCTTTGGACCACTTGCAGCCATCCGTCTTATGGAGGCTCTATCTGCCCCGAAATAGAGAATGTCATTGTAGTCTAGTCTCAACAAGATGAGTGCTTGGATGACTGTCCTTTGAGCTGAGGATGGGAGTTTCCAGAGGATTTTTTGCAGCCATTTCAGGACAACGAAGCAGGTAGCGGCCACTGCCGCTACCTAAGGCTTCATAGACAAGGTTTTGTCAAGCAGAAAGCCGGGGTTATTAACCTTATGAGCGGGAGCGGGAAGGGCACCAGTTCTGCACACTTACCCCATCTGTCCCGCTGTAATCCTCGCCTGCCCCTGCTCCCTGTTCCGCCGCGAGTGTTCGTATTTGTTAAGGAGGGAGACCCGGGCTATACCGCTAGTTGGCGTGGTCGACATCTTGGTGGGAGGGTCAGTGTTCTATTCGTTTGCCCCACCCAGGAGAGTGTACAAATAGCTATGACAACCTCCTGCGTGAACCAGGAACAAGATGACTCTGTGCTTCATTCCCAACTCTGTGCCAGCTTTTTTCCGAATGCCCATGAGATCAGCAGCTGGTCTGCTTATATCCTCGCCCCTTTAGTGGCACCTAACTAACTTACAAATTCCCTGTCAGTTCAGAGAGCGCATCAAAGAGAACAATTTATTTACTGACACAAGTTCTGATCCTACACTGCTGACTGAGACATGCTGTGTGGTTTGCTGGTTCCCTTTTTCTGGCCACTCTCTATGAGCAGTCAAAGCCACCAGGGGGAGCAGCTTATTTCCAGTCTCCAATTCAATCTTCTTTACATGTAGCAACTGATCCCTGATGATCTGAGGCAGCACAGCAAGTGGTTGATCTCCAGAGGTACCATGCGTGCCACACTGGTCATAGGCTGTCCCTGCTCCACTTCTAGCGGGGTGAGGACTCATCTGCCTTCATGATGGTTACAAGTGCGTTCTCTATCGTTTCTGTAGGTGTCGAAGGGTGCCAAGCAGACGTGGTCCAGCTGGAGCCCCATGGGTTCTCTTCATACACACTGCTCTGCGCATTTGCTTGATTTCAGCTGCAGGGGTTCACGGTACAAAAAGGTTGGATTTTATTTCGAGAGCGAGGTCCATATTAATAGGGCCAAACTACTATTCACCTCTCTGGGATTGGCAGTAGCCAAGAGAGACATGGCCAGACTATGTGGTGGGCTGGAGTATCTCACGATTCAGAAATGGACAAGGGGAATGGACCTCAACAGGGCCCATGAGCATACCACGTATCTGAGCAGGGCTTGTCCCTGAAAATTCCACAAAGTTTAGGGTCCATGGAAATGACTCTACTGACTAGATCTCTGGGACGCCACACACGCGCTCATGCACTGTTGGGTGCAGGTACCCTCCCCAACAGCGTACATATCACGCTGTCTTTGTTTCAGGACCCAGAGAAGAGGGCAGGTTCCACGAAATGTCAACAGTACTTATTAAATTTCAACGTGGTAAACCAGTCGTGATTCTATCGGTGGTGGCTCTGTTTTATGCAGTTTTGACATCTGTATGTACTTGGCATATATAAATAAAGAGATATGTAAAAAAAATAAAAAGTTGGATTTCTCCCAGACAGCCAGGCACCTGTCTAGGTCATGGTACAGAAGGAGCAGTGTGCAGGACCGGCCACCAAAAGCTCCAGAGAAGGTCAGATAAAGGGGTCTGTTGTATTAGACCCCTCAATGGCCTTCATATGGACTGGATATTGACAAGAGAGAAGGACTGGTTAGGAAGTAATGTTAAAATTCTAGTCGGCTCACATCACCCCTGTCTGGAGGTTAAGAGAAAAACAAGCAGGGCAAATTCTCAGGTCACCTTGGTGGTCAGAGTACGGACAGAGCATTTAAGCACAGCAAGAAGCCCTACAACACGTCAATGTACAGCAGAGAATATATTATATAAAGCCAGCTTACTACATTCGCTAGATTATATTTAATACAGTTAAAGTATTATGTTGCACTCAACTTGATAAACAACAAACACTTATAAATAAAATGAAGTAGTCGCATTCGATTTGGGGGTCAGTATTTGATAAGCACGGAGACCACCTCACTGGCTCCTGATCCTCTTAAGAGTCCGGTTGTAAACAACAAGGCAATGTGCCTGGCTGATAAAACACTTACACCAAGATCCCACCTACACGCAGACCCTAACTGCCAAGCACAAACCCACACACAATCTAAGATCAGCTTGTAAACACCAGATGGTGATTCCAAGGATCGACAGAGGAAGAGCTGGAGGGCAAACGACAAGATGGAAGATCTAACCGGCTCAGGATGAAGTGTCCTATTGCATATGTTGTGACTCTTGGATATGGAATATTACAAGAGGCTTCATACCTAGTAGTGGCTGGCAGGGAACGAGAGTGAAGAAGTGGGGGAGAGGAGGAAAGTCCACGGGGTATGCATAATTAAAAAAACACACTTACCTCCACACCGCCATCCCTCTTCATCTCTCTGTGGCAGTCGGAACCAGGAAGCACTCAGGATCCCACCCCTAATGCAGCGTTGTGAGTGGTTATGAGCGCCAATGCTTGGCAGGGGGAATGGGAGGCTGGGCATGTGCCCCACCAGTTCAGGCTGTGTAACTCAGCCTTGTGGGAAACAATCAAGGTTGGGCCGGCCAAGCACTCATGCGCACTTTGGAGTGCAGCAACTCCTCCTCCTCCCGGACATCACGGGATCCCAGTCCCGCCCAAACTGACTGATCATGAAAATATAACATGATAATAACAGGAAAAAATTATTTTATTATAATTGTATGTTTGCTTTTACACTGCTCCAAGAGCAGTGAGACGACCCTCCTCCACCATAGCAGTGGAGCCGCCACTGCTTAGGCCTCTGCATTCCAACAAACCTTTCTGTAGCTTTGGCTTCGATGGTGATAGTGCATGTAATTTGCTAATGAATCCGAGGCAGCTATGGCAGCACAAAATAAATCCCTCTTTACAGTTCATAATATAACTTTCAAGTTGATGGTAAGGGTGTAATCTCTCTGGTGGGCGTGTTTAAAGCTGTCCATAAGTAGTTGAGGTGAGAGCCTTATGTTGTGTGCTGCATGACATAGGTAGCTTCTGTGGCTTCATGCCTGACTTTAAAGCATATTGCAGATCTCAGCTGGCCCTAGATAGGACTCCAAAAAGTCACTCAACTGGCTTTCATGCTGCAAGCTGCAACCCATCCCAGATCTGTGGCCATGGATCTGAGTGGATGGATAGATCATCTTCATCAAATGTCATCCAACTGGAAAGGGAACCTGGGCTAAAAGCCACACATTCGTACTACAGTGAAGGACTCATGTCCGGTCGCATCCTGCCTAGCTGAACACATCACACAGGTAAGGCGGCTGATGGCAGTGTTGCTGGAGAGCTTGGCATCAGGTCCTGGACATTAAATATGGAAGCAAGAATTCTCACTAACGTGCCATGTTGTGCTGCTGCAATGCACCAGATTGAGGCTGCTATCTGAAATAGACCTCACTCAGTTGCACACCCACTGTACATCAGGCGCAGTGGCAACGTAACCCAGTCGTATGAGGGGTCCTCTGCACCGCACGTATGGATGTATTTCAACACCTAACCAGGGGGTCTGGTCCACGTTTTGCTTTTTCACTTAAGGGCTCCTGACACCCTTGCGTATGGCCTTTGGCATGATTTGGTACATTAAAATATCAAGATATAAAAATACAGGCCAACAGAATGACCAGCACGCAGTTGGTCAACCTGAAATCTACTGATTCCTCTACCCTGACATGGCTTGGTGACACAGTTGTGCAGTTGGTTACTCTGCACTTGTTCTTTGCTTCTTTCCTGAGGGATACTTTCTTCTAATGTTGGTGGTCTGCTGTTTAAAAAAACTGAAACCCAATAATCAGTAGTTGCTACAGACTCACGAGAGGTCATTTAGAGTTTGACAGAGTGAGGGCCACCAAATTCACGGTGTCAACACTCTTGATGTTTTGTTTTTCCAGAATAAACTCTTACGTTGGGGGTGTATTCTTGAAAGATTAAAAAAGTTGCTAAGCGGGTGCATCAAACATGGAGCCCACTCGACTGAGCTTCAGTGCATTGAATGTGCTAAACGTTGAAAGATATCCACCTGCCTGGCAGGGTTCTTTATGTATGGCAGATGTTCTTCCAACACAAGGGCAGGAGGTCATTGCACCTGCCCACCGGGCGGCTTGGAGAACATGCCTAAATAAAAGGTCATGCAGGAACAACAACAAATAACTTTGGAAAACCCACAGAATGAATACCAAGGTATCAAACATCCTGTAATGCCCACCAAGCTATGCCGACAGATACGGAAGTCACGAGCCAGGCAATAATACTCTGATTTACGAGATTGAAGAAACAACGAGCATGCAGAACGGGACCATTTCCAGTCCTGTCAGACCCGACCACACCCTGAGGAAGCCCCAGGCCAGACGGCCACGTAAAAGGGGCGATACACCTGTTGGCTGTTACCGTTTCCTATTTGACTCTGAATTTTGAACAAGAGTCGTACACAAGGAGATGATGGACCGAGCGCTGAATCTTTTCATATACTCACCCCCAGTCACAGATCTGGGTTGAATCCATCATCATTCTTTAGCTCACTTCGCCACCTCAGTTCAGACCCAGCTATATGCAAATCAGTCTTGAACTTGTGGCTCATGGGAACAGTCCAGCCCGAACTGCCAAGCCAGGTCTTCCCTGAACCGGAAACAAGCATCCTGTGACCGGTTTCTGGGTAACACCCTTCATCAGCCAGGCTGATGAAGTGGCAAAGTGAGCAAGGGACCCAGGTCTGGGCATACCCTGCCAACTTAGGTCGAACAAAGCAAACACACACTCCTGTGCTCTCCATGCCACTGGAGTCCAGCTATCCTGGCTGATAAGGGCTGAAAGCCCGAAACCGATCCTAGGAAGCTTGTTTCCAGTCCAGGCGGGACCTGGCATGGCAGGTCGGGCTGGACTGTTCCCATTGGGCGCAGGGTCAAGACTGATTTGCATATCGCTGGGTCCAAACTGGAAGGGCACAGTGAGCAAAAAAATCAATGGATTTAGGCCCAGATCTCTGTACTAGGTGAATGTATGACATTGTTCTGCATCAATTGTTCTTTTTGCAAGAGTCATACCACATAAAAACTTTACCAAGCAACCTTATATTGGAAAAAAAAAATCTGCAAATCAAGACAATCCCTAACTTGTCCTGACTTACCTGTAAGCTTATCGTCTCTAATGGGGAAGGGGTTACCCATTGTCAAGGACAAGTACTATACCCGGATTTAACTCAATTGATAAGGTCAGTAAGGGATTGGGACCTACGACGACCCCCTTTGTTATCTTGAAGACAGCCACTGATGACAGTTGAATTGGACCGGGTGAAGTCCATGGGAATAGCACAATCCAGAGCTGCAATTGTTTAATATGTTTGGGAAATAACTTTAGAAAATCCACAGAATTAAGATCCTGTAATGCCCACCAAGATATTGTGTATCTTGGTCTCAGATTTATCTTATGAACTATGTAGATGACCTGGTTTCACAATGTTTGTTTTTAGCTCCTGTTTTATTGTATGGTTTAAAGTGACTGTGGGGTCCAGCAGCCATTGTCCTGACTCATCTCTCCCGATTTACCTAATCCAGCAGGCCTTTCAGCCCAAACATTTCCAGCATCTGAGCTTCTGCTTTACTTTCCATGGAGATCACCCAGCACAACTGCACAGCCCAGGTATTGACCTCACCTGGGCTTCTGCTTTATTTCTATTGACATCACCGACCACGTGTATACAACCCAGACGCTGACCTCACCTGAGCTATTGCTTTACTTTCTATGGAGATCGCCCAACACAAATGTACAGCCCAGACACTGACCTCACCTGAGCTATTGCTTTACTTTCAATAGTCAGAGCCCTCCACAATTACACAGCCCAGACACTGACCTCAATTGAGCTTCTGATTTACTTTCTATGGAGATCGCCCACCACAAGTGTACAGCATAGACACTGACCTCACCTGAGCTTCCGTTTTACTTTCTATCGACATCGCCTACCACAAGTACACAGCCCAGACACTGACCTCACCTGAGCTTCTGAATTGATTTTTTTGGAGATCACCCACTACAAGTGTACAGCCCAGACATTCACCTCACCTGAACTTCTGCTTTACTTTCTATAGAGATCACCCACCACAATCACACAGCCCAGACCCTGACCTCAGCTGAGCTTCTGGTTTACTTTCCATGGAGATCGCTGACCACAAGTGTACAGTCCACACATTGACCTCCCCTGAAGTTCTGTTTTACTTTCTATGAGATCACCCACCACAAGTGTACAGCCCAGACATTGACCTCACCTCAGCTTTTGCGTTCTCTGCTGCCTCACTCTTTAGCTGATTGTTACTCTGTTTATTGGCAGAAAAGAAATAAAATACGAACAAACCTAAGTAACATTTTGACTCAAATACACCATTGTCACACATGGTGTGAAGCTCTGTAAATGTTTATTCCAGAACAGGAACTCTTCAAACATCAACCACAGCAAAAAAAACTCAGGGTGAAATACAGGAAACAACATAGAGCTAGAAAGAATCAAGCTAACAGCATAGGGTGCAAAAGAAGAAGACATTTTGAAAACAACACAGGACTCAAAAGAAGCAGTAGAAACAGCAAACAATCTAGGGGTGAAAGAAACAAGAAGAATAACAGTGTTAAAAAGGCAAACTACAGCAAATAACATAGGGGTCACAAGCTGTGAGAAATACGGTGAACAAGATGCGGATCCAAACAAGGAAGGAAGGTAGCAATATAGAACGACAGTAAACAACATAGAGGACATAAGGAGATGAAGAGTAGGAAACAGCATAGGGCTCGAAAGAGTCATTAAGCATAGCAAATACAGAAGGGTCAAAATATGCAAGACATATAGGAAAAGGTAGGGATGTCAAAAGAAACAAGATAAATAAGGAATAGCTCCAAATAAATGAAAATTATTCGCATCGAGTAGCCTTTTCTGCATATGAATGAAAGGGGGCATGGTCCGTCACTAGTAAACTGCTCAGTTACACCACTAACTACCATCCAATATTCTTCCCTTCCTATATTTCTAAAGTACGTCCTTTGCATGATGCCAATAACTTGTGGAAATGTCTACACCGAGACCCTACACAAAGTCCCACTCCTCTATGGAGTCTTGTGCTGGACATCCCCCACACTCACGGCCTTACGCAGAATGAAGCAATAATGTTATATTTTGACACAAATTAGCTATAATGGAGCTATTGCAAATTCATCCCTTTTTCGTGGATTTCTATAGATTCAAAAATACCTCAAAACATCAAGGACAAAATGGGAAAGCTTTTTCTCAGCATATGTTGGGTAGAAGCAAACACAAATATTTGCAGATAAGCCTGACAACATTACTGCATGCTAGGATTTCTATATCTGAATGTAATGCTGAATAAAACCTTTATTATAGCCGCATGGTATTAACTCTAGATTTAGCACTGACCTGTGATTGAGGACATTACTCTCTGAGACCATCAGACTCTCAGGGCCACATGGCCTATTTACCCAATATTTCATTCATGAACATACCCAATGGCACCTTCCTTTGCTGCAGCATCAGATGGCTCACTGTGCAGTGGAGTTAACTCACAAGCCCAGAAGAGCAGGACCGATGATTGCAGGCCTTGACCTTTGCCTTCAGGTCTTGGAAATGTAATCTATCAATTTTTCTCCTAATCCTGTGTGACGGGCGGTCAGCTTCTCCTTCTCCGATGAGTGAATTTTATCTTGCCAAGATAGGTTGTCACTGCCCCCCCCCCCGTCCATATTTTTCATACACAGAGTTTGTGCAGGAATGGGAGAAGAGAGCTGAGCGTAGAAAGCATGGCTTACGCTGCACGGTTGAGGGCGAGAACGGGCTGAGTGATGGACGCAATAGAGGCTTTGAGCAGCAAATTGAGCCGAGAGACAAGAAGGTCTTGAGTGGAAAGGGTGAGTTAGATGTATCCCTTTCGGAGAAGAGTAGATAAGAGCCTGAGTCGGTATAACACAGAATGAGATGCACACTTCAGCTAGAAGAAGGCCTTCTGCGGGAGCATATCTGAATTCGAAAAAGGTCTTTATTGAGGCATCTCACTGGGTGCGATGTACCGCAAAAATGGAGTGTGGTCTTGAGTGGATGGATGGGAAATATGGAGTATATAGTTGAGTGAGACTCCTGTTAAGTAAAGTCTTGAGCAGTAGGATAGGCTGCACTAGATGAACAATTAAATAGAAATGAAGAGAAAGGACATAAGTTGAGGAATGTTTTGACTGGAAGAATGGCTCCGTTGGGAGCATTACTCAGAATGTGTGACTCAGGTTGTGACAGCGCAGACGGGCTGTGACATACCCACGTTGCAGGAAATGTCTTGAGTTAGTTGACTGGTTGAGTTTGACAGATCATAGACTGAGGGAGGACCTCAGTGGGAGGATAATGGATTGAGTTGCATCCCCAGCAGAGTGAGACGAGTGTCGTAGGTGCAAGACGGTCATCAGTGGATAAAGTGCTAGGCTGTAGATATTAGTCCAGAACAACGCACTCAGCCAGCTCCTTGAGGCTCTTTGGTGAGGAGGAAGTGCTGAATTGGGGGTTGAGCCAACTGGATGCAAGGTTTGTTGGGTGCAGAGATGCGCGTAAGGACAGCCTGGATGGGAGGCAGTTTGTGAAGGCAGAAAATGCAAATACAAAGAAGAATGTGATGCATGAAGACAAGTTTAGAAAAGTCTAAACTAAAGCTTTTTTCTGGAGCCAGAGATACCACTGCACCACTCAATAGATACAAATCACCTCTTAAACTAAACCTAATAACAGACCATTCACTTATGAATTAAAAGCTGCATCTTTGGAGGCTTGCTGCCTAGAGAGGAAATGGCAAAGGTCCAAGTTTGGCAGAGATAAATTAATGTGTAAAACCCCTGGGATGGCTTATAGAGCGTGGATATCGAGAACATTAAAAGATGTAGTTAGCTTACAGGTATTGGAGGAGAAAATTTAAAAGACAGCACTCTTTCACTTTAAAAGGGAGTCAGTCCAGAGTGACCGCTGACCCCTGCCAGGGGCTGCATCAGGGTCTCGGTGGGTGATGCAAGTGATCGGTGAGGAGCTGGTGGCCTCGGGAGATGGAAGACAACATCACAATGGGGCCCACATCTAAAGGATTTCAAGAACTTTGCTGAGTTGTAGGATGCATAAATACCTGGTACATTAAAATAGATCATCAGCGTATGTAGCTCAGGGTCCACACATACCCCAACCCATGAGGAGCCCTATATGCCAGCCTTGGTCATTCCTTTCACTTAACCTTTCTCTCAGGTGTGTTGTCTGATTAGTACATGTCTGCTGCTGCCGGTTCAGGGCCCACCAAACACCCTAAAGTGGAGTAAGCTAGGAGCCACTGATGATCAGGATTCGCCCTACAAACATCCTGAAAGTGGAGAAAGCTATGAGCCACTGATGATCAGGATTCGCCCTCCAAACACCCTGAAAGTGGAGAAAGCTAGAAGCCACTGATGATCAGGATTCGCCCACCAAACACCCTGAAAGTGGAGAAAGCTAGGAGCCACTGATGATGAGGATTCGCCCACCAAACACCTTAAAGTGGAGCAAGCTAGGAGTCACTGATGATCAGGATTCGCCCTCCAAACACCCTGAAAGTGGAGAAAACTAGGAGCCACTGATGATGAGGATTCGCCCACCAAACATCCTAAAGTGGAGAAAGCTAGGAGCCACTGATGATCAGGATTCGCCCTCCAAACACCCTGAAAGTGGAGAAAGCCAGGAGCCACTGATGATCAGGATTCACCCACCTAACACCCTGAAAGTGGAGAAAGCTAGGAGCCACTGAGGTTCAGGATTCGCCCACCAAACACCCTGAAAGTGGAGAAAGCTTGGAGCCACTGATGATGAGGATTCGCCCACCAAACACCCTAAAGTGGAGCAAGCTAGGGGGCACTGATGATCAGGATTCGCCCTCCAAACACCCTGAAGTGGAGAAAACTAGGAGCCACAGATGATGAGGAGTCGCCCACCAAATACCCTAAAGTGGAGAAAGCTAGGAGCCACTGATGATCAGGATTCGCCCTCCAAACACCCTGAAAGTGGAGAAAGCTAGGAGCCACTGATGATCAGGATTCGCCCCACCAAACACCTTAAAGTGGAGCAAGCTAGGAGTCACTGGTGATAAGGATTCGCCCTCCAAACACCCTGAAAGTGGAGAAAGCTAGGTGCCATTGATGATGAGGATTCGCCCTCCAAACACCCTGAAAGTGGAGCAAGCTAGGGGGCACTGATGATCAGGATTCGCCCTCCAAACACCCTGAAGTGGAGAAAACTAGGAGCCACAGATGATGAGGAGTCGCCCACCAAATACCCTAAAGTGGAGAAAGCTAGGAGCCACTGATGATCAGGATTCGCCCTCCAAACACCCTGAAAGTGGAGAAAGCTAGGAGCCACTGATGATCAGGATTCGCCCCACCAAACACCTTAAAGTGGAGCAAGCTAGGAGTCACTGGTGATAAGGATTCGCCCTCCAAACACCCTGAAAGTGGAGAAAGCTAGGTGCCATTGATGATGAGGATTCGCCCTCCAAACACCCTGAAAGTGGAGAAAGGTAGGAGCTACTGATGATCAGGATTTGAAGGACCAGGTCTCTGATGGAAAGGTAAGCTTAGAAGCCTGCACGGGTACACATGGCTGAGCAAATCTATGACTGTCTGCTGCAGGCATTTTTAGGTATGAAAATACAGTTATGATAGTTTCAATAAGGTGTGACTGTCCGTCCAGAGCTGTGGCTACACAACACTTTAATAATAATGCAGAATATACATTTACGAAAAAATAACATTTAAAATCATAAAAGTAAAATTCTATGCTAAAGTTAGACAAAACAGTACTGTGCTCAAATTAGTTCTACCCTCTTTGAACACTTTGAACACTATACAATGCTCGCTAACACTGGCACAATCCAAAAATGGAAACCAAAATACCACAGCAATATGCTACAGGACCATTGCAAGAGCTATGCAACTTTTGCAAGCACAATGAGGCAGTTACTAGCTTACTTCGGTCAGGGCACAATGAAATAGAATATTTGCAATCCTCGTGCCAAAATGGAATTATTTCAATAGCAACTGGTAATGTTTACTGTTAGAAATTAACTAAATATCATTGTACACGAATGGATTGATTACTTTTAAATTGCACTATGTAAACTTTCAGTAGGTTAATATATGTTTTTTGTGTTGATGTATTTTAACCCAATCAAATAATAAAAAAGAAAAATACTGTTAGAGACTTCATTGTGCTGGAAACCTGAAAGAACACAGAAACAAGGCAAAAGCAATAACCAATGATTGACAGTGTATCTGACAACTCTGAAGGAAGGACACGATGTCTTGAAGTTCGCAGTGTCTTTCCTGGCTCCCAGAAGGTAAACAAACCTCCTGTGTTTAGAGTTAGCAGTTTTGATCTCCTAAAGGTAAGGATATTGCACTTGAAAGGGGCGTGTGCCCTTTCGGGTCAGTAGTACCACACTCACGGCAGACCAGCCTAGGTGCTAGGGGGAAACCCCTGCTCGCTCAGAATGTATGTAAGGCTACTATCACAAAGAGCTTCTTTCAGACCAATTGGGTCTGTTTGTTGATATATCACCTATGTGAAGGCCCAATGCAACAGCAGTGGCAATGAGGAAAACAGAGCATAATAGTTGGTTGTACAAGGAGGAAGTCTGGGTACCAGGCGTATGCAGCTCACCACCGCCTATAGATTTCTTGGGCAGCCCATCTCTGATCTCTGGTGTTGTGTACAAAGTGCTTCAAGGCACTCTGGTGTTGTGTACCGAGGGGTTCAAGGCACAGGGTCTGTGACTATAGACTACCTGAGGTGGCTGCAGGCTTCAAAGCAGGCAAGGTCAGCGACAGCAGGGCAGGGCAGCATAGTTGACAGGCTTGTAGTCTACAAGAAATGGAACCACTAATAGAAGAAATGTCCTCATAGATCCAGATGCAAATGGTACCCAGAAAGCTGGAGGGGAACCACAACTTACAAGTTGATGGCCGGGAAGGTTCCAGAATCGAATATAGTGCACACCGCCTACATGTAGAAGACCAGAAATATCTTGCAGAGGGCTGACTGGGTGAAAACCCCTGCGTGTTTACTCCAGACAGCCAGGAAAAGCAAAGAACAAAAGAGGAAGAAGTGGAGGATTTGGCTGTCCTCAGTGGGTACCACTCATCCTCCATGTTACATCTTACCATTTTTACAAAAGTATACAGCTACAGAAAAGCCTAACAGGTGCATTCACGAAGAAATTAGCATATAACAAGTGCTATGATCGCCAAGATGGGTTACGGCAAAATATATGCTCATAATATTTATTTATTTATTTTAAAAGTTTTATATAGCGCGTACAAGATCTTTGCAGATATCAGAGCGCTTTACATAGAGGGATACATGATGGGGCGTACTCATACCAATAAATCAATAAATCAAAACAGTACAAATAGGTTACATAGAGGGGTACATGATGGGGGGGTAATCATACAAATCAATCAATAAATCAAAACATTACAAATAGGTTACATAGAGGGGTATATGAGGGGGCAAAGTCAGATAGATACATCAATAAATCAAACAGTACAACTAGGTTACATACGGGGTATGTGAGGGAGACTACTCATACAAGTAGGCAAAGGGGTCAAGCAGGTAGAAGCATGTAGTACAGTGTTAACAGAGTTCTAGATACTAGTTCAAGTGTATTTAGCCATGAGGATAGCTTTTACTTCTTTTTTAAAGAGTGTAGTGGATGGGATAAGCCTGGTTTCTGAAGGGAGAGAGTTCCAGATCCTAGGTGCCATTCCAGAGAAGGAGCGCTTATATGTTTTTTCCTTCCGGAATCTTCGCGGTTTCAGCAGAAGATTGTTTGTGCCTCTAGTGTTTCTGGTTCCGCCAGATATTGTCAATTTCTGGGCGAGGTAACCGGGTGCGAACATCTCAAACACACAGCAGAAATAATCTGCCCACTCCTGTGCCGGGCACTATACACTGGAAGGGCACTCTCCTTTGGCTCACACCCATGATGTATAGGCACGTCATAATGGAGTATGCAGTCATAGTGCAGTATGGTGTACATCTTTTTTTATGAAAGACAAGTACATCAATAGGGCAGTCAAAGGGTTCCTTTATGTGTTGAGGCTACTGTCTTGTGGCTTGTGTAGTGGAGTTAAGATGGGCTCTCTCTTGAGACTACAAGGCAGGCAGGTCAATTTAGGGTTTTCTATCTTAGGGTACACCAAAAGGGCCTCGCAAAGGGTTCTAAGGGGGGAACATCCTTTACAACGAAACTTTTACCACGAACTACCATTACAACGCAGGAATTACAACGAAAGTTGTTACAACGACTTTCGCTGGAGTGCACTGTTGGATAGGGAATAGTTTCATTTTCTATCCAGTACCTTCCCTACTATCGACGGGGACTGAAGTTGGAATAGAAAATTAAACTATTCCACTATCCAGCGCCCCCCAACGCAACTCGTTGTAACGACTTGCGTTGTAATACCTGCGTTGTAAAGGCATGCGTGGTAAAAGCATGCGTTGAAACGTCATAAACCACCTAAGGATCAGCAGCCTCATAAACGGTCACCAAAGGGCAAAAATACAGGTGATCTTTCAGGATAAAGGAAAAATGTCAAAGATAACACCGCTGCACAGATTGTCAGGCCCTTTTTGTTTCATTATAGTGTGATGTGTGATGTGAGAGAACTGAGGTCACAAATGCCAGAATGCATTAGGCTACTGAATGAAAGCCCTGGGCTGGAATATGTGGTCCCTGTTGACAAGTAGCATCTGGTAAAGCGGAACTTGACACATCTTGCTGAGTGCAGGAAACGCTCCAACAATATAGGTCAAATTGAAGAAAATGCTTATTCCCTCAAAAAAAGATCTCTGAGACTTCTAAAGGGCCGGTTAGAGCGCCTCCTATTGGTGAACAGCTGATACTTCTACAGGGTGTGCATGGGCTGCAGTGTGCTTCTGTGCTTTAGCTCTGAGTGCGCTTGATATGTCCACAGGGTATTTCTATATTATAAAACAGCAGGCATTTATTTGTGTCTGTCATGAATGCTTGGCTCAACTCTTGATTGTTGTGTTCGTGCACTAGTCTCCAGGGCCCTGAAGCTGCCATCAGAAACGTGTGTGCGCTTTATGAGAAAATCAATCATGTTTATTAACTTATTGGCCTTTTCCTGATTTACACCGTGTACTGTTAGAGTGTATGTTTGTTGTTTGTTCTACCTGCTTCTTCTTGCCTAACCATTTGTAAAGCGCTATAGGGTTAAGTTCTGGTTATATAAAACTTCATAAATAAATAAATAGTTTGTGCAGCATGTAACATGACACCATCCTTCCCTCATAATCTCTCTCTCTCTCACACACACACACATACAAAAACACACACAAACACACTTGCGCGCATGCGCAATACTCCAGTCCCCTTTCAAAACAACTACTCCAGGGAGGAAGCAGACAGAAGAATGGGAAGTAGGAGTAGAGATGAGGAAGGAGGAAGGGCCCGATTCACAGAACTAACTTAAGACAAAGCGCCATATGTAGGTGAGGGACATTTACCGATTCTAAAATACCGAATTTTACCGATTCAGTATTTTAGAATCGGTAAATGCTATGTAGGGAAAAATTCGGTAATTATTACCGATTCGTTAAGATTCAGTATTTACCGATTCGGTAATTCACATTCATTCCTATGGGCCTGGAGGCCCATAGGAATGAATGTGAATTACCGAATCGGTAAATACCGATTCGGTAAAATAGGGATAGAGTCAAGGGTGGCCAAGGGAGCACTATTCATGGTTGCACCCCTGAATAGTGCTTGTGTGCACATGTGGCACACATACATGCCATAGGGGCATGTATGTCAGCCACATGGCACTGTTATTAAATGCAAAAAACTGCTTTTTTTAGGGTTTTTGTAATTTTCCACCAACTTGTAGTTGGTGGTAAATAACGAATCCTTACAGGTGAAAGCACTCACTTGAGTGCTTCCTACATTTCAAATTCGGTAATTTACCGAATCGTTATTTAAGAATTCGGTAATTTACCAATTCTTAAATACCGATTCGGTAGATTACCGAATCTGAAATGTAGCCACCTACATCCCAAATGCCTAATACTGGTCGGTAACGGCCAAAATTCGGTAATTTCGGCAGTTACCGACCAGTATTAGGGCTCCTACATCTGGCCCTTAATCCTAAATTTAATACCATTTTGGTATTCACAGAAGGCACTTACTCATTTTGGTAGTCACAGAACGCACTTACTCATTTCGGTATTCACAGGACTTAGGAGTCCTAAATTAAGGACTCCTAAATGCCTTCTGTGTATACCGAAAGTCTTAAAGCTAGGATTTTTTCTCAATTTAGGAGTATTAAAGTCAGGACTCCTAAATGCCTTCTGTGAATACCGAAAGTCTTAAAGTAAGGAGTTTTCTCAATTTAGGAGTAGTAAAGTTAGGACTCCTAACTTTAGGACTCCTAAATGCCTTCTGTGAATACCGAAAGTCTTAAAGTTAGGATTTTTCTCAATTTAGGAGTCCTAACTTTACTACTCCTAAATTGAGAAAAATCGTAACTTTAAGACTTTCGCTATTCACCGAAGGCATTTAGGAGTCCTGAAGTTAGGACTCCTAACTTCTGTGAATACCGAAATGAGTAAGTGCGTTCTGTGAATACCAAAATGAGTAAGTGTCTTCTGTGAATACCAAAATGGTAGTACATTTAGAAGTTTGTTTTAAGTTAGTTCTGTGAATCGAGCCCGAAGACTTCATGGAGGAACAGAAGAGGAAGATGAATGAATAACAAAAGCGAAGTGGAGGAAGGAAGGAAGAGGGAAATGGGAGGGTTGGACTGGACAATTCTGTCACTGTACCACCTCCCTGGTTGAAGCTCTTTTCAAAGCAGGAGGGGCTGCCTTGACCCAAACCCCATCCCATCTCACCCCTCCACCCCCCCGGACCTCCCACCGCCCCATGGTCCCCTTGCAGACTTGCCCTCCTGCAGTGAAGGACTGCTCAAACGTTTTTGCCAGACTGATTCTGGTTTCTAGTCGTACCAAGTAGAAAGCAGAGGTAGAAACAGGAGGAAGGAAGATTGAATGGCGTTATGAGAGGTCAGGAAGGAATAACCCTCCACCGCACCCACCCTTGGCCAAACAAGATCTCCGGATGAGCACAAGGGCTCGCAAAGGCAGCAGGAGGCTGCCACAACCCCTCCTCAGAGCGCCACTTAATCACATTTCACGGCGGAGCCAAAAACTCCCCTCACGACGCTGATAACTTGGCCCGATCGAACTAAAATGATGGCAATCAGTGGATACAGGCCCTTGATCAAAAGACACAAGTGTCACCGCTGAATGGGCCACAGGACAAACAAAAGTGTTTTCAGCACACTGAGTAATCAGTAACAAGTACATTATCCCACTCAACTCTGTGAAAAAAAAAAAAAACTGAATTCCACTCCTGGCAGAGTACATCGCAAAGGCCTCTACAGAAGACAAAAACAACATAAACACAATTACGGGCCGTCGACAAGAAAGACATGCCAGAATTCAGTCATCACGAAAGAACATCATGTCGCAAATAAAAGCAGCCGCCCCCACCCCATCACACAAACCTAGGGGCATATTACCAAGCAATAGCGATAATTATCGCTATTGCTTGGTTAGAGACAAAAATTTACCGCTAAGCTGCGGCGATTTTTATCGCGAAATAAACCTTGGTATTACCAAGGTTTATCGCAAACTGTTTCCAGTCGCTAACATCTTGGCAAGCCCACTTTGCATGTCATTAGTGATAAATATCACTGACATGCAAAGTGGGGCCCAGGATGGTTGCTATCTCCTACTAGCTGTCGCTAACTGGTGTTAGCGACAGCTAGGTAATAGGGAGATAATTTTATCTCCGCTTTCTTGGCTATTAAAGCCAAAAAAGCAGAGATAAACCCCCTTGATAATATGCCCCCTAATATTCAGGAATCAAAGGCTACAGACCCCCTGGCCCAGCAAATGTCGTAGGAATGTCACCAAACATAAAATCATGAAAAGGTCCCCAGGAAGTGAGATTCATTTAGCATTGAAACTGAAATGAGGCAGCTCGTCAATACGTAACCCGTCATTCCTAAATAAGATCTAATAAAAACTATTATCAATACTGGAAGTGGAATAAAACGTGACAGCTGCGGTGAGACCCCCCTCGCCCGTAACAAGCGGGTAAAAAAGGGTTTTGATTTCTAATTGACCCCTAATATTACACAAGATAGTGATTTATTATTTAATTATGCATTCCCTTCGAAAGCTTTTTCAAAATTTAGTAGTAAGCCTTTCGGCAGCTCTTCCATATTCAAAACTCTGGAGAAGGATGCACGCCATCTAGAGTCAGGACTCGAAACTGCTTCTCAAAACTCCTCAACAAGTTTTTTAGTAACATCTCCTGCGCAAAAAGGGCCTGGATTTAGATTTTGCAAGATGGGTTACTGCGTCACAGACGTGATGGATCCGCTGTAATACACGTGCATTCTATCTTGCAGCACTTATGATGGCATGAGCGGGACATCTGTCACATTGTAATGGAGTAACCCGTCCACCAAACTCCTAAATCAGGTCCATACTCGCCTCGGCATGGCTGATTTCATTCCTTGGCATGTACTCCCTATGTACTCCCTGGTCATTTTCCTGCTGACCATGTACCACCAGTTTTAGTACTGAAGCCCCTTCAGTCTATTTTGTTCCTAAGTTGTAAGTCACCTGTCTACACCCAATACAATATGAGCTTCCTGTGCTATTTCTTCATCTCCACCACCTTCCTCTCGTTGTCAATTCATGCTGCATATATCTTGGTTCAATCCATATGCAGCCATTAAGATGTAAGAAAAACTACATATAAGGACTTGGGGCCTATCGCGATGCCAGTCGCAGTTTCCTCCGACACAGTGGCAGAAACAGGAACGACCAACTAATTGGTCGGCGTTCCCGACCAACTAATTATGATGCATTTTCCCATTTCTCAATGGGAGCTTGTGTTACGGCCATAAACCGGCTGTAACACAAGCTCCCATTGGGAAATGGGAGATAAAGTTACTACCTGCACCCCGTGGCAGGCACCTCCCCCAACCGGAGGCTGCAAAGGAAAGGGGGCCGTTCTAGGGGCCCCAAACATGCTTTCCAACAGGGTTTTCATATCAGAAAGTCCTGCATGGAAACCCTGCCGCAAACCGTGCATCATAATCCAGATAGCAGTCCATATGGATTATGGGCCGGTTCCATCTGGCCTACGGGGTCCTTGAGCCTGTCGGAAGCCAGCCAGAATGGCCGTCCAGTTTCAATTCCGACTGGTTGTATCTTAATCAGCCAGTCGGAATTGAAACCGACGGTTCGGCCGGAAAGCCTCTGCCCTTAGGTCAGAGGCTCTGCGATCGATATCGTAATCGGCTCCTTAGAGTTGCATGTTTTTCCTCAAATGTGGAAACTTGCACACTACCAGACCTAGAGTCAACGGCACAGTTAAATCAACTGGCCCAGAAAAATCTAATCAGTGGACCTCGTACCCTCATACAGAGGGACTCTGACTTGGCTCAGGTTAAACAATAAAATCACCTGGACTTCGTCTTTGATATATTTTCCTTGCAGGGCCTAGAGTTTCCACGGTTAAACTTGCCTGGGCATGTTAAAATGACATTTTTAAGGTTAAGATTGTTTTATAACCCGATCTATGAATTTGAGCGAAAATGGAACCCATTCCTCAAAGATAAAACCACTTGTCGACTTTGAGGGCTCACAACCGAATCCCATCTGCACATTTTATGTATTTCCCCCAATATCTTGTACTTAAGGAAAAAGTATTTACGACCTATTTTTAATCAGGCAAAATTAAAAGATCAACTGATTAGGCCATTAGATACTGTTTAGTGTTAGAGAAGATAGTGTAATAGTAATGCTAATGACATTTCTAGACCAGGCATAAAATGCAGAATCCGCGTGATGTCAGCCCTCATTTCTCTACCCTGCCTTGATTCCATTTGTATCTAGATTTAAGCAAGTTATTTGTATACATTGATATTAAATCATTTGTTTCTGCACATTTTATGCATTTGCCTTCAACTCTCATGTTCAAGAAAAATGATCTCCCATAGACTGTTAGAAAGGCAAATAAGATCTACTGTACAGGCTGCTTGAGGCTGTGATAGTGTCAGGGACAATAGTGCCATAATAACGATAATGATATTATTAGACTAGGCTTACAAAGCCTTAATTTTGTAATTTAAGTAAATTGTTTTTATATTCTGATTTGATTTATATCTAGACTTAAGCAATTTCCTTTAAACATTGATTTCAAAACATATGTCTTTGCACCATTGTGCACTGCCCCACAATCTTGTATTTACGAAAAAGTATCTGTCAGTGATTCTTATAAAGTCAAAATAAGAATTACTGTAGAGGCTGCTAGATACTGTGACAGTGTCAGGGACTAGAGTGTTATAAGAATGCCAAATAAATTCTTAGCCCAGGCTTATAAAGCAGCAACTTTGTGATTTAAATATATTGCCTCATACTCTGAATTGAATTCATGTGTGTCCAGATCCAAATCAACTGTTTTTATACTTTGATTTTACAATACTATGATTGCAATTTTTACTGATCACCTGATACTTGTGCTGACTGTGATGCTATATACCTCTTATTGTCATATATTTGATTAATACAATAAACTTGTATTATTGCACCTACATATACAGCCTTCATCAGTATGCACACACATGGGACTCTTAGCCCTGGGTAGCGTTGAACTGGGTGGCACCTCCCCGATGAAACGCAACAATAATGAAAGATGTTTGGGGTTTCTTGTGGTCGCCTGTGAGAGTACGTGGTCTAGCACTTTAGATTGACACGTTCATTATGGGGAGGGACCAAGTCCGATTTATATAGTTGGTCTATGCATGCAGTGGCACAGTGTGCAGACTTCAATGGACTGCAATCTAGACAAGGTAAGAGGTTAAGAGGTGGCTAGTACTAACCACGGTGCTAACATTGCAAAAACCTTTCAACTGCAGTTGGGCCTTTGGCTCCTCAGTTTTGGAAGTGCCAGTTGGCCATTTGAGTACATGTGGCAACTCCTCCACTTGATCAAGTGCCACTAGGCCCTATTTAAAAATTCCTAGTCTCAGCACACTATACTACCCAGAAAAAGTACTTAAGTCACTATCGCCAGTACTCTGCAGTCTTCAAGCCGAGTTACCTCTGAAGGCAACTAAACTCTTGCATGCTGCAATGTGATCAGCCGAGGCTTGCCTTTACCACACCTTACCTTACCTATGGTAGTTATTCACGAAATTGATCTCCTTTCCCTTTTACCCTTGTGGTTTTCTGACTGAGGTGTAACCTTTAAGGCACTAGCCTCACCATCACTTCCTTAGCCACTGTGGTTGCTCATCTGTACCTCACTTCACGCATCTTAGGAGTTAGAATAGTAATTTTAACCCCTACACTATCCAACACTTACCCTACTGTTGCACCCCCTGGAGTTAGAATAGTAATTTTTACCCCTACACTATCCAATACTAACCTTACATGCAATGTAATGTTATGCGTTGTAATGGTATGCGTTGTAAATGTAGTATGCGTTGTAGTGGAATGCGTTGTAAAGGTAGTTTCAAAGAATTCGTTGTAATGGCATGCGTTGTAATGGTATGCGTTGTAATGGATGTTGCGGTGTAAAAATTGCTTTGTAAAGGTTGGTGTTGTAAAAGTATGCGTTGTAACGTCATACATCCTCTGGTGTTGTATAATACATTGTTCCTTAGAGGAGCACAGGGAATGTGCACCTGCTTTGTGCGCCCAAGGGGATAATGGTATTATAGAAGAAGCCACAGATGCTTGTGCAGCCCCTTTTGTAATATTGAAAGCACTGGCCCAGATGCAGCACTAGTGCTATCATGAGCGGGCATTCCCACATTTGAATCGGGGGTAATATAGATGCAGGAGCAGATGCAAACAGGCCCTTGGGAGGAACATTCAGGGCGCACCACAAAAAGGTGGCGCACTGTCAGTGCACCTCCTAAAGACATCCGCCTAGAGGGGGAACAGGAGTCCCAGGGACCCCTCAGGCATCACCCCCATAGGCAGGTGCAGACCCTTACTTCACTAGCCTTCAGTGGGGTTTAAATAGCAGCAGCATGCCACCTGCTCTGTGAAACAAGGAGTGGGTTTGAAGCAGCTGCTTCTTATTTCATTGAATGCACTGCTCCCAACACGGTGCGAGTTCGTGGTTGCTCTGGGGCGGAGAATTGATTGTAATAGGGCGCCCTGTCCCTGTTTGCACTCAGCACCTCAGTTTAAATGTGCACCATTGAGCAATAAGGAACAGTGCACGCTTTCCATCATACCGCCCCTAGTTGGCAGTGTCTTCTAAAATCATCTGATTGACCTGTAAGTGTTTTCAGGAAGCAGCCCCTTACAGACTGAGAAGATCACAATATATAAGTCGCTGGTAGGGTTCTGTAATCACATGACCAAGGTCTGCTGATCACTTCTAAAACAGATTTACAGGGAGAGGCAAACATGCAGGGTTCGAGTCGGGGTACCACGCGGGTGGATGGCATTCCCCCACTTATTTGACTGGGAGCTCGATAACTGGAGCAAATGGAGCCACACATTCACTCTTTGGCCTCTCTGGGGAGAGATCGGAGCTCATGCAGAATGCTGCTTACGGGCTGGCATTTCTGATGCAATCGCATCTTAGGGGTGAGCGAGGGGAGGCAATTAGTTTGATGGCGCAAGCCACTTTTCGTGACGTCACTTCCTGTTGTGACGTCAGCGTTCCCCCATTTCTTTTTTAGGACTTTTGCCCTGCAAACATGTATTTTCACTCTTTTATTTTGTCAGGTGTTTACAAACTGTTTTGAATACCTGTCTTCTGATCAGCCCATGTTCCTTATATCTTGGAGAAGATCTAAGTTGGAGTGCTTTCAGCATTTTTGATAGTTTGCTGGAAGGCACTTGATGGCATTTGAGCTTACATTACGGGCCATGCACATTGACATTCCATACCTGATTTTAATCTAAATAGTTCAAAAACATTCTTCGTAGGTGACTGTGCTGTCATGTGACCTGTGACGTCACTTGACCCAGTTGATGCTAATCTTATTCCAGCTCTGCACGTTAGATTTATACACTTTACCTTGCTATCCTTAACAGTATCTCAACCTCAATTATGTTGTTAGAATATAAAACCGAATGGCCTAGTTAAGTGTGCTGTGGTTCCTGGTAGGTTTTTGTATGCGTTGCCTTCAGTTGTTTTATCAAAGTTCCTGGACATATTTAAATTACCACCAGCCGCTGCGCGTGCAGGTAAGAGTGGTGAGGCGGTGGGGCTGGGTGAGGGGGGATTTCGATGGACGGTGCAGGGGCGGCCTTAGGCATGTGCAAGCTGTGCACCTGCACAGGGCCACCAAACCCCAGGGGCCACCACGCCAATATATACCCTTAATATATTAATCCTCTGAGGATGGATACATATTTGCGTGGCGGCCCCTGGCAGGGATTTGGAGGCCTCCGGCTCTGTTCCACTTCCAAACACCCTGACTCCCCCCCTCTTCACTGGCCTCCACGATCCGCCCAGCCAGGACCCCCCTTCCGGGACCCCCCAACCTATGCTCCCTGCCCAGGGCCGCCATAAGCCTAGAGCCCCCCCTGGACGGTGACGAGGGAAAATTAAATAAAACATTCATTTTCCCTCGTCATTGTCTGTTGAAATACCCCCTCACCCGGCCCCACCGCCCACCGCTCTTACCTGCGCGGGCCGTGGCTGATTACCACATGGCGTTCACAGCGGTAGCAAAGTCACAGACACTACTGACTCGACCCGCTATTATTTGTCCTATAATATGAATTCTTTTAGCTAATTTACAGCTTCCGAAGTCACAAATATTCCTTGAGCATCCAAACTATGTTAGAATGTTCAATTAATTTGAAGATTTTAACAACATGAACTATATATTACAACATTTCCAGTTATTCTAATTTGGAAATAATAGTGGGCATATTATTTTAGATTTCTTGTATGATGCAGTTTGCATTGGTTAGTTCAAAGAAAAAAGAGTTCTGAAAAACTGTTCTAGGGGTTATCGGCACCAAATTATAGAGCTGATTAAAAGAACAGTCGCATGGTACACTCAGAAGGTCCCAGTGCACCCCATTTCCAAAGGAAGGAGGTGCATAACTTGAAAATAGGTAGTGATGTAATTGAAAACTAAGGCGTTTAAAGAGGGCATTCGATGACATCAATCTGTTCCCTGGAATTGGTCTGAAGTGGGACCTTGATGGCAGTGATCTGCTTGGTAGGAAGGAGTGTAGGTGCTTGACAGCCGTGGCCCTGTATGGTAGGAAAAGGATAGGGGTCTGTAATGAAACTTAGACAGCAGAAATCTGAATGGAAAGAAGGGGCGAGTAGTAGGTCCTTTACGGTAATGATCTGCACAGAGGGGAACGGCAGTGGGGCATTCATGGACATTTTCTGCTTGGAATTAGGTCATCTGCTTGGTAAGAGGTCATGATCTGCACAGAGGGGTTCGACAGTGGGGCATTCATGGACATTTTCTGCTTGGAATTAGGTCATCTGCTTGGTAAGAGGTCATCTGCTTGGAATGAGGTTAATCTGTTTGGAAGAAGGTCATCTGCTTGGAAGGAGGTTATCTGCTTGGAAGGAGGTTATCTGCTTGGAAGGAGGTTAATCTGTTTGGAAGGAGGTTATCTGCTTGGAAGGAGGTTATCTGCTTGGAAGGAGGCTATCTGCTTAGAAGGAGGTTATCTGCTTGGAAGGAGGTTAATCTGCTTGGAAGGAGGTTATCTGCTTGGAAGGAGGTTATCTGCTTTGAAGGAGGTTAATCTGTTTGGAAAGAGGTTCTCTGCTTGGAAGGAGGTTATCTGCTTGGAAGGAGGCCATCTGTTT
This sequence comes from Lissotriton vulgaris, assembly GCF_964263255.1. Classification (NCBI taxonomy): domain Eukaryota; kingdom Metazoa; phylum Chordata; class Amphibia; order Caudata; family Salamandridae; genus Lissotriton; species Lissotriton vulgaris. The sequence goes on from NC_141695.1 coordinate 300,370,492, forward strand.
AGAAAGAGGTTCTCTGCTTGGAAGGAGGTTATCTGCTTGGAAGGAGGCCATCTGCTTGGAAAGAGGTTCTCTGCTTGGAAGGAGGTTATCTGCTTGGAAGGAGGCCATCTGCTTGGAAAGAGGCTATCTGCTTGGCAGGAGGCTATCTGCTTGGAAAAAGGTTATCTGCTTGGAAGAGGTTATCTGCTTGGAAGGAGGCCATCTGCTTGGAAAGAGTCTATCTGCTTGGAAGGAGGTTCTCTGCTTGGAAGGAGGTTATCTGCTTGGAAGGAGGCCATCTGTTTAGAAAGAGGTTCTCTGCTTGGAAGGAGGTTATCTGCTTGGAAGGAGGCCATCTGCTTGGAAAGAGGTTCTCTGCTTGGAAGGAGCTTATCTGCTTGGACGGAGGCCATCTGTTTGGAAAGAGGTTCTCTGCTTGGAAAGAGGTTATCTGCTTGGAAGGAGGCCATCTGTTTGGAAAGAGGTTCTCTGCTTGGAAGGAGGTTATCTGCTTGGAAGGAGGCCATCGACTTGGAATGAGGTTAATCTGCTTGGAAGGAGGTTATCTGTTTGGAAAGAGGTTATCTGCTTGGAAGGAGGGCATCTGCTTGGAAGGAAGCCATCTGCTTGGAAAAAGGTTCTCTGCTTGGAAAGAGGTTCTCTGTTTGGAAAGAGGTTCTCTGCTTGGAAGGAGGTTGTCTGCTTGGAAGGAGGCCATCTGTTTGGAAAGAGGTTCTCTGCTTGGAAGGAGGTTATCTGCTTGGAGGGGGTCATTTGCTTGGCAAGAGGTCATCTGCTTGGAAAGAGGTTATATGCCTGGAAGCTGGTTATCTGCTTGTGCTGTGTAGGGGGACCTTGAGGGTGTTCATTTACTTGGTATCTCTGCCATCAAGATCCATCTACAGACTTCTCCCATGCTGGGACGTAGATCAGCCTTCCCTACTGCCCTGTTCAGTCTCCACATTATGAAATTAATATTATATGAACCTGTTGGAGGGAAGGGTGCGTGACGCATCAGTCACACCATCTAATTTCATAGCGGCGGACAGCTGAGTGATGAGGACGTCGCTGGGCAGCTCCAGGGAGCAAGGAGCCAGGTGAGAATCTGAACAGTGACTATTCAATGCTGAATGTACAGGTTTGTTTCCTCTCCCCAGGACCAGTAGGGAATCGACTTGGGTTCTTTAAGCCTTTAAGAATAAGACGCTGGACTTCATCACAGTTCCAGATATTTTATAGGGCTGAATAATCATCAGGCATGCTTTATCGGAGTACTGGGAGCAGAAGGATAACGAAACTTGAGGGGGCCCCTTAGCAAAGTACATAGAGGGCCTCCCCCTCCAGACTCACTCAGGAGCTCTGAGGTCAGGGTACTGTGCAGCCCCCTTGAGCTTGGGCCCTCACACTGCAGGGGCCTTTGTTACGCCACTGACTTGGAGAGCACACATCCACCTGCAAGGAAGTCTCTTTGTACTATTGAAAGATAGCGGATGCTTAGTTTCCAAGCTCAGTGGTACTTTGATCTCGGTTTGCCCAGCACCCGCTGCTTTAAACTGTTTGCAACTTGCATTCTGTGGTTTCATCTTGCAGAGGTCCAAAAACGTGACACTTATTGAGTAAGGTGGTCACAGCATCCCGTAAGCACCGATTAACAAAGCACCAAATGATACTATAGCTTGTGGTGTGCGTTGTAGGGACTTTTCATCAAGCAATTGATCGTCCACATTTAGACCAATATGATGATAACTTTGATCAATTTCCAGTTGGCCCAGAGATATAATCGTTCATTTCGCGATGAAAATAGCAGCAATGCTGATCCAGCGCTCATGTTAGTAGAACATTCCAGCATCTGAGCATCTCCTGCACCACGCTAGGGTGTCAAGGCGTGGACCCCTGCTAGTTATCTTAGGGTTTTCTTGGAAAGTGTGTTGTCTTGGCACTGAATCTTCTCCAGGCTTCTGCCTTGGTTTCCTTGTCCTTGTTCCTAACAGCCCCTGTCCGAGGCCTTTGTGGATCGGAAATGTATAAGTCCAAAAACATAATCGTCCATCTATGCAAGATCACTTGGACTTCGATCTTTAAAAATAAACTAAGGTCGGCTGGGTGGTGACTGACAAAGCCACATGTAACGTGCATTTAGAGCATGACTTAACTCCAAGCATTTATTAATAATCACTGGAGTTAGACAGTGAGTTTATCTTTGTGAGATTGACTGAGCAAGCAACTTCTTCTATGAGATGCATCTGATGGAGGTTTCCATTTGGGGGGCTGCAGCGGGGAGAGGAGGTGCAGTGCTGTGAGCATTAGAGTGGCTGTTTTCCATAGTGAAAACATCTGTATATTTTCTGTCATTTTGGAAATAAAAATGTAAAATTGCAGCAAGGTATTCTAATAATTGTATTATAAGGCGGTGATTGGTCACTATTAGACTCATATCATGGTTACCTCTGCTGCCCGAGTGCTGGAAACTCAACACCAATGTAAATATTTCAAATTGGATAGCGTGCAGTAATAATGTTTTCGCCTCATCACTCATGCCTCAGCCATTGAAGCGGTGTGCAGTTTCCCTTCCCTTCCATGCTTCCCCTGGCTTCTCATAGGTCAGAGCACTTAAGAATCCGGTGGAATATTACACCCAGGAAACTCCCTTGAAAGCAGAGGATAAAATAAACAATATTTTGACATCTATTAAATATCACATCCATTAATAATGCAATTGCAAGCAGTACATTTTACTAGGTTTGCATGAATAATTCCAGAGATGTCACTGGCTTCAGGGGAGGGTAATCAGCAGAGTTCTAACTCAAGAGGAGGCCATTTTAATTACTGAACAGGCGGCGGAGCGGACGGTGGTGGGTAAAAAGGGCTTGCGGGCAAAGTCTAAGCCGCAAATGGAAAATAAGAGGTCTGTGTTTACCAACTGTTATAGCCACAGATGTCAGCCTCAATGACAAAATGGAAGCAGAAGCTTCAAGTGTTTCTTAATGAGGAGGCTTAAATGTGCAATTAAATTTCAAAACATTGAGACATTTTAATAAAAACTAATGCGGAAGGTTAACACTATCAATGTATAGCATTCACGAGGCCCCATATCACATACAACACTTTCACCCAGTTCTGTTTTTTTTAAATCCAACTTCAATTTGCATACGTGCACTTCACAAGCCAAGATCGATCGATCGATCGATCGATCGATCTATCTATCTATCTATCTATCTATCTATCTATCTATCTATCTATCTATCTATCTATCTATCTATCTGTCTGTCTGTCTGTCTGTCTGTCTGTCTGTCTGTCTGTCTGTCTGTCTGTCTGTCTGTCGGTCGGTCGGTCGGTCGGTCGATCGATCGATCGATCTATCTATCTATCTATCTATCTATCTATCTATCTATCTATCTATCTATCTATCTATCTATCTATCTATCTATCTATCGCAAGCCCCAGAATCCAAAGTGATATTTGCTCAAAGGCAAGCCTGGCTGAATGTTGCCATCAGCTGACAGCTATCTAGTGATGATATAATGCATTGGAGAGGATGTGGCATGATGGCTAAGCAGTCGACCTTGAAGCTGGGAAACCGGGTTCACGTCTTGGCAGGAACGCTCAACACCTTGGGATTCTGGGCAAGTCACTTAATCTCCCAGCACCTGACAAAATGAATGTGCCTGTTTGAAACGCAACTGGTGCTCATGTAAAGCGCTCTGAAACCTTCCGGTTGACTTTGTGCTATATTTAAAAAACCTCCATGGAGTGGCAGCTATTTAGCGGCCAACGGGTAAATAATGAAGTTTCTCTGCTATTTAGGGATCCTATGTGCAAATAGAGATTACGTACTGTCTTGTGAGTGGCCAGATTAATAGTCTTTTATTTAACCTATAGCCAGTTGAATGGACATATCCTTATTTTAAATATAGACCTTGTTCCGTTTGACATTTGTTTGGAATTTCCTGGTATTATACATCGAATTAAAATAACATGTGCCTATTAAAAAGAACATTTGATCTGTCTGACCTTAACAGTACAAGAATTAAAGTACGTGGGATAACAAAAACCCTCCCATAAATTGTAAAGACATTGAAAGTCACCAGGGACATCAACGAGCAAATGCAAGAGAAAAAAAAGGGTGGAATCTTATTCCCTCTAGAAGGTCATGAAAATCCAAGCTGTATGTCGCGTTTTTATATTCTATATGATGATCTCACCATTAACCTCCACCAAGCCTTCGTTACTTCGATACTTAGGCTCAAGGGGGCATATTACCAAGCCGCTTTAGCGGCAATTTTTCCCGCTAAAGCTGCGATAATTTTATCGGCCTATTACCTAGCTGTCGCTGACACCAGTTAGCGACAGCTAGTAGGAGATAGTGATCATCTTGGGGCCCACTTTGCATGTCAGCGATAATTATCGCTAGTTGTTGGTAATATGCCCCAAGGTTCTTCTGAAGAAGGGATTCTCTGTTTGCAGATATGTGGATGTGATGAACAGACAGAATCTGATGTGTGCTGTCAAAATATATACGTTGACATGCACATTGTTTTAAAACAAATGTTTTGTGCGATTTAATGTACTTTCCTATCAAAGATAGCCTTATGTTTCAGAATTCTGAGCAATATGCAGATTGCTGCTTTCCTGTAGAAAACTCCTGCAATATAACAAAGATCATAATGAGTCCTTGCAGTGAGCGACTGGAAGTATTCAGAGAAAGAAAGCCCTGGACAGAGGGCTCTGAAAGCCAGTTTTTCCTCTGTATTGCACATAATATGTCCCTTTATTGCATGGATGACATGCTCGGCCAGATTGATTGTGATGTCACAACTAAACTGTAATACATCAATACACTAGGCCAGTATGTTATTTTCTTTATAAAGATAAGTAGTGGTGTTACAATAAGACTGAAATACGAAAATTAGGTCTAGGGTTTTATAAAGATATTACGATATATATGATATCTTACATTATTGTCATGTATTGCCATTTATTGAGGGCCCAGTCATTTAATTTTTATATAGGGCACAAAATGCCCAAGAACTTCGGAGCTCTTTGTGGAAAACACTAAGGGGCAGATTTACAATTACTGGCGCATGCCTGCATATCGGCAAAGAGGCGCCAGTAATTATGCGGCGCAGCTCCGCCACCCATGATGCGCCGCATTTACAAAAATGTCACGCATCTGTGCCGTAAAAGCGGCGCATTGCTGGAGTTGCGTCGCAAGCGCGATGCAGCTTCCGCAATGTGTACAATGCTGGGTCAATCCTTACGCCTGCTTCAAGCAGTCGCAGGGTTTTGACGAAGCATGGGCCCAAAAGTGACTGAGTGAAATCTTGTAGATTTCACTCAGCCACTTTTGGGAGGCATTCCTGCGCAGGAACGCCTCCCCCTGCAATGGTACACCTCTTCTGGCGCAGGGCTTTACAACGTGACGCATCTGGGAAATGCGTCACGTTGTAAATACCCCGCACCATAGTGCATCTTTTGCGCTGGCGCTGCATCAAAAAAGTAACGCAACGGCGGCGTAAAAGCGGCACAAGGGGCTTGCAAATCTGCCCCTCCGGGCATCATTTACGAGGCTCTGGAGCAGAGGAGCAACATAAGAAATCTTGCTGCACTGCCCTGCATCAAAAGAAAGGGGGAAGAATGCGCTGTATCTGTGAGATACAGCACATTACTGTTCTTCTTCCCAGCGCCGGTGCACAATGAGCTGCCATGCACCAACACAGGCACCCTTGAACCATGGTGCAAGGGTGTCTGTGTTGTAGAGGTGATTTTGTTTGTGCCTTCCTGCACAAAAACAATAAGGTGAGGTGTTTTACTCTTTCTATGTGTGCTTGCAGCAAACATGGAGGGAAAAATTAGGAGAAATAAGGACATTTCTCCTCTTTGCGCCTTTCTAACACCACCCCTGGGTTGGCGTTAAAATCTGATGCATTCCCAGGTTTAGGATTCCTTGTGAATCTGAGAATGCTTCATATTCCATGAGTGTTGCTTGGGAACACCCATAGAAACACCCATTGAATGTCCCTATCACCCAGTGTTCTTCTTGGAAGGGGCACATATTTACAAGGCCATGATAAGCCACATAAAGTGGCTTTTTGTGGCCTTGTAAATATGGTGCATCACATTGCACCACTGGACTGTCAAAGAAATGACAACCGGTGGTGAAAAGGTGTTGCTATGGGCCTCGTAAATGAGGCTCTAAAGGAGGGCTATATGTTCAGCTCCGCAGGTCGAGTTGGCTGAGTTTTGGCCATTCCACGTTACGCTTGTAACATGGAGTTCCGGACAAATTCTGCCAACCGCTAGTGGCAGTGTTTTTTCTTGCTCGTGGCTCACAAAAGGTAAATTTGAGAGCGTGAGTGAGATTTGGTATCGCCAAGTGTGATTTTTTGGTCTATAGGAGGGCACCCGGTGAGATTTCCCAATGCGGGTGGTCACTGGAGGTTGTGACCATTCGCGATCAGAAAGTTGATGCTCCAGTAGAAAATCTACTTGAGCGGCAGCAAAATCCTCTTGAGAATCTGGGCCCTCTGGTGCGCAGCATGGTACTGTTTGCTCAGATTTTTCCACCTGGAACAATCTTCTGACACTAAATCACCTTGCAAGCAGCGCAAAGTTACTATTTCTGACCGTTCGCAGAATTCTGCGGAATCTCGTTGAGATTTTTGTAATGAAGGCAAATAATGCAGATATGAGGAAGTAGACTTTGTTGTTTACAAATAAAAAAAGTATGTACATGAAAGTACACAGTATATCAAATACCAGCACATGATGGACTGATGTAGCTAGGTACAGAAGGGAGCATTCATGAAAAAGGAAAATAATTGAGAGTTATTTCCAGGAGACTTGGGACAGAACACATCTAGGCAGCATGAATGGTTCTACTTATACCGACAGTCCGGGCGTGATTTTTCATCTTGAGTTTGATGTTTCCATTGTAGACTGTAGTATGATTTGGTAGGTGAAGATGTGATGTGGTTATTGTGCTTGGGTCTTATTTTCCATTTTGTTGACTAAATGTTATTCATTGAGCTGCGAGTGTATGATTTTGGTGTATTAGGAAGTAAAGATGGAGAGCTTTATCAAGCAATCTCTTGGGTCAACCTTTGCCCAAGGATGGAAATATTCTGATCGTGTTGTTGCTTTGCTGTGCATCAAGTTTGTCATATGTTACCCTTTTGTGTGCTGTTCTAGTTAATCTCTGTGTCTGCGTTGCATATATGTAGTGTTTTGTCTCAAGCTTTCTTAGAGTTTGAGAAATGCTTATTTCCCAAGTGATTGATTGGTTGACTGATTTTCACATTAACAATCCGAAGTAGACGGCCCTCTAACCTGTGAGCTCCCCCACGACCGGAGATGTTTTCAGTCCTAAATACTGTCATAAATGACCCCCGGGACATGTCCTGCGTCTTCTGAAACAAAGGTGGTTTACCAAAGACTTTGAATTAACCTGTGCACACCAGGCCCACATATGGCCCCAAAAACAGTGATGTTCTGAGAGCTCTCATCTTCAGACCCCTCCACTACTCGCTCACTGAGGCTATCTTTAAACAGATAAAAAAGGTAGAACTAATCAAATGTCAAGGCTCCTCCATTGGGATTTCCCAAGACTATTCCAAAGACACTGTTAAAAAAACAAAAGCATTCTTATCTTAATGTCAAGCACTCAAAAACCTTGTAGTACAATTTTCCTTCATTGGTTTCACACGACTGAAGATGATCCTGTGGAGGAGTGTGGCTCACTGGTTAGAGCAGGCAGACCCTGAAGCAGAGGTCAGACCCAGGACCAGGGTTCAATTCCCGACGCGGCAGGGTCTTGAGCTCAAATGTCCATGGACTCGATAATTCTCGCTTCGGTGCCTGACCTAACCATGGGTTCACACTCTGCAACTCTGGGCATTAAGCTTGCTTAATCTCCACAACGGCCCCCCCGCGGCGGGATGCCTGGCTTTCACCTTGGGGATACCCTGTAGGGGCTATCTCACAGGGAAAAGCCAGGACAGGTTCCCAAGGCAAGCGCGGAGATACCCCTTCGGGGATCGATTCAGGCGCTATATAAGAAACATAATAATAATCCTGGACTGAAAAAACAATATCTTTGAAGATCCTAAAGATTTTGACTCCTATACACCAGACATTCAAGATCTGAAAATGTGCTCTTCACGGGCTTCTAAAATGTGTTACTAATGACCACTGGAATGTTTTACTAACCACTTACTAACAATAAACAACGTTCACATCAAACGTTTAACTCTATCCTCCTTACCTTACCTCGTAGAGCTCTTACCATGCCTGATCCAATATAGGATGTAAACCTACCTAGTTCAGTCTCTGGTACTGTTCGCTCAAACAAGTTGTGTGCTACTAATTGACATGTATCCAACTTTTTGAATCTCTAAGGCCCAAGTTTGGATGTTACACCCTAATTTTTCTATGTTGCAAGCTATAATTACACGCTGCTGCAATAATAAACGCACATCACCTCCCACAGCTTAATAACCAGCTACCTACCTACCAACCACTAATTTACTAATAACCCCACACAATACCTCTTGGCTTCAGTCCTCAGTTCTATTCTGCTACTTTCTTACGACGGATTTTGACACAATAGGTTTTCTCCTTTACCAGAATGTTACTAGATTTACACAATGTCCGTCACCTAGGACTATATTGGTCACTAATGGATATCTCACAATTACCTCATATGTCACTACTCTCCACACTAGTATACTATTAGAAACAAATGGACAACCCTCAGCCAACTATGTAATACCATGGTTCACACCCCGGTCTACCCAAAATGTATATTTGTTGTATAAACTACCCTCCAAAGTACACTATGACACTAGATATGCTCAGCCCTTAAGCTCACTATACCGGACACAATACCAACTTATTACTTACACACCCTAGTTGAATTCAGATATAGACAAATAAAACTCATCTTAATGCTATCACAAGGGTGTGGCCTCATACTCCCTGAAACTTAGGCTCATCCTCTTGAAGCCTCCTCCATCTACCCTCAGTTACATTCACCTATGTACCCCCTTCAGATACATAGGCACTTGTTTCCATGTTACAGACTAACGTTATACTATCTACTTCTCTCGCTCTATGCACTCTATTTCTCTCTCGTCATTTCTATACTCTTCTGCTCTGAAATATTTGACCTCCTTTCCGTTACCCCTTCCCTCAACCCATTTCCTCCTCCCCCTTTATCCCTTCCCCCCCCAACACCCGCTTTTTAACCTCATTCCTGTCCCTCCACCCAACAGCTGCCAACAACCCGCCAGGGATATTACCACTATGAGTCATAGCTCACTCCGATGCATAACATAAAGGTACTCTCTCTTAACGTCAGGGGATTAAGCCTCCCTGCAAAACACCCAAAAAATCATAGACTACACACATAAACTTAAGGGAGACCTCATACTCCTACAGGAAACTAAAGTTTCATGGAAAGAGGCCACTCTCCGAAAGAAAAGATGGGTTGGAGATGTATTATGTGCTTCAGCCGTAAACAAATAGAACATTGTGTAATTACCCTCATCTCCAAATCCTCTGGAGTCACTATCACCTCCTCAGAAGCAGACCCTGAAGGCAGGTGGTCCTTTACCAAAATACAGAAAGACAGTGTCAAAGTGCTTGGAGTGAACATTTACATCCCCAAAAACGACATCCCAGCAATTTTTGTAGACCTTAACAAAATTGTCACTCCTACCCCCTCACTCCAGAATTATCCTGAGGGAGATTTTAACCTCCTGTGGGATGCCACCTTGGACAGAAACTCTGCCGGCCCTGTAAACCCAACAAATCCGACAAACAGATGCTAAATCTGTGTAACTCCTTCAAATTAAAAGATGTTTGAAGACTATGGGCAAGGGTTACTAATTTGTTTCCACCCCCACCACTCCTTTTACCCAATAGATGATTTCCTAGTTGATGAATTGCACGTCCAAGCCACATCAGCACCAACCATTGAACTGAACTTAGTCTCAGATCAAGCCTGTATTTTAATCTAATACGACACTGCTTGAACCACATCCAAAACCAAAACATGGAGAATGAACAACCTCCTCGCTGAGAACTCTACTTTCAAAGACCTAATCAGGAAAGAAATCGAACAATACATAGAATTCAACAGAACCTTCATTCCTAATCCCCAAATAGTATGGGATGCTTTAAAAACTACCCAGTGGGCACAATATTAGAATTATGACAAGAAAAAATAAACAGACACTAAAGCCCTTGAACAACATGAACTCAGTATAAAAAAGATGGAAAAAGACCTAAAACAATCAGGGGACAAAACCCAATAAAACCTATTAACCAAGTTAAAATACAAGTATAACAAAATCTTAAACAACAAAGCCCACCTAATAATCCAAAAATATAAAGGCATCAACTTCTTCAGACGAAACAAGCCAGTAAAATTCTGGCTTTGTATCTAAAACAAATTCATGATAACTAACAATCTCCCCTATGATTCTTGCCTAGAATACTTGACAAAATTAACATCACCAAGATAAATGAAACAACAAAACCCTTTATAAAATCCTCCCTCGTGATGAAATCATGAAAGCTATTAACAAAATAAAACCCAGAAAAGCACTGGGACCGGACAACATCCCAGCCTCCTTCTATCAAACCCGGGGGACATCTCTAATCACTCCCCTTGAGGATCTATTCGCCCATTTCTCTTCCACAGGTGCAATGGAGGGAACTCCTGCTGAGGCCACTATAATAGTTACACCCAAAGAAGGGAAAGAACCATCCAACCCCAAAAACTACTGCCCAATCTCCCTAATATATTGTGATCACAAAATCTATGCCAAAATCCTGGCACTTATGGTGGATCTTATTCTAATAAAAAAGATACACCCCTCGCAATCTGGATTCATTAAGGGAAGGTTCAGTGTAGACAATATCAGACTCTTCAGTCATGCCATAGAAAAAGCCAACCATCTTTATCATTCAGCCTGCATGATTACACTGGACGTGAAAAAGGCCTTTGATAATGTTTAGTGGCCCTTCCTCCAAGCCTCTTTTACCGACAAAAATATAGGACCCTCCATATCTAGGATTATACTCACCCTATATAAAGAACTGAGAGCTGAAACAAACATCAATGGCACCTTATCCAACTCTTTTAACCTCCAACAAGGCACCGGACCAGGGTACACTCTTTTACCCCGACAATTTCTACTAATGTTAGTACCTCTGCTCACACTAATTAGAGAAAACACCTGTATCCCCAGCATCCCCTTCTCTGCAGTCCCGCAGAAACTGTTCGCCTACAAATACTCCTCTTCACCACCCGACCAGAATCAGTTCTCCCTTGCATCTTCTCCACTATCGATAAGTACTCCAAAATATCAGGATACTGCCTTACTAGGGAAAAAACAGAGGTCTTCCCACTTAACTTCTTTTTTTTTTTTTAACTGTTTTTATTAGTTTTTATTATATTGAAATAGCATAAGTACAATGTCAAATATATACGGATGTACATGTGATTAATAAAACATTTTAGAAAAATTTCTGTCTTCACAGGGGTGCTTCTTGGTAAGTATAATGGGTGTCTCAGCACATATTGTCGATACAGCCCATCTTCTAGTGCAGCATTGTGATTCGCTCTCACCCATCATGGCGTTCCGCACTTACAATTGATTATCACAGATAGGCATTTGGAGCATTACATTTTCGAACAACAACAATATGGTGTCAATGCCTGTCCTCCCATATCAGTATCAAGGTGTGGTGTGGGAGGAGGAGGAGGTGGGGGTAAGAGGGCAAAAGATAGGGTGCATGTGATTCCATGAGTATCCGGTGGGTGCGTTACTGCGATAACTGCGCGTGTCTACTGCTTCGGTAGTGTGTGAAGAATGCATGAGGAGATGAGCTTTGTGGTGGTCCCATATATCCCTGGGACGTGAGGCCCTGGGAAGTAAGTCTGCATATTTAGCTAATTGCTCCTGACAGTATATCAGATCAGTGAGCCAGTCCTCGATTTTCGGTGCTCGTCCCCTGCCCCATCGACATGCAACTCTGCGTTTTGCAAAGAGCAGTGCAATAGCAAGGTATTTGCGATAAGGTTTGGCAATATGTTTCGTATATAGCTCTTTTGTCAGAAATTATGGCTTCAAATTGGACACTACTAAAACAAAATACTTGGGATATGGTTCACCCAAAACCTCAAAGACTTGCACTCAATGAAAAAAATACTCTTGACAATATTAATGGCAGCTTAAATAAGTGGTCCTCCAGATTCAGTACGTGGTGGGGAAGAAAAGAATCCATCAAAATGATAATCACGCCCTTATCAATTTTTTAATCAGACTGTCTCCCGTCTACCTTTCATACACCTTCTTTGTGAAAATAGATACAATCCTCAATGAGTTTTTATGTTGTTCCAAAAACCCAGAAAATCGCAGTGAAGAAACTACGGCTACCAAAAAGATTTGGGGGCCTAATTTTTCCAGACTAGAGGAGACATGAACATGCTTTCCTAGCAAAACAGGGAAGTCATTGGCCTACCTTCTACCAACTCCTCCCTCTCATGGCTCACTATTGAAAAATATCTCCTTAATCATATCTCACTTATGTCCCAAATACCTAAAAAAAAACAAAAGAAAAATGGACCATTCTGTACAGGCACTGCGCAAAATCGACAATGAACTCACCAACCAAATGGCAAAATGAATACCTAAAAAAAGATGCCAAAACCCTAATATAGAGGAATGGGCACAAAAAGATATTTTCTTGGTGAAAGATATTGGTACTCCCTCAGGCCTGTACGTTTCTCGCAATTAAAATCTGATTTCAACCTAAATGACCTAGACTGTTTCCACTTCCTAAATATTAAGACACTCCTAACTAGACACAAACCACCGATGCCCCCGGCATTCCTAATTTTCTACAAATACACACATAAGGAGGACACCTGGCATCTAGGCTATACTCACTCCTGTCTCCTACAAAGTCTTCCCTAAATAAATCTATACCAAATAAGGGGGAATCCCTCCTCTCCTATTCAAACTGCAACCCATATGAGTCTCTTGATTGGCCATCTATATGGAAGAACCTTACATCGAATACAATTACAACTTCAATAGTGCAATGTCGATACTGGAATGCATAGCTGGCCTATTAGACATGTGCAAAACTATAGAAACTCGGGCTTCGACCCACTGACACCTGCTGGAGCTGCGAGAAAGCAGGCGACTTGAGACTTATGTTATTGGACTGCACTGTTGTTAAGAAATTCTGGGTGGATATTAGCAAGATCATCTCTCAAATTTTACACACTAAATGAACTCCTAACCTACATTATATTAGGACTCCTCCCAGATACAATATATGCACTGAACCAAGAAGACCACCTACTATGGGGCACCCTGGTCTCCAGAGGCGTAGCTAGAGCTTGTGGCGCCCGGGGCTAACCCTCAGATTGCCGCCCCTGGGGGGAGGGGTGCTGGGGAAAAAGGACGGCGAGCACTTGAAAGAGGTCCAAGAGACGCATAGTATCGCTGCTAATAGTTACCTCGATCATGCAAGTTACATGCACATACATGACACGGTCCAAGACTACACAGTTGAATACACCAGTGGCCGGCAGTACAAAAGGAGAACACACACACTGCATGATCTATCTGGGGCCTCAGAAAAGCTGCATGTGACATCCATCAGAGAGCTGCGTGAACAATTACAACACATATTAGCCCTACATGAAGTTAGAATTTTTGAAATCCTGTTTTCTGCTGCTAATGTTTTGAGAAATTTCAATTTTATACTGTCTGAAAATTTCCCAAAGTAATTTTGTCTTTGCCTTCCTTACGAGTTTGCATTAAATTCTGCTATGGGCGGTTGCTACTGGAACCACACTTATTGGACTTATGATAAATGCTTTCAGGCCAAACCTACTGATATCTATCAGGGGAAAATCGGAAGATGGCATTTAGGTGCAGAAAGCAGCAAGATCTGGAGGTTGGTCCTCATTACTGGGGGAATAACCACTCGTAATGAAGGGTATAGCAACAACAAAACAAAAAAGAAAATCTAAATCCTTCCTTTCTACTCCTCCACTATCCTTTTTCAATCCAAATAACAGACTAACATGTCCACTACTCAAATACATTTCTTATTCCATTATACTAATTCACCACTAATCCTTTATGGGCTCCGGAGTAGCATGCTACTCGCCGAAAAAACACATTAACATCTCAACAGGGGTAGCAAGTGCTATATAAATGCAAACCTTTTTACCTCTTCTACCCCTTCGGTATCCTTCTTAATACAAATAATTGACTAACATACCCACCACTCAAATTATTAAAAATTCCTTGCATATTTAATTATACTAATTCACCACTAACACTGTATGGGTTCCAGAGTAGTGTGCTACTCGCCGAAAAACACTTCAACCCCCCCCCCCCATCAGAGGTAGCAAATTCTATATAAATGCAATCATAAACAACAATGGATCTTATCAGAAGATGAACACGCTGCTCAGTGACTCCTCCAAACATGTACATTCACCAAACTTTGTGTGACGGAACAGCGGTCTCAATCAGCCTCAAAGTTATTCTTTCTGAATGGGAGGACTCTTCCACACTCTCCTCCCACACTTGGTGGGAATGGCGTCATTACACTAGCAGGCCAATAAACTCACTAAATGCATACTTAAGGACTCCACCAATGAAAAGCAGTAAAACCTGGCTCACTTTAGACCATTATATATCAAACATGCTGTTAACTAATTTAACAGGAATGGTTGCCACTACATTACCTCCCCTTTTTTGCTCCCCTCCCTTAACCCAGCCCCCTTTCCATCATCCATCTCCCACCCACTACCTAACCAACGGCCCGCTGCAACGAGCCCCCATTGCAATTCCAGCCTTGGTTGCATCTTCTTCTTCTCTCTTCTTTCAGGTCTTTCTCTCTTGCTCTCCAAACAGCATGACACCATCTAGGATTCACCTCACTCCCCCTTCACTGAACAACCTTACCCTCTTACCATACATGCAACAGACAATCCATCTTCATTTCCCCCATGCTTTCACTATTACATCCGTCCTCCAAGGTTCATGCGGCTCATTTACCATTTAATGATTCAATCTACTGATGTAACCATACGCCATGTTTGGTACCCATCCGTGGTTTGCCTTTTGGCCTATTCTGCATATCAGTTTTTAGCTGTACTTTCTTGGTCGTACAAAATCTAATAGAACGTTTTTGGGGGAAAAAACAGCGACAGAAATAGTCACAGCTCTGTGCAGCGGGCACTGGTACATGAAGAAGGCGGGTGCATGAAAATCTCATTAGACACCCAGAAGCAGTTGTGACCAGTGGGTAGCAAGCCAATGGCAGGGGCTGGATCTGAGACAGTGGTACGGAAGTCAACGAGTTCCAGAGTAGATGGGACTGAAGGGATGTCAGACCCACTCTGTGGATACCCGCTAGAGATCCTTTTCATTTGGTGCAAGAGGTGGATACAAATGCGATAAGAAAAGTGCACAAGTTGAGCAACGGCAGAAGTGCTGAAGTCACTCGCTTGACACAGACCATAGAGAGGGCTAGCAGGAGCATTGAAGGACCAACAGTTAACATGGTAACATTGTGATAGGTAATTGAACGGTTGCAGTGCCGCTAAGATTATTGAGGTACTTAAATTCACCCCATAAGGCAGGTCTGACAAGTCTCCCAAAGACGAGATGTACTACCTTTTACGCAACAGTGAAGGAAGGGCTACGTATTCCTCTAAACATGATGAAACCACTAGGATTTAAAATTGGACTTGGCAATAATGCTTGAAAAATTACTTGATCTAATTTGCATGAGACACGCTATCCATAATGCGCAATGCATATCATTCCTTTCATCAGCGACGGTGCGTAATAACACTAAAACCTATAACTGTGTTGAAATTTTGTGGATACAGGAAGAATTATTTTTATGATATAAGCTAACAATTACTGTAATTCCAGAAGTATGAAATGTTGCTATCTGAAGGAGTTTAATACTCTATTGCATTAGGTGATTTCCCTCGTATAAGCCAACTAAAGGTTATTGATAGAAAATGCACTAAATTCACACAATGGTCGGACCAAGCGTGGGTTGACAGGCTCCACGGACAATGTAGAATTAATTGTTTGGTAGAGCACATGGATTAGTTAGGAGACATCATTTTGTGGAGGAAATTATTACAAAGAAGCCTGTGAATAGAGGCGCATTTATTAAATGTAACTGGAGCATTGTACCAGGAGAATTGAATCTCTGAAAGATTAAGTGAAGGATACTTCTGCTGTAAAAATAACTTTTCTAAATAATGTTTGTGTGGCACTTAAAAGAAAAGGTTAAGCATGAATGAAATAACTTTGTTGAATCCCCCATGTGCTAGGGATGAAACCCCTTTGTAGGAAGAGAAGGTAATGGTGAACAAAGCGCTAGTCATAGATATGGTGAGGAATGAAATACTTGAGAGAACAAATACCTTGGCGAACACAAGAGATGGACAGAGCAGTTCACCAAAGGGCGTGTAGGTAGCTCAGAAAGGTGATTTACATACATTGTAGTGTTAAGGCTTTTTAGCTTATGAAATAGAAATGAAAGCGCCTGTGGATACCAAAAGAAGGAACGGGGTGGTGGATGGAGTGAGGCAGGTTAGGGGATTTCCTGGATGCTGTATTACTTTGCTTGCTTCTGATAGCTCTGGTGTAGCGATGATTGACCTAAAAGGCCCTTTTCGTGGGCGAATGATCGCAGGGAGTAGACATAGATCTGAAAGTCCCTGATGTCCCTGATAGACAAGTAGGTCCAAAAAGCTGAAGTATAACCTCATAGTCAGGGAAAACAAAGCCTTGTTACCTTTGAACTGTACACAAGTTAGCAGGGGAAGTTTAAGTTGTTGGAGAAGAAGCTATGGAGGATGCACAAGCAGACTGGTAGGACCAGGCTTGTAGTGACCAGGAGTTCAGAACCCAATATGCTGGGAAGGCAAATCCACCAGTATGACCACAAATGACCACCAGGCAATTATTTAAGGGAGGAGAAGCTGAGTGTAATGCCATTAACAGGTAGTTGTGTGGAATGAAAGAAGTAACTCAAAGAGGTTGAAGACGGTCTAGTCAGTCCAGAGAATGAAAGGGGGACACATTGGTATGGATGCTGTGACTGGCAAATAAAAATATGATACATCAAGACAATATAATGCTTGTCAATTAGCAGAAGCACAATCTTTATTATTTTTGGCATGAAGAATTCACAGACTTTGAAATGGAGCAATAGTAAAATGAGAATTGCGGTCCGCAAGTTACAACCATCTGGTGATCTGTGTGGTTAAAAAAAGGGAGTAGTCATGTTTGAAAGTAAAACCAAGTATCATAATGTATGCATCTGAAAAAGATTTAAGAGAAATTGGCTGCTGCATCTGCAATTTCAAATCTTTCTGTCATTCACACAAAATTGGTGCCTGCTCTGTTATACACGAGTATCGCCTTTCTGTGATTTTGTTCTAAATGATAGGATTTTATAAAGAGTTCTACTTTTCACGCTTTGTTCAATCACCCTCATTTGAGCAGATAGGCCAAAATGCTTCTTGAATTCACACTTCTTAAGACATTATGGGTAGTAAGGGCACAATTTCTGAATGACTCTTATAGGCTCAAACAGGAAGTCTTGGTAAGATCAAAGCATTACCCTCGGAGGAAGTGGCTGGACACAAGGTGTCCAAAATAATATTTAATTACATTTCACGAGGATTGCTTTGAGCATCCTGTGCATGAAAAACTCAGCAGACATTGTGGACTCATTCAATGTGAGAACAGTGTGCGGAGATTTTCACAGTAAAGAAAATAGCAAGGTTCTTGTAGATCACTATCAAATCAGGGAATGTAATTTTTTCCTTTGATCAAATGTTTTCAAGACACTGGGTATGACTTAGATGCCTAGAAATCCCTGGGAACCTAAGAAGGGCATGAGGAAACCTTTATTTCATCAATGGATTTTTTGATTGTGCTTTATTTAAAGGGAATCTTTAGGGCATTTAGTCTTGATTTAAAGCAATATGGGAAGGGACCGTATAAGTGGCTGGAGCCATGCTTCTCCTTCATAGGACACGCACCTTTTGCGCTGGTCAAATGGATCCTCTGCAAAATGTTGTATAAAAGCGAGTTCTTTTGTAATGCCTAGGTTATAAAGATTAATTCTGACAATGCTATATGTTGCTAATATAGTTTTATTCGGGGCAAATATAATTTTGTATGCTATGGTTGGGGCTAATACAGATTTCAGGAGGGAAGGCTGGGAATTATGTATGTGTAAAAAGGATGGTGAGCTGTTCACAGGCAACAAGAGGGTGGCATTTTAAAGGAGGAGGAAGACCATAAGCCAAATCTAACAATGTTCCTGAGGGAGCTAAACCCATCACATTCAGGCCACCTTTTATACAGTGCTAAAGTGGCCGGGGGACACCAAGCCATTTCGCCAATATTGTGGGTTATCAATTTTTCATGTACGTTGAACCAAAAGGTGCAGGCCAGTTTGCCCCATTCGTGAGATGGACCAAGAAGTTGTACTAACCTACTATGGGGCTTATTAGGATGGCAGGTGGACTGAAGTCCGCCTGCCACCCAAGCGGTTCTGGGACCAGCTGCCAGAGTTGCGGCGGACCCCATTCGCCAATTAGGATGCATCCGCCACCCTGGCGGTCGCATTCCTTATCATTAACATTGCAGGGGGTGCTGCTGTAAGCAGCACCCTTTCCAATGGCAATGAGAAGAAATGCTGTGCATTGCCATGCACAACGTGACAGGCACCGCAAAGTGCCTGCCACCTTGTGCATGGCAATGAAGGGGGTACCATAGGCACCCCTCAAGTGCAGCCCCCCACCCCTCCGGGGACCCGCAACTGGCCCCCAAAGCAATTCCCGCCAGCCTTTCCATGGCGGCATCACTGCCATGGAAAGGCCTTGCCTGCCCATCAACATAATATGATTGGCGGTGCCTGGAAGGCACCACCACCATGTTATGCCCCAGGTCCGCCTGGCCGACAATCGTAATGATTGTCGACCGGCGGAAAAGTGACGGACTGACTTTCCGTCTGCCGCGGTACCCCCGCCATGCTAATGTGGGGGGTGGTAAATCATGTTGTGATGGCAGGGGGATCGCCACCGCCGGCCGGGCGGTGGTGATCCACCCGCCATCATAATGGCCCCCATCGTTTTTGCAGCATATGGAAAAGACCGTGCCCCAACACTTGCTTGTTTTTCCGATATTTTTTAATATTGGTGAGGTCCTGGCAGATCCCACGCAATGATTTATAAAAACCAGGGCAAAAGTAAACAAGCATTGACAGATCCAAATGACAGGCAGCCTATGCCAGACGAATTGACTTTGTCAATGCTCATTCTCAATTCTCAGAGTGATTTAAAAGGTGGTTGCTGCAAAGCAGTAAATAAATATGAATACCCAGCCGCAAGCATGAGTTATGTATGTTCATTAGTGTCCGTCCAATACAGTGTATGTAGTATCCATCCAGTCCGTTCTTGTGAAAATAGAAATGTGAATTTTGTTGATAATTTATACAATCTGTGGATGATACACTAGTACACTCCTTACATTTGTTTACCCAAATAAAGAGCGAGTAACTGGCCATAGAATGCTGTTTCGATGTTCAGGTCGTGACCAAAGATAGCCTGAATATTATTTGAAATAAAAAGCTGCTTGGATAGAAAATTTCAGTAAAATAATCCCCGGCTATTAAAAAGCTTGGCATTCTCGACCTAGCATAGAAATGTTACAGATACACTGTGTAGAATGAGATTTCAAAAAAGAGTTTGTTTCTTTAATGCTATTGAAAAAAACAAGAACAACACTGGCCACATGGCTGCAGGGACACTATGAAAAAGCAGTTTTTAAGCCTTATGTAGTGACTGGATGTTTCCACTAAGTGGTGCTAAAGACTGCTATTGAGTTTTGCCTCAAGGATGCACTATTTGTGAATTTTTAAGCTCACTAACACTGTAGGACAGTTTGGAGGCAGGATTGTTTTTATAATGGTTAAGTATTGTGCAATCTAAAGACTCCATATATTGTGTGTTCATGTTTGCTCATTTAGGTACCCCATCCATATAGTTTAAGGGTGGTAGACCTGGAGCGCGGTGGGGCAACATGGCCTCACAAGCTAAAGTCTTCGTCTGGGGGTTGGGAGGACCAAGTGGAGGATTGTAAATTATTAGGTCTTCACCTCTGTTAATTTTGCATCTGTTTGAGCTGATCCACGTGCCGAAAATGCGTTTGCATCCTTTGCAACATTCTTTGCCAAAAAAAGAGGTCGAATTCTAAGATTCCGAAAGTATTAATTGGCATAAGACCTTGGTCAGCAGAAATTACATGTATGTGTATGTATTTATTTACATATATTTACAGTTTTATAGATATTTATTGATATAGAAGAAATACCCATATTACAAAAATATATAATAATAACGTTGGAAACCGCTCCATTTAGTTATGACAAATATAAGTGTAACGCTGCAGTGCACAAGCATCTCTTGTGCACCGCTCTGCACAAGTATCACTTGTGCTGTCTTATTTCTGCATGGAACAGCAGCATGCCAGCCTCCCCTCCGCTGGGTATGTGCTATGCAGTAAAAACAACAAGAGGTATTAAAGTACCTCTTTGGTCAGGGCATGAAAATATAAATAAGATTTTGTCTCGCAAATAACAGTAGTTGGTTCTTTCTGGTGTGTCTTGAAGAAGAGTATTTGGTTCTCCCATATACAATAATTTCAATAATTTAATGTAAACCTTTTTAGGAGTGAGTTAGCAAAGGAACTGTAAAAGTCACAACCTCCACGCACTGTCCAAGGAGGTACGTTAGGACCACTTGTTGATCTTACTGCATTATACCCTGGTCCTTTGACGTTTATTGGGTTACCCCATTATTTTATAATGGGCATATATTATGGCCTGATTTATATATTGTTGCACCCGCCCGCCCTCGTGTGCCCACGGAAACCAGCAGGGCACTGGTATGTGCTGGTCCTATGACCAGCCGCGGCGAGTGCAGGTAACAGTAGCGGTCGGTGGTGGGAGTAACTGCTGGGCGGTGACGTGGGGAGGGGGCGGGGCAGGGTGGGGGGTAGTAATCTATGGATTTACGGAGGATTACAGGTAAGTAAACATATAAATAGATAAAATGAATTTTGTTGTGCGCACGGCATCCTCAAATGCGATGCAGTGCTCGCAACGAAATTTGTTTTATTTATTTATATGTTTACTTACATGTAAACCTACGTAATCCATAGTTTACTACCCCCCACCCTGCCCCTACCCACGTCACCGCCGGCAGCTACTCCCACCACCGACCGCTACTGGCAGGTAAGAGTGGTAGGGGGTGGGCCGTGTGGGGGATAATTTGACGGACGATGACAAGGGAACATTAATTATTTATTTACTTGTCGCTCTTCATCGTCCGTCGAAATACCCCCCACGAGGCTGCACGGCGCCACCATTCTAACCTGCCCATGCCGCGGCTGCCTATGACGTGCCGCTGAGACCGAATACAGTTATATCCTATGGGATTTTAAAACTGGCCTCCAGTGTGATACCATTGTCATCTCAGGCATGCTTTACAAAGCCATATGAGCGTGCTGCAATCGGTAGGTGGGAGGAATAGTGCCAAAATCGGTAGGTGGGAAGAATAGCGCCTAAATCGGTAGGTGGGAGGAATAGCGCCTAAATCGGTAGGTGGGAAGAATAGTGCCGATTTTCATCGATAGGTGGGAAGAATAGCGCCTAAATCGGTAGGTGGGAGGAATAGCGCCAAAATCGGTATGTGGGAAGAATAGTGTCTAAATCGGTAGGTGGAAAGAATAGCGCCTAAATCGGTAGGTGGGAGGAATAGCGCCAAAATCGGTAGGGTTGGCAAGAATGCATTAGAGAGGGAAACCCCACGTAGGCGCTTTTGTGGGCACTGTTGCAGGATATGCATATAGCAACACATTATAGGGGGATGACGCAAGCACTATAAATAGACACATAGCTCAATTATCTACCAATCAGCCCCTCTGCAATTTGTAATTCAACCTAATCTAGAGGAGGCCCCCCAACTATGTTACTGATTGTTTGAGCTGTCTCCATAGCTGTTTCGATACATTATAGAGAAGAATAGAGCTATATTTGTGTTTTTTATTTCGCAGTTTTAGCATTCACTAGCATCAGAGGCGCCCACCTAGGGCGTCAGCCAGCGGTAGGCGTCATCAGAGCCAGCAGAATTCTCTTTTATTGGGCTGTAAATGTGCGGCAGCGGCGTGTTTCTTCGCTTAAACAGCAAAGCTCTCTGCAACTGTTCGATGTGACACTGCACCCAGGTGGAATCTCGTTTATACATTTTGTATTCATCTGCCTACTCTTGAGGTTGAACGGCGCAAATATATAAGTATTTTTTCAAAGTTCCTAAATATGAATTATTGTAGGAAATACAAAGTTAATGGCGTGGAACATCTTCCTTGTGGAGACTGAAAGCGAGAACTTTCAAATGATGAATTTAGGCAGATGTCAGGAAAGATGACTGAGGCCTTCTGGGGTGAATTATGCTAACCGAGTGAAATGGTTTCCAAGCACTTTAAGAAAATAAGGCAAATGGCGCATGCGCCGATTGGCCGCATAAGACGTCAGGAGAATGATAACTGTATTTTCTGATTACCCCATTGATTATAGGTAAACATGGGAGCCATCTTGACTTTTGAATTTGTCTATAAGGCGTACATTGCCAGGCTAAAAGAAACTTGCTAATAAATGTATTATTCCTGTTTTGTGGCACTGGGTTGTATTTTTAAGTATTGTTAATCAGGGCACAAGCTGGGGGTACACGCAGGTACACGGCGTTCACCCATTATTTGCACACGGTGGACGCCGTCTACCTTGCAAGATGTGGTCCCCACTCAAAAATGATGAACTTGTCCCGGTGTAATTTTCCTGACACCAGGACAGATTCAGCAGCACCTGTAGTGGTCTGCTTTAGTTTCCAGCAGCAACGTGCAAAAACATCGAGGGGGTTTTTCATATTTCAGACTCCATCTGGGCCCGTAAGAAAGGCCGGATTTAACCCTTTCGTTGCACCCGTCGGCCAACGGCCGTCGCGAGCACTACCTCTGTAGTGCTGCGCACGTCTGTGGTCCGACGCCTCCACCTCCACTCAATGGAACGCACCGCACTGCGGCGGAATTGCCGCCGGTTAAGGTGTTGAGGGGCCATCAGGTCCCCTTTTGTTTCACCACCCTGACTCGGATCTATCTGAGCCTCTCACTCAGATGCAAATGCAAGGGATGGGAAACAAAGGCACACAGACTGTTGTTATTGCTTCACAAACACTTGAGAGGCATGCGTTTTACCTTGTTCAATCTGGATATGTATGCTCTGCAAGAATGTCCGATGTGGCGGTCGGCTCCAGTTTTACACAAATAACAATTTACCACTATTTTGTTTTATTTCATTTATATTGCTACTCATCCCAATGAAGGGTGTCAGAGTGCTTGCGTCACACCTACACATTATATATTAACAATAAATCATTGAAATGTGTAAATCAATGTACAAGATGAGTTACAAAAGACACAGTGAGGGTTACAAGGTGAAGGAGCCACAAGTCCTTCCTAGCTCACTCTGCTATATCAGAAGGTTTACAATGCAAGTAGTTCAAATAACGAAATTATCTCTGAGTTGAAAGCACTAGCTCACCGAGCTACATAGAAGAAAAGTGTTTCATCTGTATTTTAGATGATGTGCTTTGTAGGAGACGCATTAACCCTCTACACTACTTTGTCAAAACTTGACTAGAGAAAACACAGGCCTCTCCAGCATATACATTACCCTCCAAAGTTATTCTCAACATTATTTTTCTTCAGTGGGATTTACTGGGCCTACAAAGATCTCTGCAGCAGGTGGCCTACCCCATAAGATAGTTTTAAGTGCATACTTTGCGACCAATTAAGCAGATTAGATTTACTGCTACCTGTCTCCTTATTTTCAACTTCTTTTTGCCAGAGTTAAAAAAAGGCCCTAATTTACAAGAGACCCCCACTTTTTATGACACCCCTATGGCGCAGTCCACTCCATCATATCTTTGAGGCAACACAAAGCACCCCTGCGGGGCTTTGCCTGGCCTCATAGATGTGGAGTAAGACAAAGCAGCGTAAATCGCTGTGTTGCTAACTCTACATCAAGGAGGTGTTTCAGGGGAGTTGCAGTGGATTTTCCCACGCAACAACCATGGGTTTTGATACATTTCCAGATTTACAAGGATCCCTAAACCTGGGAATGCGTGAAAACTGTGCTCCTCCACAGCAGAGGAGAAACTAGGAGAAAAATTGTAGTTTCTCCAGCTGTCTTACTCAATATTAACAAAGTCCTGTACTCAGGAAGACCTGGAGATGTCTGGAGTATTTTCAAGATGCACAGAGAACAAGTTTTGGAACATGCTCATGAGCATCTGATCGATGGCCCAATGATCAGAAAATTGTTGAATTGTCTGATTTTCAAGAAGAAATGTCAAGGTTTAGCCCCTTTTGTAGGATCCGACCATGGCAGCGATCAGTATAAGGATACGGCCGTTTCTAAAGTGCACTAACGCTAATGTCAAAGGGGTTACCTGAAGCATGTTGGATTGGAGGAGAAACAAACCTAACTTAATTTTAAAGTGGTAAGGTGCTGCTCGCTCTAAACATCTAGTGGGAGTGGGCTCCATAATCTATTGTGAACAGGTAAAAACCTGGTACTATCAGACATACATGGAAATCTCAGTGCATTTTATCTTTTATACTTCTGTCTGTTTACAGGAAATATCTGTCTCTTTATTTAAGATTAATGGAGTCAGTATTGTTTTGCGCAAAAGTAAACAAATTATTTTATATAATAATGAATAATATGGGTTTCTTGACCAAATATGAGTCAATGTAGCCATAATTTACCCAAAAGACCCAAAACTAAAGGCCAGGCATTCTGCAACAGATCTAATATGTTTCAGCAGAGCAAAATGGGTCTGCAAGCCAACAAGCAGGCAAAAACCACCTTGATGCCACACCTCTAAAATTGGGGTAAAGAGCAGACAACAGTCAATGACCCGACAAGGAATTATAGAGTCAAATATTAATAATCAAAGTCTACATCTGCCTACAGAACCTAAATGAGTACAAACAACTTGGACTTATTGCCTAACAAGGGCCTGAGCAGCCATGACCCTATTACACTAACATAGGTGTAGCATGGACTCAACAAGGACCAACAGACCAAACAAAGTCAAATGAGGCCACTATAAGATGCCAGTTTAGCTATAGGAAGAACCCAGAGCCTAAATGCATAGATATTGCAACAATGGTTCTAGAGTTAACATGGACCCACAGATATTAAATGTGTGGCCTCACAAACCAATATTGATCACACAAAATCCCTGGGGGCCCACTGAGACAAATTATCCCACCTCACCAAAAGAATTAAGCCAAAATATTATCAAAAAGCAATGCAGACACACAGAGCAAACAACACAATATCTTAGAGATTGACTTGGAGTTTGGTGAAGGCAGAGACTCTGCCAAAAAAAGCAGATGAGGTCCCACCTGCCCTATTTAGGCTGTCACAGTGCCTCTGGAGGATGAGGGTGGATGTGTGGACTTCTGTTGAATCTATGGGATCATGATCATTTTGCCGGGTCTTGTTGACTTTTTTATGGTTGTATGTAGTCTGTGTGTTCATCTGAATATCCAAGTGGGGCCTATGAGCCTGATGCAGAGATTGGTGGATGAAAAGTATCTGTCATAAAGCATCTGTAGACCGAAATAGGGCAGGCAGGACAGCTGCTACTTTTTGGCAGATGTCTCGCATCCACAAACTCTAAAACAGGCCTGTCGAGCCGACATGGGCCTAGAGACCAAATATATAAGTCAACATTTTGATTGTAGCAGGAATATCTCTAGCAGGAAGTGCTGTACAGAGAACAGTACGCTTCGTTGGTCCAGGTGGAGTCAGAACACAGAAACCGTGATGTCATGGAGCTGGGGCAAGACAAGTAAATGGGATTGGTACAGTGTGCACACTCTATATTTACATGCTTACTAATATACATTCCACACATTTACAGTCTGAGGCAGAGTGATCTTTCTCAGTGGTGTACATCAGCTTATGGTAATAATCCACTAATGCGCCAGTTTAGCCCGTAAACCACACATACCTTTCTGGCCTTACACAGCAGCTATATTGAAAATGACAGGCTTCTCCCCTGTATCTTTTCTATTCTCACACTCCACATGGGCTCTTAGCAAGTAGCAAGAACCAGGTGGGCTCCATGAGACCATTTCGCCAATTAATGTGTGTAAACATTCCAAATCTCAGAGAAGAACTGTGGTCTTCTAGTGCCAAGTTTAGCAACTGAGCCCCTAGACCTTTGCGCCTACTTCATTTGACCATAGGCAATCACAATGGATATAGGATATATGGACCGATGTTGATACAATCAGATTGTGATCTCCATGTGGCCCCTTGTTGACTCTTTAGGGCCACAATGTCTCTTTGAGCCTCGAATTCAATCTACGACATACATATTTACAAGGAGTTCACGCCGCCGTAATGTCCCTTTTTCCGACATTCTGGTGGCGTTAAATCCCTGCCTTATTTACAAGGTGGCGTTAAGCCACATAAAGTGGCTTAACACCGCTTTGAAAATAATGCCATATTTCACGCAGCACTTAGCATGAAAGGGCTGTACAATGCGTGTTGCAGTGGGCGTTCCGCCACAGCACCTATTGCTTTTTGACACCCTGTTTTCATACGGTATGGGTCAGCACCAAAATTACCACTAGGTAATATCTGGTCCTAAGTAGGCAATACATGGAGAAATGTTTCATTTCTCCTCGTAATTTGCTCTTTTCATGTGTGCTGCAGAAAAGTTAGAGCAAATCGCCTGTAAATTATGTTTATGTACAGGAAGGTGTTCCTTCCTGCACATAAACAATTGCCCCTGCAGCACAGGCATCCTACTAAAACGGTTCTAGGGTGCCTGTGCTGGCGCTCGGCAGCTTTTTTAGTACCAGCACTAGGGGTAACGCGCTGGTGCACCTCATTCTTGTGAATACGCCGCATCACAGCATTTTGAAACTGTTGGAGTGCGGAGCTGCCAATTTTGGTGTAACACTGCGCTCCGCCAGTTTCTTGTAAGTATGCCCCATTCTCTCTAGTAGTCTTGAGAGTGAGACCTGGAAACAAGAACCCATGCAGGGAGAAAAAATGCTGTTCAAGGCAACAACTCTTCACCTTTCGAAATAGTTGGTAGTCGGTGGAGCCAGAGGCACCCTCTCTTTGTCTCTTTGGCCCTCTTTCAATGTCTTTGATATTGCACAATTTTTGTGCCTTAAATACTGATTATCTGCTTTTACATCTAGATTAGGTATTGTTAAGTTTCCCAAAAATGTGTGAGGAATAATGTGCTAAATTGAGGGCGGAATCAGAATTTGTCCAAACTTATTCAGTATTTTATAGCTAAAACGAAAAGAAAAATCAAAATTTGTGGAAATTAAAAATAGAGCGTAAGCAGCGTGGCTTCACTGCACACCCTATTTATTTTTCTTAAAATATGAGGCAAAACTTTATCATATAAATTCACATATTCTGAGGTGCTGAACGTGCATGTTCACTGCTCTCTGCTCTAACTCTGTTGTAAAATGTGTGTTGATTTTTGTGTCAACTGATAAGATCTTAGCTTGGTTTTCTAAGGTACCACATGTATCCAATGCACTTCAGAGAAATATCTTCTTGCTTGCCACGGTCCTGAGTGGCTCTGTAGGAGGTGTGGAATGGGGCCACCCCCGTTTAACACAATTCAAACTACTGCCTGCGACACCAGTGCCTGGTAAAGGGCTGCTTAGCAGGCAGTGTGAAGGAAACTGAAGGCCTCTTGCTGGCTGCTCTCTCCCGGGCCTGTCCCTTACACCCAGAGCACTTTTCACAGAAGAGTGACTCATTAAAGCTGACGTATCATAATGCTAAGTGCTCTGGACACCCCAGGGATGAGGGCATTAACTGCTCTGTTAACTGGCTGCTCACCGGTCCCTGCATATACATGTCGGAGACTGCCAGTCACAGCAGTACAGTAACAACTGCAGCACTGTCTGTGCAAAGTGTAAAGTGTCCACAGCACAAGGGGATCACCACAGGCAAACACAGTGCAACTATTGATCTAAGGCAGTCGAACCACAACCCAAAGAAATGCACCAAGTGGACCACCACACATAATCACTGAAACACACACACACGGATGCACAGAGAGGAACACACACGCACATGTGCACTCACACAACGCACACACACAACACACACACGCATACACACGTGTGTGCGTGCACACACACACACAGCCCTAGTCTTTAATGTATCAGAATTGTGTGTGATGCATGACGGCCTGAATATGAAAGGAAAGAAGAACACACAGAATCCAATATGACAGAGGGAAGACAGAAAGATACAACTTGGGGTGAAGAGCGACTTAGAACTGTGGGTCTTAACCTACATCTTTTGATTTCTGTGGACCCTCGCTTAGGGGCAGATTTATGAGGCCCTTGCGCCACGTTTACGCCGCTGTTGCATCACGCAAGGCGGCGTAAACGTGGCGCATCCCTACGAACGATTTACAACGTGACGCATCTAGGCAGATGCGTCACGTTGTAAAGCCCTGCGCCGCTTGTGGGCGTTCCGGCGCAGGGTGGGCGTTCCGGGGCAGGTGCGCCTCGCAAAAGTGGCTGAGTGAAATCTATGCGATTTCACTCAGTCACTTTTAAGCCAATGCTGCGTCAAAAGCCTGCGCCTGCTTGAAGCAGGTGTAGGTCTTGACGCAGCATTGTTAAAATGGGGCACCCCCGAGCCTTGCTGGAGCTGCGTCGCGCTTGCGACGCAACTCCAGCAATGCCCCACATTTCCGGCACAGATGCGTCACGCATCTGTGCCGTTTTTGCACCATGGTGCGCCGCATTATAAATGCGGCGCACCATGGCTGGCGGAGCTGTGGCGCACTGTGGCGCATGTTAACTGGCGCATCCCTGGAGATGCGCCAGTTAACATAAATCTGCCCTATCTTTAATGGAATCCAGGGACCCCCACTGCGTCTTTACTGGAAGCTGGGGATCCCGGCATAAGCAACTTCGATGATTTGAAACAACACGCAAGCAGTCATCAAAAATACACAAATTATGAAATATTGTACTTAATTAACAAACATAAAAAAAACAGAAATTTATTTCTTATGGGATGGTTGGAACTCTTCTAGGTTCAATTAAGGCCACCCATCGAACATATTATATTCTGTTTGATATGCTTGCACTGCTCCCACAAACCAATCTGAGGATACCAACTTAATGTTAGCCTCCAATTTCCAATCCCTTCAAATTTACAGTCTAATGTTACATTTTCTAAGAAGTCATGCACACCCTGAATAGATGTATCAGGTGCCCAGGGGTCCCCGGACCACATGTCAAGAATCACTAAGGTAGGGTGTCTGGACGTATGTGCGTGTGTTTGTGTTCTCGTGTGTGTGTGTTTTCAACATTGCTAAAGGGTTATTTTCTCCAAAATATCCCCATACTTCAGTCAAAACTAATATGGAACTCTGTCTAAATGTATCAGAAAAGCAATTAGTGCCACTTTTATGGCAATCTCCCCCAATGGCACTTTTTCGGGTAATCTGTCCGTACATTCTGACGTGCAGGCTGTTGCTGACTTACCTTCAGCAGAATTCACTATTGCTCATTCCACTGAGCTTTCCATCCTCACCCACGACTTAAGGTTTTTAATTCCATTCGCTCAGGTTCACCTTTAGAACAAAGTCCTGCGAGGTGGCACCGATATTATTGGCACTGACCATACAAATGTGTGTTATTCATCATAGTGCCTCTCAAATGTCCCTGCTTCTTGGAAAAAAGCTATGAAGGTCCCTTTGATCAAAAAGCCTTCAGGTGATCTCAGTGCTTTAGGCAATTGTCCACATAATGTGTAACTTCCCCTCCCCTCAAAAGTCTTGGAAAAACACACAAATGAGCCACTTTCTCTTTTTCTGGAGGCCAGTGTCTTTCTCACTCCGATTCAGTCGGACTCTCGGCCCCTCCACAGTACTGAGTCCTATTGTCGGTTGCCAATGGCCTTAGACTCGGGGTAGACCAATCGCTTTTGCCACACTGTTTTTTTGTGATCTTTTAGTGACTTTCGACAGAGTGGCCCACTCCATCTTAATAAAAGGGCTATCTGACTATGGCTTACAAGACAAAGCAATTCAGTGTCGGAAATATTTTACTTCTGATTGTCCATCTGTCCCTCAATAAACTAAATTTCGACTTATTCTCTGTGGGGTAACTTCGGGATGCTCCTCGAGTCCCACTCTTTTTAACGTGTGTGTTGCCTCTCCTGCGAGGCTCTTTGTCGTGAACTGTTTTGTTGGTGATGCCCAATGCAGATGACACACACATTCTACCGAGGATGCATCAGTCTCCTAGCCTTACTCAAGCCAAGATTCAGTCTTGTCTTCTTGAGGATGCCCAATGGATGAGCCACAAGAAGCAGGCTCATAACTCGGATAAAACCTTCCTCCTACAAACTCCTTTTCCCACTTCATAGTCAAAGCATTGCCAATGAGTAACACTGAGTTGGGTAACAATAAACATCTGTTATTCAGCACCAAAATGCCCTTGGGTGGTTGTGCGCTTTACAAATACACAGATGTTATTATGTGCACACGTTTATGTAATCAACCAAAAAGCACTGAGGACTTACAGCTAGATTCATCAAAGTAAAATCGGCTTGCAAAGGGCCAGATTCTAAGAATCTGGCCCTTTGCGAGCGCAATTTTTGCATTTGGGATTTATCATCCCAAATGCACAAATCGCAATTATAGAATTCGCAAATTTGCGAGGAATTGCATTTAAGGAATATCTATTTGAGATTCCTTAAATGCAATTCATGAAACATTTAAAAATTGCGAATTCGCAATTTTGGGCCGCTATTTACCGCGAAGTCAAACCTCGTGGTAAATAGCGGAAACTTAGAAAAGTGCATTTTTCTAAGTTGTATGTTACACACACACACATGTCCCTGGGACATGTGTGTGCGTAACACCAGCATCCAATATCATTTCAGGAGTGCAACAGGGTGTCCTTTGGACACCCCTGCACCCTTGAAATCGCAAACTCAACATGCGAATCGGTAATAGCGATTCGCACATTGATATGTCTTCCCATTCATTCCTATGGGCCTTTAGGCCCATAGGAATGAATGGGGAGTTATTCCTTATTTGCGATTAGCAGTTAGCTAATCGCAAATAAGGAAGCTGTAGAAATCGCAATAATTATTGCGATTTCTACATGAATCCCGTTTTGCGAGTCTGTAATAGCGATTCCTTAATGATCGCTATTACAGACTCGCAAAACATGCTGATGATGAATCTATATGTTAGTCGATGTACCAACCTGGATGAGAGAACCCGGTGGGCTGCAAACATTCCACAAACCACTGAGCATTATTTGGGTAATGATCAGGCTTTTGAGATTTCACAGGGATAGTTAGTGAAACCCAAACCCTCTTTCTTAATGAATAGGCACACTCAAGAACACTTGGATGCTAGAAAAATATTTTCAAGGTTTACTAAAATCAAAAGCCTATCCTAATGCACACACTATAAATAGTAACTAATATAGGAATTAACAAAATAGTAGCGATGATGCTTGTAAGAAGGCAGAATAATAGAAAATATTGTAATATTATGCCAATATTATAAAGATTCTTTACATCAATATCCCCATTTCTTTTGCCTCTGCTATGTCCATGAGTTGGCAGATAGATTGAGTGGAGGACTTGATGTGCCCTTCGGGCAGCTTTCTTCAGGAAAAGCGTTTATTGCTATTGCATGAGACTCAGTCTTGAATCACTGAAACAAATTGCATCTGTATCTGCTAATACTTTGTTACAGTTTATATACTCA
Organism: Lissotriton vulgaris; assembly: GCF_964263255.1. Lineage (NCBI taxonomy): Eukaryota > Metazoa > Chordata > Amphibia > Caudata > Salamandridae > Lissotriton > Lissotriton vulgaris. Next base: position 300,402,473 of record NC_141695.1, read on the forward strand.
TTCTTAACATTCTCGAACATTTGCAAAATAAACAATTAGTAGTAAATCCCATCTAACCTTTTATTTACTTAAATTCTGAGAAACATCACTCATTGTTTAAAACAATACCTAAGAAATCAAGATCTCAAATTCAATGGAGACTTGTTCATTATTTGAAAATAATAACTGGAAAAGCACTTCAAGCTGTTTATAATATATTCAAGCAAACTGAATTATCACGTTACAATAAACAACAACTTTAATGCTTATGCATCTATATGTGAAACATACACCTAAATAAATGAATATACATACTTTGAAAGTGGGGTACCTAGAACAGAAAATGTATGATAATGTTAAGGGGAGCTCTTACTAATACCACAAAAGCTTATTTAGCTAGAAGGAAGTTCACTATTGTGTCCTTAGTACAAGAAGCAGCAGTGATACATGCCCAAGAAGACATTGTCATGCACTTCAAGGAATGATAGTTGCTGGTACCCAGAGGAACTCTGCACATTATCTTTTTAGATGGAGAAACCTCCAGAGAGCAGGCAACAAACCTAATCTCTCCCTAAAGTGAGCCAAACAAGAAGCAGTAGCAGGATATAACCCTCATAAAAGGAGAATAGGCTGGAGTGGAAACCTAAAACAGCCCTGGCAAAAATGTACAATCCTGCTCCGCCGAAGGACACGACTATGGGGCCATAGGGGCATGACTAGGACATGGCCGCCCATTATGCTTCTCAAAGCGGTACAAAAGGGGGTGGTGATGGACGGAGCATCTGAACCAATCAAACACTCACACCCAGTCAACAGATCTGGGTTTAATCCATCACCATTCTTTAGCCCACTCTGCCACCCCAGTTCAGACATGGCCATATGCAAATCAGTCTGACCTTGTGCCTCATGGGAACAGTCCAGCCCGAACTGACAAGCCATGCCTTCCCTGGACCGGAAACAAGCTTCCTAGGACCGGTTTCTGGCATTCCAGCCGTCTTCAGCCAGGCTTGCTTGAATGCAGTGGCAAAGTGAGCAAGGGACTCACGTCTGAGCATACCCTGCCAACTTATGGCGAACAAAGCGGTACAAAAGGGGGCTCCGCATCTTCAGTGCGCTAGAAATGTCAGAATAACCAATCCCACGCTGAAAAGAGGGCAGTAGTAAGAGTCTCGCCTCACATTTCTTCCTGTTAAAAAAGAGGTCAGAGCACGGCTGTCAAGCTTTGTTCATAGTAGAGTCGGGGCACATGGCAGAACAGGAGGGTTGCCCACATACACTAAGTGGCCCCTCAGTCCTCTAAACTGGAATAAAAACTGTCACACACCACCAATCATGACAGTGCACCGACCCCACACACCTAAGTTTTAAATGAAATGGAAAGGCATGTATCCAGAGAGAGCTGCCACAAGGTGTGCAAAAGTTAATCTGTTTTGAAGTAGGGAATTGTCAATACAAAGAACTCAGAATAACCTCGGCAAAAGGGTGAAAGAATTATATAGATCACAATTCTTCAGCAGATAAAGGAGCACCAGGACCATCCACCTCTGTTTAATGGAACATGGTTCTCGGACAGGGAAGCTGGTTGCCTGAAAACCACATATCCCCACAGAGAACTGATTTCCAGGAGGGAACTGAATCATAGATCAAATCTTTCACACACATTCATTTGGCAATATATTCACCTATCTCCTTCGATAAATTCTCCCAGCACATAACTACTGGGGTATAATTAATTGTTACAGAATCAATGAGACTTGATTTTTTATTTGATATTAAGTTATCTCTAAGCTTTTCAATCTAGACGTTCTTGTATGTAGGCACAAATGCCTTTTGACCACCAGAATTGCTATCATTACTATTAGCTACCAACAGAAATTTGCTATTCACACATCCTGAAGGGCAACTTGTCCAACTCTTCACAGATCCTTCCATACCTTAAAAGACATCATGGGCGAGAAGATGCTGGAACATCCATCTCGAGAGAATCGATTTGTGAAGTCACCTGCTGGTATCTAGAAACCCCCGACACTGGAAGATGTTTATCGCCAGGGCATTTTGGGATCTTTGTAGTGGGCCACTTCTGGCACACACGCTAAAATGACTTATTGTGCTATTGATTATGTCCTCGAAGATGGCGGATGCTTACCCAGAACTTGTTGCAAGTATTTCAAGTGTTTTCAATGCTGCTTGCCAACATGTTGCTCTCCTCTACTACAAATTTAGTATATTGTCTGGTAAGTTACTGGCTCACAATACCACTTTCAACCATCTTGGCTACCGTAGAGGAAGAGCATGATCATGATTATCACGCCATCTGTTATCACTGGCTCTTCGGCGCTCCCTACCTCCTTCTAGTCTCACACTATGAGCCACTTCCTTTCTGAAGACCATCCGCTAACTTCATTTCTTAATCTAAATGGCTTCTTCGACAGTGCACATCTCCTGATCCTTTTATCAGTCGGGCTGTAGTTTCCCCAGGGTTTCAATAATGGAGCCTCATGTCAGCAAAACGTATGTGTGATTGGAGATATTCGGAGTGGTGAATAGAGACAGCACGGGGAGCTCAGCTCTCTCATCACATCGCTCGACTTTGATGTGTGTGCCCATGCCATAAGAGGAAGCCGGGGTACTTTCATAAAGACATCTCATTTTCCGAACCCGCTCGGAGTTGCTTTTAGCAGAGGTCCTTGAACACACAGGTCCGATGAGGATTCAGAATTTCATAAATAACAAGTAATGTAAAGTAATAGTTCTTTCCCAATCTCAAATCAGCTGTACCAGGAAATCAAAACAGCCAGATGATATTTCCATATACATTCATATGTTCCATAATGGCAGTCTCGATCCATCCGTCATCGATGTGACGAGAGACCAACCTCCTTGTATCAGGCTGCTCTAGTCCTCCTCCCTTGAAATCAAACTAGACCAAGAGTCAAAGGAGGCTGGTTGTGTAGGGGTGGAGGTCTGTTGGAGCTTTTAGCGGCACATTTTACATCCCCTTTTGGATGTTTTCAGTGATCTAAGGAAATAAAGAGAAGTTAGCACGTGGATTACCAAAGAGATCTAAATTTACAGGGCCCGGTTGCAAGTCGCATGGTGTAGGGGCGTGGGATCTTTGGGTCTCGGATTCCTGACTCCTGCCAGTATTTGCACCCCTGCACTTGGCAAGTGCGAGTTTGTATCCCCAGAATGAGGAATAACCATGCCTAACCAAAATCACCATGTCCTCTTCTAAATGGTTACCGTCGGTTCTAGGGACAATTCTGCTCCCATTTACCACCTACTCTGAGCGAGTAGTAAAAAGCAGCGTAGAACAATGCTTGTCATGGAGAGGGGGACGCCCCATGATGCTGTTACCAGTGGTTTGAGAAAAATAAAAGAATGTAGCAAGTGGGTTACCAAACAGATATACTTTCATACAGCTAGATTAAAAGTGGCATAGTGCAGGAGTGCTGAAACTCTTGGTCTGGGATCATCAATTCCTGGCAGTAATTACACCTTAGCACCAGACAATTCGAATTTTTGGATCCTGGAATGGGGAATAACCATGCATACCTAGAATTATCAGGTTCTTTTCCATCAGCATATTCCTGTTTCTACAGACAATTCTGCTCTCACTTTGGGTAGGCTGGCGAGAACGTTCAATGTTCCCCTGTGGTGTTGGTGTGGGTTGAGTGAAGACTGGTCTGTGCCTCTGCCTGCAGCCGTGCACCCACAGTCCATTTCATGGGTGCTCTTCCACCCAGTAAAATCAGACCACGTCACTGAGCCCAGTAATCAGAGTTGCAGGAACATCTGGACACATGTGATCAGCTACAGCAGTATTCCACCCAGGCCCAGAGGTCCCCGACACATAACACTGTACCTGAGTTATAGTCAGAGCCATTGAACCTTACATGTTGAACTCTAAGACATTTCATTCAACCCACTGCAGCCTTTAATGAGACATTAAAACCTCGTTTCAAGGCAAAAGAATAGCAGATGCATGTGGTGTGTAACCTCCAGATTTGCACCAAAACGTATAAAAATAGTAAGTAACAGCTGGATATTTCAAGAATAACCTAAATCACTTTAGCAGACCCAGAATGAGAGCACAGTAATATGAAAATCTTGCTAGAAGAATTGTGCCAATTGTAATGGATCTCTAACTGAAAACAAACGTTGGGACTGCACGTGCCTATAGGCTCAAAGTGCACTTTGCATGTATGCCCCGAAACAATAAGCTGTGTTTTTTTTAATTCTTGGCACTTTACTCAAATGATGATAACAGTGTGGCAAAAGATTTGAAAACAATAACATCTTGAGGACAGGTCAGCCAGTACCAGAGAGATGTAAGGCTTTTCTGTGCCGCTGTCTAACTTTTCGGCAGATGCCCATTACATACAAGCTTCCTGGTTTCATGTTTAGAGTCTAGGCGCTGCCATGGGCTATGAAGATCCAGGAAGGCTTGGCACATTCACACACAGAATTAACAAGGCCACAGTGGGTACCAGATGCTCTTCACCTAATATTGATCTTTGATAAATTAATACACATTCTCCCTGTGAATATTTTGTCTCGATGATGCTGTTCATTTTATGTTAAGCCCTTTAAAGATTAGCGGTAAGCATATTGATGAATTGTGCAAGATAAAATATGAGTGGAAGAGGATGATTTGAGACTGCAGCACCTAAAAGAATACCAGGCCATGCATGGAAAGTATCGGGTCACGCATGGGCTACTTCAGGTACAGCATGGAACATACCAGTTCATGCAAGGACCTTACCAGGTCATGGATGGACCATATCAGTTCTTGCATGGACAATATGATGTCATGCACGCCACGGACCACAACACATATTGATTCGGGACCAGGAATCAGAAGGAAAGTAGTCGAGGTATCATTCTCTGGTGACTAGTCTGACAAAACTAGAGACGTTCAAAAACATCACGTTCTGAAACCTCTGCTTATCTGTGTCCCTTCATCTTCGCGAGATGCTGTGGAGATGAGGGTGAAACTGCAGGGGAGTGGTACTCATGAAAAGAGGCTGCCGTGATTTAACCTGAGCCAATGCCGAACAGCTGAGTCTGCACACACAGGTTTCAAGGCTGAAGGCCAAGACTGGGCTAGCTCAGCGCTTCAGGCGGCGGCAGCTGACCCAGAGACCAGGTGTCTCGCCAGCCCTGCAGAAGGCAGGGAAGGCAGCGCATCACTCCCGTTCTTTCCTGTTGCCTATGGCAACAGAATTTAAATGAAGGTGCTATCTGCAGCTATGGAAGCAGTACAGCAGCCCACCGCACGTTCATCGGCACGCACATGTGCGCGGGCGCGCGCGCAGACACGCACCTGTGCGCGGAGTGCCTACTACATCAGTGTCTTTCAGACAAGACGAAGGTAAACTCGAAAGGTGCAGAATGTGGTGTGCTCGGCACCGGACTGGAGTGCTATGGAATACACGGGGTGGGTGTATCACAGTGATGGCCGTGCAGAAAACTAACGGCACTCCCCCACTGAGTAACAGTAAGCAAGCCGAGACGATCTGGCAGGGTGGGCTAGGGTCACCGCAAATACCGGTGCTACAGTACGGCACACCTGAAGTGCAGGTGGTTCAAGCACATAAAAGTGCGCGCACTGTCTCCCTAAATGCACCGCAGTCCTTCCCGAAAAGTGTTAGGGTGTCCATTGCAAAGAACAGGAGAAGCGCACAATACGTTCCATTTAATGAATAACGTCGCATTTTCTAAAGTGCCTGTTCAGTCAGAGTCATGGAGCCTGTTCATACACCTGGCGCTGCAGTGTGCATGTACATTCGAGCATGGGCCTGCTGGCACCTGAGGAGGTGGCGCGTGGGTCCCTCTCACGCCAGGCCCTTGGTGGCAGAGGGTCCCCTCCCTCGGTTCCTCGCTGCTGCACCTGGAAATGGCTTAATGTTATTAGTTCAAAGCCGAGCCCTGCTCCTCTTCTGGGGAAGCAGCAACATGATGAAAAAACACAGATCGCATCTGACTCGACTCTCCCGGGTCCAGGTGCACCGAGGCTGGGCTAATCAATATCCGACTGTCAACAATGCAGAGACATCGGCAGCGTTTAATCTTCGCTCTCACTGCAGAAAGAGTAGCCACGTGGTCTCGGGTGATCCGCGCGCCGCCGGTGATTGACAGCTGCCCATTTCCAATTTATTTATGCGATAGTTAGAGCTCGATCAAATCAACTCTGGGAGTTTCACACCTCACAAAAATACATGCAAGCGACAGAGCAGGCTTCATTCACGCGCGCAAAGAGGAACAGCTGGCAGAAACTGGGTGCAGCAGTTCAAACAAACAGCACATGTGACACGCGGTGCAAGCTTCCTTTAAACGTGGACGCAGAGAGCAAAGGTAGAGAAAGTGCACAAGCTTCCCTCACAATGAGAAAGAGTACAGAGCCTGGTCAGCATTTGTGTTGACATATGAGCAGCAGGGCACCACACACACACACACACTCACGCACACACACACACACACACACACACACACACACACACCAGAACAGTGGCAGTGGAGGCAACTTGTGAGTGAGGCGGAGAAGCAGAGACACCTGTGCTGTATTTAGCAGTGGAGAGGAAACAATGGGGGTATCTCCTAAACATGGCGACCTCGTTGGAGAAAAGTGCAGCCACTTGCCCGCTTAGTAGCCCATCTGAGATGTGCAGGTTCAGTGTCTTAGGACCCAGCGCAAACAAGAAGTGTTAGGACTTTTTCCAGAAATGAGTAACCATCAAGCCAAGTACAGGTAGGACCGGCTGGTCAAAAGTAAAGCAGCTCTGCTAGGGTATGGATGGGACATTGGGATATATGAGTCAGAGGATTCACTGGCCACCTCGGAGAAATTTAGTGCCAGAGTGGGAGGATCAGGAAAAGAGGAAGATTTACTAAGGTGGAAACATCTGGAACCAAAGTAAATGGTCACCAGTTTGGTGGCATAACCGCCACTCCCGTTGCAGGCAACAAGTGGTTCCTTTTCCAACACAACAGCGGCATCGATTCAATAAAATAGAATTATGCACCGATGTTCACTACACCATTGTGCACCACAAAAGAATCACTCTTTTTGTGGGGCAGAAAATGCACAGCATTTTGTAAATATTGATCAAGACTCCACTGTTGGAATCACAACGTAATAAGAGTTTGCCTATTACACCCACCGCTAGGACAAAAACTAAAAACTGTGTGGTGGGGACAGCGGAGTGGGACCTCGAAGGCCAGCTTCATCGCAATCAACGTCCAATTTAGAGTGATGAGGAATCTGAGCCAATTCTAACATTGCTAAAATCAGTGGTGTCTGGTGTTCGTCTTCTAGTATTAGGGCCACAGCAGATTACCTGGGCGAGGTATAATGGCTTGCAACCCTGTTCAAAATGCAATTGATCATAAAGTGATCTCTAAAATCTATCTCAATTGAAGTACTTGAGGACCAGAGAGCAAATGGGACAGGCAAAAATAATCCCCTTTTGGAAGCTGAATTTTCTAAATACCTCTATTTTATAGGTCTTGAGGCAGTCTTAAAGACATATAATTCGCTTTATATCATTGACATGGTTTGATAGATTTTTACAAAACCTTAGAAGCAAATTTGATTGACCTTTGTTTTATTCTTGAAGTTTTTTTGAAAATTGGTCCAGTGAGAGCAAGGCAATAGATGGGTCCTAAACTGTGATTTTTTCCTTCTTAAATCCTGTATGGGGTTTTGAGATGAGCTTCAGAGAAAAAACTGCTGGACGGAATGACATTACATTAAGCACATCCATAACCACCATTCCTTTGAGTGTGCTTCCCTAAATTTAGTGTAGCTGCTGAGAAATTTACAACTACACATTTAAAGTTTTAACATCTTACCCAGATGCCATGGGGATAGTTTTATATTTTTTATATTTTTCTTTTTTTGTGCTGTACTCTGCATTGTATGTGCATGCTTTCTGGTAGCCATAGCAGCTTTTTTTAAATCACCAATAAATAATTAAATAAAAACTGATGGCAGTGAATCTCAGAAATTGTTGGCCATTTATCTTACAGTTTATTGACAGATCGTAATAGTAGAGTATTTTTAGAACAGGAAGGAGAAATTTTGGGACACGAATGATGAAATTCACCAGTTACAGTTATCTCAAGCAACTATAAGAGTGGCTTTATTAATTTAAAATGGTATGTTAGCTGATTAATTATAACATCCCTTTAACATCTGCTTTTTTCAGTGAACTTCTAAGTATTTTTTTAATGTAAAGCAAGATATTATTACAATTTCTAACTATATTGTCACTTTAACCTTTGTTTTTTTCAGTGAATTTTAATGTTTTTTTAATGTAAACTAAGATGTCGATTGCCATTCATGGTGTGCAGTTGTCCGGAGGGCCTGGCTTCTTGCCAGGCCATGCACCCAATGCCTGCGCCGGCCAAGCCCCACGCATGGCCTCTGGCCATGTGTGGGGTTAAGCACAGTGCCAGGCTACCTCTGCCCAACTCCTCAATGGGACTGACATCTCCCCCCCCCACCCCTTCCCCCCTTAGCAACGCACGGCTGACTACGTTCTGTAACTAAGTAAAGGGTCTCCTATTACATAAGGCAGATCTACTGGCTCTGTCAAGGGCTCAGAAAATAAGAAGCGGTGGGCTTAATGACTTTATCAAGGAGACAGCATATCCACATATACAGAGCAGACATATGGTCTTTGTCAAAAAGTTACCAACACCTATTATCAAATTTCTTTTTTATAAATTGACAAATTGCAATATTTAATAGAAGTGAATGTCACAAAATGTTCTCAATAAAGCATTTAAAAAACATTAACATGTATTTTTAAAACGTTTTCAGGCCATAGAACCAACCAAACGAAGGCTCCACACTCCATCCGATGAGCACACAGCTCCAGCGTGGCATGCTTAAAAACATGTCGTTAGCCCTCCTAAAGCCATTAAGCGAATGACCCAGGAGTCTCAGTGTGCTTTTGTAATGTTGGTGGTGGCTGCAGTCCTCCTTGCAGCCCGCCGCTCCAAACATTAAGAATAAGGATGGTGGTGTCTGTGCTCCTTCTAGGGGCGCCACCAGGAATAAAAACGATTATTTTAAAAAGCCCTAGGACATTATGGGGCTCTACTGAGCCAGAGCAGTGAATGTGAAATGAGCAGCTACCCCGCTCATTTCACGTTCACTTTGTTTTCTTTTCTTTGTTTTTTTAAATGGGGAGAAGCGCATAGGCTCCCACTACCTCAGCCTCCTATAGGACCAGAAGATCAATATTCATGTTGGGGGGGGAGTGGCATGTGGCACCCTCCCTGAACCGCTAAAGGGCCACGGGGACCCCATCCGCGGAAGGTGGATTTTTAAATGGGAGGGGCATACGAGCAGAAAAACTTGCTCCTGCCAGGCTGGAGCAAACCACTACATTCCCCTTGTGACCTCATGGCACCGGGGCACCTACGGCAATATTTGAATATGCAGCGGCTCCAGTGATGGGGTCCCCATGGCCTTATTAAGACTCGGGGAGATGGACCGCATAACCTCTTTCCAGTGAAAATGAATGGAACCCTTGGAGATGCATTCCCTGGGGCCTAAATAAAGTCCAGAGAGAGGGGGCGGGGGCTCACGTGCCTTCCCCATTCACAAAATTATGTGCCCCCGCCCTCCCTTCTTCGGGCCCTAGCAGCAGGGATTTCTTTAAAAGCGCAAGAGCCACAGCAAATTCAGAGTAACATTAAAAAAAAAAACATTTTTGACCATGAAAGTTCCCAACTGAACCACCGGCCAGGCCTAGGGCTGTGGGGTTTCCCTACCCTGCCCTCCTATTTACCTTATTTTCAGGAGAGGGAACTGTGTCCCGAGTCCTATCAGGGATGCCATTACTGCAACTTGACCACCCGTTGCCCCTGCCATCGATGCCAAAGTCAGTCCCACCACAAGTACTAAGCATCACACTCCTACAAGTGTGGCAATAAGGACTATTGAAGGCCCCCGAAGCTTAAGGAATGGCTTGGGGGGCAGGCATTAGTTATTTTTAATGTGTATTCTATTAATAAACATCTGTTGTTGTGCTCAGCGCTGAATTAGATAGACAGCACCTCCATGAAGTTTCCCTGTGTTGTGTGTCATACATACACACACACCAAGACTGTACAGAGTTGAAAAGCACAAATTATTGCAAGAAATTGCCAAAAAGGTTTGAATACTACACTGTGATTAGTAAAGAAATAAATGATGTATTTCCAATTCTGTATCTCTGGTCCTCGCATTTACGTCAACATTTTTAAACATAGCACCACAAACTCCCATGAGAATCGTTCCACACCCATGTCTCTAAGGCTGGAATGTGCCTTAATTTACAAAACCTGCTGGTGGATTGCTCATAACGGTGACCTAACTTGACCAAACTGCACAAAACCCACGTAGGCAGTTTTCTCAGTGAAAAAAATCTAAAATGGCTGAGCGAGGGCACCTCAGATGTGGCGGGTATATAGCTCCTGGCTTCATTCTGTGTCTACATCTTGAGTGGTTCAATTTTATTCAACCATTTTCAAACATTAATGAAAATGCTATTGGCCAATGCACGGGCTCTAATGACATTCATGGCCTCTAGATAACCCTGATTAATGAGAGAAAACAAATACAAATATCTATTTTAGTGTTAATTTAAATGTTTCATGTTTAAAGGATGGTGCAGTGAGATAAATAATGGTGATGGATCAAGCCCTGATCTTTGGACTGGGTAAGAGTGGTCTGCTTAATTCAGACACTCTGTTCATCACCACCCCCTTTTCTGAATCGTTTTTGGCCACTATAGGTGTGGCAGGGTATACTCAGACATGAGTCCCTTTCTCACTGCACCATCAGGATTCAAGCAAGCCGGGCCGAAGACGGCTGAAATGCCAGAAACCGGTCCCCGGTAGCTTGTCTCCTTTCTGGTGAAGAATTGGCTTGGTAGTTTAGTCTGCCCTGTTCCCATGATGCACTGGGCCAGGGACAGACTGATTTGCATATAGCCAGGGTCTGAGCTGGGATGGTGCAGTGAGATAAATAACGGTGATGGATCAAGCCCTGATCTTTGGACTGGGTAAGAGTGGTCTGCTTAATTCAGACACTCTGTTCATCACCACCCCCTTTTCTGAATCGTTTTTGGCCACTATAGGTGTGGCAGGGTATACTCAGACATGAGTCCCTTTCTCACTGCACCATCAGGATTCAAGCAAGCCGGGCCGAAGACGGCTGAAATGCCAGAAACCGGTCCCCGGTAGCTTGTCTCCTTTCTGGTGAAGAATTGGCTTGGTAGTTTAGTCTGCCCTGTTCCCATGATGCACTGGGCCAGGGACAGACTGATTTGCATATAGCCAGGTTCTGAGCTGGGATGGTGCAGTGAGATAAATAACGGTGATGGATCAAGCCCTGATCTTTGGACTGGGTAAGAGTGGTCTGCTTAATTCAGACACTCTTTTCATCACCACCCCCTTTTCTGAATCGTTTTTGGCCACTATAGGTGTGGCAGGGTATACTCAGACATGAGTCCCTTTCTCACTGCATCATCAGGATTCAAGCAAGCCGGGCCGAAGACGGCTGAAATGCCAGAAACCGGTCCCCGGTAGCTTGTCTCCTTTCTGGTGAAGAATTGGCTTGGTAGTTTAGTCTGCCCTGTTCCCATGATGCACTGGGCCAGGGACAGACTGATTTGCATATAGCCAGGCTCTGAGCTGGGATGGTGCAGTGAGATAAATAACGGTGATGGATCAAGCCCTGATCTTTGGACTGGGTAAGAGTGGTCTGCTTAATTCAGACACTCTGTTCATCACCACCCCCTTTTCTGAATCGTTTTTGGCCACTATAGGTGTGGCAGGGTATACTCAGACATGAGTCCCTTTCTCACTGCACCATCAGGATTCAAGCAAGCCGGGCCAAAGACGGCTGAAATGCCAGAAACCGGTCCCCGGTAGCTTGTCTCCTTTCTGGTGAAGAATTGGCTTGGTAGTTTAGTCTGCCCTGTTCCCATGATGCACTGGGCCAGGGACAGACTGATTTGCATATAGCCAGGTTCTGAGCTGGGATGGTGCAGTGAGATAAATAACGGTGATGGATCAAGCCCTGATCTTTGGACTGGGTAAGAGTGGTCTGCTTAATTCAGACACTCTTTTCATCACCACCCCCTTTTCTGAATCGTTTTTGGCCACTATAGGTGTGGCAGGGTATACTCAGACATGAGTCCCTTTCTCACTGCATCATCAGGATTCAAGCAAGCCGGGCCGAAGACGGCTGAAATGCCAGAAACCGGTCCCCGGTAGCTTGTCTCCTTTCTGGTGACGAATTGGCTTGGTAGTTTAGTCTGCCCTGTTCCTATGATGCACTGGGCCAGGGACAGACTGATTTGCATATAGCCAGGTTCTGAGCTGGGATGGTGCAGTGAGATAAATAACGGTGATGGATCAAGCCCTGATCTTTGGACTGGGTAAGAGTGGTCTGCTTAATTCAGACACTCTGTTCATCACCACCCCCTTTTCTGAATCGTTTTTGGCCACTATAGGTGTGGCAGGGTATACTCAGACATGAGTCCCTTTCTCACTGCACCATCAGGATTCAAGCAAGCCGGGCCAAAGACGGCTGAAATGCCAGAAACCGGTCCCCGGTAGCTTGTCTCCTTTCTGGTGAAGAATTGGCTTGGTAGTTTAGTCTGCCCTGTTCCCATGATGCACTGGGCCAGGGACAGACTGATTTGCAAATAGCCAGGTTCTGAGCTGGGATGGTGCAGTGAGATAAATAACGGTGATGGATCAAGCCCTGATCTTTGGACTGGGTAAGAGTGGTCTGCTTAATTCAGACACTCTGTTCATCACCACCCCCTTTTCTGAATCGTTTTTGGCCACTATAGGTGTGGCAGGGTATACTCAGACATGAGTCCCTTTCTCACTGCACCATCAGGATTCAAGCAAGCCGGGCCGAAGACGGCTGAAATGCCAGAAACCGGTCCCCGGTAGCTTGTCTCCTTTCTGGTGAAGAATTGGCTTGGTAGTTTAGTCTGCCCTGTTCCCATGATGCACTGGGCCAGGGACAGACTGATTTGCATATAGCCAGGGTCTGAGCTGGGATGGTGCAGTGAGATAAATAACGGTGATGGATCAAGCCCTGATCTTTGGACTGGGTAAGAGTGGTCTGCTTAATTCAGACACTCTGTTCATCACCAGCCCCTTTTCTGAATCATGTTTAATGAGAGCATTGCACGAAAATGGTTATATTTGAGTTCTGTGGCTTGTAAGTAGCTATAAATACCGCCATCTTGTCAGCTCTCATATGGTTCAAGTATCATTAGCTTGGAATTATAGTGATCCGCATAAACAAGCTGCAACCTGTACCAGCCCCCCCCCCCCCACCCCAATGTAAATATTAACTTGCAATGGAGGCACTAGCTTGATGAATGATCAGATGATTGCATTTGAAACAACTTGATTTAGTGACTGTGATAATTTCTGGGAAAGCATTGCAAACAGGCACTGGCCTAAGCTGACCTACACATCCATCTACACACCCAAAAATGTGACTTGATACTACAGAGTTAGAAATATCAACGATCATAATCAAGACATAGCCACTGCCTTGCACTGATGATTGTGAACACCGATGGAAATTTACTGGAAACATATGAAAGTGGCACTGACTGCTGTTATCCCTGCCCTGTAAGCCTTTTGCAACATTGCCACACTCTCTAAATAGTAATCATAAACACTTCCAGAGATTCATTTAAAATACAAAAACTATTGGGAGGAGGTGTGGCCGATTGGCCAGAGCTGCCAACATTGGAACTGGGCACCTGATTTGAGTTTCGGCCTCAGCTCAACTTCCTGTGATTCTGGGCAAATCAGTTAATCTATCTGTGCCTTAAAAAGATATGTGAAAGGTAATCTGGTTCTCATGTAGAGCGCTTTACCTTTCGTAGGCCAAGCATACGCTATAAAGAATTGCACAAATAAATACACTGGGATGATGGTATCACTGCCATCTTGAAACTGTTATTGTGACATTTAATTGATCAAAAAAGTTCAATGTGCTACAGCAGAAGTCTTTAAACTTTTTGGGCTAGAGACCCCCTAAGCAAAATGTTTTGAAGTTGGCCCCCACCCACTCCAAACCTTTATTGCAAAGATCTGGGGGAGCGGAAGATGCAGGGCTGAGCATAATTTAGAAACATGCTAAAAAACACTGCTCCCCATCACCAGAGCGATATGAGCCCCTCATACATTTGGGTCCCAATGCAACTGAACCTGTTTCACTGATGATAGCTGCAATCTCAAAACAGGCTCTTTGTCCCTTTCAGAAAAAGAAATTAGTTCTCGTGTTTTGCCTCCTGCCATTCCCTGCCCCACTACCGTTCATCAAGGCAGTCCTCCACCCTAATGTTAGCAAGGAAAATGAGCCCCCATGCACATTTTGCAAATTAAGGCAGTCACAACGTTGATCTGGCGGGCCCGTCACACCCCTGAGCTCAATTGCCAACGCAACTGCTTCACTGATGATAGCTACTACATCACAAAGTTGACTGTCCCTGCTCTTTGGTAAAACGTGGGGCCCCATCAAGTGTCACCGGACGACCACCATCTCTGAGTCCAAGCTAAGGTGTCTACTCTACTTTAATGTTCCCCTCGCTTGGGTCATTGTTGACACTCAAAACAACATTGACACAGCAAGGGTGCACTGGTCTCTAATGCAAGCAAGAAAGGATAGAAACAGCCATAATTGGGGTTTATTTTACTTTGTGGTGTTGTGTGATTGACCAACCAAACCACACAGCACCTTCGGCACTAATGATACTTACAGCTCTGTCTTCTGAGGCCACTCCACTGGACCAAAGCAGAATGCCTACCCTTTTATGTAATAAAATAACAAGCATTTACAATGCAATGGTCTCGGCAATATTATAGGTAGAGCTATTGGTATTGCTCATTATTTTTTTAATCTTTTTTGTATCCCTAAATAAATGGCATTGTCATTTCTATCGGCATTAGCTTTTTTTGCATATGTGATACCTATTGCATTAGCAGAGAGAGAGTGAGGTAGTGAGAGAGAGTGAGGTAGATAGAGAGTGAGGGAGTGAAAGAGTGAGGGACGGAGAGGGATGTTGTGAGGTAGTGATATAAGCATAGAGTGATGTAGTGAGAGAGAGAGAGGTAGTGAAAGAGAGTGAAAGTGAGTTATGTTATTCTAAACTTTTTAAGCGCACAGACACCCAGGGGTTTCATGGCGAGTTAGTGAGATAGAAAGAGTGAGGTAGTGAGATAGAGAGTGATTGAGGTAGTGAGTTAGAGAGAGAGAGTGAAGTTGTGAGCTAGAGGGTGAGGTAGTAAGAGAGTGAGGTAGTAAGAGAGTGAGGTATTGATGTTTTGAGAGAGAGAAGTTGTGAGATAGTGAGGTAGTGAGATAGAGTGGTGTAGTGAGGTAGAGAGAGTTATGTAATGAGAGAGAGGTAGATAGAGTGAGGTAGTGAGAGACAGAGACTGAGGTAGTGAAAGAGTGAGGTAGAGGGATGTTCTGAGGTAGTGAGATAGAAACAGGGAGTGAGTTTGTGAGGTAGTGAGATAGAGAGAGAGTGAGGTAGTGAAAGAGAGTGAAAGTGACTTAGTGAGATAGAAAGAGAGAGTGAGGTAGTGAGATAGAGAGAGAGTGAAGTTGTGAGGTAGTGAGATAGAGTGAGTTAGTGAGGGAGTGATGTAGTGAATTTTTGAGGGAGTGAGTCGTGATATACTGAGGTAGTGAGAGTGAGATTGAGATAGAAATAGAGTGAGCTAGTGAGATAGAGAGAGAGTGAGATAGAGAGTAAAGTTGTGAGGTAGTTGTGAGCCAAAAAGAGGGAGGGATAAAGCAGCCCTGGTTGTAATGCAGTGGTTGTAATGCATTCCTATATGAGCCACAGTATTGCCGCCTGATTGTCTGACTTTATATAAACTCTGCAGAAATAATCTGAAAACAAAGGGGAACTTATAGTAACGCATTCGTGGCTCAGTTTGTTCGTCACCAACAGACTGCTTTGTAGATAGATGACAGGGTTAAGGGACCTGTTGCACAGATCTAGTCTAGCTGCAGTAAGCTTCCGGGCACTGTACTGGGGAGGTATGTCCAGCATTAATGGACTTGCTCTGGTACCACGTTTGAAACAACGTGAAGCAGCTCCGAGTGTTGATGTGCCTGTTGCGGGGGTCGTCTTGTGACCTGCAGGTGACACGTGCCAGGTGTGGTGAAGAAGCTCAGCATGTACACTAACAATATAGTCTGGAGCACCAGCCAGTTAGGTTAGTAATCCCAGGATAAACGTAGACTCAGTTTATTTTGCCTACAGGTAAACAATGCAACAAAGAATGCAGCCTTCCATCTACACTGCATCCTCTTCCCCCTGCTGATAGAGCACCACACAGAAATGCTTAGACTAGAACGCTAAGTGGAATTTTGGACATGTTTTGAACATCTAGCTCACATTTTCTCAGCATGTATTCCAAACACAATGGAGTGGGAGGCGATCTCTGAGTTCAAGGATACTACGATCAATGAATTACCAATCTTTTGGAATCAGAACAGTAATCAATGGGATATTCTCGGGGTCAGTTGACCCAACATCTAGCTAACAGTTAATCTCATCCAAAAAGTTTAGACACGAACCTCAGAATTCCATTTGATAGCTTCCTCGCATGTACCTTAGCTTCATTTTATCTAAGTACCATGAACATCAGTTAGGCACCATCATCTGAGTGCTGCTTTTTGGGAAACAACCAATATCATAGTTGGTACCATTTTTCGTACATTAAACTGCAGCTTTGACTAGGTCTTTGTCCTGGAATCTGATTTTCATAAGGGGTTAATTCTCTTAGAGTCATGATATGCCTCAACACACTGCTCTGAACATATGCAGATTTATAAAATATTGCGAAAATAGATTTGATTTCTCAATCATTTGTGAACCTTGCCAGTCTGGTGCCTGTCCAGCTATGCCATTTGATTCCTGGACTTGCTTGGATATTCATATGTTTCAGGGGAATTGTTCCTATAATCTTCATTCCAGTGAGAATTCCCTCTAGTGATATATAGATCCCCCAAATCATTAGACTTTCATCCAGGTCTCTGGTGGTCAATACAAGAAGGGTGCTCCTAATTATAAGAAATGCTTCAGTTTCTACCCTCTTGGTCATTACCACTTTCCATACTCTGTCTACTCTACACCATAGGAGGTGAAATCGTCTCTTGCCACAAGACCTAGAAGTTTTCATACATGTGGATCGATTAAGTCGTAGGCATTACAAGTACTATATGATCCAAGACTTTTTCCCTTAAGTAATAAGCCTTACCAACTAGCATGCATTTTCCCTGCAGAAATGCATACCGACTAGCCCGTGTTTTGTTTCTGGTAGAAATAACGGGTCAAGCCTTGGAAACACAGAGTGTATGTCTGGACAAAAGCAAAACAGGATTTCGTTAGTTGTGATCATTTCACACATTCTTTAAGTCGACTGGCTCAGAGAAAGGTACTATCTCTGTGGGGTTCCCAAGTACCGGTCACATTTCCTCTAGTCTTCCAAGGATTAGACTTGTGAAAACGTATTATTGAAGTCTCCTACAACGGTTAGCATACTCCGAGTATTTGAGAGCAGGATCTGTATGGAAGAGAGCTGGAATGTCAATCTTAGGATCTAATCAAGAAATTCTGGTGACAATGGGAGGTATACATGTTTGGAAGCGTAAAGGGCAGATCCTACCATGAGCTTGTCACCTATTGACCCGCTTGATCTTGTGACGCCTAATCAATTGGCAAGAGAAGTGATTTTGTAAAAAAACGTAGCCACGCCCCTTAATCCACTTACGACCCGTGTGTGTTTCTAGAAAGTCACAAATACCTAAGAGATAGTGCTATGAGGTATGGTTTAGGTCGTCAAAGATAGTGAAAATTCCTCCTCTTAGTGTTGTCTCCTGGTTATTTACATTTCAGGTAGGGGCATTAGATCTGGGCACACTCCCCTGTTCCAGCAGTAACTACCTAGCACTCCAGCGAACCCATCAACCAAGAGTGTGAGGTTTGTCATTTTGAGCTTGAAGCTTAGTAAACCTTGCGTGGATGGAAAATTTACCACCGGCCCTGTACTCACCTGGTTTTGACAATATTTTTGCAACCAAATGAAACAAAATTGATATTTTGACCTCACTTCGGAACACTTTTGTAGGTTCCACTGCCCTATCTTGCAAGATCTCCTTACTTTTATGTAATGCGCTAGTTCACAGTTTTGAGTCATTTTCAAGAGCTGTAAATGACACGTCTTACTATTGCCGCAAGTATTTAAAGCATTTAATTTATGTGCCTTGGAAGGATGAAAGGCCGAGTTGATTATGCCATCTGCAAATCCCAACAACTGTCAATAGCAAGTGCTTAATTTGTGTAATCACTTCTCAGTGTTGGCAACTACTTTCTTGAACGTGTTTAGTTGAGAGCAGCTAGCATGACATTACTCCAAGGGGGGGGCAGAGCAGGACGACGGAGCTGCGGGCGGAGGGAAGGGGGGGCAGAGCAGGACGACGGAGCTGCGGGCGGAGGGAAGGGGGGCAGAGCAGGACGACGGAGCTGCGGGCGGAGGGAAGGGGGGGCAGAGCAGGACGACGGAGCTGCGGGGGGAGGGAAGGGGGGGCAGAGCAGGACGACGGAGCTGCGGGCGGAGGGAAGGGGGGGCAGAGCAGGACGACGGAGCTGCGGGGGGAGGGAAGGGGGGGCAGAGCAGGACGACGGAGCTGCGGGGGGAGGGAAGGGGGGGGGCAGAGCAGGACGACGGAGCTGCGGGCGGAGGGAAGGGGGGGGCAGAGCAGGACGACGGAGCTGCGGGCGGAGGGAAGGGGGGGGCAGAGCAGGACGACGGAGCTGCGGGCGGAGGGAAGGGGGGGGCAGAGCAGGACGACGAAGCTGCGGGCGGAGGGAAGGGGGGCAGAGCAGGACGACGGAGCTGCGGGGGGAGGGAAGGGGGGCAGAGCAGGACGACGGAGCTGCGGGCGGAGGGAAGGGGGGGGCAGAGCAGGACGACGGAGCTGCGGGCGGAGGGAAGGGGGGGGGCAGAGCAGGACGACGGAGCTGCGGGCAGAGTGAGGGGGGGCAGAGCAGGACGAAGGAGCTGCGGGCGGAGGGAGGGGGGGAGCGGGACCGGGGCGAAGAAGGGCTGCGGGCGGAGTGATGGGGGAGAGGGAGGGGGGCAGAGCTGGACGGAGCTGCGTGCGGAGGGAAGGACAGAGCTGGACTGTGAAAACTTATTATTGAAGTCTCCTACAACGGTTAGCATACTCCGAGTATTTGAGAGCAGGATCTGTATGGAAGAGAGCTGGAATGTCAATCTTAGGATCTAATCAAGAAATTCTGGTGACAATGGGAGGTATACATGTTTGGAAGCGTAAAGGGCAGATCCTACCACGAGCTTGTCACCTATTGACCCGCTTGATCTTGTGACGCCTAATCAATTGGCAAGAGAAGTGATTTTGTAAAAAAACGTAGCCACGCCCCTTAATCCACTTACGACCCGTGTGTGTTTCTAGAAAGTCACAAATACCTAAGAGATAGTGCTATGAGGTATGGTTTAGGTCGTCAAAGATAGTGAAAATTCCTCCTCTTAGTGTTGTCTCCTGGTTATTTACATTTCAGGTAGGGGCATTAGATCTGGGCACCCTCCCCTGTTCCAGCAGTAACTACCTAGCACTCCAGCGAACCCATCAACCAAGAGTGTGAGGTTTGTCATTTTGAGCTTGAAGCTTAGTAAACCTTGCGTGGATGGAAAATTTACCACCGGCCCTGTACTCACCTGGTTTTGACAATATTTTTGCAACCAAATGAAACAAAATTGATATTTTGACCTCACTTCGGAACACTTTTGTAGGTTCCACTGCCCTATCTTGCAAGATCTCCTTACTTTTATGTAATGCGCTAGTTCACAGTTTTGAGTCATTTTCAAGAGCTGTAAATGACACGTCTTACTATTGCCGCAAGTATTTAAAGCATTTAATTTATGTGCCTTGGAAGGATGAAAGGCCGAGTTGATTATGCCATCTGCAAATCCCAACAACTGTCAATAGCAAGTGCTTAATTTGTGTAATCACTTCTCAGTGTTGGCAACTACTTTCTTGAACGTGTTTAGTTGAGAGCAGCTAGCATGACATTACTCCAAGGGGGGGGGCAGAGCAGGACGACGGAGCTGCGGGCGGAGGGAAGGGGGGGCAGAGCAGGACGACGGAGCTGCGGGCGGAGGGAAGGGGGGCAGAGCAGGACGACGGAGCTGCGGGGGGAGGGAAGGGGGGGGCAGAGCAGGACGACGGAGCTGCGGGCGGAGGGAAGGGGGGGCAGAGCAGGACGACGGAGCTGCGGGCGGAGGGAAGGGGGGGCAGAGCAGGACGACGGAGCTGCGGGCGGAGGGAAGGGGGGCAGAGCAGGACGACGGAGCTGCGGGGGGAGGGAGGGGGAGAGCGGGACCGGGGCGAAGAAGGGCTGCGGGCGGAGGGATGGGGGAGGGGGAGGGGGGCAGAGCTGGACGGAGCTGCGTGCGGAGGGAAGGACAGAGCTGGACGAAGGAAAGCGGAGGGAAGGGGGGACGAGCAGAGCAGCTCAGAGCAGCTCTGGAAACCACCACCGTCTTTCTCCGAGGCAAAGCAGAAATGCCTCGGAGAAAGCATGGTCATTTTCGCATTTGGGGGCGTGTGTTTTGCTGTTCTGAGTGACGGACAACGTCACTGTCTAAAGAACGCAAAAAATCACGCCCCCAAATCCGAAAAGGACGGGGCTACATTGGAGTGACTGATCTCTCCTTCAATGGCTGGCCTCCTTTTAGGAAGCCAGCCAATGGGGAGAGACAGTGCAGGGAGGCGGGTTCTGAAGCCCCACTAGAGGACATTAATTCTCTGACCGGAAGCTGCTTCGCAGCTTCGTCCCGAGACCTAAAAAAGGATGAAAGTCCACATCTTGCCCCATGTTACTTTGGCCCTGTTCCTTGCACACCAATGATGGCCTGGGTTCTATTGGTAGAAAAATAGGCCCCCAGTCCCCTTTTGGCAGTAAAGCAGCCATACATAGGGTGCAGTCGCCCTCACACCCCCGGCCTCAGTACCACTGCACCTGCAGCCCTAATGATAATAGTGAATGAAAACATGAGCTCCCACATTGTGCCCCCTCCTCTGGGCCATCTCTTAGTTTCATGGATTTTACTCATTTCCACTTTCTCCTGGGCCATTACTTTGAGGCCCCAGGGGTCCAACAACCAGGATTTTGCATCTGAATGCATCCCTACTGTCCTACTCCTCCCCCACTCACCTGAAAGGACATCTGCACATCATCAGCGGTCAAAGTGGGTGGGATCCATAGGGACCATCCATGCTACATACTTTTACACAAACTGTTGCCATTGCTTTTGTTAGAAACAACCCTATTTGGACAGGCACAGCAGCCCTTGGGGTGCCTCTGACTGAAGGTGAAGAGGGAGCCCTGTCTCCTGTGCTATGAAGCTGAGAGACAGAGTTAAAGACACAGGCCTTCTTACCAGAGCCCCTGCTACCCAAAAGAAACATCAATATGAGCAATTGGTTAATCACCAACTGCAAATGCTGCTTGGGAGCCTGTATTCACTTAAATTTATAGAGTGTTTGAAGCTTTATGGTGACAAAGATTTATTCTTCTTGAGGGGTAATATAAGGGGATGTCAGCTGAGCTCTACAATTGATGTTTTAATTGACCCTTATAAAAATGTGTTGCAGTAGATACAGTCTGAGTAGCAATCACTAAAATATATGCTCTAAAAGCATTATTTAAGCTTAAACACTAAATCATTGTGTGACTGTGTAATGCAGTGTAAAAATAAGGACTCACATATACAGTGCTTTCTGTCACAGGCTGGGACTTTGTAGCACTATAAATAAACCTCACTTTTCCTCATTGCATCCACCAGGATTAAATAATGTTCCTCTATGGTCACACGCAGTGAAATCTGCAGTGATTGCATTAACCATTTGAGGTTTAATTGCTTTAACTTACATTTTTTTCATTTAAAGTACGTGCGCTATTATGTAACGCAGTAACTTGAAAGTGAAATTGAAAGAACAAAATAGTTACAAAATATTTTGTTGTTTTTAGTCAGGTGTTCGATCCTGATAACACATTTCATGACCCAAAGGCCAGCCTGGACTTTTATTCCGCCTGTTATTTCCCCTGTGGGCTGGAGACACTGGGCCAGTTTTGAACGCCAATGTTGCTAGTGGTGACTCTTCACTTTTCCTAATTTCCCCAAGGTTAATTTCTGCAGAGGGGGTCTTCAAGAGAGAGAGAAAAAAAAACAGCAGAAGAGAATGATGAGGCGAAGAGAAAGAGATCAGAGGAAGAGGAGTAAGAATGGATGGGAAGAGAGCAAAGAGAGGAAGGGGGTGGGGCTGGCTTGAGCTGTGCCTGTGTTCACCAACCGTAACGTAGCAGTGATGCCACATGGAACCTGGTGCAAGCAATAAAAATGGCCCCTTGGTCTGCTGCTGGGCTAATGAAGCACAGCAGTTATCAGGGTTGATTGGCACTGGTGCCACTGCACCTTCTGCACCACTGGTAGCTAGGCCTCTGTTCTAAAGTCTAGCCCTGAGTGACTCCTTCACCATGGCACTCAGGATCAGAGTTCCCATGCTTTGATATGCTGTTCAGCCATTGCAACAAATGAACATGGTCGCACATCCAAGCCATCTTCCTTTACAAGACCCTGTAGAGACATTTAACTCCCTGGGAATAGAGCCAGGGACCACCAGGAGGGCGCGCCCCACACTTTGAAGACCTATGTGCTACGGGTGTATGTGTAAATGTATAGGCATTTATATAGCGCACTACTTACCCGGAGGGTCCCAAGGCGCTTCGACCGCTGCGAAACCCTTCCTGGCTTCCCTGAGAGATGGTCCCTTAATGGGTATCTCCAGGGTGAGACCAGGCATCCCCGGCGGTCTGGTGGGGCCGTTAGTGAAGATGAGGCAAGCTAATGCCCAGAGTTGCCGAGTGTGAATCAGAGTGGGCACCGAGGCGAGAGAATTATCGAGTCCGCTGACCCTGGTCCAGAAACCTGCCGCGCCGGGAATCGAACCCTGGTCCCGGGCCGTCCTCTGCTCTCGGGTCTGCCGCCTAACCAGTGAGCCACACTACTTCACGGGTTAGGTGTATCATCAAAAGCCCCAACATTTGGCGAAGAGTCCGTGGTTTAGACACAGTTCCCATTGTGAGGGTGTAAGAGGTAATAAGATGACATTGCCGGAGTGACAGTGTCTATGACACAAACACGTGAAATCCCCATGCTAATTTACCGGTGCAACTTAACTCCACCTGCGTCTTTACCTGCTCACGACCTCGCGCATGACATCATTGATGGCATCACCAATGCAATGAGTGTCGACGCAACTTGCTATGCATATGGCATACTACCACTACTTCAGTGTCCAAACACAGTCATATCAGAGGGAGTGGAAAAACAAGTGGAAATACTGGAAACAGCATGAAATATACAAGTATACAGAGCCACAGGGACTCTGTGACTAATGCTACCTTATTGGAGTACGCGGGACATGACTTCCGCATGTCAAGAAAGGCACGCTTCACCGTGTCCATAATCACACATGTTTAGTTAACAACACTTAACGCTCACAATTAAACTATCATCAACGTTCCTTAATTGGGCCATAGCCATATTATGCCAGTTGTTTTGTTTTCCTCTGCAAAGGCAGAGAGTGTAATGTGCAGTCAGTGAGGCAGTAAGCCCTGATCTCTCCTGGTAGTCAATTTCACTATGGTAATAACATGGAATTTGACCAATAGCAAATCATGAGTGAGAGCACACTTGATTCAAAGGCCATGTTTGATAGGCCACATGAGTGTCACCTGGGCATCATGGTGACATGATATTCCTAACAGGGTGAAAGAAATGCGCTTTATACATGTCAACAAGACTCATAATGATAGATTTACACCAAAAAGCACACAACCCATTATGTACTCATTATATTAAATGGTTTGGTTAGCAAGAAAGAGACAGGGCTTAATTTGAGCCGGATGTTCCCGTTGGGGGACGCGGACACTCATTTCTGGGGACCGGCCTTCATTTTTCAGCATAAGACATTTACAAAGAGCAACCTATGGAAAAACAAACAAAGCGGAAAGATGGAGGAAGAGAAAGAAGGGAAAATCGCCATCAAAAGAAATATCAGGAACCTGCAAATGGAAGATAAAGGGAAAGCGAGGTTCTGTCAGTGGACAAAAGAGGCATGAGGTGGATTCAAGACTACGCACCCCTGGTATTTGGGGCGTCAACATTTAAATGCACCGGCCATGGGCTTCTGAGCAGAGCTTTGGATACTGGCACTCACTCTTATACAAATTAAGCACTGGGACGAGATATATATTTTTCAACCTCAGCCGTGTTTACTAACATTGGTAAGCTGAAAATCCAGTGTAGTATAGTATTGATTGAAAAGAAAAAATGTGTTCATTTATGTAAGTTTAAAAGTGGGTTTAAAACATGTTTTGCGCTGTTTAAAATTAGGTGTTGAAGCAGGAATGAGGGGTTTGCAGCTGCTATTTTCGATGTTCAGCTTCCATTTTGATACTAACTGCACATGGCGACCTCAGCATGGATGAGACAGAGAAATTGCAAAAGATAAAAACAATGTTACCGGTCGGATTACCACTACCAGTTAGGCAACAATGAACAGTGCTATCATTTTGTGTATATACGGTGTCATATACTGACGCTATGCTTTAATGTGGCGTGACTTATTGGTTTTTCTTTTTGTGAGGTTATATGCGGTTATACGTGTTTAGGTTTGCATGGCTGCTATTGCTTGTGGTTTGAACTATAACTTGCAGGTTTCGGTAGTTTGTAGTACTAATTTCACATGTTGTTTTTACACATAGATTATATAAATAAACCAGGCTAAAATACCTTCCCTTTAACCTTGTTTGTTCTGTGAATATTTTGTTGATGACATACACATGCAACAGCTGGGTGCCTAGACACAGGCCCTGCATCCAATTAGCCCATCTGGCCATAGCCATCACCAGACCAAGGTTGGGCTAGCTCATTTTAAAAATAGTGTAAAACTGTATTATTCGATTTTTTTTAATTTTTAAAGGTTCACAGACTCTTGCATATTCATGTACCATGGTTGCACTTCCAACATGGTTCATGGATCTGGTCTGCAAAACCCAACAGGACGTCCAACAAGTTTACAAGAAGTGTTGCCAGGGTTTTAGGAGTCCACGAACTCCTCGGCAAAACCAACATTTAGTTTAAATACAATATTTATTTTATTTTTATTTTGAAAGTTTTATATAGCGCGAACAAGATCTTCGCAGATATCAGAGCGCTTTACAGAGGGGGGAGCATGTATACGCAGATACATCAATCATGTTAAAGGTACATTGAGGTGATAACATAAAACAATCAATAAGTCAATTTCCTACAATATATTGTAAGAGGTTGATCCTTTTGGATCCCCACTCCTGACAGGGGTTCAGGGGATATAACCCAGGCCCACCTTGAGGCTCTATGACTTTTTTCAGGACGCGGGGACCAAGTCCCGCTTTATTTAATTGCAGCTGCATTAGATTTTTCTCTGTTGTGGCAAGCAAATCAGAAGCTTCAGGGCTGCGAACCCTGCTTTTGTTTTGCAGCCCATAAATGGTTGAGGCAAACAAAACTACCTCATCTAATCAGATTTTATTAAAAAAGTTTTAATTTAGCCAACGAATGAAACACAAAACTGGGTCTCAAGGCCATTTCCACACTAATGGTCCAGATACCTTTTACTATTTAACCCTTTCAAGCCCAACCTGGAACATTTGTAAAATTTTATTTGGGATATTTTAAAACCAAGTTAGCGTTTGTATTTCACTATTTATTTTTTTATAAAGTTTTATATAGCGCAACTTGATCCCGAAGGATATCAGAGCGCTTTACAATTTGAGGCAAAGGTAACATTAGTCTAACATTGGGAATCTAATAGGCATTGAATCAGCTAGAACAAACATAACAGCTCAATATAACCTGAGTGCACAAGTAGGAAGGGACGACACACCTATGTTAATGGTGTGGCTGAAGTGACACGCCTTCTGCTCTCAAGGCGCTATATGTTTGAGACTTTAGTGGTCATGTACAACTTTGAGCTAAAGCTCCACAAAGGAAATTCCATGATTTGCTGTAAACTAAACCCACACAATTTCCCCCTGATTAAATCCAAGAGGTCACACATGCTTACATTTATTGGGCGAAAACATCCAGTAAATATAAGATATAAGCAATATTTGCTGCAGAATACACCAATTACAGATGTAATTCCTCACTGATAATAGATATTTACCTACACCCAGTAAATGCCGCTCTCCAGGGTGTGAATATTTACTGGGTGTGGTAAACATTCTACTCTTGTGCAGTAAACACCTCATCTTTCTCCAGGCTACAGCTAATCGGGGTCTCAAATTTTGCATCGAGTCCATCAGCCCACATCTCAGGGCGTCATGCGCTGATGCGGGCACATGTGCTAGCAGCGTTTTAAAAATATAAGAAGTTCTGCTCCTACCTTTATGAGTACCACAATGCACTCTCTAATATTAATAACGTGAATCAATTTTCCAGTTGGTCCACCTATGGTGGGACCTCATGGTCTTAGATGTCACTTGTGTATGTGATTGCTACGCCCACCTTTGCCTCTCACATGCAAAGTGTTATTTTCATGTATGAGTCCACACCACATTCAGGCCTTTTCCCACACATGTACTATATGAGCAATTTGAATACCCCTGAAACACTTATACACTGCACAGAACTCTGGAATATCTCTGCAGCACCTACATTGGGTCCGTAAATTGTACACGACGATGGTAGCAGCACCCTAAAATATTTAATGAAAATCCTAATATAATTGCCACTTAGTGGAGTCTTTCAGCAATTCTGGGATATGTATGGTCAGATATTTGAACACTGGTAATAGGTTTAGATCAGTAACAGTGTAATCAAAGGTGTAATAGTCCAATTAGCAATAGATAAGGAATGAGGATTAGCAGTAGTAGCAAAGATATGGATGGTGCAATAAGTGAGGCATCAGAGGGCACTGATGCTACGGGAAGGGCCTTGAGTGAAGGCAGGAGAAACTGCGTTATAATAGATAATAACATCGAGAATTGCACCAAAGGCCCATCACCAAAGATGATTTCAGGTTTTAACAATAGCAAAAGGTGTAACATAGTCCACAGTTCATACCAAGCTGTAACGGTCTTACTCGCAGGCGGCAATGGACCTCGAATGATTGCCGAAGAAATGGAAAAGGTGTACAAGAAAGGAGAGAATGAATGAATGAATTAATTGATAAAGCACGGAGTCCACCAATGGGCATTGTGAGAGAGTGAGGAGCAAAAGTAGGTAAAAAAGGCAAAACCAGAATTTGTGAAATGGAGTAATGTGGTGCCATAGAACAATAGAGATATGAACCAGATTAGGCAAATAGAAAAGTTTTGATTTTTTTCCAAAACATATTGTGATTCTCAATAGTCTGTGACTGGTTTTAAGCCTGAGCTGCTAGAACCTATAACGGTCTTCCTCCCATACACATTTATCTGTAATGCGGAACTGTCATACAAATCTTGGTGGAAGATCACTAAGAGCGTGGGGTTCACACCTTTTAAAGCTAACTCTGATACCTGAAGCACTTGATGCAAAACGTGCTTTATGGACCAAACATGGTGCCTTAAGCTGTATATGTGAGGTGACAGGAAGCCAATGCAACCTGTGCCTATCTTCACTAATGTGGTCAAAATTGAGAAGCCTGCAGGTTAATATCACGGCATGGTTCTGGACTAGCTGCAGGCGGGAGGAGTGTATCCGGTAGCCCCAGATAGCAGGGATCGGTGCAAATAATTCTGGATAGAACTAAAGCACCTACTAAAATGGGCCTTTAGCTCAGAAAAAATGGCATTCAGACGTTTTCTTAATTGCTAAAGCTGAAAGTAGTTAACGGACACAGTGGCATTAATTTGGGCTTCCAATGATACTTTCTTGTCAACTTTAAAACCTTGATTCCTAAATACCTCTGAAGGCATGGGTGGGGGGATGCCACACATCTGTGGGCCAAGTTGGGCAGGAGCCACAGATCAAAATGTCTGTTTTGTATGCATTAAGTTCCAATCTATTAGCACTCATCCAAGACTGGATTGCTTAAGACACACACTCCAGTCCAAAGGAGCATACCAGATGTATCAACAGTCAAATATAGATGGTAAAATGGAATGAAGACAAGGAGCATCCCTGTAGGACCCTGAAATTAACGTGTCTCCTGTTGCATCGGAAGGAGCAAAATTCCAGAACCAGACTGCGATCCGAGGGAAAAGAGTTTAACCAACTCAAAGCAGAACCTCTCAGCCCATGTGACAAACCCTCAACCAATTTCAAATATTCAATTGTGTTGAACGCGGCTGAGAGATCTAGTAACAGAGTCTTCTGGGGAGGTCCTTATATATATTTAACCTGAGGTTATTGAGAATTGATTCTAATGCAGTGTCTGTCCCAATGCCAAGTATAAAGCCTGTCCAGTACATATCCAGAAGGCTATGAGTTTCCAAGTGTTCCAATATTTCTCCACAGTTTTGGCAAGCAGTGGGAGCAAGGAGACGGGTCTATAGTTGGAAGGCAGTACATGATAAAGATAAGGTTTTTTCAGAAGTGGTTTGACTATGGTTTCTTTCCATGACTGAGGAACCGTACCAGGGTGTGCATGTGCCAGCATATGCAGTAATTGGTGGAGGGGGGATGGGCAAAGATCATTGGACAAAACAGAATTGGCAGACAAGAGTAATTTACAAGTAATGGATTCCTGAGTAACTGGAATTAAATCAAGAATTGGAGGGGGGGAGCTGGCTCCATACTGGGGGAAGAAGGATAAGCAACAATATGTTTTGACAAGGGAGTGTCAATATAGATTGCCCAATCCATTCAACGGCGTAGTCAGAGAGCTTGACACATAATTGTTGGGATGGAATAAGAGAACAATCTTGATTAGACAGATCATTTATAACTTTAAAAATAGTTCTGGTTGAATTATAAGTCGTATGGACAAGTGCATCATAGTAGACAGAGTTAGCGTTCTTTAAGAAAGCTTTATCATAATTTAATTGCCCTTTATAGAGACACAGGGTTTTCCATTTTTAGATTATGAGAGAACCAAGGCTGGGAGAACGGTCTTTCTCATAGAGCTCTTTCAAATTGAAAAGCTGTATTTTTTATGGTAGAGAGCAATGAATCGTTGATTGGGCAACAAATACATCAAGATCAGGAACATTGATCTTAGTTGCCTGAATGTCTCTAAAAATAATCACAGTCTCTCTGTGAAGTTAGTTTTCTCCCAGAGATATTGAGAGGCAGAGTAACCGTGTGCCTTATGGATTTTTGAAGGGTCGAGAGTAGGCATGTTAAAAGTACATGGTAGTCATCTGTCCATGCAAGAAGAGCGGAGGAATCAAATTGGACCAGATCCACAGAGCTAGAAATTAAATCAATAATATGCCCTTACTGATGAGTAGGAAGGTTGACAGACTGTGTAAAATCCAAAATAGTCAGGAAATAAAAAATTTCACGAGAAATACTAAAATGAGACTCCTACCACAAATTCAAAAAATCTCCCAAAGCAAATAACTTAGTATAGTTAGTAGACAGAAAGCAAATGACTTAAAAAAATATGTTAAAAATCCTGGGATATCAGGAGTTCTATAAACAGAGATTAAAAAGGTAGATTAAACAGACGGCAGAGATTGTTATCCTACAGCAGATAACTTCATCTAGAACTGTATCAAACACAGAAGAGTTGTCAATTTGAAACTTAAGATAGAGTATACAATTGCTGCAACGTCATCCTCTTTCTTATCGATTCTATCTTTATAAGCAAGGTTATAGCCCTGAGGAATGGCTGAAACAATATTTGGTGCAGAAGTCTCATTCAACCAGGTTTCCGTTAAACCACACACATCAACATTTATGTCATTAAGAGGCAGAAATAATTCATTTTTATGGTTTGATAGAGGTCTGGTATTTAACAAGACCCCTATTAAATCCTTTTTGATAAGCAGCAGAACATCTAAGGACAGCCGCTGCTGTGAATTTGGACAAAAGAGTAGACATTTCTCGCCATATTTAAGCGACAAAGCTTGTTCCAAGCCTGAGTATGAATGGGCCAGGAGTTGCTATTTAAAGATGTGATAGTGCTGCCGTCATACATGATAAGGCAGGGATTCCCGCCAGATCACTTAGACCCAGTACAAACGTGATTGACTTAAGATCCCCTTAAGCGTGCCTGCTGCACACGTCAGTGCGTCAACCCTGAATTTATGGTCAGAATCAGGATTACACAAGCTCTGAGCATTTGCACCAGAACTAGACTGCTGACCTCAAAAACATGGCCACCAAGGGATGGGCAAAGACAATGGAGGAATCAGAGCTTGATCAACTCACGAGTGCGAAAAGTAAAACCAAGGACAGCAAAATACCAAGTCCTCCTTCAGAAAATAACCAATTTTATAACGACCTGATAAAGTAAGAGTCTGATACACTTTACATAAAAATCAACATTATGGAACACAAAATGCACACTTAATATCAGCATTTAAAAATCATTTACAACAGCAGGTGCTGCTTACTCTCTTAAACATGCATCCATATATCAGCTCTGAGCTTATGGTCAGAAAAGGCCTTTTACATGCTCTGAGTGTCTGTTCTAGAGCTAGACCACTGGCATGGACATTACCATGGACCATAGATGTATTCACTGTATTTAAAGTTGGTGCTGCTGTTATGTGCTACGATAAATGAGTGCTATTTTTCACAGGGGTCACGCTGCATCAGATATCAGATGCCTGCTTGATGGCTATCCGGTTGCAAGCACAACATGTTGTTACAGGTAAATGCAAGATGTACTACCACAAACAGACGTTTCTTCTAAACATTGTGGATGAAGAGTGTCAGACCCAAAGGTACTGGACAACTTCCTCTTCAAATTACCTATAAACAAATGATTTGCCCTGTTAAAGGAAGTATCTGCATTCATGTTTTCAAAAACAATTTAAATTGTCTCCAATTCCTCCTAATGAGAGACAGATTTACAAGTTAGACTGATTTGGTGCCTCGTGGGGTTGGAATAACAAAAAGTCTTCTGCTGCTTTTTTGAGGTCCAACCTTGCCCTAACCTAATGCCCTATGGTCAGGTGTGCTGTGTACCTCAAACTCTGGGGGATAGACTGTTATGTGGCTCTCATAATTAGACGGATAGTCTGGGCCTTCCTTCATATGCTTTGGGGTCAGACTCTGCTCTGAGTGTCATACCCTGGGGTCATACTTTGCCCATAACCTCATAGAGCTGAGATAAACACTGCCACAGACATCATATCTCAATATTGCCTTGTGTCCGGCATCTCATGTCCAAGGGTCAGGGTATGTCAGGAAGAGATCTCGGTGTCACATCGTCAGAGGTCCGGGCGGGGCCAGCGGTTCCTGCACTCAGGGCCAGCCTGTCTTATGCACACATGACCCATAGAGCTGAATGCTGGCACGACAGGCGCCATCTTCCACTGACAAGCATACATGAACCGCCCGTGTGTTACCAACCACAAAACACCCATTTGAGTTTTGCCGGCCTTCTGGGCCGCTGAAACTGAATTAGAAACGTTTTGCAGATTCTACATGGGCCAATGTCAATCTTGTATTGTATTGTATTGAAATGGGTTCTTATATAGCGCAAACTGCCACCCTATGGGTATCCTGGCGCTTAGACTTAAGTATGACCACCACATGAGCAGACCGGAATAACGATGTGAAAAAAAACTAACGTTCAGTCCTTGGGAAAAGCCAGGTTTTCAGACCATTTCTGAAACTGGTCAGGGAATTGGCTGTCTAATGCTCTGGGGCAACTCATTCCATAAGTGTGCATCAGCCACACTGAAAGCTCCACCCCCCCCCCATCCTAGATTGTTTGAATCTGGTAGTTGTAATCAGATTTGCACTAGAGGAGTGAAGCTGCATCTTGGGATTATACCAGGTAAACTTCTCCTGCAGTGGGACTGGGCCCAAGTCATGTACTGCTCTGTACACAATACAGAGCGATTTAAAAAAGACTCTCTCCTTAATAGGCAGCCAGTGAAGATCTCTCAAGGCCAGAGGAGTAGAAGACCTACGCTGTTTATTTAACACCAACTTTGCTGCCAAGGCGCGAGACCTAAAAACTAGAAAGGATTCTTGGCTTCTCTGTTGAACATTCATCAGGATAAAACATAATGTCACCTGGGTTCACCACTACTTGGGGATTGTAAGGTACGACACAAGAGGATATGTGTAAAGGGTATGCCCAGATGTGGGACCCTTGTTCGCTGTGCCACTGGATTCAAGCTAGCCGGGCTGATGATACCCTGAAACCGGTCCCAGGATGCTTGTTTCTCGCCCAAGGAGGATTTGGCCTGGCAGTTCGGGCTGGACTGTTGTCATGAGGCACAGGGTCAAGATTGATTTGCATATAGCTGGGTCCACACTGGGGTGGCATAATGAGCAAAAGAGCGATGGATTAAAACCAGATCTCTTGACTGGGGGTGAGTAGTTGAAAGGTTTCAGAACTCTGTCCATCATCTTGTTGTGTTACTAGAGGATATGTGTTATGGACCTAAAAAGTAAACATTTTACAAGAAGAAATGGATTTCTTGGAACCATGAAACTACAGCACTTTTAGTATTTCTACTGATTTATGTTTGAATATGATAATGAAAGGATCAGTTCAAAATGTATTTGTGTGCAAGAATTTGAGAATGAATTTGATAAAAGAAATTTTGTTGATATACTTAGTATAAACTTATTGTGGAATTACCATATTTAATACAAAGGAGAATACATATGATGCACTTAAGGAATATGATACATTTTAAAGTAAAATGTGTATGAAAAATTTGACAACAGTAGTGATATTATTTATAAATGGAAATATAATAATTGGACCTGTGTGCAGGGAAGGAAAGCATCGCCTGCTATGGGGAGCATCATACATCTGGACCATCCTGATATCTGAGGTTACCATGAGTCTATGGAGTGCACCTCACACAACACTCGCTGCACGAAGCTGCTCTGGTGCTACCACTTCAAATTGGTCACATCGGGTCCGATTCACAAAGGCAATCGAGACAAAAGTCGAACTTTACAACTTTTGGTATTCACAGAGGTCATTTATGAGTCACATCTTTGTGTCTGCAGTCGGGCCGGAATCTCCGCACCCGGAGCGTACTCTACGCACTCGGGTTGCTCTCTCCACCTGGGGCCGTACTCTTAGGCGATACTCTCCGGCATGGCCCGATGAAATGTAATCAATTGGCCGGAATACAATTTTTTACAAAAATTAACATTAGGAACGTGTGATAAATGTTAGAGGAGGACATGAAAATCAGTTTGGGCACGGAAAAGGATGTGGCTGTACACTACATCATAACCTAGAAAAACGTGCTCCTTTACATCATGGTACATGCAGTCCATGATGCAAAGGAGCAAACTTTTCTGGGATATGATGTGGGATCCAGTCACACCCTTTTCCCTGCCTAAACTGATTTTCATGACCTCCTCTACCATTCATCACATGTTCCTAATGTTCCTTTTCGTAAAAACTTTTATTCCAGTCCATTGAGTACACTTCATAGGGCCCGAGTCGGAGAATATGGCCCCAGCCGGAGAGTGCAACCCGGGTGCAGAGAGTACGGCCTGGATGCGGAGATTCCGGTCCGACTGCGGACGTAAAGATACGATTCGTAAATGACCGTTGTGAATACCAAAAGTCGAAAAGTTTGGCTTTTGTTTCAGATTGCCTTTGTGAATCGGGCCCATCATATTATACCTGCTGAAGGCCCCTAACACCTGACATTGGTTTTACTCTTTACAGGAACATCTTCATCGCTTGCAGAATCAATGTGTCTTTGGAGTGCATCTCCCACAATAATCTCAGCAGAGGGCATTTGAGATCTCACATAATCTGAAATGTTTTGAGTACCTCATCCTGCAGCTAAAGGAGCTAATAGGAAAGTTACGATAGGTATAGTTCTTGTTAAGCCCAGATATCTGTAACATTTTATATGAGAGTTGTCCAAGATTCTGGGGTGACTATCACGCCATAGAGTAGGTCAACAGGAAGCTGTTGTAAGGACACCTCTCAACAATGAGCCACTCATCGCTGGAGTGCCGGAGACACCAAGCATCTGTGCTTTTTTCAATGGAACCCCCTGTGCACCACTCTCAAATGCTTCAATCTGCGGTCTAGTTTCTTACTCAATAGTGTGTGCGTCACTAAAGGCCGCACTGATCAAAGTGTGGACGTCACTGAAAATGGCGCTACAACCAATCCCCAACTGTGGCTCATGTTGCATTACGCTGGTCACGCAATGTGTGCATTAACCTTCCGTCGCTTTGCGGATGGGTGCAGATTCGAGTGTTTGTTCCTTGGATTTGCCGTGGCTTTGCTCACTGAGATTGTTTCCAGAAAGAGCTGATTGAAGTACACATTCACCCCGTGCAAACTGGCATACGCAATTTGGGACATTTGAGTGGACGCCCTCATTTTTGGGGACATATACACTATAGGAGGTAGTTGCCTCGTTCACCTAGGATCCCCATATCTGTGGGCTTGACTTTCAAGTACCCGTGTCCTGATGAAGCCTAAAGAAATATTTGGCGGAAACGTGACCGCGACTGCGTCAACACCATTCTAAGGAGTCCCCATATATTGATTTCTTGTGTTTCATTTCTGGCGCCTTCTTCCCTATATATATTGTTGTGTAAAAAGAATGCATAACTTAGGCGCTGAGAGGATTTCCTTTATAGCTTTATATCAATCTAAGGTTGTAGTGAATATTGTTTATCCTTATTATTTTTCTTTTTCCTTTTGTAGGGTACACCGTGTTTGTTTATATGTAATGTATATAATGTATTTGTATGATGTGTATATATTGTAAATATGTATAAATTATATATTATTTCTGCTGTTGTGTGCCACCTTGTCCTGTGATGCGTATATCTGTGTTTGTAAATTTGTGAAATCATATGCTTTGCAAATAATTGTACATTACAAGGTAATTAAATATATCTTGTGTATAAAAATTTTTTGTTGAATTGATCCCTCTATAACCCCCTTTTTCTACTTCCTCATCCTTGTGATGTCCCTATCCCAGGTTTGGGAGGGTTATTTGGGCAGAACCCCTGCATATTTTTTCTAGCCTTCCATCACTGCCTGCATGAGTCCACTGACAGTTACCATCTTGTTTTGAACCTTGCGCCCTTGCTCATGTCGTACCTTTCCTCGTGCCAACGCTCACTCCTCCATGGCACAAACTACAAAAAGTATTTACTGCACCCCTCCTCACATCAACGTTTTTTCTTCCTCTGCACTGAAGACACAAAGTATTCCACAATTCCTCCATAGCACTGAGGCAAATAGCACCTGTAGCCTCAGTGAGGACATATGCACCTCCTCCAGGAAATTCCTCACAAATTGGATGTAGAACGGCACACTCCTTACTCCACCACGAATTCCAAGAATACAGCTGGACAGCTGGTCAACAGGAACATCAACAGCTTTAGTCACATCCACAGGCTCCGTGTTTTGGGATTGCGCACTTATGCAGGTAAGCTAATTTGCTGGAAGGTTTATATATATTCCTGCATGGTTAAAATCCCATATTGTTGGCAATATGTGGAAGTCGATTAAACCACATAGAAAATCAAGTTAGAGCTTTATTGAAGCATCCATACATCAAGAGAGGAGCAATGCAACTGACATTGGAACACTCGTCAGAATACAGAATGTACATCAATGATAAACACAATGAGACCAATAACATCAAAAGAGCACAACATAAGGTTAGTTTGAGTACTACACATGGACACTAGCTACAATGGAACACAGATCCTTAACAATCTATGTTCTAACCCAACAGTCTATACTCTACAAGAGGCCTCAAGCACTCATGTTTACCATTGGTCGTTGGAGTGTACATAACTCTCGCCCCAGGAGCGCCTGTCACACTGGTGCTACCCCACAATCCAGAACATATTTTTCTAGACCACATATCTAGCATTGTTATTTACTTTCCACTGGAAGGCCTGCAGTACTTGCAGTCATTCCCAGTCCTTGGGGGCACCTCGCAGAACAACTTCTGCAGGTGGCCCTGGATCTCTCACGCAATCTTAAAATATAGAGCATGCCACAACTGGAAACTCATAAATATAGGATAGAACATGTCCCCCTAGTAGGCAGAGCTTTCTGCAGCACTTGATACATGGAATGCCTCAAGCTTATGTCAATCAAGCACACCTGTTGCAAAGCTGACTGCCTGGGGTGGCATTGGTTGAGCACCCTATCCCAGACCTGGATATATAGGGCGCCCATAAGCACTCTCACCTATGGGTGCCCCTGACAACGACTTTTGTGGGAGTTCCTAGTACCCTTATTCACCCTTAAACTCTTGAGCACATGTAAACCACAGAGGTTGCAAAATATATCATATTTGAGATACATGGCACTGCTTGTAGGTACAGCTTCCGCCAGCACTTTATACAGGAAGGCAATAAGCACACCCAGCACAACAACCTCCGCAGGAAA
The DNA here is from genome assembly GCF_964263255.1 of Lissotriton vulgaris. Lineage (NCBI taxonomy): Eukaryota > Metazoa > Chordata > Amphibia > Caudata > Salamandridae > Lissotriton > Lissotriton vulgaris. The sequence goes on from NC_141695.1 coordinate 300,439,107, forward strand.
TGCCAGAACTCTCCTACAACCTGAAACTATTGGCCACACTTAAACTACAGAAGGTGCCAAACATGGGAAATAAATCGTCATAGCAGTGCTGATAGGTACAGCTCCCAGCAGCACTCTAAGAAGGAAGGCCATAAGCACACCCGACACAACAACCTCTACTGGAGACACCAACACTCTCCAACAGCCTAACACTATTGGCCACACCTAAACTACGACACCAACACTCTCCTACAGCCTAAAACTATTGGCCACACCCAAACTACAGAAGGTGCCAAAAATCGGATAAAATGGGGCATAGCACTGCTTGTAGGTAGAGCTTCCTACAGCACTCTATAAAGGAAGGCCATAAGCACACCCTACACAACATCCTCTACTGGAGACACCAACACTCTCCTACAGCCTAACACTATTGGCCACACCTAAACTACGACACCAACACTCTCCTACAGCCTAAAACTATTGGCCACACCTAAACTACAGAAGGTGCCAAACATCGGATAAAATGGGGCATAGCACTGCTTGTAGGTAGAGCTTCCTGGAGCACTTTATACAGGAAGGCCATAAGCACACCCAGCATAACAACCTCCGCAGGAAATGCCAAAATTCTCCTACAACCGGAAACTATTGGCCACACCTAAACTACAGAAGGTGCCAAACATGCAAAATAAATGGTCATAGCAGTGCTGATAGGTACAGCTCCCAGCAGCACTCTAAGAAGGAAGGCCATAAGCACACCCAACACAACATCCTCAACTGGAGATACCAACACTCTCCTACAGCCTAAAACTATCGGCCACACCTGAACTACAGAAGGTGCCAAACATCGGATAAAATGAGGCATAGCACTGCTTGTAGCTAGAGCTTCCTTGAGCACTTTATACAGTACGGCCATAAGCACACCGAACACAAAAACCTCTACTGGAGACACCAACACTTTCCTACAGCCTAAAACTATTGGCCTCACCTAAACTGTGGAAGGTGTCAAACTTCGGATAAAATGGGGCATAGCACTGCTTGTAGGTAGAGCTTCCTGGAGCACTTTATACAGGAAGGCCATAAGCACACCCAGGACAACAACCTCCGCAGGAAATGCCAAAATTCTCCTACAACCTGAAACTATTGGGCACACCTAAACTACAGAAGGTGCCAAACATGGGAAATAAATGGTCATAGCAGTGCTGATAGGTACAGCTCCCAGCAGCACTCTAAGAAGGAAGGCCATAAGCACACCCGACACAACAACATCTACTGGAGACACCAACACTCTCCTACAGCCTAAAACTATCGGCCACACCTGAACTACAGAAGGTGGCAAACATCGGATAAAATGGGGCATAGCACTGCTTGTAGCTAGAGCTTCCTTGAGCACTTTATACAGTACGGCCATAAGCACACCGAACACAAAAACCTCTACTGGAGACACCAACACTCTCCTACAGCCTAAAACTATTGGCCACACCTAAACTATGGAAGGTGTCAAACATCGGATAAAATGGGGCATAGCACTGCTTGCAGGTAGAGCTTCCTGGAGCACTTTATACAGGAAGGCCATAAGCACACCCAGGACAACAACCTCTACTGCAGACACCAACACTCTGTAGACACCAACACTCTCATACAACTCAAACTATAGGCCACATCTAAACAACAGAAGGTGCCAAACATTGGATATATATAGGACATAGCACTGCTTGTAGGAGAGCCTCCAGAGGGACTCCATACAGGCAGGCCATATGCACACCCAACACAACAACCTCCGCAGGAGAAGCACATACCCTCCTACAGCCTAAAAGTTTTCAGTACACATAAACTATAAAATGTGGCAAACATCAAATATAAATTGGACTTAGCACTGCTGGTAGGTACAGCTTCCTGCAACGCTCTATACAGGAAGAGCATAAGCACACCTGACACAATAACCTCCGCAGGAAACATTAATACTCTCCTACAGCCTAAAGGTGTTGACCACACCTAAACTATAGAATGTGCCAAACATCGGATATAAATGGGGCATAGCAGTGCTGATAGGTCAGCTTTCTGCAGCGCTCTATACCGGAAGGCCATTCGCGCAGTAACAGAAATCCTCCACAGGGGACGCCAGTACACTAGGGTGACCAGACGTCCTAGATTTCCCCAGACAGTCATGGTTTTCTGAGGACTATCCCGGTGTCCCAGCGGTTTTCTTGATTTCAAATACATGTCCCGGTTTTTGGGTCAAAGATCAAGTCAGCCTGCAAAGGACAATTGGATGGTATTCTATCATTAAGTAATTTCTCTGTTTCTTTCAGGCTGCACAGTGGGAAGTCTGCTGCATGCTCCCTGCAGAGAGGAAGAGGTCAGGGGTTTACACAGCATTAGAAGAGGTCAGGGATTTACACAACATTAGCTATGACCGGGCCTCTACCCTGAGACCCCCTGCCCGCCTCCCCACTCTGTCTCCATTCTGCTGGGTGCATGCAGCCGACTTCCCCCTGCACTCAAAAAATGGGACAGGCCAGACATGAAAAAAGGCTAAATACTTTGGTCCTACTTTTATGTCTGCCCTTTTCCGGTTTTTACTTCTCATAATATGGTCACCCCACAGTACACTCATACAACCTTTAAGCCCATAGGTGCTAGAAGCAGGGGTGTGGGGTGCTGCAGCCCTCCCAAAGAAAACCATGCTGGAGTTCAGAAGGTGAATGAGCAATAGAGATGCCTTTAGATTCTGTTTTGATCATGTCACCTTTGACCTAGGTGACAATCTTACTGGGGTACAGGAAGTGCAAGGAAGGCTGCAGGATGTCGCTTTTTTCCTGAATATATGAAAGTATTTAAATACTTGTAAATTAACTATACAAATATTTCAAAATATATCTGCAAATAGGAAAGCACAAATGAAGCACATTTTGTGTAAGTGTGAAGGGTGATGGCAAGAAAGATATTAATAGGATAAAAATAAATCAAGACACTTTACTTAGTGCAAATGATAAATATTTGCTGAAACTCAATTTCCACTCACCATGGTTTGAACGCTATATAGTTTTACCAGTAAAACTGCATGTCTGTGCAAATGTGATGCCCACTTCACAAAAAACGTACAGTCTGCAATTTACAGTATGCTACCTGACCAGTGGTCCAAAATGCATCACCAGCTACAAACTACACCCTTACCAGTCTCCTGCTGAATGGGCGTGGCACACTTAACACACTTATTTTTGTGTGACTCTTGGATTTTTCACAATCCCAATGACTTCAGTGATGTAACATGAATGGCAGTACCCTCACTCTGAAAATTGTCCCAGCACCACTGGTCAAACCTTAAGCTCCTCTTCCCAAATCTACAGAACCAAATGTAACTCCTGGTGGGCACAGCTTCCTGAAGCACTTTGTAAAGATGGGCCTCAAGCTTCTGTGGCTGGCACCAATTCATGGAGGGCACCTCATCCAAACTGTCTACACGAGGTGGCAATGGTGTTCCCTCAACACAAAATATGTCGTTCCAGAAGCAAAAGGGACCTCAAACTCTTGACACTGTTTTTACTCTTCGCATGGCGTCCTTCACCACTTGTAGTTCCCACGTGCACTTGGCGCACACCTCACACAACATTCTCTGACTGAGGCCCAGCGCCCTCATGGAACCTTAAAATGTTGAGTTACTTGCACTATTTCGGGGCTTCTTGTTTAAATGCATTTAATTTGATTGCATTTTATAATTTCAATTATTGTGAATGCAGCTGTACCAATTATAAATAATTGACACAAATAAAACAAATAATATGATCATATGAGTTGCTTTTTTTCAAAACTACAAAATTACCAACCCCCCTCTGTAAAACAAGGCCTTCAACTTCTGTGGTGAGCACGATCCATGGAGGGCTCGTCACACAACAGCGCCTGCATGAAGCACCATTGGTGCGTCTCTTCCTTACCTGGATTGTTATCTACTCTCTAGTGAAGACCTACAGGTAGCGCCAGTACTGGGAGGGCCTCACACAGCACGCCCCTGAAGAAGGCCGCAATGCTTGGCCTTCCCCTCAAGTCCATGTGTTCCATTACGAGCTGCGGTGTGCGTGTGGGCCCTCCCATGGGCCTGGCCCGCACTCCACCCCGCAGGCTCGGTATCAATTTGACTGCCCCTCAGCGGGTGCTCATTCGTGTGGTGGCTGGCGCAGTGACAGGCACCACACCTCCTGCTGCGATCTCCAGAAGAGGCCTGCGTTCGGCCATTGCGCGCGACCGTCGGTGGCGCGCCATCGCACACGTCCCTGTGAGGCCCTCATATTCGGGGTATGTCCCTGCAGTGTCCCATCATGCCTCCCCACCTCGCGCGCAATGCACCCCGAGATGCTCCAAGGAGCACACACAACATGGCCTCGTGACCGTGCTTGAGGCGTTTCGGAATCATTCTTAAGGGGGCAAACAGAGATGCGGGGCTCTCCGGGCCTCTCCAGCGTCAGCCTCCTGGAAGGACGCATTCTGGGGAGGGGCGTCTTATTTGGGGGTATCATTATTTGTAATGCATTCTGGTGAAGAGGGATACAATCATGCAGCCGAAGGGGGGGGGGGCTTCTTTGAAGGACTGTATTCGCCTGCTTGCGACATGGGACATTATAAAGCTGCTGAGAGCACCCTGCGTACAGGGAGGGGAAGCCCCCTCTGCCAGGGAGCATCGTGCTGCTGTTCCACCCTGACAGAGGTTCTGTAGACAGAAAGGAGCATCTTTCTGCAGGGGTCTCTCAACCGAAGAAGCATAACGCACCTGGCAGGGTTAAACTCACCCTGAGGGGGCTTCCCTCGTGAGCGCGAGCCTCTCCGTGCTGAGGAATAGAGGTTTTCTGGCTGGAAGCTTCTCCCAGCTGGGGACCTTCACGTTTATATGGGGGGTAGAATTCTGGTGGGGGTCGTCACTCTGCGGGTGGTGGTGCATGCAACTGTGCAGGGCCATTGGCTGCGGGAGGGGTGCATCCTCGAGACTGGCGTGTGCATCGTCTTCGTGGGGGGGAGGGGGATCGACTATACTGTGAAGGATGCTCCTGTGCTCACCAGATTCTGCAGGTGGGTGCGTCACATTGCCGCTTGTAGGGTACACCATCCCGAGACGGTGTTACATTTTACCATGTGTTCCCTATCCTGCAAACCCTGTCACCCCTATCCTTCCGCCACCCCAACACCCCTCCGTGGGGTGGGCCGCTACCTGGTCCCCGGGGACTTCCTATCCACTCATACTTGGATCGCCCCATTCCGACAGAACCCCCTCCGCCCCCGAAAATGGGAAAATGACGAACAAAAGGCAAGAAAAGCCTGCATTGAGTCCCGGCCCCCGCCCCCCTCCCCTACCGGAGCCGAAGGACACGAATCATTTCTATGGTTACCAACTCACCCGTCTCCAGGGCTGCTGCCTGCTTCAGATGCCTTCCTCCGCTGCTCTGCTCCTGCTGAGCCCCCCTTCACCATTCCTTCAGGGGGGGTTGTCCAAGGAGACCCACGCAAATTTCAAAAGGGGAGCAGAAACGCAAAATACACACAGCGAGGGAAAAAATAATAATTAAAGGAAAATCTGTTGAAGGGTGGAGGGATCCTGTCCCTTTGGCGTCAGCAATCTTCAGCCCTCGCTTGGCCGAGGGTGCAGGGCCGAACCCCGGGGGTGTGACACGCGGGAGTCTTAACGCAATCAGAAAACCCCTTCACGGTACTGGCAGCATCACCGGGCCCCCATCTCTGCCGCCCCCTCCCCGTGTCACACACGCATCCGCGTGCGCACGGGTGTCCAAGAGCCCCCCGACAACAGGTGAGATGCGGGGGGATTCACCGCATCGCCGCCTTCCTGGCCATGTATCACAGCGGTCACGCCAAGCCCCCGCCGTGGCACGCACCTTGTCACAAATATGAAGGGGAAAAAAAAAATCAAAAACAGTGGGAGGGTGGCTCTCCGTCCAGCTCCCGCGGGGATGGCCCCCCTCCTCCGTGCTCTATTCACAGACTCTGTCTCTCCCTCCGGCGTCTCTATTCACGAGCTCCGTCGCGCTCTCTCTCTCTCTCCTTGGCTCTCCCCTGTTTTGTGGGTGAAATAATTTCCCCTTTGTGGTGTGATTATGGTTTCCAGTCACACGGCAGTGCAGGGCATCGCTCTCAGCGCTTCCCCTCGGGCCCCTCCTTTCCTCGGCCCCTACATCCGTCCTTCCCTTTATTTGATTTCACGCGGGGCTGGCTGGAGCGCCTCGGCTCGGCTGCGGAACAGGAGGCGGCGAAGCAGACGCCCCTGCCCCGGCTCACCGGGATGTGCAGAGAGGACGCGCGCGATGGGCAGGGAATGGCGCCATCCTTCGCCTCGGCTCAGCCCTGGACCACGCGCCTTCCTCCCGAGCCAGAATCCGTGCAGCCGCAGCCCCTGCTCTCAGGAACGTCCCCGTCTCTGCATATCTCCAATATGGCCAAATACCTGTGCGCAAGGCCCGGGGGGTGGGGGCGCAGCCCGGCAGGAGGGGGGCTCAGGAGGAGCCTCTCCAAGACGATGGGAATAATAAATCCGTTCTTCCTCGCTGTCTTTCTCTCTCTTTTTTTCTGTCCTCTTGATCGCACAAATAAAACCCAATTATCTAATTACCAAGCCGCAGCCTCCTCCATGATTGGTCCTGGGCTGAAGCAGCAGCGAGGTGCAGCGCAGCGGAGACAGGAGCGTGTGCCCAGGCGGCCCTGGCACCACCTCCTTCCCCGGGACCCTCCTACCTGAGGGGAGGAGGGGCGGAGAGAGGGATGGGTACAGGGGAGAGGGAGGAAAGAGAACTGAGGGGCTGTGCAAGTGAAGGAGAAGGACCCACACTGAAGGAAGTGCGGGGGTGGGGGGGGGGGGGTATCTAGGGCAGAGAAGAGAGGCGAGGGAGGGGCGGAGGAGATGAAGAAAGCGAGGAGGACAGAGATGGGGGCAGCGGAGAGGAAGGGTGACTAATGACCAAAGGCCACGATCATCATTTTTCTGTCACATCTCTCAGAATCTGGCCTGGGCTATCTTCTGAGCGCGACCACGTCTCTCAAAGAGAGTGGGCGGCAGAGGGTCCTGTGCTTCCCAGGGGATGGCTGCACGCTTAGAAGAGCAATCTCTGTCATGGCTGGGCCTACTGTGTGTGAATCACTACTCTTCTCTGGGCTATTTTGGTTGTAAGCAAGAATCTGTGTGCCTGCATCACTGTGTGAGCATCTGAGAAAATTGTCTCTTCCACGCCTTGGCTTCCCCACAAGGGTCTGCTAATTGGTATGCTCCAGCTCTACCTTGGTCTTCCATTTTTGCATCTGGGGCTTCAAAACGCATGCTTTCTTTAACTCCTACTCTCTGCCCAGACCTTTTGCCACATTTCTGAGGTCCAGGAATAAAGATGGTATCACATGAGGTAGACAGCGAAGTGAGGCTGCCCGTGTCTGTTCTGGGCAGCAAGCAACCATATCCATGCTCCAAAAAAGTCCTGATGTGATGGCGCTACCAACTGCTGGGGGCAGGTTTGGACTGGCATGTAGCATATCTGTTCCACAAGACTTCTATTCCTGACCTGACCTGGGCAGTATCGGGCAGGGAGGCTGTCCTTGTAGTGGGTGAGAGAAATGCCCAGTATTGAACATGGTGGCAGGCAGCTGGCTTGCTTCTATCATCAGATGCAAGCACCCCCTGTACAGCGCCTTAGAAACTACAAAAGGGCACCTTTGTGGAAGGGCACTGAAGCAATGTTTTTTCCCCCACTTTTGCTGCACCAGATCTGGTAAGCGTGGGCATCAACACAAATGCCCAGAGGGCATCAGTAAAGATTCCCAGTCTTGGGCATTTAGGAGCGAGTGGCGTGGGCCTTGCTGGATTTTTTTTCTTGACTCAGCGTATGAGACTCCAAAACATTACTGTATTAATATAACACTTCATCCCCTTTAAAGGATACATACGGCTTCTGTAGGCAGGAATGTTTAACGATTTTCAGGTAACTTTTACCAAAAGTCTTCAGGTTACAAACCAGGCCTGGGTCATTCATTAGTTTCAATGGAAGTAAAATATACAAACAGTCTTAAAACACTTAACACATTTATAAACTCGAACATTACTACTCTGCAGCAACACAATGGGTCATTTTTAGTAAGGCATGGCAGGATAGGAGGCGAGAGCATTGGCAGGAGACTGGATGTATCAAGTCTTGGCCGCAAAACAATGATGTGACATACAGCTAGGACCATTACAACGTCGATATAAGGTTTTAATCATTCGATTAATAGAATTATGTAGAACAATGAACCCAAAAAAAGGCCATTCCGTTACCTAAGAGATTGACTTTCCTCAAAGACACAACTTATCCTCTACCTTTCTCTTTTCACTTTAGCAGGTTCTTTTAAAACTTTTAGTGCTTAGAGAATAAATAAAGCATCAATCACAGTAAAATAATTCATTAAGAGCAGAGCTACTGGAATTATTCGACCGGGGAGGACACAACTATGCAGCAGGGTCTACTAAATCAAGGAGCAAGAAAAGACAAATTATGCTACATAATGTGGCCCCATATGTCATAGTGTTACTTCAGTATTCTGTCATTTCTGCACGTTATCACTACCTGGGCTAGTGTTTCTCCTCATTAATATCCGGTGAATACACAATGCAGCAAAAAAACACAGAAAGATGACTAGTCAACCTGTGTGAAAGGCCTTCAACTGCGCATCAATACATGTTGCTGTGCGTTTAGTAACTTTTGGGCTAGAAACAGCATTTTTTTGTTAAAATCTGCAGTTTATGGAACAGATGATGCATTATGTGGCACCTGTGACAACTCCATAATTATGCACGAAATGCTGCAACTGCAAAATCCCACATATTCAATGATCCTGGTTAAGAGCACCGCTCTATGCATGTCTTTACACATTTACGCACTCTATAACCTTGCATCGGTACATCATTGTAAAGTAGCATAAAGATAGAGCAGATGGGACAATACGTTAAGTGCTACATACCTAAAGTCATTATGAAAGGATCCTTTTACATATCTTCTGAGGCCTTACATCTTGGACATCTTCGACTGCCGGGTTTGACCTAGAGACAATAGATAACCATTTTATCTTTTTAAAACAGTATTTTATTTGTTTTCTGAATTCAAAACAATGACATTTTACGCACAATTTTCTTTAAGCATCAGTCATGCATTGTTTCTGCCGACACGGATAACTATGTTAAGCAGGCAGAGAAGGTTCACAGATAGGCTCTATAGGTGTAGTGTGTAAGATTGTAAATACCCTCAGGGACTGATTACAAGTATAGGAGCTATTTATTGCACCTGATAAATAACGATTTCACGGGGTTCCTTATTTCCTGAGTGTGAAAATAACACCAATTATAAGTCTCAGGGAAATAACTTGATTTTGGTTTGTAATACACTATAATCTGCATGATAGAGTCATTAGCGTATGAGTTTTGTTACATTTCGACAGGCTTGACCGACCAAAATGTAATGAAGGTTGAGGTATTTAATTCATCTAATTATTATCGGATGCATTAAATACCCACACACTCTTTTTCTGACCAGTGTGTGAAAAGAGGTTTTTGCACAGGTTGGTATACACAGATGTAATAATATAAAACCCATAAAAGACATATGGGTGGATTCTAGAGGATTCACGGGTGAGATGGGCGGCAAACAGGAATTAAGAATATTTTGTAGGTTAGTGGATTGTTAACACCTTCGCCGCGGCGCTGGGGGGAGGGAGGCGCACGCAGCGCCACAGTCCTCGTGACGAGCTTGGCTCGTCACGCTGCTTGGTGGCACTGTGCTCATGACGAGCTGAGCTCGTCACGACCATGGCCGTTTTTAAGAATGTTCAGCACAGTGGGGGAATTAGCCCCGCACGTGTCATGACGAGCTCAGCTCGTCATGAGCACACGGCCACCATGCCTCATGAGGAGCTGAGCTCGTCATGAGCATGGAAGGGGTTAAGTAGTTAAGGCAGCATGCATGTGTGATTGTGCATTTCATTCATTGGCTCAGGTGTAGACTGTATAATTGAGTCTCTGTGTCGTATGGTACAGAAATATTTGGGGTTTCCTGTTGCGTGGCACACAGATGTCTATATTTGCTGTCTGTACTGCTTGAGATGGTTCACCTCCATCAACTTGGTTATTAGTATTTGTCTGTGGATCTATATTTTTTGTGATATATGTGATGTATGTGCATAAGCGCTGGAAGTAGGGTTGCGGACTGCTGGGGTGCCACAGCTCCCCTCCCCCAAATAACCATGCTGGAGTTTAGAAGGATAATGAGCAATAAAGACGCCTTAAAATTTTATTTTATCTTGTCACATTTGTCACTTTTGCTACGCTTTCAAAGATAAAGGTCAAATGACAAATTGCTGCTTATTCTTTTAACATGCAGATTGGTGTTTACCTTTCTTTCTCTGGCTCTGAGTTTTGAGGATTTTCTAAAGTGAACTGTCTGACAATCTTGCTGGGGTACAGGGAGTGTGAAAGGAAAGGCTGTATGGTGGCATATTTTTAAAAACAGAGTCCATTTAAGATAAATTGAAATTAAATATACAGATATTTCAAAATATATCAGCAATAAGGAAAGCACAAATTAAGCAAATTTTTCTGAAATTGTGAAGTGCGATGGAAACAAAGGATTTAATAGAATCAAAACAAATCAAAACACTTTACTTGGTGATGTGTCATTAATAAATATTTGCTGAAGGACAATTTCCACACATTATTGCTTATGCACCACATAGTTTTATCAGTAAAACAGCATGTCACTACGAATTTTGTGATTATGTGGCTATTTCAATGGAAAAGTTGTATCTGTAAATGACAGTGTGCTTCCATACCATGCTTCAGTAAAATATTTGCAAAGGGTGCTAAAAACTGCACCACCACCTACATACCACACCCTTACAAATCTTCTGCTGAGTAGGTGCGGTTCATTTGCTATATTTGTTCTTGGAGTGACACCCGGATTTTTCACATTCCCATTGACTTCTGTTATGTGACACTGATGACAGCACCCCCACTTTAACAATTGTTCCAGAACCACTGTGTATGTGAGTTTTATTGACAAGTGTGCAGTTTTCCATTTTTCATTTTCCATCATTCTGTTCATTTTAAGTTTTAAGGGTGAACAGGGGTACTTTATTGACTAAAAAAGTGATTGTTTGAGCCACATGATATCTATAAAACACATTGTAGAGTGGTGGCGGCTTCAATTAGATAAGCTGAACTGTCAAACAAGCAATGGAAACGGCAATAGGTTTCGCCTTATTGCCCTATTAACTTTGCCAATGTTTTTTTGTTGATGCCATGCAACAACAGCACAAAAAAACAAGAAGGCGCAATAACGTGGCCGCTCCCAGCGTGTCGTTCATAAGTGTTAAGAGGTTTAATGAAGTATGCATGTGCATGCACCACCTCACGTGTGTGCCATTTAAAACAAGCATTTACAATGCAACGGTCTCGCCTTTTGAAAAGTTAGAGCTATTGGCATTGTAAATGCCAACATTTTTATTTATGTTTTGTTTTTGAAAACAGATAAATAAATGGCATTGTCATTTACAATGCCAATAGCTTAATCTCTCGCAAATGCGAGAGCTATTGCATTGAAGTAGAGAGAAAAGAGGTGCAGATGAGGTAAAGAGATGAGGCTCATACAGAGGAAGAGCGAGGGAGAAGTAGAGAATGGTGAAATAGGGAGAGAGAGACAGAGGTAAGACAGGTGTATTAAACGAGCGAGACATTGGAAGCAGAGAGAGTGAACGGAAACAGTGAAGGGGATAGAAAGAGAGATGAAAGCAAAGGGAGTGATAGATGGAGCAGAAGAGGCAGAGAGAGCATTGTAGAGAGAAAGAAATAAAATAATGGGAAAACGTGAGGGAAAGAGGACATCAATGAATAGAGAGACATAGAAGGCCAATAGGTGAGGTAAGAGAGAGGCTAATGCAAGCAAACACTCAGGATGTGGTAAACCAATGTGTGCTTCACAAATTATAACACGAGTAGAAAACTCATGGCTGTGCAAACATCATGCTTGACTCAGACAGACTGCCTGTAGCAAGGGTAAGAAACAATGCAGCCACCCTGCATAGGCAATAATGCAGGTGAGCACCAAGCAAGATCAGCCGATATGCCACACCATGAAGGGTTTAAAAACACACTAACCATCCACTGCACATGAATATATCCATTTTTTGTACAACTAAACAATCTGTTGCACCTGGGCTCATAGATCAGAAGAGTGGACAGGACATCCCTTGCAGGTGAGCACAAGCATTCCCTGGCAGCGAACACATGCACTAGGAGCATGGACAAACCATTCCTAGCAGGCAAGCACCATAACAGTTCAACCTGAATGACATCACAGAAGATGTGCATTGAAGGCGAGGGGAACACTGCAGTGAGGGGCCAGAGAACATCTTCCAGGGCTGTGAACATTCTCAGCTTAAAAACGGAACTGCTGTGCACGGAGACTTTATTTGGGCTAGGTGTATAGGGCACACAGAACTCTTCGACCCTGCATCTCCAGCATGAGCACCGTGCAAAGAGGGTGAGTGTATGAATGATAGAAGTGGCAGAGACATATCAATCCATCAGGAGTTGGTAAAGCACAACTACGCACCGGTCAGGGTCTGAAGGCACTGGGTCACCCCCTCACATGAGCTAAATGACGGGTACAGACAGGCCATGCCAATGTTAATTGCGAGTTTGTGCATCATGTCTGGGGCTTGTGTGGATATGCACATACAGCATGTAACCGATGGATCAAAGTAAGATCGCCCACAAGGATGGGGATGAGAGCAAGCACAATGTAGGTAAAAAATCTTTATCTGAGCAGTTAAGTATAACCATTGGAATTCAGAAAATAGGTTAAGGAGGACGACAAATGTAAGTCAATTCATCAAGGCATTTGTCACAATTATAACACCAGAAAAGAGCTAGGATTATAAAGTCCTTGGCATCGAGGAAATAAATTCTTACACAGCTAAAAAATAAAAACACATACAACAACAATTGGTGCTTACCTCCTCTGAATCCGGCTTGGATATTCCTTCCCTGATTTTCATTGTAATATTCCAGATGAAAGATTTTCTTCTCGAATGTATGCGACTGTGCAGAGTTTGGGGGACAGACAAGGCACATACACACAGCCCCCAAGCGCAATTTTTGACAGAGGGAGACCGAGACAGAAACAGGCAAAAAAGGTTATGGTTACCCTCTCACTATGAAAACCGATGAGAGAATAGAATCCGCGTTCACCGCACTATCCCCTGTTGAAGATCAGTCCAGGAAGATAGAGACGAAAAGAAGCAAGGGAAACACGGCACAACTCCCTAGCTCCTAATAAGCAGCCCAGATACACACGGCAAGCAGACAGACAGACAGACATGAAAAGAGCCCTGAAAGCAGCGAATCTTAATCCAAAACCACCCTAAAAGTAACACAGTGACATACTGCACAGTGCGATCTGTAGACCCGGAATCTGATTTGGGAGTGAGGAAGCATGCTCAGTGATATTTTTGTTCGCAGCCCTCAGAGCCGGCTCATTACCAAGATGCTGTTTATATGCGCATGAGACATGAGACTGCCTGGGAAAGGTGGATGTAGTGAATACGGTGCAGCGTGTTCCACGTGCGAGGCACAATAAATTTAGCAGAGTGACAGAAACAGGCCTCAAGCCCAAAGGCAATTTGTAGTGGGTCCCCAAAAATTGACCCTGCCACCAAACACAGCACCTCCCCCGCTACCGGCCCACGCTCGCCACAACAGAAATGTAGTCTCCTATACCTCTGCCCCGGCCCCTATCCCCACTCCCACACATAAAATAATGCCTTTACCCCCGTATCCATGGGATCCCTTTTCTCTGACTCCCAAGTCGCAGGGATTTCTAAACTCTTTCTTCAGTGGTATGGTGCATCTTGCACATTATCAAGGGCTCTCTTCTTTCCCAATCCAGCGTCAATAGGTAATCCTGTTGTGTCTGTGTACTGACGAACAGATTTTATACTGGGATACACAGGACTGCAAGTCCCAGATAGCATCAGACTTGCCTGGTTGAGGTTCTGAAACATGCGCATGGGAAACAGAAGAACTCTTCTACGAACTCAGACTACCCGTCCCCAAGCTCCCACCAGAAAGCAGGACTTTCTCTCTCACTCACCTTTCCTTTTGTTGGCTTGAACGTCATTTGTACTGTCAGAAAGGGCCGGGAACAGAGATATCGCTAGCCCTCAGTTTCAGCTACCGTAAACAGCACTCCACGTCGCACAGAATGTATGTCAACTTGCCAGCCACGGAGCTTGAAGGGATAAGTAGTTCTAGCGGTCTCCTTCTGTCAGTGTCCGAGAAGGCAAGTAAAAAGCGGGAGTGTAATAAATAACACGCGTCCTGCAAAATTTCGGGGATCGGGACCTAATTACGCGGCTATTCTAGTCACAAAAATAGTAGAACACAATACATGCATTTAATTATAATAAACAAATCCGGTACAGTCAAAGTTTCTTGTTTTCTGAAACACATTGCGGCGCATAAATAAAACAATTATAGATGTTTTCTCTACTGAACAAGACAAAGCAGTTTGGGGAGCTTCTTATGCGCTGTGAGTTAAACCCCTAAAGAGGCATCGAAGCGCATTAGTGCTTTGCAATTATAGGGGAATTCATGCGGTCCGATGTTTTGGAATAGATTAGAGAGAGTTTCAGGAAAAAATGCAGGGGAAATTCATTTCCTGATTGATTCGGATTGAAGAAAAACATTGATTCAGCCTGCTCTTTCCTGCAAAATCGGTTGAAAAAATATACTTTCCTGAAGGAGCCTCCTCGGTCACCTGATGCAACAAAGAAGAACTCGGTGGGATTTAAAGGAACATTGGGCAAAAAGTCAAAACAGATAAGTTCGAAAACAATGTGACTCCTCGTTGTAAAACGTCAATTATTATTTAACAGTTTTTATTTTATTTTATTTTACCTTAACAGTGGAGCACAGTGCCCAAGCATCAATCGGTAACAGGGTACTCGCCGTAAAGGAGGAGAGCCAAAGATATGCAAGAGAGTTGTACAAACTAGTGGAGGCGTGTCTGAGAAGCGGGCAAGGTCTGGCTGTCAGCAACACAGAAAAGGGACAAACAGGCAACTTCCAGGCACGCATGAGAATGAAGGCGGTCCTTTTGTGTAACGATCGTCATGAAAGTGGCGCATCTTGTCTTGTGCTCGCCGGTTTAGTTCTGCGTCAAAACTGAAATGAAGCACTTATATACCCAGGTATTGTAAATGTCCGTGTAATTTTCTAATTTTTGATTCTGTTGTTCAATGTAAATTTCAAGCAAAATTACAACATGTAGCAAATGCAACATGTTTTTGTTCTTGCTCATAAATTCACATTAATTGCATTAAACAGATAAACGTCGCAACGTTTGCTTTCTTACCGGTAGATCTGTATTGACTGGGCTTGGTATCTAGTTCTTCCAAGATGGTGGCTTTTGTAGCGTCCTTTCAGTTCCGATGTAAGCCAATCGGAAGGAGCACAAACGAAAGGGGTGTGTGAAAGGGGGTAGACGCACTCTCCAATGAGTGTGCAAACCTTATTTGCATATAGCCAAGGAGCATTTTGGGAATGTAGGAATTCGCTTAAAACGCGATATCTTAATACTAATTATGTGTATATACATTTATAGGACAATTTCTTTGTCCATAATTTCAACTCTGCCCAGAAATCATTCATATATATCTGATAAGTACTCACTCTAACATTACTAGTTTCCTAAACATGAACCATATATACAAAATTGGACTTCTCTACGTTCGACACCGAAGAGATAGAGGAGCACCGCGGCCCACGAGACAGAGAGCGGAGCATGGAGAGGCAGGTAGGGAAAGGACCCGGCGAGAGAGAGGACAGCAAACTTTAGAGGCAGTTGAAGGGCGTGCACATTCTCTTTGAAGAGAGAGGATGTGTGCGCGTTCACGAGGTCTAATCTCGGCAGGAAAAGCGAGTGGCACGGAAGCGCACGGCCCATTAGATGCAGTCAAGGCGCGCTCACGAGGTCAAATCTCCAAAGGAGAAGCTCGTGACAGCCTGACTACAGCAGAAAAAGCTCGTAACAGTCTGATGTCCACAATATTCCCAGAAAAGCGGCAACATAAGTTGTCTCGCATAGACAGCAAAAGCTTCGCTTTTGCTTTCGTCTAGGCGAGACCTAAAAAATTTACCTTTCTATGAAGGTGGACACCACTTGGATTGGTATATATAAAAAACATATATATAAGTACGAAAGCACTTTTGGCAATCCAGATTTGGCCAGCAGCGGATGGAAGCAGCCTGGGCCTCCAAAAGGTAATGAAAAAACATTTTAGAGGACAGCTAGGGTAGGGGAGCATTGGCTTGATGGCGGATGGAGACAAGCAATAGGAAGTGGGGGGGATGAGCAAGGGAGGCACTTAAAAGTGGTCTTTGGTGTAAGGAGTGGCCCACAACAAAGGGCAGCTGCCGGACCCTCTAATACAATTCAAATGAAAGCAAAGGTTCAGGGGAGCTACAGAGGAATGGGTAGGAATTAGGGTATGAGAATCAATGGGGGGGGTGGGGGAGGGTAATTGAAGGGTGGCGCTTCAGCACCAGAAAGCAAAATAAAATACACATGCTCTACTGGAGTGGCTAATAAAAAAGAAACAGGTATGTCCCTAAATGTGAGCAGTGGAAGGATACAAGTCGCCCAGTCAAAAGGCTGGCAAATAGGGTATGGGGGGGGGGAGCAGAAGAAAGGAAAACAATGCACTGACTAAGAAACAAGAAAATGAAAGTTACAATGAACTCAACCAATAGGAAGCAATGGGTGGGTTCTATGCCCATTATATGTTCTTGGTATAGTCTACAAGAGGCTTTTATCTACTAGAAGGCAAAAGTGAATACCCTTATCTCGTCGATTCTGTTTCCAAATTTTCATTTTCACCTTTAAGTACACTTGCATTATTCCCCTTATTGACTATTTATGTTGTGACTCAGTTTATCTGCTTTGATCCTTTGTGTCTCCTGCCCTGACTGTAACAGCTCCACTTTGTATTTCTGGCAAAATCTTCTGTGCCACCCTATTTCTATATATATATATATCAAGGCTCTACGGAGCTGAAACGCGTAATGGTGATGGTTAAATAAAGAACACCTTCATCACCGTATTGGGTCCGTGTCCGTGGTTTTGGAGAAAAGATGTGAGAAAAGATGTTTCCGGTTTACGGAGTTCACGTTTATATGAGCACCAACTCATAATCCAACCCGCTTAGAACGGGGAATCACGGGCGCAGACCAAGCTTTTGTGCAGCATTATTTTATTTAGTCTCATAAATCGCCATGACGCGTTTCGGCCGTCCGAGCGGCCTTGGTCATTATAATTATTATATATATGTTTAATTATTTTCGCTAAATAAATAAAATGTTAGAGTGACATTAAAGATAGGTGGAAATGTCAGTATAAAACATTGCATTTTAAACTAAAAAATCACTGAAAATCACCAGTTGTAGTTAACTGAAGTAATCATAACTCATGCACTTGCACAGTGTTGTCATCATTGGTGTCATTTCAGATGTCTCATTGATTTTATCAGTGATGTCATGGAACATGTCATGAGTGATATCATACATGAGGTAAGATAGTATCACCATACTTAACTATAATGTCACTTTAACCTCTGTTTTTTTCAGTGAATTTCTTGTTTTTTTATAACATAAAGTAATCTTTTATTTTCATCCCTAACTAAGACTAACTAGCACTGAGCATGGCCGCGGGCAAGCACTTGTGCCCAAGCATTGCAAGTGGCCAACCTGAAGATGTACATAGCCTTCGACCATGCACAGCATGGGGCTGGCTGCAGGGCCTGACCTCTGATCAGGACCTGCATCCAATCGCTCATGTTGGCAGGCAACCCTCCACAGTGCAAAGTCTTCAGCTATGCGCAGTATGCGGTTGACTACAGGATATGGCCAATGGCCTGGTATTTTGCCTACTGGTGGCCAGGACACGGTTGCTGACCAACCCTCATCGTCTTGCAGTATGTATATATACATATATATCTATATACTGGAGAGCTCACTTGAGTTCAATGGCTTCCCACTCAGGACGGGTGCAACGGCCACAGAAGTGAGTGCCCATAACAATATATATAGTCACTGAAAAACCCAAAGGTTAAAGTACCCAGTTATAGTTAACTCTGTTAACTATAATTCATGCTCTAAGGTAAATATATCTTGCGTCCTCACCATGCACAGTTTTCTCATCAATAATTTATTTGCAAATGCTACAGTGATGTTTTTAATATTGTCTTACACAATGCCATGTGTGATGTATTATGTGGGGTAATTAGCAGTGCATGGCGAGGGTGCAAGTTATTTATTTATTTACTTATTTATGGCATTTATAGGGCGCGCTGTTACCCATGGGTGTGCTGGCGCTATGTGAAATCTCTCCGGAGGGACCGAGCCAGGCAGATACTTGGTCCACTATTCTGAAAACAACCAGGTTTTTAAGTTCTTTCGAAAGATGAAAAGTTTTGAAATAGCTCTGAGCTGAAGGGGAAGCTTGTTCCATGCTTTGGCTGCCTTTGCCACAAAGCTTTTGCCACCCCAGGTGACCTTTCTGACAAATGGGACATGCACCAATTTGGCAGCTGATGATCTTAATAATCTACTTGGCGTATACCAATAAAGGTGTTCTTTTAGATAGGCCGACCCTGCTCCGTAGAGGGCCTTGTGTACTAAACACATCGCCTTGAACATGGTGCGCTTCCTGAGTGGCAGCCAGTGTAATTTTCGTATCTCATCTGCTATTGGCGCATATTTAGGAATGCCCAACAGCAGTCTGGCAGCTGCATTCTATAAAAGTTGTAGCTGCTGCATTGAACCTTCCTGAATGGTAAAATACAGACTGTTACAGTAATCCAGCCTTGACATAGTGAGAGCTGTAATCACTGTTTTACGACAATCGGAGGCAGAATTTTCTTACATAACCTTAGGGCATAGGATGTGGCAGAGGCCACAGAATTAACCTGGTCTTTAAAATTGAGCTTCTGATCTATCCAGACCCCAAGATTTTTTACCTTCTTGATAGGTACGGGAGAGAACCCAGAGTGTCAGGCCACCATTCTGGCGTCCAGAAGTTGGCATCATTCCCAAAGCATACCACCTCCGTCTTGTTAGAATTTAACTTGAGGCAGTTCTGGGCCATCCAAGTCTGCAATCGTTGAATCAGATTGCTGTGCTTTTAGACTCCTCAGAAAGGAGAGACACCACTATTTGGGGGGAAACATCACTTACAACGCAACTTTTACAACACAGTGCCTTTACGACGCAACTTTTACAACGCAAACCATTACAACGCATTGCGCTGGGGGCGCTCTAGGATAGGGAATAGGTTTAATTTACTGTCCAACACCTTCCCTACTACTACTAAATGAAACTATTCACTATCCAGCGCCCCAAAGCACTATGCGTTGTAATGGTATGCGTTGTAAAACCTGCGTTGTAAAAGCATGCGATGTAAAAGCATGCGTTGTAATGTCGTACATCCCTATTTGGGTATCGTCAGCATAGCTAGTAAGGCTAAACCCAAAGGACTGAATAAGGGGTGCGAGGGAGGACACATAAATATTAAAAAGTGTCGGACTCAGTGAGGACCCCTGAGGGACCCCACATGGTAATGAAAACGAAGAAGATACAAATTCTCCCAACGCCACCTGCTGGGTCCGATTAGACAGAAATGATTTTAATAGTCTCCAGGCCGTGCCCTGAACCCCGATCTCCTGCTGTTGATCCATCAGCAATACGTGATGGACCGTGTCGAATGCTGCAGAGAGATCTAACAGGATCAGGGCCGCTTTACCGCCTAGATCCAGAATAGTCCTTATTTCTTCTGTTGATTTCAAGAGGGCAGCTTCCGTGCTATGGCCCCCTCGAAAGTCGTATTGTGTGTGGTCCAGTGCTTGAGAGGACTCAAGAAATTGGCTCAACTGCATGTTTAAATTTTTTTCAATCATTTTAGCAGGAACCGGGAGTTTAGACATAGGTCTGTAGTTATTTGGGTCTTTAGGGTCCAGATTTGGTTTCTTCAAGAGGGGCAGAATAGAGGCTTTTTTCCAATCTAGTGGGAAATGTCCCTCTGAATACATTAAATTGAAAATGGGGTGTAAGAGCTTGAGCTACTGGCTCAGCCGCTAACTTTAATACAGCAATCGGGCAAGGATCTGAAGGGGAGCCGGATTTCACCTGACTAAGAAGGCTACTAGTTTCTAAGGCCGTTGGAGGAACAAACATGTCCAGTATCGCCTCCAGCTCTATTGAACGATCAACCATTTGATTTACAATGTTCTTGGCCGTAACGATAGAGAAAGTGGAGAAAATAGCATCCACTTTATCAAAAAAGAATGTAGCCAATTTATCACCTAACTCCTGGCTCGGCATTGCTGTGAACGTCACTGGATTAGCCAGGCTGGTAACAGTATTAAACAATTCTCTCGCTGAGTTTTTGCTTTATAAATCTTCATAGAGAAGAATTGAATTTTGACCTGGTTAATCTGCTGTTTGTATGTAGAAAGTGCGCCTTCGTACTTCTTCTTATCTGACTTCTTATATTCTGTTCTCCATTTTTTCTCCAGGTGTTTACATAACAGTTTTTGTTCCTGGAGTGATTGTGAGTACCAAGGGGCGGAAGGCCGTGATCTGGTGGGATAAGTCATTTTTATTGTGGCCAACACGTTCCCAGCTGTTTCCAAGCAGCTAGAGAAGCGGCGAGTAGCATCTTCTAAATTATGGGGAGGCGACCCCATAGTCTTATTTAAGGTTTCAAACAGATCCTTGGCTTCCACTTTATTCCACGCTCCTATTGCCAGTTTCTTTTTTCTAGCTGGTTTCTGCGAAAGATGCTCTGGAACGGAAAGATCAAATAAGACCGCTTTGTGGTCCGAACATGGAAGTACCGCAATCTTGGTGACTAGCAGGTGCGGATTGTTTGAAAAAATACCATCAAGCGTATGTCCTGCTTGATGAGTCGCCTCCATTACCAGCTGCTCAAGGTTGCTGCATTTCATTACATCTAGGAGTTTAACTGAGTCAGGATCTAGGGAGGCTTCCAGATGGAAGTTAAAATCTCCTAGAATGGTATAGGAACTAAACAGAATACCCGATTCGATGAGTTTACCAACCCGCTCAATAAAACGTCCTCTAGGGCCCGGTGGTCTGTAAATAAGTGACCCATGAAAGGTATAGTGGGGAGATAAATGGAAGGAGAAGTCCAAAGCCTTACTACCCTCCACCTCAAGTTATAGTTACTTAGGGCATGAGTAATAGTTACCAGAGCTAAGTATAACTAGTGCATTTCAGTGGTTCTGTACCTTTAAGTTGTTACATCGTCACTGAAATTCTCACCTAACTATAACATTACTTTAACCTTTTATGTTTTTCTGTGAATTTCTAGGGGTTTTGTTAATGTAAAGTAATATTTTGCTACCATACACAAAGCCAACCTCCTGCAGACAGCCAACCCTATGCTGCACAAGCCCTGCAGCCACCCCACCCGGAGGCATCCAAACTGACTCTGCACATGTCCTCTGGCTATGCACAGTGCGCAGTTGGCCACTGGTCTGGCCTGTATCCAACCCCCAGCAGACAGCATGTGCACAGGTCGTGCACCAAATGTAGCATGCTCAGCATAGGGTTAACCTTATGGCAGCAAGGACTCCATCCCTAGGGCATTTTTTATCAAAGGGGAGGGGCATGTGGCCCCCCTCAGTGAGCCACTGTGGCCCCAGGGATCTCATCCCCTGGGACCAAATGGAATTTGTAAAGTGACGGGGGGTCTTGGCCCCCATCCCTAAACCAGAAGGGGTCCCATGAACCCCATCTTGTAGGGTCTTTAAAGGGAAGGGGCCACACAAGCCCCCTCCCAAGCCAATAGTATTGCCGGAGATTCCCTCCCGGGTCTCAAACATATATATTACGCCTTAATAGGCCTCCGAACCTATCTTCGGGATCGGATCTTAAAAAAAAGGGTAGGTGCTGCATGCCCGCCCCCCTTCCCAAGTCCTAATTGAGCCAGCAACGCCATCCCCTGTGGCCACATGACATTACAAAGCAGAGGGGTGTTACACAGCCCCCTCCATGAGCCTTGTTAAGCCCCGGGGACCCCATCCTGCTGGGGTCCCCGGGGCTTCCTAAATCATAGGTGGGTTCCCGATGCCAGACTTGGGGCACCCACCAAGCATCATTTTGCAGGCTGTGGGAAGAGCCCAATAGCTTCTGCGGCCCAAGCTGGCATCCCACATACTGCAGGAGCCAGCACCTGCTCTTCCGACTCTTCGCGATTCCGGGGAGGAAGAGCAGGCACGCCTAGGACCAAGGAGAGAGGCGCACCTTGATGCAAGTTTGACTACAGGGACCTCTCCTCCACTCTCCTCCCATGGGGCGTGTAGGAATACACCATAGCATTTTATTAAAATCTTCAATTGGTAGAGTGACACAGGTCAACCTGCCTTGTGGTAACTTCATACTGAACAAATTTGGTAAGAAAGGAGCCCAGATAATTAATTTTCTCCTGATGAATGCCGCGGATCCTAAGAACCATATAGGCAGAAACATGTCGACAAATATAACCACTACGGTGATGGGGTAATAATTCCCCCCTTTACACCGTCTCTGTTATTTTAATACCATTGAATTGCCTTTCAAAATAAAAGTTAATTAGAGAATTCTACTGGTTTTTAGAACTTTGATCACATTTTCACGGGCCCCCACTTAGTTGTAGAAGTGCCTCCCTGTCTCCAGGTGAAGGCCCGCTCTCTATCTACTATCTGTTAAAGACTGTCTGGCTTTGAAGTGACATGGTCTGGGGATGGGCATTCTGTTCAGACAGCCACTTGGGGGGGGGGGGTTAGGTGTGTCCTGTCTACCAGGGTGAGTCAGGGCTGGGCTGAATAGACCTAGGAAGCATTTAGAGTAGGGGGAGATTTCCTTTCACAATGCTCTCTCCAGCTCCTGCCAGGAAGCTGCACCAGAGAGGAAATAACTGTTTTCTTTTGATTGGGCAGATGGCTTTTCTGCCACCAGAGAACAAAGGATTTTGCTGTATAAATATTGGGGCCCAGACTCCAGAACTTTAGATCACTTTTGGACTTCAAAGGAACCCCTGCCAAGGGGAAGAGCTGGATAAACTGGAGGAGGAGTACTGCCCTTTGCTGTGTGCTGTCTGGGGTTGGCCCACTGCAGCTGTTTATTCCAAGGAGAGGAACTGTGTGTGTATCCTGCTTGAGAAAGTATCCCCAAGGGCTTAAAGTGGAGCTTGCCCCCCCTGTTAAAGAGGTCTCAGGAATAGCAAAGACCTCACCATCCTTCTGGGAACTGTCTCCAGTTCCACTGGCTCCAGTTGCCACAGAAAAAGAGCAGCCGACTCTGTCACCAAGTCTGTCACAAACTCCTTGTCCTGTAGGTACCTCAGAGAGCACCTCCTCACTTCGCAACACAACCCTGGTCTCACTGACTCCGTCAAAGAGCCGCTGCTTGCACCACATCCTGTGGGCACCACACTCTGCACAGCTTCACTACACCCTGCACAGACGTCACCGACTCTGTCGCAGACCGACTCGAACATCAACGTGCTCCGTCGCCGCACTGTGACCTGCCAGCCTTGCATTGATCACTATCTCATGCAACACAAGCCTTGGTCTCACCGACTCTGTCAACAAGCCACTGCCTGCATGCTTCAATCTCACATCGCAACTGCTAGGGTTGCCCCGACCGACTCTTATCAGTGCATTGGCCACAACAAGAAAGGTACTGTCTCCGAGTCAACGCGGTTGGCTGGAATTGTTAGACTCTGTCGTGTTTAGTATAGCGGTATCCACAAAAGGAGCTACTGAGTCGAAGGAACTGTGTTTTCACATTATCCCTGCAATTTAAAGGTTATTTTGTACAGTAACTATTTTTACAGTATTGCAAGTTGGATTTTTATCGTTTTTGGTCTTGTTCATTTAGATAAAGTTTTGCTTATTTTTCTAAACTTGTGTGGTGTCCATTTGAAGTGTTTTCACTGTGTTACTGTTTGCATGCACAAATGCTTTACCACTGCCTCTGAGATAAGCCTGTCTGCTTGTGCCAAGCTACCAAAGGGATAAGCAGGGGTTATTTTAGAAGTGTATCCCCCTTCCCCTGATTCAAAAGAAGGGTCCCTACTTGGACAAAGGTACCTACCTCTGCCAACTAGAGACTCCCATTTCTAACACAGACTATACAAAGTAAGGTAGAAAAGTAATATGATAGTTACCCGCCACTATGTAAACTTTAAATCAAAGTAACACACTCATTGGATAATGTCATCAGTGAAATAATCAATGATTTTATTTGAGAAGTCATCAGTGATGTCATTGAACATGGAATGAATGATGTAATATGTGAGGTCATAAGCATTGCATAGCAGGAGCCTGTGGCCTCCCTTTCCCAGGCTAATATTGGCCCGGGGACCCCATCCCGCGGGGTCCGGCGTCATTATTAGGGGAGAGGAGGACACACATCCTCCCTATCTGGGCCAATTTTGGCACCTGGTGACTCCATCCCCTGGACCCAGCATTTTTTAGGGAAGGGGGACAAGTGGCTCCTCTCCCTGGGCTGATTTCCGCCCCAAGAACCTCATCCCCCGGGGCCCGGCTACATTTTGCAGAGGGAGGGAGGCATGCGGCCCCGTCCCCGGGTCGATTTTGGCCCGAGGTCCCCATCCTCCGGGGCCCTGTGACACTCTAAGGCAGAGGGTGGGCATGCGTCCCCCGTCCTTTTGGCAATTTCAGCTCAGGGACCCCATCCCCTAGGGCCAGCATAATTTATTATGGAGAAGCACCCCTCCCTTGTGCCTTTTTCAACCCTGGAGACCCCATTCCTCAGGTCCGGCTACATTTTGCAGGGGGCGTCTCCCTCTGTATAATTTATTAGGAGGAGGGCAGCAGGAGGTCCTCCACTCCGGGGTTGATTTTGGCCCGGGACTCCATCCTCCCAGGGCCCTCAGATGTAAATGTTGGTGCTCTGGTGTCCACTCACGGCACTCACCATATTGTCATTGCGAATGGCGGGGGGAGCACAGAGACCCCTGCAGCCTCAGCCAACTCCGAGCACAAGAACTGGCACTGCTCCCACCCTCAGGTAGAAGCCATGCTGGCACAGCTCTCACCCTCAGGGAGCAGCTCCTAATGCTGTTTCCTGTGGCAGGGGCAATATTTTTATCTGTTTCCCTGGCCACATTAATGCAGGCAGTGAAACAGATCAGAAGTCCGCTGCCAGCAGGCAGGAGATTTTTCGATTTCTCGTCCGCAGGGAGCGGACTTGGTGTTTGGTCCTGCTTGGTGGGAGATTTGAAAATGCCCCTTTCAAGCGAGAGCAAACGCAGGTTTCCCAGCCCATGCCGCTGCGGGCAGGGAAACCGATATATCCTGGGATGGGCTCTCCAGGACATAGCATCTGAGTTGACTTTGTGTGATGGGGTTTTTAGACGCTCAGGGACAGGGGCTGTGTGTCCCCCCTTTCCCTTTATTATTACATTTGGGTTCTGAGGACGTGCTTTGTGGGGTCTCTGGAGGCGCAGGGAGGTGGGCCACACCCTTTTTTGATGAGTTCAGCCCTGGGGTTGTGCTCCTCGGGTATATAACTATGGAATGTGACTTGGCCGCCATTTTTTGTATTTTGTTTTCGAGACTGTGAAGGTCTTGTGGGATTGTGCAATTTTTTCCCTTTTATTTTTCTTTTTAGGCCCCAAGGGGTGGGTTCCTCTAGGTCCCCCATGGAACCGAAGGGGTCAGGGTATCCCTACCCTTCTACATACATCTTAATCTCTTAATAATTTGAGGACCGGGGACTAAGTGCCCGAGTCCTGTAATGGCTGCCAGTAATATTTTTCTCATATTGCTGGCCGGGAAACAGATTGCTCCCAGGAATCTGACTCCTACAGGAGCGAGATGGCCCAAGGGAAAAAAACTCCCTGGACCAGTTAGAGCACTCCATTTTTCAATTGGCGTTCCCAAAAAAGTCTCCCAAGACTCTCACAGACCCAACAGCCAAAATATACAATTATCCTTTACTCTAAATGTCTCCAAAACTACTGAACTGATTTACACCAAATCACAAAAACCACAATCTGCAGACCAAGATCTAGCATCCTGACGAATTTGGTGTAATTCAATTCAGCAGTTTTTGCTGTAGCCTGTTTTTTCTTGGCCCCCGCTTGATAGATAACCCTGAAATTGTTCAGGAAGGAGCTAGCTGAGGTGGATAAACATTTTCTTTTCAATCGTTTGTTAAGATTCATCAAATGGGGCCAAATGTATTAGCAAACCAAAAAACGCTCTTGGACCATCCATACCGTTACCTTGATGCTGACGAGGAATATTTTGAGGTTCACAACTTTTGAACCAATATTTTACTGTGGGAGAAGGAACTGATATGGCTTCCTTCACCAGAATCTACAGTGCAGGAGCGTGATATTTGCAATTAAGGAATCCTACTAAATTACATTGAGAGGTCTGCCAAGGTCCACAAACACTTTAAGGCGAAAATAGAAAAAACGTAAACAGTATTACTGAACCAACAGAAAGACTAGGAACCCTTTCAAGCTTATATTTTTTTCGCGATTCTGGAGGATCCACGTACGTGTTGCCGGTTGTACTTTCATCTCGCCCTGAAGAAACTCCCTGGTTGGGAGTGAAACCCGTTGGCTGACTTTGTTGCTAATTGCACTGTGACTGCTTTTAAAAGAATGAACAATATTAAATAAAGGATTCTTTCATATACCTAAATCGACTTTTTTCTTGGACTTCTTTTCTGTGCGCCCCCACACAAACTAAACAAAAAATGCTCTTTCTATGAAAAAGAAGACTTAACTATAACTATCTAGGGGCGACCACTACTAAGTAATTTATATATATTCACTGAAAACAAAAATTAGCTTATATAGTCACTGAATTAGATGATTTGCTTACATAGTCACTGAAGAAACAAAGATAAGTTTCGCTAACACCTTAAATTTAAGCATGAGCGTGAAATCCGTTACGCTCGCGGATTTTGCGGATTTTCGGGAAATCCGCAATCCGCGAATTTTGCGGATTTCCCGCAAAATCCGCAAAAAAAATCCGCGAACGTAACGGGTTCAAAAGTTGAACCCACACTCATGTAACTACTTTACAATGGCGCCAGCAAGCTGCCAGCGCCGTTGTAAAATAGTTACAAAGTTAGCTTGCACAGGAACCACTAGGTGCTGCTTTATTTTATCTAAGTGCTTACTGTAGAAGCTAACTTTGTAACTATTTTACAACGGCACTGGCAGCTTGCTGGCGCCATTGTAAAATAGTTACAGCCAGCACAGCCAGGTCACTCAAGGGACCCCTGCGCCCTTCAGGGCGATTGCATAGTAAGTAACACACACATGGTCACTCGAACTAGTTGATGCTCAAATTCAGTGACTCATTCATTAGCCCAAAAACAATCATGAGCGTCTTCGAGGCTGGACAGGTGTGCCTCTTCCGAAATCTACAGTGGAAAATCAGCTGTGATGCTGGGTAGAGGGCGGCCTTTGCATGGTCGCTCGAACTAGTTGATGCTCAAAATCAGTGACTCATTCATTAGCCCAAAAACAATCATGAGCGTCTTCGAGGCTGGACAGGTGTGCCTCTTCCCAAATCTACCGTGGAAAATCAGCTGTGATGCTGGGTAGAGGCCTCTGCATCCTTGACTTTCATGAGCGCAATCCCCGTGCTGTTCCTGTGACCAGGAGCTTCTTTCTCTTTGTGTTCGCACGGGTTGCTGCAAGTTCGCACGCGTTTTGTACAATTTCGCAATTTGCGAAATTGTACAAAACGCGTGCGAACTTGCAGAAACCCGTGCGAACATAAAAAAAAAAAATCCGCGCGGATTCGCGGATTTTGCGGATTTTGGAAATCCACAAATCCGCAAATCCGCAAATCCGCAAATTCGCGGATTGCCAATCCGCAAAATCCGCTCATGCCTACTTAAATTATAATTCCTCACGGTATGGTTAAAACAACTTAGATATCCACTTAAAACACAACTAATACCCAGTTATATGTGTGAATCAAAATAAAAAAAGAAACTTACAATTCATGGTTGATTCTAACATCAATCGTTAACTTTATTCAATTATTATTCAAATCATCATAAAAGCAATCTTTAAAATCTTACATGTTATAATCACAAACATACAGCTAAAAATAAAAGACAGTTAATTACAGTGAGTTATGGAATTGTATAACATTCCTTAAAAAGCATCTCACAGAATGACAAACCCCTGGATGATTCAACATAAATAAAAAATAAAATGCGGCCCCGTACTCATAAAAGATTGGCAGTTAATAACAATGTCAACAATCATCACAACATGTACAAAATAGAATAAAATGAAGTGAACTCTGTGGGGAAGATTTAGCACATGGGTAGATTAAGGCTAAGCAATCATATTAAACCAGGGGGAAGCAGAGATAATTTAAGATTACACTCAAACCAAATTTGTTCAATAATGTTCTGATTATACAAAAAAAATTGGTCAATAATGTCCTTTCGTATACGTCTTTTCTCAGAAATGGATGAGATTCTATACCAGCCCATGTCTGAATGATGGTATAGTCACGCATGGTGCTTTTATGCATTTCCGTTCTCTCTCTGTTGGCAATTGAAAACGTCCTAAAAAGGTTCTTCACCTTAAAACCATCCCTATTACCAATCAAATAGGGGATGAATACAGATCAGGTCTTCCAATGGCTTCAGTTGTGTCCTTAATATATCATAGCCAAGGAATCCTGTGACCTATGTCGCACAACAGACAATCTGTAATAACCTCATAAATAAAAGTGGTGCACTAGTTACCCGATAATAAAATCTGGAGAAGCAAAGGGGAAAGTTTGATATAATCCTCTGCATATGTAATACCCAATTCCTCCTGGAGAAAGTAGTGAGGACAAGATAGAGGTAAACCTAATACATATCTACAAAATCGATTCTATTCCTGCTGGACCATTGAATACCCACATTGGCCCAAATACAAGATCCATAAGTAGTTACCGCCAAACATTTTCTCTTGTAACGTTTAAATTTGAATACAATCAGTGTGCTTCCAATATCTTTTTAAAATTCCACATGGCCCCGACAGAGCCATTAAATTGTAGACATCTTAATTAGAGATACAAGATGACCATGTTCAGTGAGTCAAATACAACCGCCAAATACTAGAACCTGTGACCTTCGGTATATTCTTTCCCTCAACAGATATGGGTGTAATTTTACCAATTTGAGAACCATGGGCATATTACCAAGCAATAGCGATATCGCTATTGCTTGGTTAGAGACAAAAATTTACCGCTGAGCTGCGGCGATATTTATCGCAGATAAACCTTGGTATTACCAAGGTTTATCGCGAATGCGATAAAAATCGTCCGCAATGCATGAATATGAAAAGTCAGCGATATTCATACATTACCGAGCTAATGCTCTTAGCCATGTTATCCACCTCCCATTAGGCATGAGCGGATTTTGCGGATTGGCAATCCGCGAATTTGCGGATTTGCAAACTCGCAATCCGCAAAATCCGCGAATTCCCGCGAATTTGCGGATTTTTTTTTTTTTTTGTGTTCGCCCGTGTTTCTGCCAGTTCGCGAGGGTTTTTACAATTTCGCAATTTGCGAACTTACCTGTCGGGTCGCAAGTTTTGCGAACTTGTTGTTTCTACGTGTCCAACCTGTTTGGGACACTCTTCTTCATCACTGCCACTCTCTGTCACCACTGCCACTCTCTGACTACTCATGCCACCCTCTGGCCCACCCATGCCACCCTCTGTTTCATCACCACACCCTCTGGTTGTCCAGTGTACATTATTTTTGGCAAAGCAAAGCACACCTTCCCTGCCTCAAGTGACCTGAATTAATTTGGGGCTGATTAATGTGTCACAGAATATTTTTTTAGCTGGCACCTGCTTCCTTAGTGCGCCCTGATTAGTGATCTTTTGCACTTGCTAAGTGCTTTCATTGTTGCAAAATTAGTTACAACACCTGCCCTGCCCCAACTGACAATAATGAATTAGGGGCTGATTAATGGATTTTAACTTCCAGCCTGGCTCCTGCTTGTCTCCCTTAGCTGTAATTCAGGACCTTTGTGGCATATGTGTAACTATTCTGAGGTTCAGAGCAGGGTCACATAATAGTTGCAACTGGCAACTGAACTCTGGAGGGGCCCCTCAGGAAGCACTACAGGAAATGGCTACTAATGATGAGCCTGAACTTTTGAACCTGGTAAGTAGTTACTTTCAGTTTTGCTAAAATCGTATTTCTGCAATTTCGCACTTATTCGCGGGGCGCGAACTCACGCGAACAGTGCGAGCAGTGCGAGCAAAATCCGCTGCTCGCGGATTTGCGGATTTTTCAGGAAATTCGCAAATCTCGCGGATTGCGGATTTCCCGAAAATCCGCAAAATCCGCGAGCGGAACGGATTTTCCGCCCATGCCTACCTCCCATTGGATAACATGGCTAAGAACTGCTCAGAGCAGGTGTTAGCTTTTGGAGATATTCGCGCTTAGCATGAATATCTCCAAAAGTTGGTAATAGAAGATAGCGATGTTAGTGACTGTTTCCAGTCGCTAACATCTTGGCACGCCCACTTTGCATCTCATTAGTGATAAATATCACTGACATGCAAAGTGGGGCCCAAGATGGTCGCTATCTCCTACTAGCTGTCGCTAACGAGTGTTAGCGACAGCTAGGTAATAGGGAGATAATTTTATCTCCGCTTTCTTGGCTTTTAAAGCCAAAAAAGCGGAGATAAACCCCCTTGATAATATGCCACCACATGCCTTATAATTGGTTCAAAAAGTGTTGGTCTCAAGATCTAAATTCTCCATAAGCCCAACTAAATTGTCAATAAGTCCCCTTAGGCAATTTGAAATTCGAGAAATCAGAAATGTGTTACCAGCATAAAGAAGGGCCGGGACAGGGATAATGACAACCTTGGACATTTCCTTACCTTTCGAGATTAAAAAGTTGTTTAAACCATTGTTTTACAAAAGGAACAAAATCGGTGTAAGAACGCATTTCTGACGAGCCCTTGCTGCCCCTGCTAGCTGAAAAACTCGGTACACTTCCCCCTCCATCAGTCCCATGCCACAGCACATAAAAAATCCACCAATGCAGCCAGCAACCTTATCTCCTCAATGATAGACCATAAGTTGGATTAGTTAGCCCAATCAAAGGTACTACTTAAGTCCATTAAGGAGCGGTGTGAAGCCCTTCTCTTGGTAATTATATACTTATTAGTGATTACATGCAAGTTGAAGTATTGCTCTTGTATTTCGAGCCCCTCCCTAAGCCCGTATTGAACAGCGCTAATAACATTAGTCTTGTCTGCCCGAAACTCAATCCCACCAAGAACAATGCTGCCTGCAACCCTAACAATAGGGTTTAGTAAACAAATCAACCTGTAGCAGGGGATCCTCATTATTACCCTTTTTATATGCAGGAACAATAACTGACAGCTGTTATGATTTAAGAATCCTAGTAGCTACCACTGCATTCAAAACAGACAACCAATGCCAGAGATGTTTCTTATATAAGTCAATGCGCACTCCATCCAGGCGGGGGCATTTTGTGAAGAGCTAGAAATGATGGCAGAAAGTACCTCTTGGAGCTCAATGACAGATGAAAAAATGAAGGGGGTAACTCCTATAATACAGTCTCACCCCAAGAGTTGAACTAGTAAATAGTTTTAAAATGCTCAACTCAGTTATCAGGATTAATATTGGTACCCAGCACATCTGAATTGTGTTTAATGGAATTGATGACCATTGAAAAACCTCTGGGATTTTTGCCCTACACACTTTTTCCAGTGTAGTGCACGTTTCTTCCTTAACCCCTTTACTGTGGCGGCGATTCTGCCGCGGTGCGGGGCGTTCCATTGATTGGGCGGGGCTACGTCGGCCAACCGACTTGCGCAGCACTACCGAGGTAGTGCTCATGATGGCCGTTGACCGACAGGTGCAACAGACGGGTTAACAACAGGTTTCCTTTCCTTAATGGCTAGTTTGTAAACACCTCTAGTATTAGCTATATGAGCCTGAATTCTGGGATTACTACTGACAGAAAAAAGTAGCTGACGATTGGCTAGCTACTACTGAACCACCTTGGATGCAAATCTGCATTGATTTTAACAGGCCTTAGTAGAAAGGATTTAACATAACAACCAATCTGTAGGAAGGCATCAGTAATCAGAAATGGAGAACTAGCAGATTTTCAATTAACAATTCTAGGTTGTCTCTAATAGATGGAAGTAGAGGTGGAATATGCATGGATTGCAAACTTAATAATAACCCCCTTTCTACCACAATTAAACTAGATATTCCTTTTTAGGTTTCGACCTGGCCGGAGCACTGCGAAGCAGTGCCCCGCCCAGGCGAAAGCTATTGTTTACACTATGGGGGACTTGAATCCGCCCCTTCTTCCATTGGCTAGCTCCATAAATGCAGGCTAGCCATTGGAAGACATTGTTGTCTGTCACTCTTTCCCCTGTAGGACGCGAATCGGGGGCGTTCCCGTGCGTTTTTAAGCCCCGCCCCCTTTTTCCGTCATCCGCCCCTTTTCTCTCCTGTCGTCTCCGTTTGCCCTATGTCCCGTTGTTTTC
The DNA here is from genome assembly GCF_964263255.1 of Lissotriton vulgaris. Lineage (NCBI taxonomy): Eukaryota > Metazoa > Chordata > Amphibia > Caudata > Salamandridae > Lissotriton > Lissotriton vulgaris. The sequence goes on from NC_141695.1 coordinate 300,471,767, forward strand.
GTCAACCCTATTTCGGAGTTTCTGATAAGTGATGGTGCCGGTGAGTTCAGGCTCCGTCCATAGCCCCCCCCCCCCAGGACTGCCCCTTCCCGCCCCACCCCTCACTCTTTCCCCTGTTAGGATGCGAATCGGGGGCATTCCCGTGCGTTTTTAAGCCCCGCCCCCTTTTTCCGTCCTCCGCCCCTTTTCTCTCCTGTCGTCTCCGTTTGCCCTATGACCCGTTGTTTTCGTCAACCCTATTTCGGAGTTTCTGGTAAGTGATGGTACCGGTGAGTTCAGGCTCCGTCCATAGCCCCCCCCGCCAGGACTGCCCCTTCCCGCCCCACCCCTCACTCTTTCCCCTGTTAGGACGCGAATCGGGGGCGTTCCCGTGCGTCTTTAAGCCCCTCCCCCTTTTTCCGTCATCCGCCCCTTTTCTCTCCTGTTGTCTCCGTTTGCCCTATGTCCCGTTGTTTTCGTCAACCCTATTTCGGAGTTTCTGGTAAGTGATGGTACCAGTGAGTTCAGGCTCCGTCCATAGCCCCCCCCCAGGACTGCCCCTTCCCGCCCCTCCCCGCTGTCCGTGTGCCCGTGCTGTTTTTCCCGTCCGCCCCCCCCCCCCCCCCCCTCCACCCCCCCAGGACTGCCCCGTCCGAAGAGAGGAGAGCGGAAGCCAGGGCTACAGCGGCCGAGGGGCTCCCTCGGCCTCCCCATCACCTCCTCGCACAGGTACCGGTGAGTTCAGGCTCCATCCTATTTTGTCACTCATATTACCATAATTCCGTCCCTCCCATCCTTTGTCTCACCTCTCTCCCATGCGTTCTCTCTCCTCTAGCTAGCATTCTTCTCACCCTGATCACTATGCCTTTGCCAAATTACCACTTTCTCTCTTAGATGCTTCTCTAACAAATCTATTAACTGTATTTGACAATCCTATGTTCATCTCTTTGTCTATTTCGCTCGCCTTTCCTATCATTCCCTCTCCTGTGTCTCTCATTGCCTTCGCAGGCAGACTATAGGAAAGGGGAGCGTCCCTCCTCATTTTTACTTTCAATCTCACCCATCATACCTCGTGCAACCCTGTCCTTTTTGGTGCTGTATTGGCATAACGGGGACTTGGGTCATAGCCCTGTTAGCCCCCCTTCCCCCCTCCCAACCACCACCCCGGGTATGATTGAGTCTGCAAACACCATATATGACAGCAGCAGCATACTGCATATCAGTATATTGCCGCCATCTGTGCTCCAATGCGTGCTTCACTGCTCGAGATGCATAGGTGCAGACAACCAGGGCATACCCAAGCTGTAAATGCACGTGTGCGCAAAAAGCAGAAGTGCCTGTGTGTACCTCACTTTAAAGGAGCACACCCTCACAGTTTGTTGTGTATCTTAGTTAAAATGTTTTGCGTCCTGGAGTGGAAGCTGTGCCACCAGGCTTTCGCCTGTCCCTGCATTAAACCTTTTTTGGATCAATACAGCGTAATCGCATCATTACACAGTTGCTGCAATAATTAAGTGCCGCATGCAAAACACGACGGACAGACGGGGATGAAGGTCAGCGGAAGCAAAGTAACCACAGTGTTGGAGTATCAAGGAGCCCACGTGCATGTTTTATTTCACGGGGTCAATTCACTTTAAAGGGGAATGCCCCTATATGGCCACTCCACCGTCTCGATGTCAAAGTCCCATTAATATATCTAGCTGACAGAGGAAATTGTGCTCTACCATCACAGGATGTTGAATGTCACAGGGACTCGAACTTGGTTCTACAGTTCCAAAGCCGCCTCTTCTCCGACAATATTCCCAACATTCTTGCATTGCATTAAACGCATCTGCTGTCTGTCTCTTGATCAATAGACACCACCTTTCTGGCTCAGCCTAAATACAGACAAGCATACTCATCATGCCAACGTCAGGATATCCAGTTTGTCGTGGGGTATGGCAGCCCTTACTGCATCACACCCCCACGGTGAGTGACTGCAGCAGCAACGCTCCTCCAATCACTCATTCGCCTTCGCCTGTTATCCTAATACAGTACTCCTCTGCCTGTGGACGAAGCACTATACAAGTGCATACATTTCGTCCATCTACATATCGCATCCTAAAGACAAGTTGCATTAAATACTGGATTAAACAAAACACCGAGCAGATCAAATAACTTTTTCAGTGCACCCTTACGATTGCCGCCGTGAACAAAGATAAATAAATCGCACAGGTACCGGTGAGTTCAGGCTCCGTCCATAGCCCCCCCCGCCCCCCAGGACCACCCCTTCCCGCCCCCCCCCACCCCTCCCCGGTGTCCGTGTGCCCGTGCTGTTTTTCCCTAACCGTCCAACTGTATCCACTCTCCCTAATTCCCTTTAACTTGACCCTTTTCTCTCCCTCGACTCTTCATTGTCATAAACATAAGGTCGAGATGGCAGTAGATGAAAGCACCCATGTAGTAGTATGTCCCCGGCTTGGGTCATCTATTTTTGTACCACGCCTTGTCAACTCTGCTCCTCTCCGACCTAGAAGGTGTGACACAGGTGCACCAGGTTTCTGCTGGCTGAGGGTACTGATACTGGTCCTATGGCCAGTACTTTAATAAGGCAAGGTAAGCTTATTGTTAGAGGACAGGGAGCACTCCAGAGTCAAACCTTCATTTTGCCCGGAGCGCTAAACATTCATGCCTCGTTCCCGAGTATCCCATTTCTGAGGTGAGTACTCTCACCAAGCTGACTTCATTCAGGTGGCCTAATTGGCAGCTGTTTCTAGTTTTTGGTATGCAGCATGATGTGCATTACCCCCTTGTGGTGTGCCCAGCAGCCAGATAAAAAGCACATGGTGACCATTATTGTGTGTTTGAGTCATGTAAGTAGATTCTTGCCTCAACGAACTATAATTAGTACTCCTGTCCTGTCAGAACCCAGAACGTTGTCTAGATTACATTTCTGGTTGTGTCTCTGCCTTTGACTCAGTACCGCATTCTGCTCACTTTCGACTAGGTTTATACTACACAAGTATGTACAAATATACATTGTGGAGCAATTAAAGCCCATGTGTGTCCATCCCCCAAACTTCGCTAAACCGATGTAACTTTATAAGGAGTCTCTTTTTAGAGCTGGCTTGCACAGCTGTCTCATTACCTCATGTAATTAACATAAAAGAGTTACAAGAAACACTACTGAGAGAGGAGCTTTGGCCCTGCCTAAATGTTGGTTATCTTCAATACAGGATATGACTGGGCAGGAGATGTGTTCTTTCACTACAAAAGAGTGCTTAAATTGCACTTCATGCCGTATTGGAAAGCCTAGGCCTCAAGTTCGTTATGGGGATAAACAATTTATGCCATGTTAGATGCCCAGGATCTGGTAATCTTGGAACCTTAAAACAAAGGCAATGGAATTGAAAGGCTTTTACGGGTGGCTTGTTATTCCACTGTTGTCAAGCCTGTAGATGAGTGTTTCCAATTTCCTATCGAAAAATGATGTCTGATGCCATAGATTAAATCTGTTTATTATGAAATGGTTTGACAAATGCAGTAGTCTAACATTTCTTATGAAAAGCATAAGGTTAAGCTAACAGGTCTTTAAGGGTGGCTTTTTGTTACACTGTGGTAAAGTCTGCAGAAGTATTTTGAAACATGGAATCTCACACATTACAATAGTCAGCAAGAGTTTTGGTGTTTAGCCCCGTCTGACAAGCCCCCCTGAGTAGATTTTCATTGTGATAATCCAATTTTATGCATGTGATTTAGCTTTGTGTGTATATTAATCCAATTTTTTTGGTCCGGCTTGTCATATTTAGCTATTTTCCAGGCTCTTGTAGTCAGAAAAATTTATTAAAAACATGCATCCATATACATTTCGAGAGGGGTCATGGAGCATTCCTTTTCGTTGGTCTGTTCTAATATCACTCACATTCTGTTTGTGACGTGTTGGCATATAGAATGTGACAATGGGTCAGCCCACTTCTGCCATTGATTCTCATGGCCTGTGAGTGACTGCAAGGCGGGGGAGATTGTGGCCGTCCTGCTGGCCCTGTCGGGCTGGGTGCTGGTCTGCTCCACACTGCCCACCGACTACTAGAAGGTGTCGAGCATCGACGGCACAGTCATCACCACGGCCACCTTCTGGTCCAAATTGTGGAAGACCTGCATCACCGACTCCACCGGCATCTCAAACTGCAAGGATTTCCCGTCCATGCTGGCCCTGGAGGGTGCGTCCTGACGGGGGAGTGGGGGGGCTGTGTGTGTGTCTGTGTATGTGTATGTGGCTCTGTGTATGTGTGTGTGTTGCTCTGTGTGTGGCTCTGTAGGTATGTATGTGTGTGGGACTCTGTGTGGGTCTGTATGTTTGTGTGTGGCATTTGCGAGAGATTAAGCTATTGGCATTGTAAATGACAGTGCCATTTATTTATCTGTTTTCAAAACCAACACATACATAAAAATGTTACCATTTACAATGCCAATAGCTCTAACTTTTTCAAAGGCGAAACCGTTGCATTGTAAATGCTTGTTTAGGTTAATGTTTAATATTCATTGGTAATCAATCTAGGCAAAAGCGCATTCGGATTAGGGTCACTTTAGCTGTTCCAAGACGTTCACCCTATATGGAAAAATTTGAAAACACAGAAGTAATCGATGATGGTACGCTGGCCCCAACCAAAAATGGTGCACACTGAGTATATATGTCCCCCAGAGTTTCAGCAGTATTACATAAGCAAAATGTAAACATTTACAGTTTCACTACCTGAAAATCAGTTTTGACAGGAAGAGGGACTTTTTCTGGAATTTGGAATGGATCACAAAGTGTGGAGTAGTTCCTATATTTGCATTGATATCACTACCATTAATTGCCTTAAAACCTAGTCAAACCTTATATAGTTGACTCCTATGAATATCACTCACACTAAATAAGATATCAATATTACAGCTATTGTCCAATTGATTAACTAAAAACTAATAAAAACGTTTGAACAAAAAACAGAAGTAGCAATAAGAAATTAAATTCAAGAAGAAATAAGAAAGGTTGTATGACAGAAGCATGCATGGCTAAGCAACGCGTGCCTCAACAACGCGGTCACAGCAATGAATGTGTCTTAACCATGCTTTCCTTTACCATGCTATTTCATTGTGAAGGCATGACTGGTAAAGGAATGCGTGGTTAAGACGCATTTGTCCTAAAACTGCCCCAGACCTGAAAACTGTCCATCCCTCCAACCCTGAGCCCTAAAACTCACCCCTGTGTCTTTGAAACCACCTCGACCCTAGCCCCCCCGCCCTGAGCCCTAAAACTGCCCCAGCCCTGAGAACTGCCCCCATGATGAACCCTAAATCTCGCTCCCCAAGCCCTAAAAACTACCCCGCCCCCAGGCCTCCACTAAAAGCCCTACATCTCAACCCCCAGCCCTAAAAATGACCGATCCTCCCAAGCCCTAAAACCTTGGGAGGACCAGTGCTAAAAACGACCCCCTCCCCCTCAAAATCCATCCCAAGCTCCATTTAGCAGACCAGAGCTTTTCCCTTCTGATCCTTCCTGTTCCCGATCTGCACATCTAGATCACGCACTGCCCTAACCAAGCATATGCGTTGGTAGGGCATATGCATGGTTAAGTTAAGCATGGTTCCACTTGTGGGGATACGGCACTGCCTGCATTATAAGGGCCCTTTCCCAGCAAGGAAGCCTCAGTTCCAGTAGAATGTGGCTCAAGACAGGCATCCAACTTAACCCTTAAGCTCTTCTGTTCAGAACCAATCGACTTCAAAAAGGATATATGTTGGTGCTACATAAAAAAGGTGCACACAAGAAGAGCCTGCTGTTCCCCCTCTATGACCTGCACCTAAGGTCACAGAAACAGGAGCTAGTGCAGTAAAACAGTAGACAAGTGAGGTCTGAAAAAGGGAACACTTCTTATTTCTGGAGGGACACTCACAAAAACTGTACTGAACACCAGAGAGAGTTTACCACAAGCATGACACTGATCATGTCTTTGACGTAATTCAGTGCTTCATACAGAGCAAACAGGTGAGGGAGTGGTTGCTGACCCAGAAGGGACAGATGGACTGGTGTGTTTTTAAATGCAACAGGCATCTTGAGGCAAAGACAAGCACTGGAAGAGTGGCTAGAAATTCGGTGTCTACACAAAGTAAAATGTCACTTGTAAGCCTACCTTGATGTAAAAAAGCAAAATATTACATGTATGCCATTGAATCTACATTCGCATCACTTGCAGTCTTATGGGGCTTAAAGCTGACCCTTAATATCCATTAGCCGCATGGCCTACACAGCCAACAAATTGAATGGAATTTGCAACAATGCTCAGTAAATGTACATGTCTCATGTCCCTACACACTTTCTACACACAAGCCCCTAAATATATCCCAACAGGTTGCAACTTTCCTACCCATGTTTTTTTTTTGGCACAATCATCAGTTGCCGCATTGTTTTTGTTATTTTTAGACGCAAAAGCAAATAAAAAGTTACATCATACATAACAACTATTTCTATCAGGAAAATAAAGAAATCATGGCGGCCTCAGATCTGATCGGTAAACAAGTGGATTTAAGAAACTGATCCGCCACTGTAGAGGAAGGAGCTATAACTTGAACATAAATCCTGGATCATATAATTTCATGCTGCTGTGTTTAATGCTTATCTCTTGGCATGGCAGCTACACTTGCAGCAACCAAGATTTCCAATTTAGCGATATAAAGCTGTTCTACGACAGAACCCCGCATGCATTTAAAATGCAGCTCCTACCCTAACGTTACCACACGTTCCTTTAGGGGGGGCGCTGAACTTTGGAATAGTAAAATGTACAAATTCAACTCCACAACAGTAGGGAACGTATTGGACTTAAAATCCAACACCAGTCCAACAGCTTGCTACCTAGAGCAAGTCATTGTAATGATTTTCGTGGTAAATGGTACAGTCAGGGTAGTGACTGTGTTGTAAAGGCAAGTTGTGGTAGAGACTGAGTGGTATAGGATGTTTCCCCTATACAGTACTTCAATATTACTCGTCCAAGACCATTGCACTTAGTAGTGATTTTGCCTTTTTTGGGAGCACGTTGCTCAGTAGATACAACCTAGGAGGGCAGGTGATGTTTAATTCCGTCAACCTACATAAATAAAGTATATTTGTAGGCCAAGAGGCTTTCACAGGTTCACAATTCCAAACAATATACCTGAACACAGGAAAATGCATGAAAAGACTAAATTGTAAGGTAAGCTCAGTGAATTATATTGAAGTGCATAAACGTACATTGAGAGTTCCTTGATTTTTTTAATATGCTGAGGCATCCTTTCCTAATATGTGTTCTCAAAATGGTTTCAGGGGCCCACTTCCCACTGCTGCACCTACAGGAGGACCGCCAAACCCCTAGTGCGCCAGCCTGAAATATAAAAAGTGTAAACCATGGCAGGCGGGCGGGCAGTGCTGTAGCAGCCTCACGCCGGGGGTCTGTCAGGCTAACATGCAAACTGCCACCGTGAGAGCACAGACTGCACATTCTGCACAGTGTGGCTGCACCATGTTGTGCATGCCACACCGTGCAGGAACAGGGCCGCCATTCCATGCGGACACAACATGTGCCCCCCTGCATGCACCCCCAGTGCCAGAAGCGGCAGGGGGCCTGTTTGGGCCCCCTGAGTTGCTTCTGTGTCACCATTTTCATGGTGGGCTCACTGCCATAAAATTGGTGGTGGACAGGCAGTTCATAATATGCTTAGTGGTGCAGCAGCGGGACCACCAAGATGTTACTGTTCCTGACTGCTGCGCAACCACCGAGGGGAGCTGGAAGCTGGCGGATCCTGGCGGAGCCGTCAGTCCTGTAGCAGTCCAACCGCCGCACTCAGAATACTGAGGGTGAGCCGCAGTGATGGCGGTGGTTGTACCACCACCGTGAGCAAGGTCGTCATGTGGACCGACGTACTCGTAATAAGGCCCATAGTGTTACAGCACTTAATATATGGAAGCAAAGATTTTCCATGTCAACAACATTCCAGGCAATACAAGAGGCACCAGAAAGAATTATGCTAATTTACTTTTCATAAAGTTAAGCAGAAATCACAGGAGACAGATGGGCATATTATCAAGGACAGGCGATACATTATCGCCACTTTTATCAGCAGGAAACTGCAGATAAAGCGGTGATAATGGCCTTGATAATATGCCTAATGAATTCCAATCGAAGCCCATGTTAGAAGTGAACACATCTAACACGGGCCTCGATTGGAATTCATAGAGCATATTATCAAGGCCATTATCGCCGCTTTATCTGCAGTTTCCTGCCGATAAAAGCGGCGATAATGTATCGCCTGTCCTTGATAATATGCCCCAGAGTGATTTGTGAACCTCTGTATCTGGGCACAGTGAGTGGAAGGAGGGACTAGGAGACAGCCAAGAGCTAGATGTCTGTCAGGTCAAGAATACATCATAATTTCAAAGTTGGAACTCAAAATGTAAATGCAGTGACTACCAAGATCACATTTTAGGTTTTCTAACCTTTTTGGACATAAAATGTAAACACAATTCATAACTGAGGCAATGACGTACCCTTTATCTTGAAACTGGCCGACTCTGTAATGTGTTTTGTTAAAAATATATCCCATCTTTGACCCTTATTAAAAGCGGCCGGTGTTGGAGGTGATAATTATCACACAGTAAAATTCGACTCTGCGGGGTCAGACTTTTTTGGATGCAATACTCATTGTCTATTCAAATATTTTGGATGATAACATAGGTATGCGGGAGCTCACCACAGCAAACGCTTCATGTTCGAGTAACTACCGGCCCTTTTTCCAAGATAAAATTTCAGCGCGTGCGACATGTCAACACTTAACTCCGAGGTCCGGACTTTACTGCGCCCTGTAATTACCGAGCGTGATAGCATTATTCATAAACCCGGACCACGTGCAAAGAGGCATTTGAACAGGGCTCGAATTTAAAGGGCAACTCGTAAAAAGGACCTTGGAAAAAAGATGTAGCAATAGCAATCACACACTGAGTTTTTAGTACTATGAACTGGTGTTCTTTTTTAAGCTTAACAATCTTTATTACATGTTAGACGGCAACAACTGCTTCCTAAACGTTGAAAACTTTTCATATATCACATGTTAAGTACTACATCTCTCTCTGGCTTTTGCAATGGACTTGGCAATCGAAAGCTTTACACCACCCCATGGTTGTGCGTCTGAAGTTTAGATTTTTCAGAGTACAAAAGGGGAAGATCTGCAGAGCACTGTGGTAATAGGGCAGCACCAAAGCTGTGCACAGCTCTGCCAGTGTACCTCTGTCTGCACATGCTGAAAACCCATCTATCTCATCACAATGGCCGTTCTGCCAGGCCACCTCAACTCTAACCTGCAGCGCAATCTGCTTTATCCCTACCAATGACAAACATGGCTCTCTTAAAGAACCGTACCCCGGACCCGGGGTACCAGACTGCACACTTCCCTGTAGACTGCCGAAGCACCTCTGTCCCGACTTGCACTGCATCTAGCTGCTCCAGAGCTATCACTCCTAATGGCTCAGCCAAAGTCCGTAACGTAGTATAATTTACTATTCCAACTCAAGTCTGTGCGGACAGAAGGGACGGTGTTGGATTTTAAATCCAACAACTTCTCCCCCCTCCGCAAGTCGTAAGGGTGTGGGGTGATGGATGCGGGGTCAAGGTTGTTTACCCTCACAACATAGCATAGCATTACATGTATTTGTAAAGCACAGGTTCACCCAGAAGAGTATCTTAGCGCTGAATAACAGATGCTTATTGTTACCCAACCCAATGGTACTCATTATGTCCACTTCAGAAGGATGAAAGGCTGAGTGGACCTGCCAGGATTGTAACCTGTGACCATGAGGTCAAACACAGGCCCGTACAGTGCACGCATTAGTCCACTAAGTCACCAGACCTGGCATTGCACCGCAATCCTGATCTGCAGGGAGGAGCTACCGAAGTACCAAGACTAACACTGCTCTGTCAGTTAAAAAAAGGGTGAGCAGAGGACTCCTGCTGAAGCATGTACAGTGCATCAAAAGTACACCATCATTGTCCGGGCTCTTCTGGATAGACATGGCTCAAAGTAAACCCAGGTAATTCATATCTGCACAGAAGAAGGGAATGTAACCTTGTAAGAAATTGGGGTATTGGTTGAAATGGGTGGAAACCCCACTCAAATGATACACACAGTTCTTGTAAGGGTGAACCACAAAAGTCACTACATAAACTTGTGCCTAACCATCAAGTAGCTTGGCACAAAAGTAGCCAGGCATAACTTAGACGCAATGTGTTAAGTATTTATGCAGCAATAACAGGTTCAACGTTAAAACACACTACATGAAAAAACCCAAAGCAATTTAGAAAAATAGAGTTAATTTTAATAAATAAAATGACACCAAAGTAATAAAACTCTGAGTTATGAGTTTTTAATTTTCTAGTGAAAATTGCGCCAAAAGACATAAAGCTCCCACAGCGGTTATCTGGTTGCGGTGGAGCCATGATCAGGAGCTGCGTGGGGTGGCAATGCATGGTCCAGTGTCAGTCTGTGCTACACAGAGTCGTTTCCAGTGACGCTGCCGATCAGGAGCTGTTAGTTGCTGCAATGTGAGGCTCTGTATAAGTCTGGGCTGCGCTGTGTCTGTTCCAGATAAGTCGCCGATCAGGAGCTGCAAGTTACTGTGATGCGAGGTCCTGCATCTGTCTGCACCGTGCTGCGTAGTGTCTGGTGAAATCTTCAGTTGAGCAGTGAGGAGTACACTTTGACTCCAGCCAAGGGTGCATGTCCTCGAAGATAGCAGTTGGGGAGGGTCTGGACCCACTCCCACAGACCCCAACATAGGGGACCAGGTCAGGTCCAGTTAGGTCTGGTCAATTGGAAAGCAGAAGAGGCATCTGGGACCTTGAGGTGAGCCTGTAGCGCAAACAGGTCAGCCAACTGACCCTTGAAGTCACTTCTGGGGATCCGGGGTTTATGGCAATCAGAACCAATGTTTCTATCTCCAGACAGCAGGGCATTGTTTCTACTGCATCTTCAAGAGGTCCAGAAGTGTTCTGATGTGAGGTTCTGAAGGTGCCCCTTTTATCCCCAGTTCCAGCCTGTGTGTGGGGGGTTCCTCCTTTATATAAGCTTCCACCTTTGTTGGGTTTAGCTCCAAACTGCCTAGGGTGACACAGAGTAGGCAGACCTATGTTTGAGCTTCATTTACCAGTGACAGGGCAGGTTGCATTATAAGTCAGAGATAGTGAGGACAAAGCCATCAGGCTACCTCATTAAGCTCAGCAAGGCTGAGTAACACTCACAGGACACCATACTCAGGAGGTGAACATCCTTCCCAAACTCAAAGCTCTTTTGTCTCCATGTTTGTAAGGAGTACACAAAACACTGCAGGACACTAGAAGACAGGCACATTTAGGTTCGGCATTTTCAGAATAGTATCTAAAAATGAAGTCTAGGCTGTTAACTCCGTCCGCTCATGGAGTTTGCGGAGATTTACGCACTCCGCATTACGCGGAGCTCGCGGAGTTCCGAAAAACTCTGCTCCGCCTAGCGGATTGGAGTTTTTTCCCTCACTAGCGTTTGTCAACGTGAGTGAGGAAATTTCACCTCCTGGCGAGATTTCTCAAAGCAGGTGGTCAGATTTCCCGGTGCAAGTGGTCGCGTGTGCTGGCGACGCTCGTGTTAAGAAACCGTCCACTTGCTTTGAGAAAAATCTACTCTAGCGGCAGAAAGGAGGCCACGCACGCTTGCACTATGCATGGTGCCATTCGCGATGATTGCACAGTGCAGACAAGCACCTGGCACTGAAAATCACCATGAAGAGCATTTATCCAAAGCACTCTGCCGCTTGCGGAGCTCCACGTAGCGTGGCAGAGTTATTTTTGGCCCTTCGCTGAGTTCCACATAGCAGTACTCCGCAAACTCCACCCAGGCTTACTTAAAATCAGGTTTTACCATTGAAAAGGATTTTAAATTCAAATTAATTTGATTAGAAACCGCATTTCTCTATTTGTTCCCAAACTGAAGTTATCACTTATTAAGGGTAATAAGGTAACCCAGTGTTAGTCGTTAGAGATAGGCTTACAACAGTGAAAAACTACTTTGAGTTTTTCCTCACCAGAACAAGTACAACTTAGACCTACAAGTCCTACTATTAAAATACCATGCACCCTACACTAGGTTTCAAGGCCTACCTTAGGGGAGACTTATAAGTATTAAAGTTTTAGGCACAGCAAAAAGCTTCTTTTGTAAGATCCAAATGTCAGTTGAAATCTACACTACAAGTTGCAAAGGCTGGCCTGAGACATGTTTTGCAGTGCTTCTTTAGAGGAAGGCACAAAGGGTGATGCTGCCACTAGTAGCATTTAATTTACAGAGCCAGGGTACATTTAGTATCATTTAGTAAGAACGTATAGGTAAATTAAATATGGCAATTAGGTGTTGGGCAATTTTAGCATGTTTAGGGAGAGAGCACACACATTTTACTGCTAGTTAGCAGGAGTAAACTGCACAGAGTCCTAATGCCAACAAAATAAAATGAGTTAAGCAAAAACAAGGGAGTGAATGCAAAACGTCTGGGAGAATACAATGCCAAGGATGTCAGCCCTAACGTACTTAATCTTTGAAGTTCACATTACTAATACAACACTGATGATATAATCAAGGCCCAACTGGCCGCAGCCGGCATCGTGCATTATACCAGGAGGCTGGAAGACTGGGGAGCCGCTTTTGTTACTAGGGACCGGTTTTGTAGCAGCGCATCAGCTTTAAAAGCACTGCTGAGTATATCCATCAGTTTTCAGGCAACAATAAAGGTGCCAAGATAACTCTAGTAATTAATGTACCTGCTGGAGAGAGATCAGAGTTTTGTCTAGTGGCAGTTTTGACTCATCTAAGGCAGTGCAGAGAGTTAATATGCCTGCTGCAAAGAATATGTACTATGCAGATCACAGAACGTTATATTATGTGCAAAGCTCAGTGAGTTACTGATTTTTTCACGGAGACCCTTTTGTTACTCTGCAGTTCATTAGTTACAATCGTAATCTAGGTTAGAAAGCTATGTTTTTTGGACCCAGTCTTTCATCTAATGTTGCTAAAAAGGGTTTGTTTGGGTAGAATATAATTCTTATTAGTAAAGTCAAACCCCAACACATGTGTTACGTTCTGAATCCTGAATTGTGGCTTCCCCAGACCAAGGAGTCTTAAAAAATGCCTACCAATATGGGTGACATGCGAGTCCTACACCTTGTAGTCCCCTTTGTCTCACGTAACATTTTCTATACACTGATTTACACACATATGATTCATTCTCTCTGTAAATGTGTGTGATGTAAGGTGCTCCGACACCCTACACTGGTATGAGAGGCACTATGAAACAAATGAAAAACATGTGAGAGTGGCTATGGGGAGATAAGAGGCACTGCTGGAGAGCGATAGTGCGGGATTCATTGAACAGCCATAATAAAGATTGTTGTATCCTGGTGCACTGTAAGGACATCATTTACTATGCTTTAAAAATTAATGCAGTTGAATATGTAATGACATTTGCTGATTAATGCACCATTTTTGCAATTTTTTCCGTAATTTTCTTGGGAGGCCTCCTTGTATCGCTTGATCGCCATGCACCGTATGAGGGAGGGTCTGACAAAATTAACCAGGGCTGCTTTGGGTTTTCAGACCGCCCCTTGTTACAATTGTGATCATCTTGTCGATGTGTGCAATGATACCTGTATGTAACAAAGATGGAATCGAATCGCTGTTGTCGAAATCGCGTGATATGATCTCTCCATCAACCCAAGTAAAAAATACGTGGTCAGGCAGGCTCTGCAACCTCGGCCTGAGGCTATTGGTTGACAGATCACAGGTGGGGTGGCATGGAACCGGCTGAACAAAAACGTAAACAGGGAAAACCCATATTAGTCCCACAGATAGGCAGTGATATGGTCCGGGGTCCGGGGAGATTGACCCCAATAAACTGCACATGGCTGAAGCAACACACATTTCAAAACACCATAAAGTTAAATGCCACATGAAGTTAGCAACACTCAGCCAATCAGAACTCAAAGCAGATGCAGTGATCAAGCACTCCCCATGCCGGACATCTGGACACCTTACCCACTGGCCCTCATTGTGTCCACACAAAGTTGAAACCCACCTGCCTTTGTCATCAGGTGGTAATGATTTATGGCTCCATGACCAGGTCTATATTTTCCCCCAAAACAGGATCTATGAATTGTTTTATGATGCTCCATGAAATGTATATAAAGACGCTGAAAACTATTGTACTTTGTGACAGTCCACATACTCCTACTCTGTAACTGTACTCCCAGCCATGGTGTTTGATTAAATCAGTTGTTCCTGTTTTGCCAAACGCCTCTTGTCTTTGTTTTATCAAGGTAATTTCATATTCAAGCAAAATGTTGCTTATATTTGAAGCAAGATGAGGCATGAAGTCGCTTCTTTCAAAAGAACTCGCTCCAGCAGGTGACCTGAGCCACAGCATCCAGCCTATCATTGTTCCAGCTGGAAATTACAGATGGCTTTTCTGAAGATGATGTATGGTGGAACAGCTGGGTCTCAAAACAACAAGAGTAGTTCAATAACGTGGTGGAAGAAATAGCAGAGCAAGCCTGAGTGCTACTGTACCAGCACCTGATGACAACCGCATGGACTGTTGGAATTAAGTGTCAGAGCTCTGACCTAAGTGTTAGAGTCCAGCCCCAGAAACCACAGGTACAAATTAAGCACTGCCCATATGTGATTTCCTTGGGTAGTGCCATACACAGAAGTATTGACCTTCGCCTGACCCAAGACCACCTCTCCTTCAGGAAGAAGCTCAAGACCTGGCTGTTCGAGCAGTAGCGCCCCCCCCCCCCCCCCCCAAGCGCCTTGAGACCCTCCAGGTGAGTAGGGCGCTCTATAAATGCCTTGATTGATTGATTGATTGAAATATGACATCAGTTTCCCTAGAAACATTAGTGTAAAGGCGTTTTAGAAAATATATCTTGAAAATGTGCTATAAATGTACCATTTGGCTAATTTGTTTATATATATTTTTTAAATTGATGAGAAGAAACCCCAAAAATATCCCTGTAGAGTTTGAGGTTTAATGTGTGGAGAGAATTGTGCTGGCAAGCTCCGAGGCAGGGGAGGCATACATCCAATGGAAGTACGGATTTGCGAAGTTTGCAATATGGTGGCCAAGTTTACTTAGAATGAAAAGTGTCAGCATGAAAGATAAAGAGACCCAAAGGGCCTGTGTCTCCTCCTTCTTCAAGAGTCAAATTGACATCAGGTTCAAGAACTTCCACAGAGCTCTGTGGGCGCCAGAAAGAGACCAAGTACTGAAACTAAACATTGAACATTAAGATTAGATTGCTTACTTTTAAACTCTAACAAACATACTCCATTTACTACAGCAAAGTGGGCAGATCTACAAAGACTTGACAGAGGCCACTCTCATAAATTCAACATGGCAACAAGCTCAAATGTTGCACAGACACTGCTTGTCTCAATGTTTTGCAGACATTGCTTGTCTCAAAGTTGTGCAGACGTTGCTCGTCTCAAAGTTGCGCATATGTTGCTTGTCTCTATGATACAATGGCATCCAACATTCGCCCTTGTTAGGGCAAGCCAAGGGAAGTGGCCCCTACCCTGGGCTGATGCTAACAACAATGGATTGCTCTCTGCCAGAACAAAGGGATCACCTACTACTTTGTGGGTTGGGATGGGCTTCTCCCCAAGGTGTTAGATGATCTGACATTTCATAGCAGCATCAGTGGCAAGTTCAAAAATCTACTCCGAATGATGGCCAAGGCAACCCACACATACATTTGTACATTAAGTAAGTGGTGAGCTTTGAACAAAGAAATTTGGACCCTCTAAACAAATTCTGGTTTAGAAGCATGACTATTATTTCACTTTAAAAAAAATCAAATTACACATATCTTGCAATGTGTGTGAAATTGTGAATTTAGGTATTTGATTCAAAGGGTTATATAGACGTTTGGAATATATTGTGTGCCAGCATCACTGAGCATAACTGAGAACTCTACATTTAAGAAAAGTTGTAAAATATTCACACATTTTCCCAACACACAAGAGATCATTGACAGCCCACCGAAAACACTTCTCTGTGCTGCTAACACAGAGTTTCCCAGGTGTGAAAAATCTTCATATTCATGATGACTCACCTGTTTCTCCTCGCTTAGTCAACTCCTAATATCCCTCCCTATCGTTCAGGTTTCCATCGCTGTGTACATTACCTCTCTCTCTACTATCTAACATCTCCATATAAGCATGCTCTCCCTAATCTCCTCCTGTTCCTATTAGCCACCTCCTCCCCCTATTTCTCTACTGTTTATTTCCATATCCTGCTCTGTGTGTGTGTTAGTGTGTGCGTGTGTATATATATATATATATATATATATATATATATATATATATATATATATATATAACGCTCCTCTGTTTGACCAGATCACCGTGCGCTACTCCTCGCTGCCAAAAGGAAAAGGAAAAGAAAGGATTCACCTATCTCGTAGACCAACTGGCTGTAGAGACCCCCACCGCCTACCTCCCGCCGTCCTGCTGTGTCTTACAATCCATCACCGGGACCGCCGAGTGGAGCGAGGCGAGGGGCTGCCTACAACTCCCGGCAGCCCTCGAGGTCTCCAGCCACACCCCCTCCAGGACGCGCCAGGTGGCGCTTAAAGGGCATCATAGTTCCCTCTCGCGGGACGCGAGCGGGACGCTGGGCGAAGCCTGGGCCAAGGGTGGGCCCGTCCAAGCCCGTCGGAGACCGGAGGAGACTGGGCTGGGCCCTCCCCTCTAACACCTACTACCAGGTATCATACATCTACAAATTAAACTGTATGTACTTTAAGGAGGGTTGGCTGAATACCCATCCCACCTCCCAAGAGTTACATGTGATTATTCTCTACACAACTACAGCCTCAAAACACACACAATGTCAACAAGAGGACTAAGGAGTAAAACACTGAAAAATATGACGTCCTCAACCGGTCCTATAGAGCAATTTCTCACCAAGGTGAACCAAACAATAGACCATACTGTTATGTTGATTGATAGACGTGTTTCTTTTGAACTTGAACAAGCAAGACGCTCCTCGATGGGTCTCTTAGCTCAAGCCCAAACACCAACAGCACAACCACATGACACTATCACATTGGATTCACATGCCGATATTCACGTAATTCCAAATACAGTTGACCTATCGGTATCATTACAACTCTCGGATACACAGTTGTCTCAGGGCTTAGAGCAAACGCCAGATATATTCGCAAGTCCTCCGCTACCCCCAAACGACCACCCTCAAAGTGAAACCAGGGGGATACGGGAAGGTGCTATCCCGAAAACATCAAAGATCACTGAAGCTCATAAAGGTAACCAAGTAAAAACCAGAGGAAGGACTCCTCAACTTAACGTATTACCAAACCCAAGTGACTTAAATAAATTTCAAAGTGCGGATATTATCAGTAACACTGCACTTTCAAACCAAGATAGTAACACCAATGAAATCTTATTCACAAGGGAAGTTCATAATGGTAGTAATCTCGCTCAAACTCCCCGAAATAAATTGGTGCCTATGCAAAATAGTGACTTGAATACTGTTAATTTACAATCTTCCTTAATCAAAGAAATAGAGGGCATAGTTAAGTATCAGCTACGACCCATACAAAAAAGCCTAGAACTGATAGAAAAACAGGTTGCGATATTAGTCGCGCTATCAAAAAAGACCACAAATCCACGTTCTCAAGATCCAATAACATTGGTTCCACCCAAAGCTCCTATCGTAAAGGCGAAACCTGTTAATAATACAAAACAAACAGCCAAGCCTTCTAATACAAATACAAGCCAATCAGCAAAAACTCCCAACAACTTAACCCTCTCAACCAATGCTAAACCATCTCACGAACTCTCAAAACCAGCACCAGGCAACCAAAATCAACCACCAGTAAGCGCTCCCTTAGACAAAGCCTCTTCAGCAAACGTCTCTCCTAGACTACCTGCGACCTCCACCTCACAGCCAGAGCGCGCACAAAGGCACTTTAATAAATCAGAACGACCAAAGAAAAAATGGACTAGACCAGTAAATCTCCCCCCGGAAGCAGCCCCCTTCGTAGTCATTTTAACGGGGGTCCCGGAATTAAGCAACGATATGGATGAACCTACCTGGTCCCTGCTTAATAAAGCCCGGTATTGGTTGAATACCAACAGACCTAATCACCCTAATAACATCACCAGGATCACCACGGCCAGAAGGGTCTCTTGGATAGGTCACCAACCTAAAACAATCCCCGGTGACTGTATAATTGTCAATCTTGAAAATCCATACGCTGTGGATTATATATGTTCCTGGGAATCATTGGAAGGTAGTGGCGGAATAAATACCAAACGCCTATCATTCTTCTACCCTCGACAGAGACATCAGGTCGAGGATTCCAACTGGCCATCAAATTGGTCCTGGAACCAGCCCGAGCAGAGTAACAGGAACCAGGGTGAATGGGGTTTTGGAAATAACTTTAGGACCAGATCACAAGGAGATTGGGGGTTTGACCAAAGAGATCGGAATGAGTGGAACACCCTTGGCCACAGGGGACAGCAACCGCCGCAGAGGGAACCATGGGCCGGATTACCAACCTTTAATACCTATAGTTGTTTAGAGATGGTTGACTGACCATCACCACAGTCCTATGATAAGTCTCCATCGATGGAAAATAGTTTCGCTTCAAATAACTTAGTTAATTTTCCTTCTAACAATCTACCCATCAAGGAACAACACACACGAATAACAAAGATTAAAAAACCTATCAAGTCGTCAATAGTTCAAATTAAGGCAAATACGACACATGATCCATACTGTCATCCAAAGACCTATACTACCCCTTTACCAACGTTGTCAACACCCAACAAGTCGCAGGAAACCGCCTTAAACGTGACATCTGCTCCGCAAACTATATATCTAGAAGAAATCACTGCCCAGAACATGTCTGTTAAACCAACCTTAGAAAAAGCCGAGATGAGGGTGCTCTTCTGGAACGTCGCGGGACTGGCGACCAAACACTCAGAAAAAAGTTTCCTTGAACTAATCGATTCGATCGAAGTCCTCTGCCTTCAGGAGACGTGGCTAAATAACCCAATCCACCTTCTGGGTTACAAAACAATCTTCTCCCAAGCCATAAGATCAAGCTGTGGGAGAAGCAAAGGTGGACTAACAGTGTACATCTCGAACTTATGGCCATGTCATGAAATAACTCCCACGATACTACACCAAAATTACCAGATCATCAACCTTCAAGGCAACCACCGCCGTGAAGTTTTTACTATCATAAACTTCTACAACAATATGAATAACACGGAATGGTCTAAAACCTTAAATGAACTCCAGCACCACATAAATGTTTTCAAAACAAAGTATGTCAAGGTCTCCCATACAATAATCTGGGGTGGAGATTTTAACCTCCACATATGTAACAAGACAAACACCTTCATCTGCGGAATATCAGACGATGAAGAAAACTGCCTTACGCACTTCTCTCACACTATCGAGGGAAATAACATGCTGACCGTAATGACCGAACTAGATCTAGGATTTGCCAACATGTTAAAAACCCCTATTATCGAGTTCACCCCCACTTTTCATGGAAGAGGCCTCGAAACTCTAATCGATTATATTCTGATATCCACTAACAAAGACACACGTATAAAGAACTTTGAGGTACTTAAGAATGTACTTAGTGATCATTTTCCATTAAAATTGACTTACCAGGAACTTAGTCATCGAAGGAAAACAGATAAGGCTAATACCGGATTGCTCAATCAGGAAGCACTCACATTAAATAGACTTAATGGATATACCCTTAAATGGTGTAAAATTGATCAAGACGTGATCAACACAAGAATAATTGCTAACTGCAAAGACCAAATAGACAAATGCTTAGATCCCTTTTCATCTCCCACAGAGGTAATGACTAACTATGAAGAGATCGTGACAAATATAAGAAATGAATTAACTAAACCTCACAAACCAAATAAGGCTGCAAGAACAGGATGGTTTGACACAGAATGCACCAAAGCTTATTCTGAACTAAAGAAGGCCCTAACTAAAAAAGAAAGAAATAGACAAGAAGTATCAACGCTACGAAAAATCTACAAATTAGCTATTAAGAAAAGGAAAAAGGACCTAAAAGCCAACCTTTGGGCACAATTATTAAAAAGCAGCCAGCTAAAAGACAGTTCAGCCTTTTGGGAGATAGTAAAAAATCCTTTCTTAAAAGATACAAATGAAGAATCCTGCATGGATGTAGCCATTAAAGCACAGGACTGGGTCCAACATTTCTCAGGAGTATTTGGTGAGGACCACCCTGTAGACCCTAGTGTTCAGGAATCCTTTCATTCCTTACCTCCGGTGAAGTATCCAATTGACATCCACTTCACACTGAATGAAACAAGGAAAGCCATTGAAGTGGCTAAGTCGGGTAAAGCACCGGGACCTGACTCGGTCCCAATGGACCTTTACAAACTTTTACCGGATCTCTGGGGTCCGCTTCTAAATACAGTATTAAATGCAGCAAAGAACACTAATCTCCCCGACTCTTGGTCCACTTCATTACTCATTCCCATATTCAAGAAGGGAAACAGGGACAGTCCATCCTGCTACCGCCCTATTTCCCTTTTGGACTCCATTGGAAAGATGGCAGGTCGCATTCTTTTGGACCGTCTCCAGGAATGGTCCAAAGAACAAGGCGTATTATCAGACCTGCAATATGGATTCAGGGCTGGTCTGAGTACCGTAGATCAAGTCCTAAATCTATCACTATTGGTTGGAAAATACGTGAATGCAAAAAGATCCTCCTTGCACATGGTTTACGTCGACCTCACGGCAGCATTCGACTGTGTGCAACACTCAAAACTTTGGTCAATAATGCTGCAAATGGGGATCGAACCACCAATAGTAGACTTTCTCCGTGAACTATACACAGGAGCGTCAGGTAAGGTCAGATTCGGGTTAGATGGCCAACTGACAGACAGCTTTTCGATCCAGAAGGGGGTCAGACAAGGTTGTGTACTGGCCCCCTTCTTATTCACGCTCTATACCAACGGGCTCGAGAGGGCAATGCTAAAGGATGTGAAAGATCTCCCGGAAGTAGGTCGTCGGCAGATTCCCGCGTTATTATACGCCGATGACGCGGTAATTCTCGCCCAGACTCCTATCCAACTACAGCGGGCCCTAGATAATTACTGTTTCTTCATGACTAGCCTAAATCTGAAAATTAACATCAAAAAAACTTACGTGATGCACGCGGGTACCAAGGGGAAAAAAGTAAAGACTATCTTTGTGGACAACCTACCCCTTGAAAGGACTAATACCTACCCCTACTTAGGCATCACCATGGACGACGATCTCAACTGGAAAGAAGCAGTAAATTCACGGAAACTGTCTCTAATAAGATCAACTGGCGCACTAAAAGCCTTTTCCCTTCGTCTGGGAAAAAGACCTCCCACTGAACTGATCAAGATATATAATGCTAAATGCATAAGCGCCGCTACTTATGGAGCGGGGGTCTGGGGGACAACAAACGTCGAGCAACTGCAAATACTCGAAAATTCATTCTTAAGATTTTTGTTGGCCGTCCGGAGTAGTACAACAACTTACGGATGTCATCTTGAACTCGGGATCGAATTTATCTCTGACATTATAAAAATCCAGCCCATCATGTTATGGCGCAGGATATGGGCGACGGATGAGTGCCATCTTACAAGAACAATAATCCAGGATTGTCTGAAACTAGATAAAGCAAGAAAGATAAAATGGCTGGCCTACGTGGAATCCTTTTTCACAGACATTGGTCATTCAGGGTTTTTTGACGACCCACCATCGGTCACAGATATATCAAAGAAGGAACTCAAATCAATTTGTATGTCACACTTATCCCAAATCCGGCTGATGACAGAAATAGGGAAGCCTTCAGTCCAGCATTGCTTAATGATCCAGCTGGTCCCTACCATCCAACCTTATTTGCAATATGATTTGACACAATTTGAAAAATTTCTTCTCACCCGTTTTAGGTTTAATTTATTTCATTATCTGGTTTTGTTTCCCAAACAAAATGATTGGACACATAATATCTCACTGTGTCCCTGTGACCAAACATCATCACAGTCTACTATTCATGTTTTATTCTTTTGCAAATTTTACATCCCACTTCGCAGACGATGGATAATACCAGTACTAAAAGCACTAAAAATCCGTAGATGCCGCCCTGCGTTTCTGGCATTACAATTCCTGGAAAACAACTTGATGACTAAATCGATTGCCCAATATCTTAAACTTTGTATTAAGCATCGATTGAATTTATGAACTTGTTAGATGCCCAACATTATGCTTTATGAATTACTAGAGTTAAATTGAATGTATTTTTAAATATTTATTATGTTTTTATGTACTTTTATGGTCTTCAAAATACGAAAACCGAATAAAGTTGATTTTGATTTGATTTTGATATATATATATTTATATATCCCTACTGTTTATTTCAAAATTCTGTCCAGCACTCAGTCCCGGCAACTGAATAGCTATATTCCGTGACTTAGTGGTGTCTGACCTAGAAAATAAGGATACAATATGTCATCAGTGATGTCATTTGAGATGTCATCAGTGATGTCACTGACCATGTCATGAATGATGTAATATGTGACATCATCAGCAGTGGATTGCGGGCGCGCGAGATATAGTTAGTACAACTAACTATATCGGAGGAATTTCAATGGTTTTGTACGAGTGAAATGTCCAGCTAACTATAACACCCCTAAAACCTACAGTTTTTTCAGTGAATTTCTAAGGTTTTTTAAATGCTAATTCCTAACTATATCAGGCCTGAAACCTATGTTTTTTTCACTGAATATATATATATATATATATATATATTATATATTCAGTGAAAAAAACCATAGGTTTCAGGGGCGTTACAGTTAAAAAACATAGAAATTCACTGAAAAAACCACAGGTTTCTGGGACATTATAGTTAGTTGGATATTTTACTCATACAAAACCAGAGAAATTCAGCCGTTATAGTTAGTTGAGATAACTATAAGTTGCGCCTCCGCAATGCACTGCTGATGACATCACATATTACATCACTCATGACAGATTCAGTGACATCTCTGATGACATCACTGATTACATCATCCAGTGACTGAGTGTTTCTAAAAAGTTTAAATAGGTTTTATATGGGTCACTGGCTATATGGGTTCAATAGAGTGTCTTTGAGGGGCTCTATGGGTGGGTGGGTATGTGTATGGCTGTGTTGGTGAGTGAATGGATGTGTCACTGGTACATGTGTGAGTAACTACATATGTGAATGTCAGTATATGTGAGTGCTGGAGTATATAAATGACTATATGTGAGACTGAGTGATTGTGAGAGTGGCTGTATCGATGAGTTTTACGCTTGTGTCAGTGATTGTATAAGAGAGTAAGCATGTGTTAGTATCTGTATGAATAAGTGAGGTGGTATGTGTATAACTATATAGGTGAGTAAATGGGAGTGTGATTGATTCTTTGCATGACTGACTAGCTGTGTGAGTAACGCTATGGGTGAGTGGCGGTGTGTGATTGTCTGTATGGGTAGATGAGTGCCTATGATAGTGGCTGTTTTGATGAGTGACTGCATGTATGAGTGACAGTATGGGTGAGTGAGTGGATGTGTGTGTAGACCTAGGAATAAGTGAGTGGGTATGTAGTACCTAGTTTTCAATAACTGCTGGTGAAAAAAGGTCAACATACGTAAGGTGGCGTGCACTATATGCGACAAAGTCCTCTCATGTGGATCAGAAAAAAATACTTGTGTGGCACATCTTCAATACATAAACACCTGCAGACAATGCATCCACAGCGTCTTGCATGAGAACAACATTGTTGTGACCTTCAAAAACAGGCATCAAAAGACGACCAAGTTGCAGGGCCTAGCACCTCATCAGGGTCTTCCTCTACTCAAAGAACCCATATTGAGCCTAAGTTCGCTGGACTTGAGAAGCATTGCATTAAGTGCAAAAAAGTTATCTGCTATGGAGAGCAATTGGTGGATGCTATTGTAGTTGCTGAAAAAAACACGATTGTTAATTTTTTTGTTTTTACAATAACTTCTTAATTGCAAAATGTTTGAAAAATTTTCTCAGTTTTTTCTGTTGATTTTTTCTTTTTTCTTGAAAAAAACCCACCACAAATATACAAAAAAAGAGTTTAAAAAAACACAAAAGAATTATAAAAGAAAAAAAATGGGTCTTGTTAGAACCGCCTATTTGGTTAAAAATAGACACATTTGTATGTGCTGTATACATTCCAGCAAGTGTAATGTATGGAGAAGTGCATGGGTAGTGCATGTGTGATTGCATGAGTGCATGTGTAGTGCCTGGGTGATTTGAGAAGTACAGGGGTAGAGATTGGGTTTTTGCATAAGTGCATAGGTAGTGCCTGGGTGATTGCATGAGTGCGGGGGTAGTGCCTGGGTGATTGGAGGAGTGCATAGGTAGTACCTGTGGGATTTTATAAGTGCATGGGTACTGCCTGGTTGATGAGAGGAGTGCAAGGGTAGAGCCTGGGTGATTATCTAAGTGCATGAGTAGTGGCTGGGTGATTGAAGGAGTACATAGGTAATGCCTGGGTGATTGCATGAGTGCAGGGGTAATGTGTGGGTGATTGGAGGAGTGGATGGGTACTGCCTGAGTGATTGAAGGAGTGCACGGGTAATGTCTGGGTGTTTGGAGAAGTACATGAATACTGCCTGAGTGATTGAAGGAGTGCATGGGTAATGCCAGGGTACACGGAGGAGTGCATGGGTTGTGCTTAGGTGATTGGAGGAGTGCATGGATAGTGCTTGGGTGATTAGAGGAGTGCATGAATAGTACCTGGGTGATTTCATGAGTGCAGGGGTAGTGCCTGGATGATTGGAAGACTGCATGGGTAGTGCTTGGGTAATTGTATGAGTGCAGCAGAAGTGCCTGAGTGCATGTATAGTGCCTGAGTGATTGCATGAGTGCACGGGTAGTGCCTGGGTTATTGGAGGAGTACATGGGTAGTGCCTGTGTTATTGCATGAGTACAGACGTAGTACCTGGGTGATTTATATGTGCACCAGAGGTAGTACCTGGGTGATTGGAGGAGTGTATAGGGAGTACCTTGGTGATTCAAGGAGTGCATGGGTAATGCCTGGATGATTGCATGACTGCAGGGGTAATGTCTAGGTGATTGGAGTGGTGCATACGGCTTGCCCGAGTGACTGAAGGAGTGCATGGGTAATGCCTGGGTGATTAAATGAGTGCAGGGGTAATGTCTGGGTGATTGGAAAAGTGCAGGGGTAATGCCTGGGTGCATGGAGGAGTGCATGGGTAGTGCCTGGGTGATTGGAGGAGTACATAGGTAGTGCCTGGATAATGTTATAAGTGCATGGGTAGTGGCTGGGTGATTGGAGGAGTGCAAGGGTAGTGCCTGTGTTATTGAATGAGTGTATAGGTAGTGCCTGTGTGATTGGAGGAGTGCATGAGTAGTACCTGGGTGATTGGATGAGTGCAAGAGTAGTGCCTGCATGATTGGAAGACTGAATGGGTAGTGCTTGGGTGATTCCATGAGTGCATCAGAAGTGCCTGAGTGTGTGTATGAGTACACAGGTAGTGGCTGAGTGATTGCATGAGAGCATAAGTACTGCCTGGGTGATTGGAGGAGTGCATGGATAGTGCCTGGGTTACTGCATGAGTGCTTAGATAGTGCCTGGGTGATTGCATGAATGCAGGGGTAGTGCCTGGGTGATTGCATCGCAGGTTCGCTGTTGGATGGAGGGTGGTGAGGACGAGGATGCTTGTCCGGATAGAGCATTGAGCCACCAAGGGGTGACAGCTGGTGATCCCCTCAGGACCACCACATCGAGTCCTAAAGTAACTTGTTGATTTTTCACCTGTTTGTGGCGTCACCTGGTGCGCGTGCGCCTGGACAAACACAAGGCAGTCCTCTAGCAACTGGAGGTTTGCTTTTTTTAAAAAGTTTGTTTGCAATGCTTGTTATTAGGGGTATTTTTATAGCGGCACTGAGCCCAGAGGGCTGAGGGGTAACAGAAGGTTTTGTATAGAAAGTGGCCCGAACACCTGACGTCAGAGGTTTAAACAGGCCAGGCAATGCACATGTCCCAACCCCATGGGAGCAGGTTCAGAGCAGCGTGTGGGGTGACACCTCTCACATAAGTGTATTCTCAGGGGGAGATTTACAAAATATCCACACAAAGCAGCCCCCCGTGAGGCAGCGCTGTGTTGCGCGACAGGGAGGGAGCATGCGAGCGCCTTATTTTTAAAGATTGAGGGCCAGATGTAGGTAGGCTTTTACCGGTCGGTAATGGCCGAAATCGGCCGTTACCGACCGGTAAAAGCCTTTTCCTATGTAGGAGGCTTTTTTACTGATTCGGTAAATAACAAATCGGTATTTACCGATTCGGTATTTACCGAATCTTCATTTACGGATTCGGTATTTACCGAATCGGTAAATGAGATGTAGGAAGCACTATAAATAGTGCTTCTAGGCTTTAAGAATTCGTTACTTACCACCAACTATTAGTTGGTGGTAAATAAGGAATTCCTATGTATATGCATAAATGTGCATTTACACCTGTGCCATGTGACAGACATACATGCCCTTAGGGCATGTATGTATGCCATATGTGCACACCAGCACTAATCAGGGGTGCAACAGGGTGTCAAAGTGACACCCTGCCACCCTTGACTTTTTCCCAATTTTACCAAATCGGTAATTACCGATTCGGTAATTGACATTCATTCCTATGGGCCTCCAGGCCCATAGGGATGGATGGCAGGTGCTGAGTCAGTAATTACCGATTTGGTAAATACCGAATCTTAACGATTCGGTACTTTTTACCGATTAATTACTTACATAGGATTTACCGATTCTAAAATACCGAATCGGTGAAATTCGGTATTTTAGAATCGGTAAAACCTATTTACCTTCATCTAGCCCATGGCTCTCTCCTTCCCTTTCCCTTGCGCCGGCGCTGATTCCTGCGACTGTGTGCAGGGTCGGATTGGGATCACAATTAGGCCCAGGCACTCCTTAAAAAAGGTGGCATTCCCGGATCGTGTCAATTTAATAAACACCAATTGATTTAGTCTCATTGGGCGCATGTTTATAGAAATGTTTGGTAATTTTAACATTTTATAGCTTATAGAGCCAGAGCTACAACACCTGATCTGATGGGTGTTTTAATATCCTGGCCTGTACAAAAATGACAAAATCAACTGTATACAGTATTTTTTCCCCTAATCAGTATGTATTTTAAACAGTAAACGTAAGGCAAATGCACTTTATTTTGATTTCTAAAGGTGCCTAAAAGACCTGTGACTGATAGTCAAATTAACAAAGGCTGAAAAGCCATGTTAAAAAGGAATAAGGTATTTATTATATATAAAGATTCATCTTTAATTATCATGCTCTGGCGTTTGCACCATTTAAGAACTTGAACAATCACTGGTTATCTTTTTTAAATGTTTTAATATAGTTTTATATAGTGTGAACTACTCCCAAGGGCATTGGATCTATTTAAACAAGCACCAGCCACCTTGGAGGAGATCAAATTCGTTTTTATTTTTAGCCTCAGGACATAAAGGGATTTACCCAGAATCACAGGATGTTGAGCCAAAGCCCGGACTCCAACATAGTTCCCGAGTTCCAAAGTTGGCAGCTAAGGTCAAGGTAACCTCACAGCTAGGAAACTCCATCGCCTCAACAAATACTTTCCCGTCCAACGTCAATGAACCTGGACTTCAATATCCAAGTTGACTCCTCTCTCTCTTGACATTCAAGCATAGCTGGTGACCGGACTGTGTTAGCCACCTTCGTTTGTTTTCTCTCCCTCCCCTGCACTGTTTACCTATTTTTCATGTTGATTTTTATCTCCGTTTTGCTTCCTTACCGCCTTCCTACTATGTAATGCAATTTTCTTCTGTCTTTACTCTGCGTATGTAAATAGCTCTGATACTCAGGGGTCAAGCTGGTGCTATATAAAACTTTTTAAATAAATAAATATGCAAACCCCTTCTCCCCTTCACCCCCCCACCACCACCACCTCTTTACACTCAATGCAGAAATATACTGGGGATGAGATGACAACACCTGGTCCCCAGCAAAGCCCCTTAATACGGCCTCCCTTCCCTTCCACCAAGGCCTGAATGTGATGTGATGTCCCAGTGGGGGCGGGGACAAGGGAAAGACAGTGATTTTGGGATGGGTTGAACACTACGGGGTGAGTTGAAATGACCCTACAGCCAAAGCAACAACTGGCCCTGAGGGAGACTGCTTTGCACTCACCCCCTACCCAGCCCACTTTAGCCTCAAGGCTATGGCCTGGCAGAGGTGGAAGGAAGCAAAGAACACAGCCTCTGGACAGGCCTCGGAGGTGGGGAACTGTGGCGGTCGAGATGAAGATGTAGCCATCAGCCGTTATCACCTGACTTGGAACCCACCAGGGAGGCTGCTTTACTCTTCCCCATCACACCTCTGCTTTACAGCCCAGCAGGGGAAAGGGAACACTGCTTTTGGGTGTCTGTGCAGCCCCCCAGGGACTAAGCTGAAGTCTGTGACAGCAGGCTAGCGATACAAGTCCCTGCCTTGACAGTCAGCCTGCCTCACAATACCGGGCCTGGCTGGGAGGTTGTCAAAGATTGCAAGGTTTCGTGGGCCAGGTGTCGCAGGGCTTTAAAATCAACGGCCCACAGGTGACACTTAGGCCCAGCCCATTGGCCAATGCCCGAATGCCTGCCTTCCCAATCCGACTCTGGCTGTGTGTGCCATGCAGGCACCTTAGTGCCATAGTTCTAGAGTGTGTGCATGAGGGTAGCATAGGTTTTGTACAGGGAGGGTACCCTTCCTGTACAAAATACTATGCTAGGCACGATGCAAAGCTTCTCCCACTTTGCATATGTGCTGCACAGTGCCGCATGCATGCAAAGTCAGAAAAAGAAACAGAAATGAAACAATTTCTCTTTCCTTGCGCCTAGTTAAAAAGGGAGCAGTTTTCTTACACCAAACCCAATCTACTGTTTTTAGTAAATTGAGTTAAGTGTGAGAAACCTTGGGTGGTTGCATGGAAATGCCCATACACCACCCTTGGTGCGCCCCATTGCGCAAAGTAATGTGAATCAGTGTAATGGGCTACTTCGCATTACTTTTATGTTATCTCCAGCGCTAAACAAGTTTAGCGCTGGAAAGTTAATTAGGAAAAAAAGATTTTGCTCCATTTTACATCACTTATGTGACCCAAACACAGCGCCAAATCCTCGTAAATCTCCCCCTCAGTATGCTGGTTGGGCCTGTGTTCCCTGCGTCGGGTCGGTGTTGTCTCTTTCGTGTTAGCATGGGAAGGTTTTAACATGTACATTTTCTGTATCAGGAACTTAAATATATATAATGACCTGTTCACCAAAATAGAAGTAAATTTACACCCGCAGAAGTACTCCTTGAATATATGGAAACATACTACTTTTTGGAACTCATAAACATTATTATTATTTTTTTTGCAGTTTTTTTTTGTAGTGCAAACTCAACCCCGAGGTATTGGAGGGCTTTACATGAGCACCACTTACATTACACAAGAACACATTCATTTTTGGGAGGCACGGGGAGATTACGTGATTTGCCCAGAATCACAGGAAGTTGAGCCCACACTGAGACTCAAACCTGGTTCCCCACCTCTAATGTCAGCAGTTCTGACTGTTCACCACGTCCTCTATATGTTGACATCAGTAGGTTTGGAAAGCTGCACTTGTCTCAAGTTTCCAGGCATACTACCGGACTGGCCCTGGGTGAGTGGAGGGGCGGGTGCTAGTAAGAAGCACCGCTCCTGCTTTTGTTACAGGGGGCCGATATTGAAGCACTACTGCAAAGCCGGCCCCCAGTGACAAAACCGGCCCCCACGGCCAGAAAACTGGACCCCGCCTGCCCAAACCACAGGGGAAACGCCCAGTGTCCGCTATAGCCAGTCCACCCCAGATCAGACCCTGACAAGGTGGCAGGATAAACGTTTGCAAATCATCTAACCAATGGAAATTCCGTAGTGTAGCATTCCAACCCATCGTTTTTTTACCGCTATGCCACTCTAGGCAGGGGGGTCTGATTTAGAGTTTGGGGGATGGATTAAAGGCAGACAAGGTGGTGACCATCTTAAAGGTCCACCACCCTGCCTTTAGTCAACCTGCCGATTTAGAGATACCCGTCGGTCCCACAACATGTCTATACAGTGTCAGGAACCAGCACCATGAAGGTTCCTGTCAATAGAGGAAAAGTTTGATGGACGGCTCCATCAAACTTGACAGCTAGCTGTCTAACTTTTCCAAAGTATTTTATTTTTCAAAAACAAACTCCCAAAGTGGAAGTTTGTCTTTAGGAAATATTAAAAAACAATGCCCTCCGCCCCCACACCATGGACGTTTTCTTCCATGGTGTGAGGGTCATTTGTTTCTCTTTTTATTGTCCGTCACTGCCAGGCTATACTTGGCGGTGACTGACAGTAAAAAAACATAAAAGCCACCCCACCGTCCACTTTAA
Organism: Lissotriton vulgaris; assembly: GCF_964263255.1. NCBI lineage: Eukaryota > Metazoa > Chordata > Amphibia > Caudata > Salamandridae > Lissotriton > Lissotriton vulgaris. The sequence goes on from NC_141695.1 coordinate 300,502,345, forward strand.
GTAATGTGGATGTACAGATGGTTTACCTCTGACAGCACCTACCCTGTCAGCTATCAAAGGAAGTTTTACACAGATGGAGTAAAACAACATTTTACACACTCTGAGTAAAACTTGCTGTCCGCCTGACTCAGAATTGGGCAGGCAGACCATGGGTTTGGTGCAGAGCATACTCTGTTGCCGCTGCAACGTAGTACTTGTCAACCAATACTAAATCTGCCCGTGAGGACCACCTAATGCAAGTAAGAACTGACCCTGCGCCTCACGAGAACAGCCCATTCAAAACTAATAACAACATGTCTAAGCCTGTCCCAGTCACACTAGGTGTTCCGCAAGGTTCCTCCTTGTCACCGACCCTGTTCAACCTAGTCATGGAGCCACTCACCACACTGCTTCAGGCGTCGAATGTGCAATTCCACATGTATGCGGACGACACCCAACTTTACCTCAAACTACAATCCCCTGAAGACCTCAAACTTCTCAATTCAACACTCAAGGACACACAAACATGGCTGGCAGAGAATCATCTCAAACTCAATGCTCTAAAAACAGAATTCCTCCTGATTGCACCTCCCTCCAAAATCCTCATCGCACAGGACTGGCTGAAACACCTCACTGCATTCAATGTCCAACCTATCATTGTAGAATCAGCTAAATCTCTAGGTTTCACCCTCAACTCCAATCTCAATATGCAACGTCATATTAGCAATGCAACCAGGGGTGCTAACTACCAAATAAATATCTTTAGAAAGTTGAGACCCTTCCTCCCAGCCAAAGACTTCAGAACTGCAGTTCAAGCATTAGTCATACCTCGGATCGACTATGGCAGCACTGCCCTTTGTGGCCTCCCTCTTTCAACAACCGCTCCTTTAAGAGCTTCCATCAACGCTGCAGCAAGGCTCATAACTGGATCCAAAAAACACTCACACATCTCTCCGGACTTAAAATCTTTGAAGTGGCTACCGCTCGAAGCCAGAATACACGTGAAAATAGCATGCATTACGCACACAGCCTTACATCACAGCATGCCCAGCTACATTGCTCAGAAACTGGCACTCTCAGGAGGCTCAAGATCCACAGGAAGCACAGAAACTCTCCTTTTGAAACCACAAAGTTTCCGCAAGAAAAAAACTTACAAACGTTCCTTCTCAGGGATGGCCTCCAGGATCTGGAATGCCCTCCCGCCAGAAACGAGACTCATCTCACCCACTGCCTCCTTCAAAAAGGAAGTCAAAGCTATCCTTATGGCCCAATTCACTTGAACGTCAATTACCCTTGTATTGTTTGCCTATTTTGCCTCCCCCTTATCTCTCAAGGCCGTACGTGACCTCTCAAACTCTCTGGTCTACCTGTCGCTGTACGTTCCATGTAAGCATGGGCGAATTTTGCGAATCTCGCGTTCGCGAATTTTGCGGATTTGCGAACTCGCAATCCGCAAAATCCGCGAATTCTCGCGAATTTGCGGATTTTTTTTTTTTTGTGTTTGCGCGGGTTTCTGCCAGTTCGCGAGGGTTTTGTACACTTTCGCAAATTGCGAACTTACCTGTCGGGTCGCAAGTTTCGCGAACTTGTTGTTTCTACGTGTCCAGCCTGTTTGGGACACTCTTCTCCATCACTGCAATCAATCAATCAATCAGTGACACTTATAAAGCGCGCTACATACCCGTGGGGTCTCAAGGCGCTGGGGGGGGGGGAGCCGCTACTGCTCGAACAGCCAGGTCTTCAGCTTCTTCCTGAAGGAGAGGTGGTCATGGGTCAGGCGCAGGTCGGTCGGGAGGGAGTTCCAGGTCTTGGCGGCCAGGTGGGAGAAGGACCTTCCTCCTGTAGTCGCTCTTCGGATGCGGGGGACGGCGGCGAGGGCGTGGTTGGCTGATCGGAGGTGGCGTTTGGGAGCGTAGAAGTTGACTCGGCTGTTGAGGTAGCTCGGGCCTTGGTCGTGTAGGGCTTTGTGTGCGTGGGTGAGGAGGCGGAAGGTGATTCTTTTGTTGACGGGGAGCCAGTGAAGGTCTCGCAGATGTCCGGAGATGTGGCTGGTTCGTGGGATGTCGAGGATGAGTCTGGCTGAGGCGTTCTGGATCCGCTGGAGTCTCTTCTGGAGCTTGGCGGTGGTCCCGGCGTAGAGGGCGTTGCCGTAGTCCAGTCGGCTGGTGACGAGGGCCTGGGTGACGGTCTTCCTGGTCTCGGTGGGGATCCACCGGAAGATCTTCCGTAGCATGCGTAGGATGTTGAAGCATGCCGAGGAGACGTTGTTGACTTGCCTGGTCATGGAGAGGGAGGAGTCCAGGATGAAGCCCAGGTTGCGTGCATGGTCTGTCGGTTTGGGTGCGGTGCCCAGGGCGGGAGGCCACCAGGAGTCGTCCCAGGCGGAGGGAGAGGAGCCCAGGATGAGGACCTCCGTCTTGTCCGAGTTCAGTTTCAGGCGGCTGGTCGTCATCCACTCGGCTACCTCTTTCATCCCTTCGTGCAGGTTGGCTCTGGCGGCGGCGGGGTCGTTGGTCAGGGAGAGGATCAGCTGGGTGTCGTCGGCGTAGGAGATTATGCTGAGGTTGTGTTTGCGTACGATGGCCGCGAGGGGGCTCATGTAGACGTTGAAGAGGGTGGGGCTCAGAGATGATCCTTGGGGGACGCCGCAGATGACTTCGGTGGCCTCTGACTTGTACGGTGGTAGGCGGACTCTCTGTGTTCTCCCGTCGAGGAAGGAGGTGATCCACTCCAGCGCCTTGTCCTGGATTCCGACGTTGCTGAGGCGCCGTACTAGGGTGCGGTGGCAGACCGTGTCGAATGCCGCGGAGAGGTCTAGGAGGATGAGGGCCGCTGTTTCTCCATTGTCCATCAGGGCTCGGATGTCGTCGGTGGCGGCGATGAGGGCGGTCTCGGTGCTGTGGTTGGCTCGGAAGCCGGACTGTGAGGGGTCGAGGGATCCGTTCGTCTCGAGGAAAGCGGCCATCTGCTTGTTGACGGTCTTCTCGATGACTTTGGCTGGAAACGGGAGGAGCGAGATGGGGCGGTAATTCTTGAGGTCGGTGGGGTCCGCTGTTGGTTTCTTGAGTAGGGCGCTGAGTTCGGCGTGTTTCCAGCTCTCGGGGAAGATGGTGGTGTCGAGGGATGTGTTGATGATGTCTCGCAGGTGGGGTGCGATGACAGCGTCGGCTTTGTTGAAGACGTGGTGAGGGCAGGGGTCGGTCGGTGATCCGGAGTGGATGGAGTTCATCGTGCGGATGGTGTCTTCGGTGCTGATCGGGGTCCAGGCGCGGAGGGTGGTGGTGGGGGGTGGTTGTTCGGTCATGGTGTGCGTTGGTTGGTTGTTGAAGCTGTTGTGTATGTCCGCGATCTTGTTGTGGAAGTATGAAGCCAGGGAGTTGCAGAGGTCTTGCGATGGGGTGATGTCGTTGTTTCCTGCGCTGGGGTTGGAAAGCTCTTTGACGATGTTGAAGAGTTCCTTGCAGTTGTGTGCGTTGTTGTCCAACCGGTCCTTGAATGCTGTTTTCTTGGCGGCGCGGATCAGCCGGTGGTGTTTCCGGGTGGCAAGTTTGAAGGAGGTCCTGTTGTCCGGTGTCGGTTCCCTTCTCCAGACTTTCTCGAGGGCTCGGCAGTTCTTCTTGGAGCTCTTGAGTTCGTCGGTGAACTATGGGGCTTTCTTGCTGCCGGGTCTGCTGGGCGGGGTCCTCAGTGGGGCGAGTTCGTCCGCGCAGTTGCTGATCCACTTCGTGAGGTTGTCGGCGGCCTGGCTGGGGTTCGCTGAGCTGGCAGGAGGGTGCTGGCTCAGGGAGGTGGCGAGCTGGTCTGCTGTGATCTTGTTCCAGCTTCTGCGGGCGGTCTGTTGCTGGTGGTGGTGGGTCGTTGTTTTCTTGAAGGTGAAGTGGACGCAGCTGTGGTCCGTCCATTGAAGCTCTGTGGTGTGGCTGAAGTTGATGTCCTTGCTGGATGAGAAGACAGCGTCGAGTGTGTGTCCGGCGAGGTGGGTGGGGGTGGACACCAGTTGCTTGAGTCCCAGGTTGGTGAGGTTGTCGAGCAGGGTGCTGGTGTTGCGGTCGTTGTTGTTCTCCAGATGGAAGTTGAGGTCTCCCAGGAGGATGTAGTCAGCGGAGGGGAGGGCATGTGGGCTGACGAAGTCGGCGATGTCCTCGCTGAATTGTGTGCGTGGTCCAGGGGGTCGGTAGATCAGGGTGCCTCTGAGGGTGGTGTTCGGGTTGGTGTGGATCTGGAAATGCAGGTGTTCGGCGGTGGTCAGGGAGTTGTCGGTGCTGGTCGTGAGACGGATGGTGCTCCTGTGGATGATGGCGATGCCTCCTCCCATCTGGTTGGCGTTTCGGTCCCTCCGGACGATCTTGTAGCCCTCTGGGATGGCGATGGCGATGTCGGGAGCTGAAGAGGCGTTCATCCAGGTCTCCGTGAGGAAGGCAACGTCTGGAGCTGTGGTGTCGAGGAGGTTCCAGAGTTCGATGGCATGTCTGTGGATGGAGCGGGTGTTGAGCAGGATGCACTTGAGGTGGGTACTGCTGGTGTTCGGCTTGGTGGGTGCTGGTGCGAGGCAGGTCCGGATGCAGGTGAACTTGCAGGCGTGGCAGCTGAAGGGTCCGTGGGTACGTCGTGGAGAGGCTTGATGGCATTCTGGGAGTCGGCCGGTGTTGAGAGCGGTGAGGGTGGCGGCGGAGTACGTCAGGCGGGTCGGTCGGGGTCTTCGTGGGCCAGGGGTCCTGGCGCTGGTCGTGATCCGGTCGCGGACGGGCGTAGACGGGCTTACCTTTGGCGCGCCTTCGGCGCACAATCGGCGCGCCCGCTGCGCGTGACCGCTGCGCGTCCGCACGGTCGCCATTTAAGGCGAAGTGCGCGGGTGGGCGGAGCAGCTGGGAGGCGGGAGCGGGGAGGGAACAGAAGAGAAAAAGGGGCGGGGCCAATGTCGGTGGCGGGAAGCGAGAGCGGAGGGCGGCGAGGTAGGCGGCCAATCAGGAAGGAAACTGGACACGGCACAGGGGATACAAAGAAATTAACAGGCACAAATTTAGGGCAAAACAAATAAAAACAGCCAAATACGCGAGCAGACGGCAGAAACAGACAAGCACAAATTACGGGCAAAACGAGGAAAAACAGCAAAATACGCGAGCTGACGGCAGAAACAGACAAGCACAAATTACGGGCAAAACGAGGAAAAACAGCAAAATACGCGAGCAGACGGCAGAAACAGACAAGCACAAATTACGGCCAAAACAAGGAAAAACAGCAAAATACGCGAGCAGACGGCAGAAACAGACAAGCACAAATTACGGGCAAAACAAGGAAAAACAGCAAAATACGCGAGCAGACGGCAGAAACAGACAAGCACAAATTTAGGGCAAAACAAGGAAAAACAGCAAAATACGCGAGCAGACGGCAGAAACAGACAAGCACAAATTTAGGGCAAAACAACTGGGAAACCAGAGGGGAGCGACCACGGCGTCAGCGAGGCAGAAGGCAGGCAGAGGGGAACACACGCAGCAGCTGGTGGCCGTGCGGCGCGGGGGTGTCACCACTGCCACTCTCTGACTACTCATGCCACCCTCTGGCCCACCCATGCCACCCTCTGTTTCATCACCACACCCTCTGGTTGTCCAGTGTACATTATTTTCGGCAAAGCAAAGCACACCTTCCCTGCCTCAAGTGACCTGAATTAATTTGGGGCTGATTAATGTGTCACAGAATATTTTTTTAGCTGGCACCTGCTTCCTTAGTGCGCCCTGATTAGTGATCTTTTGCACTTGCTAAGTGCTTTCATTGTTGCAAAATTAGTTACAACACCTGCCCTGCCCCAACTGACAATAATGAATTAGGGGCTGATTAATGGATTTTAACTTCCAGCCTGGCTCCTGCTTGTCTCCCTTAGCTGTAATTCAGGACCTTTGTGGCATATGTGTAACTATTCTGAGGTTCAGAGCAGGGTCACATAATAGTTGCAACTGGCAACTGAACTCTGGAGGGGCCCCTCAGGAAGCACTACAGGAAATGGCTACTAATGATGAGCCTGAACTTTTGAACCTGGTAAGTAGTTTCAGTTTTGCTAAGATCGTATTTCTGCAATTTAGCACTTATTCGCGGGGCGCGAAGTTGTACTGGGAAGCCGCGAACTCACGCGAACAGCGCGAGCAGTGCGAGCAAAATCCGCTGCTCGCGGATTTGCGGATTTTGCGGGAGATTCGCGAATCTCGCGGATTGCGAATTTCCCGAAAATCCGCAAAATCCGCGAGCGAAACGGATTTTCCGCCCATACCTAGTTCCATGCACATATTGCTTTTTATGTTCTACTCTAAGTTTGCCGCTCATTTATACTATGTTCTTTGTATTGCATTCGTCTCTCTTATGTATATAAAGTGCTCTGATATCTGATAATGCTCAATGCACACACTGCTTTTTAAGTTCTACTCTATGTTTGCCGCTCATTTATACTATGTTCTTTGTATTGCACTCTTCTCTCTTATGTATGTAAAGCGCTCTGATAGCTGCAAGGATCCAGTTCGCGCTATACAAAACTCTGAAAATAAATAAATAAATAAATACGTGATTAGAGGAGTGCATGGGTAGTGTCTGGGTTATAAGATGAGTGCAAGGGTAGTGCCTGGGTGATTAGAGGAATGCATGGGTAGTACCTGGATGATTGGAGGAGTACATGCGTACTGCCCAAGTGATTGCCTGAGTGCATGGATGAGTACATGGGTGCTGCCTGAGTGACAACATGAGTGCATGGGTAGTGGCTGTGTGATTGGAAGAGTGCATGGGCAGTGCCTGAGTCATTGCATAAGTGGATGGGTAGTGCTTGGCTGTTTGGACGAGTGCAAGGGTAATGCCTGGGGTATTGCATGAGTGCATAGGTAGTGCTTGCGTGATGGCATGAGTGCAGGGGTAGTGCCTGGGTGATGGGAGCAGTGCATAGGTAGTGCCTGGATTATTGGAAGACTGCATGGGTAGTGCTTGGGTGATTGCATGAGTGCAGTAGAAGTGCCTGAGTGAATCTACGAGTGCATGGGTAGTGTCTGAGTGATTGCATGAGTGCATGGGTAGTACCTGGGTGAATGGAGGAGTGCATGGGCACTGCCTGAGTGAGTGCATGAGTGGTATACACCTGTTACAACGCATTCGTTACTCCGCACTACCATTACAACGCGACTTTTACAACGCATACCATTACAACGCATTGCGCTGGGGGGCGCTCTAGGATAGGGAATAAGTATAATTTACTATCCAACACCTTCCCTAGGGTCCACGGGGACTGGAGTTAGAATAGTAAATTATACTTACCACTATCCAGCACCTCAAAGCGCTATGCGTTGTAATGGTATGCGTTGTAATGGTCGCGTTGTAATGGTAGGTAGTTGTAACGGTATGCGTTGTAACATGGTACATCCTGCATGAATGCATGGGTAGTGCCTGTGTGATTGCATGAGTGCAGGGATAGTGCCTGGGTGATTGGAAGACTGCATAGGTAGTGCTTGTGTGATTGCATGAGTGCAGCATAAGTGCCTGAGTGCAAATATGAGTGCATGGGTAGTACCTGAGTGATTGCACAAGTGCATGGGTAGTGCCTAGGTGCTTGCATGAGTGCATGGGTAGTGCCTGGGCTATTACATTAGTGCATAGGTAGTGCCTGGGTGATTGCATGAGTGCAGGGGTAGTTGCTGTGTGATTGGAGGAGTGCATAGGTAGAGCCTGGATATTTTTTAAGTGCATGGGTAGTGGCTGGGTGATTGGATGAGTGCACGGGTATTGCCTGGATGATTGGAAGACTGCATGTGTAGTGCTTGGGTGATAGCATGAGTGCAGCAGAAGTGCCTGAGTGCCTGTATGAGTGCATGGGTAGTGACTGAGTGATTGCATGAGTGCATGAGTAGTACCTGGGTGATTGGAGGAGTGCATGGGTAGTGACTGGGTTATTGCATGAGTGCATTGGTAGTGCCTGGATGATGGCATGAGTGCAGGAGTAGTGCCTGGGTGATTGCATGAGTCCATAGGTAGTGCCTGGGTGATTTTATAAGGGCATGCGTACTGGCTGGGCGATTGGAGAAGTGCAAGACTTTGAATATAGTGAAATATGCACGAGGACGTATTAAGAATGGGCAAGGTAGCGTGCAGCATGCACATTTACTGCATAAAAGTTGAGATGAGGACTATGTGTTCTAATAATTTGTAGGATTTGTTGATATGTATAATACTTTAAGACCAAATAGACTGGTATGATCAAAGGCCCTCAAGAAACAGTAAAATAATATAGTTTGACTCGTGTTATGGGGATGATAAACCAATGCAATATGGCGGCCATACCTTTCTGATAAGCAAAGTGTGTCTTTAGTTTCTATGCGCAACTCCGTTTATACCAGAACCAGGAAGTCGGTGAATGTTGCCTGTACTCGGGTGCGGAGGATCGTCGGATACGGTAAGGATAGAGGGCTCCTTGTTATATGGTGGATTTGGGTGATTTTATTTTGAGTCGAGGAGGCTTATGCAGTGCTGTTTTCTTATTAGAAATAAAGCGTGTCAGAAGTGGAATGGTGGACAGGCGGTGGTATTGATATACGGTTTGGGATGCCCAGAGTTGAAATTGGCAGGTAGGCTTACTGATTTGAAAGCTGTACTTTAATACAGAGGTTTACTTGGAGCATACAATTTAAACTAGTTATGAACAAAAGAACTGGGGAAAGGGGTCTAAGCACAATTGCACCTATCCTAAGTACTGCCTTATTTATTTTTGTTGGTCCCACGGACCGGAGATTCAATATCCCCTAAACCTCCCAGGACAAAAAGTTGTCCTAACTTTCAATTTAAACAAACTTTGATCCAGCACACAAATTTCTTTTTCAATTATGCAACAGTAACCATAGTTTGTCAATCACAGTGGTGAAACATTCGATAGCAGAATCAGTGATGTTGTCTTGAAGTTCAATCTTTATTTAATCTTCATAAAACACTGTAGCCAACACGTTTCGTCCTCCACGGACTTCTTCAGGGAAAATGAGAGAGCTCTTCTTCTAATATTAACGTTTGGAAATGTATCCTTCTGTCCAGTCCAATATATATTAGGGTATCTTAAAGAGAATCTCCCTTTCTTCTCCTTAGGTTTTATTCTCATATAGTGGAGAGAGCACTGTATTTGCAGTATCGAATCGCGTAGGTTTGATGGCCAAGCAATTGTTGAAATTTTATCAGTGAGTTTCGTCCGGCTCCATCGCGTGGCGTCTTCCGTAGTGCCTGGATGATTGAAAGACTGCATGTGTAGTGCTTGTGTGATAGCATCAGTGCAGCAGAAGTGCCTTAGTGCATGAATGAGTGCATGGGTAGTGACTGAGTGATTGCATGAGTGCATGAGTACAACCTGGGTTATTGGAGGAGTGCATGGGTAGTGACTGGGTTATTGCATGAGTGCATAGGTAGTACCTGGATGATTGCATGAGCACAGGGGTAGTGCCTGGGTGATTGCATGAGTGCAGGGATAGTGCCTGGGTGATTGGAAGACTGCATAGGTAGTGCTTGTGTGATTGCATGAGTGCAGCATAAGTGCCTGAGTGCAAATATGAGTGCATGGGTTGTACCTGAGTGATTGCACGAGTGCATGGGTAGTGCCCAGGTGCTTGCATGAGTGCATGGGTAGTGCCTGGGTTATTACATTAGTGCATAGGTAGTGCCTGGGTGATTGCATGAGTGCAGGGGTAGTTACTGTGTGATTGGAGGAGTGCATAGGTAGAGCCTGGATAATTTTTTAAGTGCATGGGTAGTGGCTGGGTGATTGGCTGAGTGCACGGGTATTGCCTGGATGATTGGAAGACTGCATGTGTAGTGCTTGGGTGATAGCATGAGTGCAGCAGAAGTGCCTGAGTGCCTGTATGAGTGCATGGGTAGTGACTAAGTGATTGCATGAGTGCATGAGTAGTACCTGGGTGATTGGAGGAGTGCATGGGTAGTGACTGGGTTATTGCATGAGCGCATTGGTAGTGCCTGGATGATGGCATGAGTGCAGGGGTAGTGTCTGGGTGATTGCATGAGTTCATAGGTAGTGCCTGGGTGATTTTATAAGGGCATGCGTACTGGCTGGGCGATTGGAGAAGTGCAAGACTTTGAATATAGTGAAATATGCACGAGGACGTATTAACAATGGGCAAGGTAGCGTGCAGCATGCACATTTACTTCATAAAAGTTGAGATGAGGACTATGTGTTCTAATAATTTGTAGGATTTGTTGATATGTATAATACTTTAAGACCAAATAGACTGGTATGATCAAAGGCCCTCAAGACACAGTAAAATAATGTGGTTTGACTCGTGTTATGGGGATGATAAACCAATGCAATATGGCGGCCATACCTTTCTGATAAGCAAAGTGGGTCTTTAGTTTCTATGCGCAACTCCGTTTATACCAGAACCAGGAAGTCGGTGAATGTTGCCTGTACTCGGGTGCGGAGGATCGTCTGATACGGTAAGGATAGAGGGCTCCTTGTCATATGGTGGATTTGGGTGATTTTATTTTGAGTCGAGGAGGCTTATGCAGTGCTGTTTTCCCATTAGAAATAAAGCGTGTCAGAAGTGGGATGGTGGACAGGCGGTGGTATTGATATACGGTTTGGGATGCCTAGAGTTGAAATTGACAGGTAGGCTTACTGATTTGAAAGCTGTACTTTAATACAGAGGTTTACTTGGAGCATACAATTTAAACTAGTTATGAACAAAAGAACTGGGGAAAGGGGTCTAAGCAAAATTGCACCTATCCTAAGTACTGCCTTATTTAGTTTTGTTGGTCCCACGGACCGGAGATTCAATATCCCCTAAACCTCCCAGGACAAAAAGTTGTCCTAACTTTCAATTTGAACAAATTTTGATCCAGCACACAAATTTCTTTTTCAATTATGCAACAGTAACCATAGTTTGTCAATCACAGTGGTGAAACATTCGATAGCAGAATCTGTGATGTTGTTTTGAATTTCAATCTTTATTTAATCTTCATAAAACACTGTAGCCAACACGTTTCGTCCTCCACAGACTTCTTCAGGGAAAATGAGAGAGCTCTTCTTCTAATATTAACGTTTGGAAATGTATCCTTCTGTCCAGTCCAATATATATTAGGGTATCTTAAAGAGAATCTCCCTTTCTTCTCCTTTGGTTTTATTCTCATATAGTGGAGAGAGCATTGTATTTGCAGTATCGAATCGCGTAGGTTTGATGGCCAAGCAATTGTTGACATTTTATCAGTGAGTTTCGGCCGGCTCCATCGTGTGGCGTCTTCCGTAGTGCCTGGATGATTGGAAGACTGCATGTGTAGTGCTTGTGTGATAGCATCAGTGCAGCAGAAGTGCCTGAGTGCATGTATGAGTGCATGGGTAGTGACTGAGTGATTGCATGAGTGCATGAGTACAACCTGGGTTATTGGAGGAGTGCATGGGTAGTGACTGGGTTATTGCATGAGTGCATAGGTAGTACCTGGATGATTGCATGAGCACAGGGGTAGTGCCTGGGTGATTGCATGAGTGTATAGGGAGTGCCTGGGTGATTTTATAAGGGCATGTGTACTGGCTGGGCAATTGGAGGAGTGCATGGATAATGCCTGGGTGATTGGAGGACTGCAAGGGTAGTGCCTGGGTGATTGGAGGAGTGCATGTGTAATGCCTAAATGATTTAATGAGTGCATGGGTAGTGGCTGGGTGATTGGAGGAGTGCATGGGTAGTGCCTGAGTTATTGCATGAGTGCTTGGGTAGTACCTGAGTGATTGAAGGAGTGCAGAGGTAGTACCTGAATGATTGGAAGACTGCATGGGTAGTGCTTGGGTGATTGCATGAGTGCAACAGAAGTACCTGAGTGCATCTTTGAGTGCATGGGTAGTGTCTGAGAATTGCATGAGTGCATGGGTAGTGCCTGGGCGATTGGAGAAGTGAATGGGTACTGCATGGGTTGTGCATGAGTGCATAAGCAGTGCCTTGATGATTGAATGAGTGCAGGGGTTGTGCCTGGGTGATTGGATGAGTGCATAGGTCGTTCCTGGGTGATTTCTATAAGTGCATGGGTAGTGTCTAGGCAATTGAAGGAGTGCACGGGTAATGCCTGGGAGGTTGCATGAGTGCAGGGGTAATGTATGGGTGATTGGAGGAGTGCATGGGTACTGCCTGAGTCATTGAAGGAGTGCATGGGTAATGCCTGGGTGATTTCATGAGTGCAGGGGTGATGTCTGGGGGATTGGAGGAGTGCATGGGTACAGCCTGAATTATTGAAGGAGTGCATGGGTAGTACCTGGGTACATAAAAGAGTGTATGGGTAGTGCCTGGGTGATTGAAGGAGTACATGGATAATACCTAGTTAATGCCTGGATATTTAAAGGAGTGCATGGGTAGTGCCTGTGTACATGGACAGTGCTTGGATGCATGGTGGAGTGCATGGGTAGAGCCTGGGTGATTGAATGAGTGCATGGCATAATGTCTGGGTGATTGGAGGGGTGCATGGATACTGCCTGAGTGATTGAAGGAGTGCATAGGTAATGCCTAGGTGATTGCATGAGTGCAGGGGTAATGTCTGGGTGATTGGAAGAGTGCATGGGTAATATATGGTTGCATGGAAGAGTGCAATGGAGGGTGCGACCTATCCAGATCAACATCAAGCACCACATTAAAATTGCCTCCCAGTATCCAGGGGTATTCTAGCAAGCCCACCAATATCATGCTAAGGACCTTCAGGAATTCGTCTTGGTCAGTGTTCTAGCCAGCCCACCAATATCCTGCTAAGAACCTCCAGGAATTCATCTTGGTCAGGGAAGAAGTGCATGGGTAATGCCTGGGTTATTGCATAAGTGCAGGGGTAATGTCTGGGTAATTGGAGGAAGGCATGGGTAGTGCCCGAGTGAATGGAAGAGTGCATGGGTAGTGCCTGGGTGAATGAAAGAGTGCATGAGTAGTACCTAGGTTATTTCTTGAGTACAAGGGTAGTGCTGGATGATTCAAAGACTGCATTGGTTGTGCCTGGTTGATTGTACCAGTATATGGGTAGTGCCTGGATAAATTGAATGAGTGTGAGAATAGTGACTGAGTGCATAGATGGTTAGAGTTTGAAGGAATGGATGAGTGCAGTAAAAGTAACTCTAGACATTATTTCACATTATCATGCATATTACATTATTTCTTCTTACCTTTTTTACTAATGTAGATACAAAACTCAGTGGAACTATTTTAACGTAGTATTCTTGTAAACTGAATTTAAAAATCTCTTCCAACTTCACCATTACCATCTGCAAAGAAGAAGAAAAACTGTTATTGAATATAATATTATACTTTTAAGAACACAACATAATTTTAGAATTACATAACATTTTCAGTTTCCCTTCTTTGCTGTTCTCAGATTCTACTGAATTTCACCATACACAGGGGTTTCAATGTAGTATCATCATACAACAGCAGGGAAAAAAACAATCAACGGGATTGTAAAAAACGCCTACAATCTGTGTTCAGCATTATTTAGAACATGTGTAACTATGTGTTTACCTATCTACAGTTTCTTAATTACATTCTTCAATTACATTAAGTCTTTTATTTCTCTCAACTACATTTTGTAAAATGTACACTCTCATTTACATCTCACATGATATAAAGAACAAATATATAAACTACTTGTTTCTAAACACAATTTTGCAAATGCAATATGAATTAGCACAAACAACAATCTACACACTAATTGTTCACATCTTCCCAATAGGCCAAATAATGTTTCCAAAATGTTTGCATTAAAAATATCCAAAATAAACTCGTTAATTTGTGTTCACATCTTCCAAAGAGGCCGTATGATGTTTTCAAAACTTTGGCATCAAAAATAACAGAAATGAATTTGGTAATTCGTAAGGCACCCTACATTTGAATTCCAAATGGGCATCATTGCAATGTGTCCATCTTTTATTGCACTTTAAATACACACTATAGTGTACAAATGTTGTGGTAGGTCCTTCATGGAAAATAATAACCACTGCATTAAAAGTTCTTTCTAAAATTGATACTTGACTTGTATGAGTATGAGTAATCAATGTAAAGTAATCCCTTTAATGTTGTGTGCTGCTAATCCAGTTGGAGCTTTTACAACACAAGATAAATGTGATTCAGTAGTTTTGTGTAGATAACTGGTCAAATCTTTGATTAAGAAACTTTTTCCTGTTCCAGCATGACCACTGATGCACATTTGAAAAGGTTTAAATGATGCGCATTGGCATTCTTTTTTTCATGCAGTAAACCATGCTGTATCTGTTGTGTCACTTGCTGATATATTTCTTTTTGTGCAATATTTAGTTATTCTTCCAAGTTTCCCAACTCAATAATATCCTGTTGTGCTTGTTGCATTGCTGTTTCTACTTCATTCATGGCTATTGTTGTTTCATTTTCAATAATTGGCTATCCTAGTGGATCTTGACTTAGTGGAGCAGAACTTTGACTATCTTGGGAACTGTCTCTAGCTATTTCAGCTGTAATAGTAGTTTCTTGTTCAATCTCTTCATTTAACACTTGTAGATAAGTTGGGTAAATTGTGCATTGAATGGTATCTTTATATGCCTTAAAAGAATCTTCATAGCAGTCAAAATCTCCAAGTAATTCCATTTCACTACACCAAGGCTTGAAGCGTTGCAGAAGTGATAAATAGAAAAATTCCCTTTCATCTGGAGTTTCGTAACTGCGTTGTCTGTGGTTAATAGGATTTCCTTTGGTATGTTTTACGAAACATCCATCATATCCAATGACTGAATATTTTTCTTCATTTATATTTTCTGTAATATTTCTCTTATAGCTGTAATGTTGTAGAACTTCATAAAGACATAGGTTTTCCAGATGTGGACTCCTTTTGGGATAGTACATATTCAACATATTAGTTTTACCAATATCTGTACTTTCTGGTTCATTCAATGCTAAGTATTCAATTTCTTGTAGAGATTTCAATAATTGATTTTGTGTTGCAGCAGGACCCAGACTTACCCAAATGATTCCTCTTGACTTTGAATATAAACTGGCAGAGCTCAACAGATCCGAACATTCATAGAATCCAAGCTCTCAATGGGAAAGCATTTTCAAACTAAAGCTGTACAATTTGTTACTAAGACTCTTCTCTTGGGATATTTCTTCCCACATTTTTTTCAACTCTGTCTTTTCAGATTTGGTTATATAAGACGTATCATTGCGAGCATCGGCAATTGAATTATCTGCAACATACTGGATATCCATGTTTGCATTCCACATTGTCAAAATCACTGGATTGTAGTCATTATTATACTTTGAATCTCTAGTTCTTTTTTTGTTGTATGCATCCTTCAGAGATTTTCGAATTATAGTATGCCTTATTGCTGACATAAAACTATTGACTCTTCCTAGTGGATGTGGGAATCTAAAACAACATTTTGTATAAAATATTCTCTTTGACTTGTATTTTCGTCAATAATTGATGACTTTGAAACCGTAAAACTTCATGTCTCAAGCAGTTTTCTCCTAATTGTTTTGGAATGGGACAGGTAACATACTCTTCAATGAAAGGCGAAACAGTTTCATCAGAATCGGTTTCAAATTTAGGTGCATTCTTGATCCATAATAGCATTTGTATATGAGGAGCCCCACTGGCTTGGTACTCCTTTCTCCAAAAGAAATCAGTAACTTCTCCAACTGGTGGATTATTTTTATTGCAGATAAAAGACATAGCTTCAAACCTATAATTAAAATATCTGCACACATGTACAGGATCCAAGGAACACCGTTCTCTAGCTGTCTTCAATTCAATGTTTTTTTGCAGTTGAAGTTGCTTGTTGTAGAAATTCAAGTAAATCATCCCACGCGTATTCAGCACAGCTAAGTGTAACAAACCAATTGGGGTACCTAAGTTTCTTAATATACATTTAAGTTCTCTGTGACAATGATACCAATACTCATTAGTACCACATTGACACGCCATCAAATTATTTAACTGAGATTCTAAATTATCGTCTCTTTGTAGAACTTTCTCCAAGAATTCTTTTGCAGAAGCATTTGTAAGATGAACTGCTGTTTTTAATATGTGGTTCACTGCATATGAAAGTCCAGGCAAATCACTTTCAAACAGAAGATGAAATATATATGGAATACACTGTCAAAATCTTTGATCTTCTGAGCACAATCTTCTCAAACGTTATTCTGAAGTTGGAATCTGTAGTGGTCGTTCATCATATCGTCCACCTTTTCCAGTGGGGAAGAGCTGTGGAAAACAACGAACTTGAGGATGTATACTGCAATGTTCATAAATTTCTTCACTCCTCGAGTTGCCCACTTTTTTTATTTGGCCTGTTTCATCTTGTAAACATTTTTCTTGTTCTTCCACATTTACAGTTTATAATAAATAAAGTTTTGTACAAGATATAATGTAGTCTTTTGAAGTTTGGTGACATCAACTAACTCTTGCAATATTTTCTGACTCTTTGTTGGTACACCATTGGCTAGAATAACTACAGGTTCACTTTCCTCTCTCTCTCTCTGTACCAACAGTTTTAATATATTTCTTAAAATGTAAAGGTAAATATGGAACTCTTCCTTTCAGACCTCTTTGTAAATCTGTTGGAGGCAGCTTACCTGTTTTAGGCTCCATACAAACTATAGCCTGAAATGGGTACACAGATTGAATAAAAATGGAGTCAAATGTATTTAAATCAGCCAGTTCCAGATGAGTAGCTACTAACTCTAAGTTGTCATGTACTGCTCTAGCTGGCATTTTTTCTCTTCTAATATGTTGTAACAATATTTACAAATACGTTGAACAGTACCCAACTCAAAATGACCTTCCACCAACAAATAGGCACCAAATTGTTCCCACTAATCATTGTTTTACTTTTCACTTTTTAAATTTAGATCAACATTCCTAGTTTGGCTTCTATAGTGAGTACATGAACAACAAATACAATCATAGTTTGGTTTTTCACATGAAAGTACCTTAAACTTTAAAATTTCTTCTGCAAACTTCTCCATAGTAATATCTTCCGCCTGTTCTTTAACACCTACACTTATCAAGCTCTCACTTTCTTTATACTCCTCTTGTGAGCCAAAGAAACAAAACTGTATATCATCAGAAACTTTTTTTTACACCCAATACTGAACCAAGCAAAAGAGTTGTGTTTATTTCACTTAAAGATAACGCAGGACTTTTTACGTAGTACAATATTCTTATATACTTCCACGTTTCTGAATGATGTACTGCTAACATTCTTAAATGATGAAAAGTACTTCGACACACTTTTCTAGAAAGACAAGCCAGAGAATGAACCTGCAACTTAGTGGATTTTCTCACTTTACACGGCTTTAGTCCTTGCAAATCTTCAGTTTAACACTTTTATTTGCATAATCTCGTAGGGAAATTCATAATATATCAATAGATTACTGTTGTATGCTATAAATACTACCACAATCCTACTTAAACACTGGAGCTTGTGTACATCTCCCTTGAATTTCTTCAGCTATTACTTCTTCCACATTTTTAGGAACCGCTTTTCTTTTTCAATTGGACAACCCTCTTTCATCTCATAACAACGACCACTGGTATCAACTACATGAACTAATGTATTTTGTTGAAAATAGCTTTCTTCGTTAAAAAAAGGCTCAGTACTATAACTGTGCTTCCATTCACCCGAACATTTTTGGCAAAAGTTACTTCTATTAACCAGTCTTTTTCTTTTTCTTTTCTCCTTCATAAAGTGTATTGTATTATTCAATGTATTCATCCTCTTCAATACCAATTTCAATAATTTTCTTTTCGATTCAAAAGCATTTTCTACTACACTTTCAATCTTTATTCTTGTACGCTGCTGCTCTTCTTTTATATTTTTTACAATCTTTCACTAAATTTACAGTACTCTACTTTTCTACATTCTCTTCCTAATGTCTTTATATTCTTTCATACTACTGTCAACATGGATTGTTTTCCCATAACCTGATTTTCCATTAATATGTCCTTTTTTCGTTTCCTTCTGATTGGTTGTACAACCTTTCTTTTTCTTTTCCACATTTTGAAAATTAATTATGTTCTTTAAAGGTCTTTAAACAAATTCTTTAGTTCTCTTACCAGAAGTCTTTTTCTTCAATGTCACATTTTGAACTTCATCTAATTTCTACTTTTCTCTTTCCTTTAAATAGTACTGTTTTTTTCTTGTCTTTTCTTTTGATCTTTTCTTGCCATACTCAATCTTTATTACTAATAATGGTGAATATCTGGAAAAAAAGAAAAAGTTAAAATAGTTTCTAAAAATAATGTTATATTATTAAAATAGTTATGTACAAATATTCTCATCTATAAATAAAGAAATACATTTAATTGCATAGCAAAGCTATGTCCTTCATTTAGAAGACATCACTAACCTCCGCAACAGAATGACAGAGCACAACCAAAGGATTTCTCTACTACTACCAAAATCAAATGTAAAGTGTAGTGTGTCAAGTTTTAAGGCTTGCATAGTCTTGTGATTGAGGTATGTCTCTACGAGCACATGTATTCCCATATGTGTCATGCATTTGAAGATGCTTTACATATAAAACACAAGTATACATCTATTTGTATGCTTCTTTTATATATGGTGCACTAGCAAAAGGTACAGACTCATGCATGTATGGTTTAAAGAAGATGGTGAGACTTACAGCAGAGACATGTGAAGGGTTGCTGCTTTGTTTTTGGCTATGTTCAATACCTAACTGTTGACTCATCCTGTACCCTTCTTCCCTCTTTCTGCACTGCTCGTGCGTGTTTCTGCACCCCTGTTCTCCTTTTACACACCTCTCTTGCCTGTTTCTGCAACTCTCTTGCCTCTTTCTGCAGTCCTCTTGCCTCCTTCTGCACCTTTGCTGCTTCTTTCTGTACTTCATTTGCCTCTTTCTGCACCCCTATGGTCTGTTTCAGCACCTCTTTTGTCTGTTTCTGCAACTCTCTTGCCTCTTTCTGTACTTTTCTTGCCACTTTCTGCACCTCTGTTGCCTCTTTCAGTACGTTTCTTGCCTCTTTCAGCATCCTTCTTGCCTCTTTCAGCACCCCTCTTCCCTCTTTCTGTACCTTTCGTGCCTCTTTCTGCTCCACTCCTGCCTCTTTCTGTACTTCTCTTGCCTCTTTCTGAACCACCCTTGCCTGTTTCTGCAACTCTCTTGCCTCGTTCTTCAGTTTTCCTGCCTCCTTCTGCACCTATGTTGCTTCTTTTTTAACTTCTTTTGCCTCTTTTAGCACTCGTCTTGTCTGTTTCTGCACCTTTGTTGGTTCCTTTTGCACTGCTCTTGCTTATTTTTGCACTTCTCTTGCAAATTTTGGCACCCCTCTTGCTTCTTTCAGCACACCTCCTTCTAATCCTCGTCGCCAAACGTGAAGTAACCACTTCTAGATGCAGCATATGTTGTAGGTAGATTTATTGGAGGAAACAGCTTAACAACCATTCCAGTCAGTTGGCGCACATAACTCTGATAACCGCCCAATGTGGAACCTAAGTGGTCAAGAATGCAAGGGGCATTCCAAAGCCATATAACAACAGAACACTACACACACCTCTATTGGTTTAGTCTTCCTCGCTTCCAGAAAAGCTAAACTATAAACTCAATGAGACACAAAAAAGAGAAGGAGCCACTGAGGAGCACTTCTGGAACTAGTCAAAGGTATGAGCAGGGCCACTGGAATTATGTGACTGTTCGGCTGCACCAATTTGCACATATTTTAAACATTTTCCGCATTTGCCAAATATTTCATCATCTGCTGCCTAATCTGCAGATCCGAACAAAAAAAGCCTTGTTTCTAGCTCAACCGGCTCAAATGTTCCCCAAAAGGCAGTGCCACATGTTACAGCGTGGTGAATGAGGGCAACAGTAGTGCCTGGGTGATTGTATGAGTGCAAGGGTAGTGGCTGGGTAAATGGAGGATAGGATGGATAGTGACTGGCTGGTTGCATGCATGCATACGTACTGCCTGGGTGATTTTATGAGTCCATGGGTCAAGGGAATGAGTGTGGGAGTAGTGACTGAGTGCATGGATAGTGCCTGAGTGATTGCATGAGTGCAGGAGTGGTGCCTGGGTGATTGGAGGAGTACATAGGTAGTACTTGGGCTATTGCATAATTGCATAGGTAGTGGCTGGGTGATTGCATGAGTGCTGGGATAATGTCTGAGTGTTTGGAGGAGTATATGGGTAGTGCCTGGGTGACTTTAAAAGTACATGGGTAGTGGATGGGTGATTGAAGGAGTGCATGGGTAATGCCTTGGTGATTGCATGAGTGTAGGGGTAATGTCTAAGTGATGGAGGAGTGCATGGGTAGTGCCTGGGTCCATGAAGGAGTACTTGGGTAGTGCCTGGGTGCATGGAGGAGTGCATGGGTAGTGCCTAGGTGAATGGAGGAGTGCATGAGTATTATGTGGGTGATTGCATGAGTGCGCGGGTAGTGCTTGGATGATTGAAAGACTGGATGGGTAGTGCTTGAGTGATTGCATGACTGCAGGAAAAGTGCCTGAGCGCATGCATGAGTACATGGGTAGTGCCTAAGTGATTGCATGAGTGTATGGGTAGTGCCTGGGTGATTGGAGGAAAACATGGCTAATACCTGGGGTATTGCATGAGTGCATAGGTAGTGCCTTGGTGATGCATGAGTGCAGGAAGAGTGCCTGGGTTATTCGAGGAGTGCATAGGTAGTGCCTGGGTGATTTTATAACTGCATGTGTAGTTGCTGGGTGATTGGACGAGTGTATGGACAGTGCCTGGGTGATTGGAGGAGTGCAATCGTAGTGCCTGGGTTATTGCATGAGTGCATAGGTAGTGCCTGGGCTAATGGAGGAGTGCATAGGTAGTGCCTTGGTGATTTTGTAAGTGCATGGGTACTGTCTGTGTGATTAAAGGAGTGCATGGGTAATGGCTAGGTGATCGCATGAGTGCATAGGTAGTGCCTGGGTGATTGCATGAGTGCAGTGGTAGTGCCTCAGTGATTCTAGGAGTGCATAGGTAGTGCCTGGGTGACTTTATAAGTGCATGGGTGGTGGCTCAGTGATTGGAGGAGTGCATGGACAGTGCCTAGGTGATTGGAGGAGTGCATAGGTAGTGCCTGGTTTATTGCACGCATTCATAGGTAGTACCTGGGAGATTGCATGAGTACAGGGGTAGTGCCTGGGTGATTGCAGGAGTACATAGGTAGTGCCTGGGTGATTTTATAACTACATGGGTAGTTGCTGGGTATTTGGAAGAGTGAATGGATAGTGTCTGTGTGATTGGAGAAGTGCAAGGGTAGTGCCTGGGTTATTGCATGAGAGCAGGGGTAGTGCCCGGGTGATTGTAGGAGTGCATAGGTAGTGCCTGGGTGATTTTATAAGTTAATGGGAACTGCCTGAAGGAGTGCTTTGGGAGTGCCTGGGTGAATGCATGTGCAGGAGTACAGGGGGTAATATATGGGTGATTAGAGAAGTGCATGGGTAGTGCCTGGGTGCATGGAGAAGTGCATGGGTAGTGCCTGGGTGATTGAAGGAGTGCATGAGTATTTACTGGGTGATTGCATGAGTGCATGGGTAGCACCTGGATGATTGGAAAAATGTATAGGGAGTGCTTGGGTGTTTGCATGAGTGCACAAGAAGTGCCTGAGTACCTGTATGAGTGCATGGTTAGTACCTGAGTGATCACATGAGTACATGGATAGTGCCTGGGTGATTAAAGGAGTGGAAGGGTAGTGCCTGGGTTATTGCATGAGTGCACAGGTAGTGGCTGGGTGATTGCATGAGTGCAGGGGTAGTACCTGGGTGATTGGAAGAGTGCATAGGTAGTGCCTGGGTGATTTTATAAGTACATGGGTAGTGGCTGAGTGATTGGAGGAGTGCATGGATAGTGCCTGGGTGATTGGACGAATAAAAGAGTAGTGCCTGAGTTATTGCATGAGTGCATAGGGAGTACCTGCGTGATTGCCTGTTTCTGCAACTCTCTTGCCTCGTTCTTCAGTTTTCCTGCCTCCTTCTGCACCTATGTTGCTTCTTTTTTAACTTCTTTTGCCTCTTTTAGCACTCGTCTTGTCTGTTTCTGCACCTTTGTTGGTTCCTTCTGCACTGGTCTTGCTTATTTTTGCACTTCTCTTGCAAATTTTGGCACCCCTCTTGCTTCTTTCAGCACACCTCCTTCTAATCCTCGTCACCAAATGTGAAGTAACCACTTCTAGATGCAGCATATGTTGTAGGTAGATTTATTGGAGGAAACAGCTTAACAACCATTCCAGTCAGTTGGCGCACATAACTCTGATAACCGCCCAATGTGGAACCTAAGTGGTCAAGAATGCAAGGGACATTCCAAAGCCATATAACAACAGAACACTACACACACCTCTATTGGTTTAGTGTTCCTCATGCAGGGGTAGTGCCTGGGTGATGGTGGAGAGCATAGGTAGTGCCTGAGTGATTTTATAACTGCATGGGGAGTGGCTGGGTGATTGAGTGCATGGGTATTTGCATGAATGCAGGGTTAATGTGTGGGTTATTAAAGGAGTGCATGCATAGTGCCTGAGTGATTACATGAGTGTAATGGTAGTGCCAGGCTGATTGAAGACGTGCATACAGTAGTGCCTGAGTGATTGGAGACTTACAGCTAAGACAATTGATGGGTCGCTGCTTTATATTTGACTACGGCCAACATCCTGAGTAGTCGCAGAATAGTGAAATTGCAGCACAAAAGTGAGGTTTATGACATAATGTACACTTTTGTACTACAGCTTCACCATTCTGTAACTACTCAGGGTGTTGGGACTACCCAAATATAAAGCATCAAACCTACACATGAGTCTGTTATAAATCTCACCATATTTCTGAAAGCATGTATGCATGTGTCTGTACCTTTTACTAGTACTAACATATATAAAAGAAACAAACAAATAGAGATATATGTATTTATTTGTTACATCTACAATTTTCAGAGGTCTAATACATATGAGAATACATTTGCAAGTAGAGACATACATCAATCACAACAACATGCACACCTTAAAACTTGAGAGACCACACTTCACATTTCAAATACACACCTACAATAAAGCATCAAACTTAAATGTACCTTTTCGCACACTCATACAAACTAGCCTAATCACTAATCTGTTTCCTAACTTGTCTTAAAACTCACTTTTGTGCTGCAGATTCACCATTCTGCAACTACTTAGGGTGTTGGGCCTAGCCAAATATAAAGCAGCAGTCTATTACATAACTCAGCTGTAAGTCTCACCATATTCCTTAAAGCATGCATGCACGTGTGTCTACCTTTTGAAATCATCATCATCATATATAAAAGAAATAAAAAATAGATGTATACTGTTATTTTATACGTCTAGCATCTTCAGATGCATAGCACATATGAGAATACATGTGCAAGTACAGACACATCAATAACAAGACCATGCAGACCATAAACTTAAAACTTGACAGACTGCACTTTACATTTGAAAGAGACACCTACATTTCTGTGGTGTACTTCAAGTGCACATTTCCCCAGACTCATAGAAAGTAGCCTAATCACTAATCTCTCTGCCAACAAGTCTTAAAACTCACTTTTGTGCTGCAGCTTTACCATTTTACGAATACTCTGAATGTTGGGCCTAGCCAAATATAAAGCAGCAACCTATCACATGTCTCTACCATAAGTCTAACCATATTGCTAAAAGCATGCATGCTTGTATTTGTACTTATTGCCAAAAGCAGAACATATATCAGACTCCATGTGCAAGTAGAGACATACCTCACTCACAAGAACATAAGGGCCTTAAAACATGACAGACTACACTCAACATTTCAAACACACACCTAGATTTATGTGGCATATTTCAAGTGAGGTTTAATACAAACTCTTATAAAGTACCATAACCACTAATTTCTCACCCAACATATATTAAACATCACTTTTGTGCTGTATCTTTACCATTCTACAACTACTTAGAGTGTTACACCTAGTCAAATACAAAGCAGGAACCCTTCACATGTCTCAGCCGTAAGTCTCACCATATTCTTGAAAGCATGCCTTCATATATCTGTACCTTTTGCTAGCAGCATCATATATAAAAGAAATATACAAATAGATGCATACATGTGTTTTATACATCTAGCATCTTCAGATACACAACATATATCAGAATATGTCTCCTAAAAGAGACTTTCTTCAATCACAACACTATGTACACCTGAAAAATTCACAGAACACACTTCCCATTTCAAGCAAACACCAAACGTTATTTGGCATATTTCAACTGTACCGCTCTAGAGACTTATAAGAAGTAGCCTAATCACTAGCACCTTATGTCAAAATGTTTTAAACCACACTTTTGTGCTGCATCTTCACCATTCGGTCGACTTTGGTGGTAGGTGGGTAATTACCGTAGTAGATATTGCAGGGGCCCAATTAACATTAGTTGGATATATTGGACCTAATCGCGATGATCCCACAGTCCTGAAATCCCTATTTTCTCAACTCAACTCAACTTTTATCTTTTCCGGAGCCGACTATTTTAGCAGGGGATTTCAACATAGTACTTGACCCTTCATTAGATAAGACTCCGAGTAGTAGACCGTAGGCTCTTTCGAAATCTAGAGCCTTCCTACTAAACTGTATGAAACAATACGGGTATATAGACATTTGGAGGGCAAGGTCAGGGCAACAACCAGGAGTTTCTTTTCGGAATTATAAGTGTTCTCATCAATCAAGAATAGATTTTTTTTTAATAAGCCATAAGTTGGTAGACTCCGTTAAGAGCGTTTGTTATTCCCCCTCACATCTGTCAGACCATTCATCTGTATCTTTGGATCTCACTGGAGTCATCAAAACCTCTTCTAGATCTTGGTCTTTTGACCAATCCTTACTCTCATCACCTGATGACATTTTACTATATCAAAACTGAAGCCTAGAATTATATGCAAGTAAACATAGGGTCTGCTTCTTCTAGTATAGTATGGGATGCTATTAAGTGCTGTCTGCGAGGTCTAATTAAAAATAAGGTCACATTCCGGAGGAAGCAGTATATCCAGGAAGTCGCTTCCATTGAAGCCGATCTATCTAAAACGCAAGCTGAGATTGATGCCAGTAGTAATGTTTCCAAACCCACTCAATCGTTGTTGCATAATAAATTACTTTCACTTAAAGGACAACTGGCTTCTGTCCTAAACCAGCGTATTTTATAGAAATGGGAAGCAGTAAATTAGCCCATTTTGAATATGGGGAAGGGGCTGGTAAACTATTAGCCTGGAAGTCGAAAACCGATCAGGCACATAACAATATTGAGTCTGTCACAACTGGTGCTGGTACTTTTTTCTGATGTAGATATCAGAAGAGTTTTTAGAGAGTTTTTTCAAACTATATATCAGGAGGAAAAAAACATTACTTCAGTAAGTATGGAGAGTTGGCTGTGTGGAATCTCTCTACCGACACTCTCCCCAGCACAATGCACTTTTCTAGATAGTATGATTACAGAGGAAGAGGTTGTGGCGGCTATCCAGGGTAGTAAGGGGGGTAAGGCGGCAGGGCCTGAAGGCTTACCAGCCAAAATCTACAAAACTCTGGCAAAAGAAATATCTCCTTTCCTCACTATCCTATTTAATCAAATATTACAGGATGGTGCGCCACCACCGACAACCTGGGATAACGCATCAATCACGCTCATTTTAAAGCCCGGCAAGCCGGCCTCTAATTGTGGTCTTACCACCCAATTTCAATATTGAATGCAGACTACAACATTTTTGCATCCATATAAGCGAAGAGGTTAGGCCTGGTTGCACCGGATATTTTACACCCAAATCAGAAGGGGTTTGTTAAGGTTCGCCAACTTTACGAACTCACTTACGACCTGATAGGGGCCATTGATATGGCAACTGCAGACTCCAAGTCACTGGCTGTCCTCATGTTGGATGCCAACAAGGCCTTCGACAGGGTCAATTGGTGGTACCTGTCGGGGGCTTTGGCAAAGTTCAATGTGGGTGATGGCTTTCGTAGGGCTGTTAGTTTGTTATATCGGAGCCCCACCGCCTGCCTACTGGTGAATGGAGACCTATCAGACCCCATTAGGATCACAAGGGGAACGCGGCAGGGCTGCCCCCTTTCGCCCCTATTATTTGATCTCTATATAGAGCCATTTGCTCAAAGATTAAGAGAGGACACTACCATCAAGCCTTTCATTTATAGAGATTGGGAAAGTAGGGTGGCCCTATACGCAGACGATATCATGATCTTAACATCGGAGATCCGTACCGCGTTTCCTGCAGCCATCAAGCTTGCTTTGGAGTTCGGGGAAATTTCAGGATATGAGGTAAATGCCTCGAAGACTGAAATTATGGTGTGGAATGACCATGCAAGCGAATCGAAATTGCAACTTAGCACAAACCTTCGATATTTAGGGCTTAGCATCGTCAAAGACATTAATCAGATTGTTACCACCAATTTTGCTGCTGTTGCAAAAGTATGCCGAAAATTAATGCGATCTTGGCTACATCTCCCACTGTCTATGTTAGGTAGAGTTAATTTGGTAAAAATGACCATACTACCAAAGATTTCCTTTTTATTTAATACAATCCCTCTTTATTTTGACGTATCTTTAATGGCCAAACTACAGAGAGATATCACCTTATTTATTTGGAATAAGCGAATCCCAAGGATCACGTGGAAGAAAATTAGGCGATGCAGGGAGAAGGGTGGACTGGCAGGTCCAGATTTGCAAATTTACGCGTGGGCATTTCAACTATCACATGCACGAATACTACTAAAGATGCCAACAGATGAGGGAATTGGGAGTATGTTTTTGGCTTTATTGAAAGGGAAAGAGTTGGGCAGTGGGGTTTCCTGTTCAAATTTGGAGACCATAAATATTTTAAAAAAGTCAAACGGAAGGTGTTGCAGGGTATGGCAAGAACTTGGGCTAGGCTGAGGTCATCAATAAAACTGGGGTACTACTCTAGTAGGTTTCCAATATGGGATCTTCCTGAGAGTCCAGGTTGGTTGGGAGACAGTCTAGCAGTCCCGTTAAAGGAGGCGGGAATAGCAGTTTGGGGAGATCTATTTGTAGAGGGGTGCTTGCTCCCTTGGGACTATTTATTAAGTAAAGTGGGGCCCAATTTCTCTAAATTCAAGTATTTGCAGATATCCAGCTGGGCTCAGGCATTTACCACCCGACCTGCTCGGTGTAACAGTTTACAATTAGGGGGGAGCTTCCAATTTGAAACCCTTCTGTTAGATAAGCCCCCGGTTAAGAAAGAGATCTCCCTATGGTATAACCTAATTCAGGAAGAAATTGACGGAGAATTCCATCTACCCGAGTTACTGTGGGGCTCTTTGATGCCTGGCCAGAATGTGCAAGAACTGTGGTCAATGTCCTGCAAAGTTTTGTGGGACATCGTTAAACAGGCCTGGCTCCGTAGGAATCACCTTTTTACCATTCATAGAGCCTACTATTCCCTACAGAGACTGTCAAAATTCTCCTCAGGTGGTCCAGTGGCTTGTGCGCGGTGTGGCTTAAAAGAGGCACCTGACGTACATATGTTTCTTGACTGTCCCCATTTGGCTCCGTTTTGGGACTTAATAAGCAACACACTCACGTCCTCATTGGGTTTTCCGGTAACAATTGACCTCCGCCTCGTAATCTTTGGCACATTGGATCAGGTTTGGAGCCCGGCCAAGAACCTTCTGTTTTATTCCATCCTAGCGGCTCGTAGAGAAATTTGCAGACGATGGAAGGACTCCACCCCTCCCTCTCTTAATGATTGGTGTGCCTCAGTCCTGCATATTTTGAAATTAGACCTAGCCAGGGTGGGAAATGAAGATAAGAGAGCCTATAGGCACCTACTTGACTGGGCCCACTGATTGAGTCGGGGTATTTTTTTTCTCTCTTTTTTTTTTCCCCCTGGTCCGATGATTACGTAGCTATGGCATAATCTTCCTGCTTTGACTTTCTCCTTCTTCCACTGGTATTTTGGCAAGCGATGGTGGAAACTGGCACTGTGGTTTTGTCCTGCCGCCTAGACTACTGGGCGTCTGACTTGAGTAGAAAATGTCATTGCTGTGGGGAGTTGGCTCCTCTCGCAATTTGTTATCCCTACCAGTCTTGTGACTGAGGCACCTTTTCTACCTGTATCCCTTGTGTGTCAGCAGTTGAAACCATGTTGGCTAATGAGGACCAAAAAAAAATAAAAAAAAATAAAAAGAATGTGTTGACAGCCATCTTGTGACTCGGTAACCGAGTCACAAGAAAACAGTAGAAAAAAGATAAAAAACAAGAAAAGGGGGCAGGGTAGAAGCCTCCTGACCCCCTAGGCCTGCTCAGGGGGTCCCACAGTGTCGTGAGCAAGCCTCAGCTAGGCCTACTAGTGCAAGGGGTTCGCCCTTCTCTGCACAGAGTCATCAGACCATAGGAAGAAGTTGGCAATGAAACTGGAAAATACAAAAGCAAAGTTTATTAAACCTTTAAAGGTGGTACTACAATCCACACAACACCCTTCAGTATTGTATAGAGTAGCACACCGAACTAAAGCACATGGCCCCTTTTATACACAATGAGGGGGAAAAAAAGAAGGCGGTACAGAATACAAGAGCAGTTTTATGACCATACGAGGACATTTTGGAAAGCACAATCGATAAGTGGGCGGAGTTAACAGTCTTCAGAAACTAGTAAACACATTCCTATCTGGAACTAATTAGTAACAGCCGCAGACCCTACTGGGCATGCTGGAAGTGGGGGATGCTAAATATAGCCTGTTGCTGGGCAGACCTCAGGCGCAGTTAACAAGGAGTTAGGACAAAGCACATGACAAGCACATGGCAATGTATGGCATACAAAATAGCCGCTACAAATACAAAATGGAGTTAGTACATTTGCTACGATAATGGTCAAATAAAGCATGTCTTCTGCTAATGCTTAACCTAATCGCCGTTGATTTACAACAGACGACCCTTTCAGCATTAGCTGAAGACATCCGACTTCCTGGGATAAGCTAGATACTCATCCCTTATATCAATGACCATCATATCAGCTATCTCCTTGTTCAAGTTATTCTGCATTTTGACTTCTGCAACATTTCTTTTGGTCGGTGTGCAAGCAGTAATACACATAGAACATATCATCGAACTACACTGGATACACATACAACAAGCGAAGACTATTGCAATTATTATACAAAGAGCAGTCAGTACTTATCAGCCCCAGGCAGAAATTAGAGACCAAAGCCATCCTGTAAAAGTCCACGTACCATTTTCTGTATGGAGGTCTGCAGTGATTTTATGAAGTTTATTAATCGCTTTATACACTGATGGTGTGTGATCTGGAATGAACATGCAGCAACTACTACCTATAATGCGACATGCACCACCTCTATCTGCTAGCATGACGTCCTGAACCATTCGGTTCTGTAAAGGGACAATTCTAGCAATTTGCAACTCTTCGGTGAGCTTTCCTAGAGCTGCAGCTGATCTGTAACAGCTTCTACAACTCTAGTTAATCGTCGCACTTTTCTACTATTTAATGCAGCACTCACAAAAAAGAACAATCCTAAATTAAAATCTATGGGCCTCATTTATGAAAAGTGACGCATCGCTGCGTGAAAACAGCGATGCGTCACTTTTCACTGCGCACTCCTTGCGACACCAATGATGCGTCATATTTAATGTATGACGCATCATGTCGCAAGGACTTATAGATACGTCAGTATTTCTGACGCATCTGTAAGCGCAAAAGTGACGGATTCCTGGAGTGTGTCACAAAAGTGACGCAACTCCAGCAATGCGTCCTTTCACATGGGGAAAGCTCCATGTGAAAGGGCTTGCGTCAGTCTTACGCCTGCTGTGAGGCAGGCGCAAGATTTTGACGCAACAGCATCCTAAAAGTGACGCAGTGAAATCTCGTAGATTTCACTGCGTCACTATTACGAGGCTTTTTGCGGGGGAACGCCCCCTCTGCATACTTTATACCTGATGCAGGTATAATGTGGCGCAGGGGTTTAAAAAGTGACGCATCTACCTAGATGTGTCACTTTTTAAATATGGCGCAACAAGGCGCATTTTATGCGCCGCTGGTGCGTCACAAAAAGTGATGCACCGGCGGCGCAAAACTGACGCAAGGCCTCATAAATAAGGGCCTATATATTGTTGTAGGCTAGTATCTGTTTGGTCTATATTATCAGTATTCAAGGTTCTCTTATATCGATTTACAGTAATATTGTTGAACAATTTAAGATCTCGATGATACAATGGAGGTGCCAGAAACACAGGGGGCAACAAAATTGATACGTAACAGACTCATGTCCACCCAGCTGGCAATCGATAATATCCACGATTCCCACACACAAAATAGATGTTATGTGAAGCTAAAAAGGTACTATTATTCAAATCATCTATATTCAAAACAGTAATACAATCACTAATGCCAACAGGAATATGTCCAATGCTCTGTACACATAATTCTGCTAGCGTTTGAGTAACAGAAATAACAAAATGTTCAGCATTAACAGAGTCTCTTGTGTTGGTGAAGATATATGGCGTTGAAATATTGTCCGGTCGATATTCCTCCCACTCCCATTTAGTTCCATTTGCTTGGGGATACCCATCTTTGTCTTGATGACACTCTTTGTTCAACCGGAAAAGCAGTCTGCCCACTGTAGGCTTCCTAGTCGCAAAAAGCAAAGTATACCAGGCTCGACAGGAGCCATTATGCGAAAAAGGGAGAGGTATAAACGGTATACCTCCTTTCTTTTGATATGCAGGCATCATCCCACAAACCCAACAGTTTGTGGCATTCGTAGCAATGTGGGTATGATGTAACATCTGAATAAAAGTGTTATTGAGGTAAGATTGTCGATGCTTCAATTCTTGATAAGGGAGCGTAAAGAAACAATGCTCCTCTGGTGTTGGTGTAGTAACAACAAACAACTCACGAGCAGGAGTTGTCTCCTCAACAGACCATGTTATTGTTGCCACAATCACCAGGACAACAATAAATCCTACAGCACAAAAAATCTTCTTCTTTTCCATTTTAATCAAAGCACAAAACAATTCTTCCTGAAACTAAAGTAGTTGTCAGAGCTCTTACCCCTGAGCAGCCGTTGATTTCTTCACCACGGGCCAAGACGGGTGTCACTACTCTAATGCAGGGCTGATCCCCCCCCTTGCCACATCAGCTCTCCGTTTCACTAACCCAGGGAATGCTCAGACAACTTTCACAAGCGCTGCAGACTTTTCTCTCGGTCTCAAATTATATCTTGTTGCTCCAGGGACTGTCTGCTCCGGGAAGAACTCCTCAGATCCGTCAGGTGTCACAGCACGGCCTTTCTCCACAGTCAGAACCTCTCGATGGTCGGTCAACACAGCAGGCTCTACCAAAGTAGGGAGTACTCGCCGACAATGGGTGCTGTGAATCCAATTTTTCCGGTTCGTGACTCGAACTGCTGTCCTCGTGGCAAGTAGCACTTGCTCTGGCCCACACCACCTTGGCTCCAAACTGCTCGATCTCTCAAAGGACTACAGGAGAACGAAATCACCAGGTCGGAGATTATGGCCTTCACCTGTGAATCTATCAGGAAGTGCTTCTTGAACCTGTTGATGAATAGAAACCAAGTTATCAGTTAACTGTGCCAAATAGTCATTCATTAAGACACAAGGTACATCATACACAGAACTTGGTTTAGGAATTCCCCAGATATTCATAGGCCTTCCAAACAAGATCTCATAAGGTGTGAGACCTGTTCAAGAATGAGGCACTGATCTAATAGACAACAATGCCAGTGGCAATGCATCTGGCCAAGTCAGAGAAGTAGAAGCCTGTATCTTGGCTAATTTCAGCTTCAGAGTAGCATTGCATCTTTCCACCAATCCTGCTGATTGTGGGTGGAACACTGCATGAAACTTCTGTTTGATCCCTAATCCTTTCAGGACATACTTGATAACATCCCCTAAAAAATGAGGTCCGTTATCACTCCACAAAAATCTACAAACACCATAGCGAGGGAAGAATTCCTTCAAAAGTACCTTTGCCGTAGTAATTGCAGTATTGTCCTTTGTGGGTGTACGCCTCAACCAATTTACTGAAGGCACATATCAGCACCAAGACATACTTCAGATTATTAAAGCGTTCAAGCTGAATATAATCCATCTGCAATTCTTCAAAAGGTGCAGTTGGTGTAGCAAATCTTCCTGCTGGTGTTCATGTCCCTTTTCCAGGACTGAATTGTAGGCAGATCATGAAGGACCGCATTACTCTCTTAGCTGTGCTAGCAATTTCTGGATGTTCCCAAACTTGTGTAAGCAATTTCACTATTGCTAAAGCTCCAACATGTGCTAGCCCATGTGCCATCTGAACCATAGGTTGTACAACAGCTATAGGCAACTTCCATCTATCCATCTGCTTGTTTCGCCAACATCCTTCATCATCCAACTCTCCATCCTTGGACCATTGCTCCCGTTCTTTGTCAGAAGCGGTCCTCTGTATCTCTAATACTTCCTTCCTAGCATTGTGCCACCGCTCAGCTTGTGACTTCACTACATACATGGAAGTAGTGTCAGGCTGCATCGCAGTCTCACGTGCCACTCGAGCTACAAAAGCATTTCCTTGTCCCACCTTATCAGTCACTTTCTTGTGCGCACTACATTTCACTATAGCTTTGGATATGTTAATGCAGTCAGAAGATTATGCACTAGTTCTCCGTGCATTATCTGCATCCCGTGTGATGTCAGAAAACCTCTTTCCTTCCAGAGCAGGCCAAAATCATGCGCCACTCCAAAAGCATAGCGGCTATTTGTATAAATGTTCACACGCAAACCTGTACTAAGGTCACACGCTCGTGCCAAAGCTATTAGTTCCGCTGCTTGAGCTGACTTCTGTGGTATGCGAGCTGTCTCCACTATTGTGTGAAGCGTAGTAATTGCATATGCAGCTGAAGTTGTACCATCCGGTAAATTCCCACAATTCTCCATCTACATCTGGAAGTGGCGTATCTTGCAAATCAATACGACCCTTTGTCTGTTCCTCAGTCAGGAAAATACAATCATGTGTTTCTTGCGCCTCAGGCTGAGTTGCCGGAAATGGCAACAACGTAGCTGGGTTCAGTGTTGCACATCTCTTCAGTGTATTATGAGGAGCTAACAGCGTCAACTCATATCCTGTCATACGAGCACTAGTTAGGTGCTGCGTCTTTGTTTGATTCAAAAGGGCATCAACAGCATGGGGTACCAGCACCAACAGCTTATGTGATAAGACTATCCCTTCAATCCGGCGTATTGACACAGCTGTTGCTGCAACCGAGCGAAAACATCCAGGCAACGCTCGAACAACAGGATAAAGTACTGCTGAAAAATATGCACAAGGGCGTTGCTTATCACCATGTGTCTATGCTAAAACTGACAATGCCCATCCATCTCTCTCGTGTACGTACAATGTAAAGGGCTTCCTGTAATCTGGAGTACCTAACACTGGTGCTGAACAAAGGGCTTGTCGTAACTGTCGAAAAGCATTCTCACATTCATCTGTCCATGGAAGGGGTATTGGAGTATCTTTTGTCAAAAGTGCTAACAAAGATTTAACAATGTATGAAAATCCCAATATCCATTGCCTACAAAAAGAAGTAAGACCTAAAAATGCTCGAACATCTTTCTGTGTAGAAGGTACTGGCGTGTCTAAAATTGCCTGAAAGCGATCTGATGTGAGTGCACGCCCCTCCTTAGACAAAAGGTGACCTAAGTAGGTTACCTTTGGTCTAAAATACTGCAATTTCTTTTTTGATACTTTGTGATGATGTGAAGTAAGGAAAGAAAGCAAAGACAGGGTACACTTTTCACATTGTTCAGGGGTATCGGCTGCCAACAAAATATCATCAACATATTGTATGCGCGCCACACCTTCGGGTAGAACAAAAGAATCAAGTTGTCTTTTTAATGCTTGGCTGTAAATACTAGGACTCTCAGTTTAGCCTTGAGGAACTCTACAAAATCTATACGATCGATTATTCAAAGTGAAACCAAACAGATATCGGCTATCAGGATGAATAGGGATCGAAAAGAAGGCGTTCTTCAAGTCTATAACCGAGAACGTAGTTGCAGTAGGTGGAACTAAAGTAAGAAGTGTCGTGATGTCAGAAACCACGGGATATTGTGGCACCACTATCTTATCACCTCCCGTAGGTCAATTATAAAACGATAAATCCTGGTATCAGTATCTTTCTTCAAAATTGGGAGGATCGGACTGTTACAAATAATAAATGGAACTTCTTCCCATGAGGCACAGGGTCAGACTGATTTGCATGCTTGGCAGTTAGGGCTGGACTGTTCCCATGAGGCACAGGGTCAGACTGATTTGCATATGGCCATGTCTGAACTGGGGTGGCGGAGTGAGCTAAAGAACGGCGATGGATTAAACCCAGATCAGTTGACTGGGGTTGAGTGTTTGTATTGTCAAGGCTCCGCCCATCACCCCCTTTGGTTTTACTTCTTCAACAACCCCAACTTCAATAAGATCTTGTACAATTCGTGTGAGTGCTTCCTCACCCTCCTGTGAAATTCAATATTGAGGCAAACGTGGTAACACAGCTCCCTCCTTTACATTAATATGTACCGGTGGAATCACCATCTGTCCCACATCAGTATCTGAAGTAGCCCACAAAGTTTTAGGTAGGGAGGCTAATGCAGTATCCTCTTTAGCAATGCAAACTCTGTCCGTTACTGGATAATTGTCATTCAAAATCACACGCACTCCTTCAGGGGAACATCTTATTGTGGCTCTGAAATACTTTAGCATATCAAGACCCACAATATTGTCTGGTGTATTTGGGGAGAGCAAAAACGGACACGGAGCAGCAAACTTATCAACATGAAATGCAAGTGGTTGTGACAATGGGCTAAGGGAAGGTGTTCCATCGAACCCTATCAATGTAATCATTAAGCCAGACAGGGGAGCCCTCGGAACCAATTGTTTAGACAAAGCACTACGAGTAGCTCCTGTATCAACTATAAACTGATCAGTAGAACCCAAAACATGTGCTGTAACATAAGGACCCCTCTGATCTACTGGAACTTCAACTGATTCCTTACCCCATCCTACGCAATCCTATGCATAAGCAGAATCATGCAAATCAGGCTGCACATAATCAGACATCTGGTATTGGTTGCGCCTATCAAAAGTATTGAACCCATTTTGTACCCGCACATTAGAATCAAACCTAGCGCAATCGTTCGTGGTGCCTCTGGGTCTTGAATTTCCCGCGCGATTTCTCATTGATCCTCGGCCACGGACATAGCGTTGTGAGGCAATCATCAGCCCAATGGCCAAATTTCCTACAATACGCACACTGATCAACAGCCAAATTCAAACGAGTGTAAGAGGAACCATAAAATCCTTGTCCGCCTCTATCGTTACTTCTAGGAGGTGGACCATAAACCTGAGATAACATAACCTTTGTTTTTAATTCTTTAGACATTTTATCCCTTCGCTTCTAATTCCAGAGGCTCGTAATATTGAGCCATCGTCAGGAGGGATGCCGGAGAAGAGGTAGTCCAAGAGCTTTCACTAGCTTTTAAACGGCTAGCCACTCCTGGTAATAGATTCGTAACATACTTATCTACAAACAAATGTCGGCCCGTATCGTCCGTTAGCGACTGGCCACTAAAATCATGAAAGGCTTCCTCGAAATGCGTAAAGACATCTGAAACTGATTCATCTGCCTTTTGCTTACAAGATGCTAAAACAGTCCAATCAATCTTTTTAGGGGGAATAATCGTTATTAACTAAGTTAATATTGCACCGGGAAGATCTAAAATCAACTGACATGGCTTTTTCGCTAGTTCCCTATCCTCATCTTCCCTCTCTATCTCCTTCCATAATGCCCCATACGCTGCGCGATCATCAACTTTACACACGGATCTCCACATATCAGGCGGCAATATTAGCCCGAAAAATAAATCAATATCAGCTAATGTCATGGTACAAGAATTTATGGCTCCCTCAACTAACTCATAGAAAGCGGCTGGATTTTTACACGGATCAGGCAACGCAGCTTTAAGTGCTATGACATCTGCCCTATTCCAGGGAGTATACACCCAATTATAAATAAAATAACCTTTAGCATCTACAGAAAACGTATCGTCACTTGTACACGTTCCCTTAGGAGGAACATATAAAGGCGCGGCCTTTCGCATAGGCTTTGCATGCACTACTGCGGTCTTATCTATTCCAAAGATAGATGATTGTTTCCCGTCGACCAATCCGTCCGTCCATCTGCTTTAGCTTTCCGTTTCTCCTCCCGTAGATGAAGCGCCTCATTTCAAAGTTTAAACAGCCGCTTGATCGTATCAATCACCTGGGGGAGAGTAAAAAGACCTTTACGCAATTGCTTACAATCGGTTGCTACATCATCAGGTTCGAGAATGTCAGAAACTTTTCGGAACATGTCAACAACTTCTTCTGCAAAATGCTCAGTAAAATATATTTGCTCTCTATCTTGCCATCCCTTTAAAGTATCTAAGATACTAGAAACAGTAACAGTATCCTGAAGTGCCTGACGGGCGATCTTTCTAAGTTTGGCCGCGCGGTCGGCCGACATCATGGAGCGGTTATCAGGTTTGGTTTTATCTGCCCCGGAATCCTCATCTTCGCCAGATGGAGCAGACGGAACGGCATACGGAGGCAGAGGACGATCTAACAATGAAAAATCGTCTTGTGGTTTTTTAAGGACACGATAAAGAGGTTGCCGAACAGCATATTGGCCAGATATCTGTAATCTGCGCTCCCTCTCCTGTCTCTCTTCCAATTCTTTCACCTCTTTCTTCCTTAATTCTTGCGCTTTTTCTTACACATTCTTCCGTTGTTCTTTTTCAATCAGCGCTTGCTCACGTTTCTCACGCTCACGTACTTCTTTCCCCCACATTCGTACACACTCAAACATGTCTTGTCTAGATTTTCGCTCGAACATACACTGTTCCACATACTCAATCTTTCGCATATCAAATGACTCACACTTTGACCAACGTAACTCAGGATCCTTTCGCGTGTATTTCCTCCACAATGTGCTGTACATTATAGAAGAAAGACCATATTTCAAATACATATCTCTATGAGGCGTCCCCTCTGGGGGAGCCGGCTGCGATTCCTCAAGACTTAACCGGTTATTTCCACAAAAGCAGCACATCCTACGGAGTGCGCTAAAAGCAGGCATGCCAAAAATAGTGCACAATATGCAGTATTATAATCAAAGTAGCACTTAAGTATCTGTAATACGTTATGCCGTTCAAATAAAAATCACATTTTAGGGAAAAATCTCCTCATTACCTGCCTATATGTGTTGCAACGCATATATTTCACTTACACATACACATCATGACTAGTCATACCAAACCAAAATTGCCACAGCAAGCGTATCCTAAAACTGCCTTGCCAATCCCAGGCTTCCAAAACACACAGCAAGTACCGTCCAATGGTTCTTACCAATCACAGGGCGTCCAGATTCCAACTGCCAAGTTCTAAATTCGACCAAACAGTCACTGCACGGCAAACCAACAGAAGAGATCTCAGTCGAGGACCGGCACCACCTGGATGGTCAGATCGGAAAGAAAGGTAAAAACGCCTTGGATGCCAAGACTCGGGTCTCTTCTGGCATGCGATCGCGTCCGCAGCGAGATTCCAATCCTTCGTCACGACCACTCCTTCGGGCATCCGAGTCGCCGATGAGCCCCACGTGTCGGGCACCAAATTGTCGTGAGCAAGCCTCAGCTAGGCCTACTAGTGCAAGGGGTTCGCCCTTCTCTGCACGGAGTCCTCAGACCATAGGAAGAAGTTGGCAATTAAACTGGAAAATACAAAAGCAAAGTTTATTAAATCTTTAAAGGTGGTACTACAATTCACACAACACCCTTCAGTATTGTATAGAGTAGCACACCGAACTAAAGCACATGGCCCCTTTTATACACAATGATGGGGCTCAAAAGAAGGCGGTACAGAATACAAGAGCAGTTTTATGACCATACAAGGACATTTTGGAAAGCACAATCGATAAGTGGGCGGAGTTTACAGTCTTCAGAAACTAGTAAATACATTCCTATCTGGAACTAATCAGTAACAGCTGCAGACCCTACTGGGCATGTCTGGGCATGCTGGAAGTGGGGTTGCTAAATATAGCCTGTTGCCGGGCAGACTTCAGGCGCAGTTAACAAGGAGGTAGGACAAAGCACATGATGAGCACATGGCAATGTTTGGCATACAAAATGGCCGCTACGAATACAAAATGGAGTCAGTACATTTGCTACGATAATGGTCAAATAAAGCATGTCTTCTGCTAATGCTTAACCTAATCGCCGTTGATTTACAACAACATGACCCCAAGGGCCAAAAAAGTATTTTTTAAAACAAATTGTCCAAATTCGCGCTGGGTGCGCAAATCCAGCCGCAAAAAAAAAACAGAGCACGTGAGCAAGGTCCCATTGGCAATGCCCAGTACATTAGCGGGGGCCTGTGGGACCCCCACAGCCACGGGGACTGCCATCTCCCCGGGGCTTAGTTAATCATATGTCCAAATTCGCGCTGGGTGCGCAAATCCAGACAAAAAAAAAACAGAGCACGTGAGCCAGGTCCCAGTGGCAATGCCCAGTACATTAGTGGGGGCCTGTGGGGACCCCCACAGCCACGGGGACTGCCATCTCCCCGGGGCTTAGTTAATTATATGTGGGGGCAAGTAGCCCTCCAGCAGCCCCAGGGACCACCACCTCCCCACAGCTTTTTTAAAAAAATGCATGGGGGTCTCCTGCCCCCCACGCTGCCCCGGGGATCACCACCTCCCTGGGGCTTTTACATTTTAGTCAAGCTCTGGGGACCACCAATAGCCTGGGGCTTTGCAATATTTTGGGTGGGGACCTCGCTTCTCATTTCTGCACTTCTCCTGACTCTTTCTGCACCCTCTTCCCTCTTTCTGCACCCCTCTATTGCTTCTTTCTATACCTCTCTTGCCTCTTTCTGCACTTCTCTTGCCTCTTTCTGTACCTCGCTTTGTTCTTTCTGCACTTCCCTTGCTTCTTCCTGCACCTCTCTTGCTTCTTTCTGCAGCCCTTTTGCCTCTAACTGCACCTCTGTTGCTTCTTTCTGCACTTCTCTTTCTTCTTTCTACTCCCCTCCAGCTTCTTTCTGCACCCCGCTTCCCTCTTTCTACACCCCTCTTCCTTCTTTCTGCACCTCTGTTGCCTGTTTCTGCACCTCTCTTGCCTCTTTCTGCACTTCTATTGCCTCTTTTGACACTTCTCTTGCCTCTTTCTGCTCCTCTCTTGCATCTTTCTGCAATTAGCTTGCCTCTTTCTGTACTCAAATGAGAAGTGCAAGCTGTCAAGTTTAAAGGTCTGTGTGCTCTCGTGACTTCATATGTCTACTTGCACATGTATTCTCACATGTGTTATGCATCTGAAGATCGTAGCCTAAAAAGCGGGTAGCTTCTCCTATAGATGGTCAAATCTTCTCAGTTCTGCTCTGTCATTTGGTTGCACAGGCAGACATGTTGTTCGTATGTAGATGCTATAGAGCCCCTCAAACATACTATTGAATACCCATGTGCCTTGTATTATGAGAAGAAAGAAATACATACACCTTTTTGTACACACATTTACAGAGTATGCTGTTTGAAAAACTGGTATTAAAGTATGTATATGTTTATTTTTATGTAATATGTCACTAAGTAAAAGCAGAGACACACTCATATATACCTTCACAAACTTGGTGAGACTCACAACGGTGATATGGTTAGGATTGCTGTTTTACATTTGGTAGACCTAACATTCTGAGCAGTCGTAGAATAGTGAACCTTCAAGAGAATAGTGAGGTTTAAGACATCTTGGGAGAACGATTAGTGATTAGGCTACTTTTTATGCGTCTGTGGAAAGGTACAGTCGAAGTATCCTCTTTCTGCACCTTTGTTGCCTCTTTCTGTACTTTTCTTGCTTCCTTCTGCATCTTTCTACCTCTTTCTGGACTTCTGTTGCATCTTTCTGCACTTCTCTTGCTTCTTTCTGGGCCTTTCTTCTTCTTTCTGTACATGTCCTACCTATGTAGCATAGTTAGATTAGCATTTAAAAAATCTTAGAAATTCACTGAAAAAAACACAGGTTTCAGTTTCAGGGAAGTTATAGTTAGGAATTAGCATTTAAAAAACCTTAGATATTCACAAAAAAAACACAGGTTTCAGGGACATTATAGTTAGGCTGACATTTCACTCATACAAAACCAGATAAATTTAGCCATAACTAGTGTCCCAGAAATGCTCTGCTGAGGACGTCACATATTATATCACTCATGACATGGTCAGTGACATCACTGATGACATCACTGATGATATCTAAAATGATATCACTCATGACATCACTGATGATATCATCCACTTAATCTCTGATGTACCCCCTCATACCCTAGTATTACCTTTCATATACCCACTCTAAAATACAGACTACCATTCTCGAAACCATGGACACACCAATACCAGTTAGTATATACCCACTCACTGATTCATAGATCTACACATACATCCACTCACTCACCCATAAAGTCACTCATAACGCAGTCACTCATCAAAATAGCCACTGATATATATCACGCATACACCCATAAAGACACTCACCATAAGGGTAAAATGATAATAAAAACAATATAAAAAAGAATCAATCACAATGCCATTTACTCACCTATACAGTTATTCACACACCACCTCACTTATTCATATAGATACTAACTGTTGGAAAACGAGGCAGCATCTGTGAGGCCTACAAAGATAACATGACTATATTTGTCCTTCACTGGGAACCAAACACCAAATTGTTGCGCCTGACTCCCAGAGGGTAGCGTTACAGAGCAGTCTGAGGCTTACTCAATGGAGGGGGTATGGGCTAGTAATCGCAAATTGCAGGTGCGCAAAAACAACACACAATAATTGGTTGTCCAGTCTGTACTTTGCTTTATTAAAGTAAGAGTACATGTATTACATACACACACTATTCAATATATATACCAATTTACAAATATAAATACGCTGTTGGAATTACTTTGTGACATTGCATAACATTTCCACCCCTCCCGCAGGGGGGGGTGAAGTCTAGCACAACCCCTCCCATGAATGCACATCATCTTGCCCCCTAATGCAATTAGTTGAACATAATCTGGGCGACCCCTATCATTACCTCAACAAGCATTAAAAATGGGTACACATGCCTTGGTGACACATAAACCTGAGTGAGCATCTCCTACTGACCATAAAGTATGCAACTCGAAAGCTTTGGGGCTAACATTCTGGATTGTTCCTCACCTAACAGCAGCAGCAAGAATACATGTTTAAGCCTCACTTAAGATGACAGTACTTATCACATTTGTGTATCATTAGAATGCATTGCAATTACAGCCCCTAAAGGCATCAAAGATGAAATCACAGGATTACGCATATACAGCCAGACAACCTAGCAGGAATGTCTGGCAACATAACCCCACTTGGCTTATGGCATCACCTTACACAGGCATTTCACATTACACGGGTGACCTTCAGTCCCTCTAAAAGAAATAACCTCAGTAAACGCACTACAGGTGCATTTAGACCTCTTCACCTCCAGGGGAAGCCCTTCTCCAAACATCCCCAACTCAGCCTTTCACTCCTTGATGCACTTCTCAACCCTCCTCCAGCTGTAGAACGAAAGTTCCAGCCCAAGAGGAGTTTAAATGCTGGCTGTGCTCTTGAGGGGTTATTCATTTCAAGTCCCCATGTGACTTAGGGAAGGACTTCTCTTCTTGGTGCTGGGGGAGGCTGCATTGCTCCTGAAGCTTCCCCTGCACCTCTTTGCACATATGAGTGTGACCCCCTCCTCTGGGGGTCACCAAGCACAAAAACTGCAGATCTCCAAATGCCTGGCATGCTCCTTTTCATGCATATTTTATTAGCGGCTCCCCTGCCTCTTCTGCCGGCCTCAGTGGGGGGCCAGGTCCCACCTAGACCCCCAGGTGAGTTTGTTACGGCTCGGGAGCCCACCCCTGACGCTCATGCTACAGGTGTGGGCCCGGTCCCACCTGGGCCCATGGCACAGACTCCTTGGGTTTGGGGGGGCCAGTCTCACCCGGGACCCCTGCACACCTTCCTCATTGGAGGGCAGCCCTGGGAGTCCACCCCCTTCTGTCCCTGCCGGCTCCCCACGTGTGCTGTACTTTCGCTTGCTGCTGCGGGAGCCGACCCGGCTGTTCTGGTGTGCCTGCTCCGGCGGGCAGACACAAAGGCCTGATCCACCCGCTCAGTCCTCGGCAGAGTGTGGGAGCACTCCCCCCGCCTCTGCGTTCTCCACGGGGCCCGGGGATGGGGACCCGGGCTCCCCAGCTGTGACTTCACTTCTCTTCGGGCCCGGGTATGGGGTCCCGGGCCCCTGGGCTACAACTTCATGGGGGTGTGCGACGGCGCCGCCCCGCCTTTAGCTCACTCATCAGGGCCCGGAGGTGGGGTCCCGGGCCCCTGGTCAGTATTCACAGGGGTGCAACGGTGCCCCCGTCTTCCGCATCATGCATGGGGCCTGGATTTGGGATCCCAGACCCCTACCCCTTCTTCACGGGGAGCACAACGGCACTCTCGGCTTCGGATTCAGTGGGGGCCGGGGAGGGCTCCTGGCACCCCATGGCGGCAATTTCAGGGGGTGTGTGATGGTGCACCCGGACTTGTCTTCTTTGGGGGGCAGCCCCTGGGACCTGACCCACCTCAGGGGCCCATTCCAGACCGGCGGCGGAGCACCACGTGCTTTGTTGTCGATCCAATTAAGGGTCAAAGGTTACCTACCTTCTAGG
Source organism: Lissotriton vulgaris (assembly GCF_964263255.1). Lineage (NCBI taxonomy): Eukaryota > Metazoa > Chordata > Amphibia > Caudata > Salamandridae > Lissotriton > Lissotriton vulgaris. The sequence goes on from NC_141695.1 coordinate 300,545,087, forward strand.
GACCATATCTCAGCCCCCAGGGGTCCGATCGTCTTCTTTTTGCATCCTCTTGCTCCTGGTGGCACCCCAGCCACTGGGAGCACTCTCCTTTACCATCGGGGCCTCTCAGAGGGAGTATTCAGCAGGGAGCTGCCTTCACTGGCTCCCTGCACCTGCCTTTTGCCTGTCTCTCCTCCTGCGCCTCTCTTCTGCTTGCGCAGAGGCCCAGGCTGCCTCTCACTGGTCCTGGACTCTTCTCCTGGTGCTATCCAGCCTTATGGGGCAAAATCAGGGGGTTCCTCCTTCCAACTGCCCATAGCGCCAGCTCCAGCACCTTCTGCTTCAGCCGACCACACCCCAGAGAGAGTTTCTCTTCCTGGGCAAGTACTTTTTAAAAGTTAAGTAGGGGGCTGGCAGGGAGTCTCTGTTTGTCCTATCAAACAGTGACGCATCACTACCCTGCCCCTGCTCCCTGCTTCTTGTCAAGCCTCTGGGTTTGTTTAAAATGGCGTCCAGGGTCTCTGACCACATGGTCTCTGAAAAAGCCCCTTCCCCCTTTGCTGCCTTCTCCCCTTGGTGCAGCCTGATGCCTGGCACCCAGTAATAGCTGCTGATGGAGGAGCCTGTAGCCCCATCCATCTTCTCTTTGTGGAGAGGTGAACTTAGCTTGTGGAAGACAGGTTATCAAGCCATCCTACTGGGGTCAGCCCTCAGCCAGGGTCTGGTTATGGCTGGCTCAGAGAAATATGACAGTTCTGGATGACCCAAAGCAGTACAAATATGACTTTGGACTCTGCAGAATACTCTTCCTCACATCAGTTACAGTGGACTTTTGTGCCCATCTGGAATCTGTAGGCTTTATGAAAGTTAATCTAGCCCATGGGCTCCACACCCCCATAGGGGAATAATGAAGTGAAAAACAGTAAAACACACTGACTTTCCCTGGCATGTTCCTTCCCAGTGTATACAACCTATTTCATGTCACCACCCAATTCTGCATAAGTCCTGCCACACCATTCACTTGGTAGCTGCTCCTGGACTGCGCACGCTAGGAATCTCCCCTGCGTAGCCCCTACACGTGTGCACACGCATGTACATCTGTGTCTGCATGTAAGGCCTGGTCAAGCCAGGGGGACACTAGAAAAATCCCCATGCAGTCTCTCTCATCCTGAGTTCACTGTGGGTGAGTCCCAACTTATGAGGCTCCCCCACAGTAAAAGCTCAACAATTAGGTGCTCAAAAGGCAAAACATATGGGTGGCCCATAGTGTCAGAACCACCTTCTAACACTAACACATACTTACTCTCTTCTACAATCACACACTCATCCATAGAGCCACTCTCACAATCACTCACTCTCACAAATAGTCACTTATATACTCCAATGCTCACATATACTGTCTTTCACATATGTAGTTACTTACACATATACCACTGAGATATCCATTCACTCACCAACACAGCCATATGCACACTTCCTCACCCATACAGCCCCTCGCAGATGCACTCATGAACCCATTCACCCAGAGAATCGCTCACTCACACATCCATGCAGGGAGTCACACACTCCCCCACCCACCCACACAGACACCCAGGCACCCATACAGGTACTCAGACAACCAATCCTTAACCCATATAGACACTCATTTAGCTACTCACCAACCCATGCAGCCACTTACACACCAACTGATAGACTGATACAGACATTCATACAGATTAGTCATTCAACCATGAATTCACTAAGACATGTTTATTCACTCACTTATACAACCAGTCACGCACTCACTAAATCATCCATTCAGACACTCATACACCCACTCATTCTTCAATACACCTTGAAATATATATATATACAGCAATCTTTAGAAAATATAGATTGCAGGAGGAGCTACACGACTGGCAACTGTTTTCCAGCGAGACAGCAAGCAATGTGGCATAATCATCTGGCAAGATCGCAAAGAACCGTAATCGTGGACTACGAGGACCATCATGCCGTGCCAAAATCAAACCTTGGGTATCCACTAGAGGGCCGGTAATGTTTGAAAAGGACACAACCTGTGGCTCACGAACTGTTCTTACCTGCTGGGGCTGACCTTTGAAGAAGTTTATGGTGTTAAACGAAACGCGTCAGGACTGCTCCATGATACTCGAATAAAATGCCTGCAGCATACGTGTAGCGGGTGCGGCTCATTTCTGTCCAGAATGGGAGAGACAAGAGAACATATATATATATATTCACTGAAAAAACCATAGGTTATAGACCATATATTTAGGAATTCGCATTTACAAAACCTTATTTTACTCACACAAAACCATTGAAATTCCATATATAGTTAGTTGCACTAACTATATATCGCGCACCCGCAATCCACTGCTGATGATGTCACATATTACATCATTCATGACATGGTCAGTGACATCACTGATGACATCACTGATGACATCTCAAATGACATCACTGATGACATCTCAAATGACATCACTGATGACATCACTGATGACATCTCATTTGACATTACTGATCACATCACTGATGATATCATTCATGTGATAATACGATGAACCTCTTCAGACTCTAATATAACCTTAGATACAATCAGTGTAAACAGACACTCACAGACTGTCACTCATCCATGGAGTTACTCACACACCTAGTCAGTCATGCAAAGAATCAATCACACCTCCATTTCCTCAACTATACAGTTATACAAACTTTACTTATTCAAACATATACTAACACATATTTACTCTCTTATACAATCCCTGATACAAGTTCACAATGATCCATACAGCCACTCACACATTCACTGGCTCTTATGCACAGTTATTTATATATGTCAACTCTCACATGTACTGTGTTTTACATATGTACTTACTTTGACATGTAGCACTGAGATATCCATTCACTCACCAATACACTCATGCACACAGTCAACCGCCCATACAGCTGTTTCCACATGCACTTTTGAAACCATACATCTAGTGAATCAACTGCTCACACATCTATGCACAGAGTCATACACCTCCCAACCACCCACACACACACTCAGTCTCCCATACAAATACTTGGGCAACCAATCAATAACCCATATAGTTACTCATATAGCTACTTATCAACACATGCAACAGTTTACAGAACAACAGACATAATGATGCACAAATTAAGACAGTTTAGTCACTAACCCATGCACTTAGTGAGACACATTTAATCACTCACTCATACAGTCAGTCATGCACCTACTAAATCCTTCATCCAGACACTTATACATCCATTCTTCAATATGTAAGACATATTTTAACTTTACAGAAACATACAGTCACTGGATGTTGTCATCAGTGATGTCATCAGTGATGTCACTGACCATGTCATGAATGATGTAATATGTGACATCATCAGCAGTGGATTGCAGGTGCGCGATATATAGTTAGTGCAACTAACTATATATGGAATTTCAATGGTTTTGTGTGAGTAAAATGAGGTTTTGTAAATGCGAATTCCTAACTATATATGGTCTATAACCTATGGTTTTTTCAGTGAATTTTCAAGGTTTTGTAAATGCTAATTCCTAACTATATATGGTCTATAACCTATGGTTTTTTCAGTGAATTTTCAAGGTTTTGTAAATGCTAATTCCTAACTATATATGGTCTATAACCTATGGTTTTTTCAGTGAATATATATATATACATACATATATAAACATATATCATCTGTATATCTATATAAATACAAACATCAATGCATGCATACATATACTTATATGCATACAGATGCATGTTATTTACATGAAAGTTGAAAAAACACTAATAAAAGCAAAGCTAAAAAGCCACCTCATTACAAACAGAATGGCTTTTACTTAAACGAGGGCGAGATCTATTGCATTTTCAATGCTTGTTTACTTTGGTTCCATCAAGAAGGCATTCAGATGTGTCACACATTTGCCATAAATTCTGAATGTTAGCACTCTAGTTGCACATTAGATCACTGTAGTAAAGCTACTGCTCACCAGAGACGTCTGCTGCTGGTATTCAAAGTGCATGTTTCAGTCTGCATGTCAGAATTTTTTTAATGAAATAGAAGAGGATTTGAGAAGTCACTCAAAATGATCCCTAATTTTTCTTTCTGAAGCACTAATCATACTTTCTATGGCAAAATTAACCCCCTCATGTTGTTCCTTTTTAAATTGAGTGTTTTCAGACTTACCACTTCATTCCAATCAAGATGGCTTCTGGTGTGCCATACTTTTGTCATAAGTAAGACTGTTAGCGCTCTAGTTGTTCTTTAGAACACTCTGGGACATTCTGTCATTGGGCTATACTTGGGGTACATCTGGGTGATATTTGGGCTACATTTAGGCTCTTTTGTCTCTGGTGGCCATCTTGGGAGACTGTATGTCAGAATTTTTTAATGAAATTGAAGAGGAATTGAGAAGTCACTCAAAATGTGCCCTAATTTTTCTTTCTGCAGCACTAATCATAATTCATATGGCAAAATATACCCCCTCATTTTGTTCCTTTTTAAATTAAATGTTTTAAGAGTTACCACTTTATTCCAATCAAGATGGCTTCAGGTGTGCCATACCTTTGTAATAAGTAGGACTGTTAGCGCTCTAGTTGTTCTTTAGAACACTCTGGGACATTCTGTCATTGGGCTATACTTGGGCTACATCTGGGTGATATTTGGGCTACATTTGGGCTCTTTTGTCTCTGGTGGCCATTTTGGCAGACTGCATGTCAGAATTTTTTAATGAAATAGAAGAGGATTTGAAAAGTCACTCAAAATGTGCCCTAATTTTTCTTTCTGCAGCACTAATAATACCTTCTATTGCATAATATACCCCCTCATTTTGTTCCTTTTTAAATTAAATGTTTTAAGAGTTACCACTTTATTCCCATCACGATGGCTCCAGGTGTGCTATACCTTTGTAATACGTAGGACTGTTAGCGCTCTAGTTGTTCTTTAGAACACTTTAGGAGGCTGCAGTAGAGCACAAAGGAATCAACTGACAGTCTCTGTCCTTGTTGGATGTACATGTTTTACTGAGAATGTCAGACTTCATTTTCACATGACTGAGAAAGATAATGTGAATTTACAGAAAATATGCTTTCAGTTTAGCTTATAGATCCCCTTCCAAACCACTGTGGGAAAATCATGAGATATTAGTTTTCTTTCAAACAATATTCATGATATCACAGCAGAAGGTTTTTTCACATGGTAAAATCACCTTAGAACCCACCACAATTCCTAAAACGAGTATGGTACCATCAACAAATGATTTATAATGTAACTAAAGTCCTAAAACCCTCTATTAACTACAATGCTTTTTAATGAGGTGCTATCATGTATATTGGTCCCAAGATGGCTGCCAACACTTCTTGGATGAAGTGCTGACAGCCAATCAGATCAGATGTGTGGTTAGGCTCCGCCCAGATATATATCTTTTTTTTAACCTAAATTACTCAAAATCCACTGGAGCACATATATTGAGACCTAGCAAAGGCACATCGGGCTAACAGTCCCTACAATTTTGCCAAGTTTCGTGCAAATCCATTCAGCCGTTCGAGCTAAAAGTGAGGCCAACCGCCCTATGGAAATTAACATGGGAAAAACGCGTTTTGGGACCCCCCTTTTTTCTCGGCCCCCCCTTGATGAAACCCCCCCCCAAATTATCAGAGGCTGCTCAGAAACAAAATGTTCCATTTTCCTGAAAATTTCAGCCAATTCCTTCCACAAACGCCAAAGTTATTAGACATAGAATTTTCAAAAATCCCATAGAGAAAAAATCCTAACTATATATACCTACTGGCGACCGCCAGTAGGTAATATATATATATATATATATATATATATATATATATATATATATATATATATATATATATATATATAAAATTCTTAAATGTTTTAGAAACACTGAGTCACTGGATGATGTCATCAGAAATGTCATTTGAGATATCATCAGCGATGTCATCAGTGATGTCACTGACAATGTCATGAGTGATTTAATATATGACGTCATCAGCAGTGCATTGCTGGCCGCGAATTAAAGTTAGCTCAGCTAACTATCACAGCTGAATTTCTCTAGTTTTGTACGAGTGAAATGTCAACCTAACTATAATGTCCCTAAAAACCTGTGTTTTTTTCAGTGAATATCTAAGGTGTTTTCAAAAGCAACTTTTTAACTCTAACTTTCCTGAAACCTGTGGGTTTTTTTCAGTGAATTTTACATATATATACCGATAGCAAACAGATTCTATAAAATACAAAGTCATAAGCATCACTTGTTGAAAGTGGCACAGCTGACGCGTATCGTCCTTGAAGCGGATTTCTTCAGGGCAATAGGTTCACCCCTTATCACATAGGGTGACTGTCTTAAAAAGATGTCTTGATCCAAAAGTAAGAGGCAATGATTCAAACATCAGGTTCCCAGTTGATGGTGATCCCCAAAGTGATCAGCTGTAAAGTTATATCTAATATTGCCTATTCATAATCCCCAATGCAAAATCTCAGCCAATGAGCACTTCCTTTCAAGAAGTTCAATTCTTACTTCTTTGATTGCACTCAACAATACAAGTGAAATCCCCATGTGTGCTCAAAATTGTTTTACTAATTTTATAGAACTGATATTCAGCTGCTTTGTTTATTTGATCCAACTCAAAACTGTCGCCTAATTTTAATGCATTTTTTGATTACGTATTTTACGATCAATAAGCCATTTACATCGCCAGTTTCAAACTGCACAAAATTACGATGCATGTATCTCCTTTACTTGCTATGTTATGATTAACAACTCTAATATTTGTTTATGGGAAATACTTTGAAACTTTATTTAACTTTTGGCTAGGATTTCTTCTAGTTCCATTGTTGTGCCGGTCACGTGGCCATTTGAGATTTACTGCACTAGCACTTTAAAAGCACCTTGAAAGTAGTGGTCAATGTCGAGTGAACATGGCTCGTGGACCCGAAACACGTCTTTGACACACAGGAATAAAGAAACTTGAAGCACTTACCTTGTGTCCGTGTCCATCGTTTGCGAATATCAGAAGATTGTTTGATTTCGCATTGGAACTTTTTTTATATATATATATATATATATATATATATATATATATTGAAACAAAAGCCCAGGTGCACCACTTCTCAAACAAGCACTGGCGTTGCCAATAGGTCTCGCAGTAGGAAAGTTGGAGCTATTACAATTGAAAATAACAATGCCTTTTATTTTTGTTTTCATTTTAAAAACATAAAGGGCTTTGTCATTTACAAAACCAATAGCTCCAACTTTCCTACTGCGAACAGGTCTTGCCTTTAAGTTAAAGCCATTTGCTTTGCTAATGGTATTGTATTATAGCTATGTATTACTGAGTGTATGTATGTGATATGTTGTTATTTTATGTTGTCAGAATTGTATGTGTTACCTATGTGTTTTGATTTGCAGTGGCCTTTGGGACCTTATACGTGTTTAGCAATGCACTTTCCAGCATAAGTAACTAAATAAATACATACAAAAGATACGCAGGATCTGACCTTGTGTAATGTAATAGGTGCTTATGCAAAACACTCCAATGCGTTTAGCCACATTTGCTGTTGAGGACACTGCATAAATAAGAAACATGGCAAAAGAAAGATGCTGCAATAGAGGAACACATCCAAAGGGCAGCTTAGCATAAAGCCCCACTACTTCCAGACCACAAAATTAACAACAGACTGCGAAAGGGCGTAGACAGTGATAGACATATCGGGGAAAAAAATAGTCAAGGCTGGATGCTTGTTTAATGGGCATTGATAAGTGAAATCCTGCAGCCACAGGTGTTTTTATTTTACTGCCCTTTTAGCCATTGTAAGATTACCTAAACACGGGATGCAGAAACATCCTATCTTTAAAAGTTGAACTGTTGCATACAGCCATGCATTATAGATGTACAATCGAGAGTGCTGCTTGTTGCAACCTACACTTGGCTCTGGAGTCACTACAATTTAGATTACTATAAATTCAGAGGCTCAACATAAAGGCAGTTACTTATAAAGTGGCAGTCAACGATCTCCCTTAAACCGGTTCAACAATCTTAATAACACTGAAGAGCCGATGATGGTAGGGCTTAGTTCTTATGTAGGTTTTAAAATAACTTGGTCTCTGTGGCTACAAAATACCAAACAAGATCAACCAAGAGGGTGAGAGGGTCGAAATCAAGTGGGGCATAGGGCTTTAGAAAACATACAACCCACAGTGTTTACGAATGACCACATTTTGCAGTGAGGCCCTCATTTTGTGTAACTCACTGCACTTCCACATTATTACAGCATTACAACAAAGCCATTAAGTGAGCTAGTAATAATTTGGTGCACAAACCTGTACAAAAATTACACTTTCAATTTATCAGAAGGCACCCTGCTCATCTACTTAACTCTGGAAAATGTAACAATTAAGGGACCTCAACCCAAGATGATCCTGAATGAAATTGATAGCCCAAGCGATTGGCAACTGTTTTAGTTGCCCCTGTGCCAGACGTACACCCTTCGGTTATAAGCAGAACAGCGGCCTGCGTGCTGGGCTCGCTCTGGAACACAGGAGGAATTGTGACTGAATGAGCAGCCTCTGACAATCTGCCTCAGTGTAAAAGGGGCTAAACTTGAAAACAAATGCAATTCAATGTTTCACTCATTGTGCTTAATTTCAGCTTTTGTAAAATAAAAGCCAGCATGAACCAGTCATCACATCGGCCGTGGACGATATACGCTACTAAAGAGGCAGTGCCGCTCAGTGGAGGCACTGGTGGTAACAACCCACTGGGGCATCCCTCCCCCGCCTCACTCGCCTGTTAAAGGCATGGGCTGAAGACGGAGCTCTGTGTGTTTAAGAGAGATCAAGTGAGTGCCGGTAGAGGGAGGCTGAAAGAGAGAGAGAGGGAGAGAAAAGAGCAGGAGAGAGAGAGAGGGAAGAGCTAAAATGAAAGAGAAGAGCCAGAATGAAAGCGAGAAAAGCGAGAATGAAAGAGAAGAAAAGCGAGAATGAAAGAGAAGAGCGAGAATGAAAGAGAAGAGCGAGAATGAAAGAGAAGAGCGAGAATGAAAGAGAAGAGCGAGAATGAAAGAGAAGAGCAAGAATAAAAAAGAGCGAGAATAAAAGTGAGAAGAGTGAGAATGAAAGAGAGGAGAGCAAGAGAGAGAACAGCAAGAGAGAGAGAACAGCAAGCGAGAGAGAGACAAAACGGCAAGACTGGAAGAGAGACTGAAAGAAGCGAGAAAGAGAGGAGGGAGCAAGACTTAAGGAGACGGATATTAAACAGAACCACGAGAGAGAGAGAGAGCAGGAAAGACACACGAGAGCGAAGCGGACTGCGCTTGTGCAACTAAGTCATTAAATAAATAAACGAGCACTGTCGAAGCGGACCACGCTTGTGCAACTAAGTAAATAAATAAACAAGGTGGCCCAAGCGGACCGCCCTCGTGCGAGCTGGCTCAATATCCTGTGACTCAAATGTGTGCTTACACGAGATGAATGCGTCCTTCTGTAAACCGATGAAATATCTTCCATCTGCAACCATACTCAAGCAGACCGCCAGTACATGTACACACATGGGGCATGCAAAAGAAGACGAAAACAACAAGCATTGAATAAAAAAAATTAATAAAAACAAGCGTTGGAAGCAGGCAAGTCTTCCGTGCTGAAAGTGAAACCAGCCCTCGGCATTGCTGTGGTGGGGGGGGGGGGGGGGGCGGGGGAGAGGCAAGCAGGGAACAAGTTAAACGAGGTCTGGCAGGGAACAGATGGCCTGGGCGTGAAGCAGGGGGCGGGGCAGCGCTGGGGAAGCCTGTGGGAGGGTGATTGATGACTTTGATGTGGGGAGGGAGGAGAGCCTTTTGCGAGCCTGCAGGAGAAATGCTGCCGATGCGCGTGCATGTTTAATCACGTGGTTCACGTGAACTGCATGAAAACCGCGGGGCTGAAAGCCCGTGGTTTGAAGAAGATTTTCGCCACTTGAATTCTCGCTCCGCTCAATGCGCTTGTGCTAATATCTGTGCAAGAACGTCCAAAATGTGCAAAGTGCATAATATGTCCTTTCATAAATGACAACTGTTGCTGATAGGACTTGGTTGTACATCATGTTTCTAAAACCAAATAAACTAAACTGTAAAATACAGACTAAATTTAGGAATAGTCTTCCTCGACTATAAAGGTTTGTCATGGCATATGGCTATTTTTGTATCATGGAGAAAGAACCATTTGATGATGCTGAGTGTTCGTTTTTCATTTTAGTGGTGAACATATACATAAATCCTTGTAAAATAGCTATAGTGTCTATCTGGCATGAAGTTCTTGTATCATGTAACAGTGCACACTGCTTGTCAAATAGAGATGTTATCACAGGAGATCATGTGAGCTTAAAAAATCCCATTGTGTAGTATTGAGGTCAACTACGAGTTCAAATAAAGATGTAAAATACAGATACTAGAATATTAACATAATTAAATCCTATGTAAGTGGAAATGTATCAGTTTAACCATAGGCATCAATGCATTTTATAAATAGCTGACTATTGGTCATACATATACAATTATAAATAGATAAATATATAAATGTATAAATAAATAAATATGTATGTAACGTACACATTTTGTTTATATCACCAAACAGTTTCTATTTCTGGGTATATGAGCTATTTGGCAGAATAAAAAATCTATATATGCCTGCCTGTACCCGAAAATAGAATAAATATCAAAATAGATAAACAAATAAATAAATACATATTTGAATGAATACTTGACTAAATAGGTATATAAATATATATAAAAAATTCCATTAAAATTCAATACATGAATATACCTCTATTAAAAATACATTTATAGTTACTAATATATATATGTGTGTACTGCGTAATTTCAAATCCTAATTTTTGGATGTGACCACTAATGACAGCTAAAAGCTCCTACAGGTTTTGGGGATTATAAACATGTATGCAAATCTTCTGTAACAGTGTGCCCATTAGGTTGTTTGATGTCCAATTGCAAGATATACCGAGTCTCCAACCTTCTTAATTTGCCTTCTCTGTCTCCACCCCTTCTACTGGGAGGCATTGCTTCTATCATGTAATAGCTCAGGCCTTTGTTGCTTGATTGGTGAGTTTCTTTAAATTGCCTGGCTACCGGATATGTATTATCGTGATTCGCGATAGCGTGTAAATGTTGAGGAATCCGTTTGTGGGCCTGGAGCTTACTGCTTCCTATGTACCTTAGGCCACATAGGTATGTAAGTACATATACTACGTATTCAGTCTTACATGTCAACAGTTAGGTAATATTGCGTGTGGTGTAACTGAATGGGGTGGTATAAGATATAGTATTGACACCATGGATACAAGCTTTACATGTTTTGCATCGAATAAACCCTTTATGTGTTTGTAACTAAGTAGTATTTTCCATGATCTCAGGACTCGTAGTTACAAGACAGTCTCTCATGGAGGGGACTTCACTGTGTGTGATGGATACCCTCTGAGGAAGCAGGGGTCCTATCACTGGATCATTGAGAACTAATGGACAACTAGTTTGCACTATTTTGATGATCTCTTTGTGTTGCCTGCTGAATCCCATTATTAGAAAGAACTCTTGTTTGGCATTGGGATGTAGTTCTGAGTTTTTCATGATCGAGGTATTGGTTGGCTATTTATCCCTGAGCAGATCATTTCTATCAAGCAATACAGTCTTGGTGATTGCTTGCTTCAATATCTTGGGAGAATAGCCCCTTTCCAAAAACCTCTGCCTACTCAGTTCCTGCGCTGATTTCAAATCTTCCTCTGTACTACATATTCTCGTAAGCCGTAGCATCTCCCAGTAAGGGATGCTATTAACTAAGTGTCGCAGATGGGCGCCAGTGGTGTGCAGAATGGGGTTGCCCGCCGTCTCTTTGTGATATAGACGGGTTTCCAATATATATGTTTCAAGGGGAGGGGGCTGCGTGGACCCCTCCCCAAGCCTCATTAGGCCCTGGTAAACCCATTCCACAGGGCTGTATCTAATTCAAAGGTGAACTGGCCCTGTGGCCCCCTCTCCAAATGTATTTTGGCCCCTAAGACAGCAGCCCCCAAGGCCTGCCCTTATATTAGGTGGGTACCCTGATACCCACCCAGGGCACCTACCATGCGCAGTTCAGGGAACTAGGGGCCAAGTGTACGTAGTTTTTTTCAGCTCACAAATGACCCAAATTTGCATGTACTAAACCCTCTTTTATTATTCAGTAACCTATTACCGAATCACAAAATGGGTTAGCGATTCAGTATTAGGAATGAGCGTGTTAAGGGTGTCCCTCCCTAATAGTGACTCACAGTGGTATGTGTGAATGTTTTACGACCAAAATGCGGCCGCAAATCATTCACATTTTACCGCCTACTTCATGTAGGTCGTAACCCATTTGCAAATGATAAGGGGTCCCCAAGGAACACCTGCCCCTTTGTGAATTTATGCAGAAACGTTTTCTTCAAGGAAAATGCGCTGCATTTTTTTAAAAAAGGTTGCTTTATTTAAAAACAAACACAAACATGGTGCTCAGCTGGTCCCAGTAGGCCACTATCCCTTTGATTTTAACAATTCCCATTGGGTGGCAAATTGTGACCTACTTCATGAATAATAATGAGGTAGGTTAACTTGTGACCCACTGGGAATCACAAAGAGTGTAAAACATGCTGCTGTACATAGGTGTTTGCTATGGCCTATGAGTGAATCACAAATATTTGCTGTTAGGTAATCGCAAACCAGATTATATGTACATCTGGCCTTCGCCCAGAGTCCTGTAATGGCTGCCAGCAACATTTTTCTCATGTTGCTGGCAACCATTCAGAGAGCTTACTCCCATGGGAGTTTGACTCCTGCAGGAGCAAGATGGCACAAGAGAAAAGAAGCTCCCTGGGCCAATCAGAGTGCTCTTTTTTTTTAATTGGAGTCTGAGATTCTTGCAAGCATCCATCGAACCCAACCGGCCAGATATATAACTATTTTTTAATCGTAATTTCGCAAAAACTACTAAACGTCTTAACAGCAAATCACAAAAAACACAATTTGCATACCAAGACCCAGATTCCTGCCAAATTTGGTGTAAATCCGTTCATCAATTGTTGGTCTAGCCCTGCCTAAAGAAGTCTATGGAAAATGCATGGTGTTTTTGCATTTTGAAACCCCCCTTTTTCTCAGCCCACACTTGACAGATCACTGCAAAAATTTACATGCTCAATCTATTCAAAAGGTAGCACCTTTTTGGAAAGTTTTGTCAAATGTTGCCAAAGTTATTAGCAACACGCAAAAAAATGCATTTCCTATGGAAATGCTGACCTAACTATAACTACCCAGTGGAATATATATTGACAAAGATACGCTGCACTCGAGAATTTAATGTTCCTTTATTTAGAACACATCCGCTTCACCAATGTGTTTCAACCGCACAGGTGAAAAAGCCCTGTGAGGTTGAAATGCGTTGGTGGAGCGGTTGTGTTCTAAATAAAGGAACATTAACTTGGAAACTATCAAGTGTGGCGTATCCTTGTCAAAAAACATTGAATTGGGCGAGAGGGTTCAGCGCCCACATCTGCACCCACTGTTGAATGCGCTGACCTAAAACCGAATTTGTTGGAGAATGTATATATATATAGTCTGTAGACTTTGGCAATATAATCAGACCTTTATTGTATGCTCGTGATTTCATGATTTCTACTTCTACCATCCTTATATTTGAAAAGCAGAGCTGTGTCTTGACTGACCGAGTCAAGTGGTGCAGCCTTATCACTATGGTCTTCTTTTAAGAAGTCTAGATAACCAAGGGCACAAGTCCCAATGTGCCAAACATGCTTTTATATCATTTCACACACAATAACACACATATAAGTGTGCACATACACGTGCACACACACACACACACACGCACACACACACACATATTCATACAAAAAGACCTTAACTCATCAGAACTCATTTTATAGACCTTGGGAGGATAAAACGTATAATTGGCCACAACGAGTTTCAAACCATATACCTTCAAGCTACTCACAGATAATCACATAATAAAATAATAAATGTGATCACACTGCACTAATGCCAATGAATGGGAACCAAACAAATTCAGGTGCCAGCAGCTATTATTAAGCTGGAACACATTGCATTCCAGCTCCTGCAGTTTATCCTGCTTGTGTCCCCCTTCAGAGTACCAACATAAGGACACATGTAGCGGTGCTTGCACATTCAGTGCTTTTGTATTGAGCATAAGATCAGATTGCTGGGGGGCACATGGGCTCTTCTCTCTACCCAGAATGGTTTTGCTACCAATATCTGACTAGAATGACTATTAGTAGTTCCTTTTTGTATGAATAAATAATCCTGGGCCTGCATCAGGTGTTGGAAGTCAAGGAGAACAATGCTGGAATCTCACACCCGGGCTAGATGTACTAATGTTTCAGGCAATGCAAAGCAGCACTGTGTGTCCTGACACTGAGAAAGCTGAAATGCACCATATGTACTAAGATAGGGCACACTTCGGTTCCGCTCTAGCTTTGGCGCACTGTGTGTTGCCTAGCGTCAAAGCAGACAACCTTGCGCCATGGTGCAAGGGTGCCTGCATTATGGGCAGGATTGCTTTGGTGCAGGAAGGTATACCTTCCTGCACAATATAAATCCCTAGAGGCGTATTCCTCTTTCCATGTATCCTGCAGTATTCAGCACATATGTAATGAGGAAATGAAGCTATTTCTCCTTGTATGCGTCTCTGTTGTAGGTGCACCTTTTTGGCACAATCCCAAATTTACCATGGCCTGCTCCTCCGCAATGGCAGAGGAGCATTACCCCACTGCCTCAGAGCCAGCTGGGGAAAAATAAAATGATATTCTATCATCGTTTTATTTTTCAACTTATGACTACGCCAGCATTTGTAGGGAGGGGCAGGGTTGGGACCATGGGAGGGGGAGGGGGAGGGGGAGGAGGACTAGTTTGTGCCCTTCTAAGTGCGCATGTGTGTTTAGCCGGCCGTCTTACCCCAGCCAAACACACATGTGCTCTTAGGTTTCTCCAACCAGGCTGTACTGAACCGCCGGGTTGGAGAAACAGCGCAGACTGTTCTGAGCGGAGCATCAAAGCAGGCCGCTCAGGCCAATCCCCATGCTGTTCTCATAGAATGAGAGCAGAGCCAGGATTGGACAGAGAGTGTGGGATGCTGGGACCAGGAAGAACCCCAAGGCTCAAAGTGGGCGGCTGGCAGCTTCAGGTAGCTCTTTTTTAAATTATTATTAAATCCCTCCACCCCCACGCTCCCCCTCTCACACTCTCCCCTGCACCTCCTCCATCCACCCGCCACTTTTGGTTTGTAGCAGCTCCCATTGCAATTTACTGTCTTTAGTAAATCTAGGATTGCATCAAATTCCATGGGTGGGTGCACAGGACCACCCAATCTCAACCTGGGGAAAACCTACCAATATTAAATCTAACGCAAAGTTGCTCTACGAGCTGCGTTGCATTATATTTATTTATCAAGTCACACATTATGATGCACATCACCTTTGTATAGCTTTGTAAATATGATTTAAGAACTTTTGTTGCCTTGCAATGACTTGCACCACACAAGGACAACGCAAGTCTTTAGTGAATTTGGCTCCTTGTTTCCAGGGGCAGCATTTCAAAATGGGAATTAAACAAAGCTTGTTTCATCCCAATTTACTGATCGATAAACTGAGTTATAAAAGTGTTTCTGCCTTTCTCATGCTCCATATTTATGTGAATTGTTGTGTAGGAATGTCAGGCATGTCTTTCTATGTGTGAATTCACATTAATAATAACTACATGACACTTTTTAATACTTAACAAGTGCTACTACTACCCTATTTAATGAGGTAATAATAACCCCATTCATTTATCTAATATTAGAACATTGGAATGTTGGGAGCACCATTGCAGACAATGGAGTGCTCCCTGCTTCTACGGGCCGGTAAAGGCCCGCAGGGCAACATTCCAATGTTCTACAAAGGCTTCTCGAAGCTCGAGGGGATTTATATCCCCTCGAGCTTCGAGAACCCTTTGTTTAATTTGTTAGAACATTCTGCCCTCTAGTGGTAGAATGTTCTAATAGCCTTATAGCCCTTCGTAGCAGGGCTATACCGGCAATTAAAGTCCCTTGCCTTCGGCTCGGGCCTTTAACGATTCAGCAGGTCTTTAATAGCCGGTATAGCCCGCTCCGGCGGGCTATACGGCTATAGTAATGTCTGTTACCTGTTGGTAGCACTCAACTGCTTGCAGAACTCGCTTTAAAAATTGCAACCTGCAGATTGCATCTTGTTTTACCACTGGGCCATTGTGGCAGCTTAACTGTTCTGTGACTTTTAAATATTAGGTGTTACATTTACCCCAAAAAACCAAATGTACTCATCTCAGGATTATGACATATTGGGTTGCTTTGCAGAATACGTGCACCAGGTGCAAAACTCACTGAACGACTTTACTCGATGTGTAACTTGTGACTCGTAGGTTTGAGAAGGATCTTTCTAACAACTGCATTAACCCGTTAAGCAGTCTAACATACAATAGGAATCTGACATCAATAGATTATTCCCTGCAATGGACACAATCACCCTCTGAGCTTTTTGTATGATTCAGATCTGTTACCAGAGTTTACCCAGTGATCTCTCCAGCAAGAGCAGTTCCACGTGAGCTACCTTACTAGTTTTATCCCTGACACTTACTGGATTCAACAGGTTGCTTAATTCCAACGCTATCTAAAAAGCAGTTGAATTGTGACAAATGAATTGAGGCAGAACAGCTTTAGTATCAGATTTTTCTTCCTTGTCAGCTTATTTAGGGGAGGCGATTGTACATATAATGCAAATGTGCTGGTAGACCATAGGTTAACTCTCACTAAGTTATTGTCCCACCCCGCCATGACTCCACCCCTCATTTTGTTACCAGTCTCTGCCTCAATCCATTTGTGGGTTCCCAGAACAAGATTTTCCTGCTCAACCAACGCATTGGTTCACTAAGCCCTAACACTGGCTATATTTTGCTAGCAATCCTCTAGAAATACAGCTCAACGGGTCAGGTGTATGGCCAGGTCTGTGTGTGTAGCTAGTGTGCCCCAGAATCTAATACTGGTAAGCTACATCAAGTGGTAAGTATGTGAGTTCCTTAGGCAGGGGAAATAATCAAATTGCAGAGACCTATGGCAACTCTCTTTTACTTATATGGAACAAGTCCTGAAGATTCTACACTGAACAATTGAAAGGGTACACAAGGGAGTGAAAATAGAAAGTAGGTGTCACATGAACATGTGTATTTATTCATATATTTAAATTAAGACCACACATAGAGCTTTCCAGAATACACGAAAAAAGAAAACAAAATGTAAATGTAAATGTATTTGAGCTTATATAGCGCACAGCTACCCGCAGTGGGTTTACCGGCACTTGCTTAGGGAACCCGTCCTGGTATTCCCCTGTGAGATAACCCCGGCAGGGTATCCACAAGGTGAAAGCCAGGCATCCTGCCGCGAGAGGCCGTTGTGGAGATTAAGCAAGCTATTGCCCAGAGTCGCAGAGTGTGAACCCGTGAGTCGAGAAGGCACCGGAGCAAGAATTATCGAGTCCGTGGAATTTTTAGCCCAAGACCCGCCGAGGCGGGGAATTGAACCCTGGTCCAAGGCCGATCTCAGCTTCCGGGTCTGCCGCCTCTAACCCCTGAGCCACACTTCTCCACAACAAAGCTAACTATTAGTGCAGACAAATTTGTTACTATTATTCCATAAATAGACACCCATGCTTCATTCATATCTGCAGTCAAACTATGCACACCCAAACATATTGAGCGGAATACAAAAAACTGTTATAGTTTATATACATTGATAGTATGTTTTCTGTAGACATTATTAGTAATCTGCAGGTCACAGGTTTATAAAATGTGCTTACGCAATATGTCAAATATCTCAACATTTAATTTTATTCGAGAATCACTTTTAATCTGTGGTTCACAAGTAGTAATCAATTTAAAAAAGTTCAGTGTGAAAGATGAAGGAAGTAGGTCAAGCGGATGGGGATTGTGTGGTGCAGGTGGCATGAGGCAGTAGTTTCCAGGGGTGGGTAGCAGGGGACTCGTCACTTACATTTTTAGGAGGGGGGCCTTGATGTGTTGTTACGCTCCTGACAAACAGAGCTATTTGCTCCCCACAGAATATAGTGCAGAGCGTGTTGGAGGGTGATTTTTAAGGTGCACGACACCACCTTAATTTGAGCAGGGGTGTTCTATCTAAAATAAGGAAATATACGTGTGAGATGCTTTGAGGAGCATCAGGGATGTTATAGGCACCTGCAAGGCATGGGCTGTTTGCAGAACTGAAGGTGTGCTGTAAACACAGCGAGGCAGCAGATTTCTCCTTCAGATATGCTAATAAGAGCTAATAAAGAACACTGAGAACACCTTCACTGAAAGGACCCTAAACCAGCAGGGGAGTCTTAAATCCAGATAGCTCGCAGGCGCTTTGCCAGATTTGAGTTAATGGCCAGTATGCCGCTGGAGACACATTTTCCTAGTATCTAAAAATAAAAAATACAAGTTTGTAATTTTGGGAACTGTTTAAACAGTTTTTCAACCACTGCTGATGGAGCAGGTGGGCATTATCTTTTAACTATAGCCAGAAAGCAATGAAAATATAATGACAAAAAATCTTATTGAAGGAAAACTGTGCCCTTCATTCTCATTTCCTGCAGTGAGACTGTTGTAAAGTTCTCTCATAATGGGAGAGGAGAGGACAGGGGCATAGGGCGGACATCATGTGTCTTTGATCATCAAATTCGGTCAAGTAGAATTGAGACTGAACTGCAGGATTGCTTGTTCCTCGGCTCTTATTTTTCCTAAACCATACTTCAGTGAGTAGATCGTTAATCCGGATGAGACTGGAATGTAAATAAGACTGGAATCTGTCACCTCAAGGATAATGTCATTGTCTTAGTTTCAAGAACAGATCTCTGATCAGACATTTAAAACAGTGTTTAGGTTGATTTTCACTTTTCTCACCACAGGCAAAAACAGAAGCAGAGGAAGGAGTTCAAAAATAGTTGTATAAATAAAGATTTTTAAGGTGTTCCTTCCAAATATTGATTCCTTGACGTATGTATTAATGTTTTGCAGTCTCAATTTGGACAGAAAACACTATGGGGCAGATTTATGATGCCCTTGCGCCGCAATTGCGTCACTTTATTTGACGCAACTGCGGCGCAAACAATGCACCCTATTTACAACGTGACGCATCTAGGAGATGCGTCACGTAAAGCCCTGCGCCATAAGGAGGCGTTCCTGCGCAGGGGGGGGGCGTTCCTGCGCAGGAACGCCACCTGAAAGTGACTGAGTGAAATCTATGAGATTTCACTCAGTCACTTTCTGGGCAATTCTGTGTCAAAACCCTGCGCCTGCTTGAAGCAGGCGTAGGTCTTGATGCAGCATTGTATAGATGGGGCACCCCCGAGCCTTGCTGGAGCTGCGTCGCGCTTGCGACGCAACTCCAGCAATGCGCCACATTTCCGGCACAGATGCGTCACGCATCTGTGCCGTTTTTGCACCATGGTGAGCCGCATTTTAAATGCGGCGCACCATGGGTGGCGTAGCAGTGGCGCACTGTGGCGCACCTTAACTGGCGCATCCCTCGGGATGCGCCTAGTTAACATAAATCTGCCCCTCAATTTTGCACCCAACTAAAAGGAGGTGGTAACCTGTTTGCAAATGGAATGGGGTCACCAAGGGACCCCTTTCCCTGTGTGAATAGTAAAAAAGACATTTTTAAGAGTAGGCAGTGCATGGCTGTGGGTACATGGGGCAGTGCAAATGTTACATCCTAAAATTTAACCCCAACATAACATCTACTGGTTGATGATGAATCGGAGATAGTGTTGAGCTATAATTTCATGAGGTAAGCCATCTCCCAGCACAACAAATGTACAGTAAATTAAGTAAAGGGTCCACTCAGTAATTGAGTTATAGATCAGCAGGTTGCATTCTAAAGATTTATTACAAAAACTCAAAACAAGTGGTGTTGAATTATTTCTGTGATGGCTCCCCACGAATAGGCTATTACAGAGAAGTGCAAAATCTAAACTACTTTTAGTCCCAGGTGGGCTGCAAAATCGATAGAAAAATGAAACAAACAGCATGCCTAGCAGCATCTAAAGGTTCTGGGAAGTATTCTGGCTCACCCCCAACATCGACGGTTTATATATCACTAGATCTGCTAAATCATCACAGTATAATCAAATGGGTTCCATTCTCAGAAAATCAGAGCACAGTTTTAATAAACGTCATTGCTTAGCACCTAAGCACTATCCCACTACATGAATATTAATTCTGCCCACTCTATGCTAATCTCATCTGGAGATACCAAACTAGTTTCACGAACAACAGGACACTATTGTAAATGCATAGGGCACAGTGATCTAGAGGATGGTCCTTAAAAAAGATGCAGTTTTGTGGCCAAGTTGAGAAGATTGCATTGACAACAGCAAGAACATTCTCAATGGTAACAAACAAACATGACTGTGCTGCAGAAATCACAAACAGTGAAATGTTCAAGGGGAAGCATCCATTTTGAAAAGGATGGCTACCAGGCCATTGCAAAATGCCACCCTGGTTGTTCTAATACTGCTCACAAATTGCCACCAGTATTTCGTGACCAGTGTGTAGGCCCATTATTTTGGTCAAAGTAGTAAAGCTAGGACTATATGTTAAGACTTAGGGCCTGATTTAGCATTGGACGGATGGTATAGCTTCCATCAGGTTTGGGGAGGAAATTACATCTGCCATCCTGATGAGCTATCATCCATCAAATTTACAGAGAACTGCTGGCCCAGCAGTCACCTCTAAGCATTATAAGGCCGTTGTAGCAGTTCCTTTCAATGTTCAAAAAGTCTGGTTGACAGCTGCCATACATTTTGACAGCTATTCATCAGACTTTGCAAAATTGTCTGTTTTTCTGACATGAACTCCCGCCGTGAGAATGTGTTTCAGAAATACAAAGAAGCAATGACCACCACAACCTGGGAGATTTCAGTCCACATGGCAGGTGGTTTAAAGTCCTGTCTCCCCCAGCACTTGCTCTTTCAGTCCATTGGAGATAGTTTTCTTTCGAACTAGCCAAATGGGGCTCCATCAAAGGAAATCTTAAGGCCCGCCAATCTTTAAATGAGGCAGGCGGCTCAAGGGTTTGATGGACAGGATTCTCCATCGTGATGGAGTACCCTGTCTGTCAAGCTTTCAATCAGACCCTTGTTTCCTTGGCAAAAACCTATCCACTGGACCATATCTAGTGGTAAAAGTGGTGGGGACGGTGTCTGCCCATATCTTGTGCCCTCTGCCAAGCTTCTCCCAGTGAATTATGTGCTTGTTGAGGCTCATGCCAAGGTGTCAAGATATTTTCATTTTTGAATTTTATTCACTACCATATTGAAATTCAGCCTGCCTTCAAGTGCACCCAATGCTTGCAGATAAAGATTTAAAGGAAGAAGCAGACCATGATGCCAATCCTTTGGGGCCCGAAGTTCATGTAAATGTAGTAGTAGTACTTGTATAGCGCACGAATCACCCATGAGGTATCTCGGCGCTTGTACGCATACTGCTGTGGAACTCTTCCTGGCTTTTCCCTGTGACGTACCCACTCCTGGGCACCCTCAAGGTGAAGCCAGGCATCCTAGCGTTGTTGGGGCCGTTGTGGAGATTAAGAAAGCTATTGCTCAGAGTTGCAGAGTGGGACCCATGAATTAGAATAGGCACCGAGGCGAGAATTATCAGGCACAAGGAAATTTTAGCCCAATACCCGCCGAGGTGGGAATTGAACCCTGGTCCCGGGCTAGACCTCTGCATCAGGGTCTGCCGCTCTAACCATTGAGCCACACTTCTCCAGTTCAGGCTGGTTGGTTACGGCAGTAGTGGTCACTATAGTTCACTATTTATGTCCCAGGGATTAAAACGATTTCATTTTTAATTGAATAACCAAGTAACTTCTGTTCTACACTTAACTCTCTAAGGGTAGTGATACAGAGCAATCAAGGCTTACTCCGGCATGATTGCAACTCAAATGCAGTATGTAACATATCAGCATCCCTGAAAATCTCAATATCCAGTCAAAGCTTTATCTTCTATAGAGACCAGGGGCCTGATTTAGAGGAGGGTGAAATTGCAAGACTCCAAAAATGTACTTTGCATTTCAGTCCACCCAAATAAATATCTTTCTATGGGCTCATGAATGTAAACTGTCCTGTGACATGATATTATAAGTTTGGGCATCCTTAGATCTTTGCAAAAAGTGAACAAGAAGGCATGATTGGGTTTGTATTCAGCACAAGGTACCACACAGAGTCAGCCTCTGGAAGAGCTTAAGGGTCGGAGAAGCAGGAAGAAAATCTGGAGAGAGAGAAATGTGCTGAGGGATTAATGTATGGTTTGCGAGGACGCGAGAGGAAGGGGATGGAGGGAAAGGCAGAGGGGAGAAATAGGAGCAGGGGGGGAATGATGCGAGAAGAGCAAAGTGGTGGAAAAGAAGAGAAAAACGTCATCGGAAAAAGCACAGAGAGGAGTAAAAAGAGCAAGTAAGCAAATGTATTCATGCACAGTTATTTGAAATCATAGCATTTACATAACATTAAATAATGCATTCTTATGATACAGTTATTACAAATATTGACTTTGAAACAAGAAAATATAAATCACCATCTATGCAAGTCATCCTGTCTTGCTTTGCGCAGGGTTAAAAGAGAAATTATACTAAAGCAATATAATATTTGTATAAATATAAGCTACTGTTCCCTGTATAAAAAACAGGGCCATTTCGAGACTCTGCAGTCCTGTATTTTTTCTAAAGTGTGTAAGTGCCATCTATTATTTTCCATGAAGTGCATCAAAGTTTAGCCGTATTATGTGCAAAAAAACAAAGCAGAGGTTTATAACAAACATAATGTGTACCTGGTCACTTTCTCTAGCATTAAAAGTTTTCTTTTGTCAGTAGTGCACGGGAATAGTTAACAATTTTATACCCGCACTTCTTAGAAATTCCGTGTATCGACAGTTCATCAAAGAATCAGTGGATCTTAAACTTTCAATGACTGCCTGCCTACAGGGCCGAATTCCCCACTTGTTAACGCGTTGCGTGCTCGTGACGGAACCGCTCCGTCACGAGCCTGGGGTTGGCTGTGCTCAGAGGCGCAACTAGAGCCAAATTTCGGGGGGGCTAAGAAAAAATTACGGGGGGGCTGAACCCTTAATCAGTATGCAGAGTGGTGCTGCAGGCACTCTTAGAAGGGGTGAAACAGCTGGAAGGCCTAATTACCATGCAAATGGTCATTTAAAGACCTGTTAAACGTTCGGGTGCGGCTCTGTGTGTGCCCGGGATCTGTCTCATCCCGGGCTGCCACACACGACGGGGGGGGGGGGGGCTGAAGCCCGGTGAGTTCAATGGGTGTTGCGCGCCTGGCTGTGCTGGTGACAGAACGGTTCCGTCACGGCCCGCTCGCCGCGCCTGCGTGGCGCTGATTTTGTGCCTGGGCGTTCTATTAAGCAGGCGGGGCCAGTTCCGTCACAAGCACAGCCCACTCGACGCTCGTGATGGAGCAGTTCCATCTTGAGTACGGGAGCGCCGCGCGGCTCCCCCTCCGCCTTAGCACTGCGACGGAATAGCCGCCGCAGCTAAGGGGTTAAATGGAGTTTTCAGCAACTGTCTTCTTTCTTGTAATATTCCCGGGCATAAACATATGATGTGGTTGATATTTTCTACCCCTTTATTACAAAGCCTACAAGGGTTTTCGTGGGTGCCTTATTCAATTTTTTCTGCTCAATTTCTCCAGGGGTACGGGCGAAACAGATAGGCACGAAATCAATTTTCAAGTTTCTTGACCATCTAGCTTGTAGATATGGTTGACACTTGGGTGTATTATATTCACTGATCACGGCCCAGGCATGCGATCTACTGGCTAACTTCTCTTTATCGTTGAGAAGTGATCATTTCTTTACTGTAAAATTGACTATTTTTTTAAAGCAGTTGAGGAAGGGGAGTTTGCCAATATTTAATACTCACTAAATCTAGGTATAGGCGGTCTGGCACTATTTCATTCCTTTGTATCTCCTGCCACAGAGCTTGGCATAACTGACTAAGAAAAAAGAAGTAAAAGAGGAATGCAGGGTGGAGGTGATGAAGTAAATCGGTAAATGGTGAAAAGAAGAATGGTTAAAAGGAAGGGAATAGAGGAAAAAGAATTAGAAGACAGAAACATGGCACAAGGAATGAGAAGAAGACGAATGAGAAGGAATTGGGCGCTGAAAATTATGCCTGAAGAGGGGAGGAGACAGGGAGAAAAATCATAGTCGTGAGAAAGATATAAGGGGAGTTGAAGGAAGCAAAACTGACTGATGAAGAGGCTGGAAGTTAGGTGGTGTAAGAACTTTTGTTTTAACACTTCGCGCCACAAATTAGTCCCTACTACTTGTGATTTAAAAAAGGTGACAATCCATGAATGTGAGCCACTATTTTTTGGGACGCTTGGGTCTATTTTTGATACTGATCTAATCCTGCTATGAAGGTTAGAAGTGCGCATGTTGCACCCCAGGGAGGATCGTGAGGGGACGGTCATTATGAGGTGAGTGAAAGAACGCACAGCCAGCAGAAAGGATTACAAATGTCTGTGATGGGGCTATGGGATGACTGCAAGGGACTGTGGTGTGTCTGAGAGGGACTGTGAGGTGACAATGAGGATGGTGAGAGCTTGTGTTTAGATCTATAGTATAGACTGTACGGAGGATTCTGAGGGGGCAGTCGCTAAGAGGCGGTTGCAGGAGAGTGTCAGTTGAAAGGAATGGCTGAATGACTGAGTAATGCTGTGAAGTGACTGTGGGGGCTGTGGGATGACTGATAACGGTGAGAGCTTGTAAAAGGACTGTAGGATAGACTGTATCAAAGCACATGAAGGGGCTGTGGGCCGGCTGTTTTGGGGCCCTGGGCTGATTGAGAAGGACAGGGCGGAGCTTGTGTGTAGACCATAATCAGATTGTAGTGAGACATCTGAGGGCAGGCGTGCAACGCCCATAGGGCTCAAAGGGCTTCAGCCTCCCCCCCCTGCTGTGTGTGTCAGCCCGGGCTGAGACAGCTTCCCCACAAACACACAGACAGTTCTTGAGCTTCTGTCGGCTGGCTGGTCTGGCGTCTTATTGCAGCCACACCCGAGTATTTCACAGGTCATTAAAAGACCATTTACTTGATAACGAGGATTTGTTGTTTTTTTTCACCCATTACTAGAGCCCCTGCATCTCCACTCCACCTATTCCTTAAAGTTGCAAATTACTTTTGCTGCCACAGTGTGAGAATACATTCCTTGAAAGGTACACTTAGGCTATGGTTTTTTCAGTTTTAAGGAATTGAGGCACTTTGCATGAGCACCAGTTACATCATACATGGACACATTGCTGGAAGTATTACCCCCACCTGAAATTTGGCTCTAGTTGTGCCCCTACATGAGGGGGCAGTGGGATGGCTAAACGGGAGGCCTGTTTAGGCCCAGCCGGACTGTGCGCCCTGACGCAGCAGGCAGACGGTGGTCCAGTGGTGAAGAAAAGCACTCCTGTGCCACACTGCCAGCCACAGCTTAAGGAGGAACCCCATTGTGCGTGTGCAGAGAAGATGCTTTTATTCCAGAATATAGTGGTTGTGAAAGAATAATTATCAGTAATGTCCTCCTTTTCAGTAGTGTCTACAATCTCCTGTGCCGTTTTACAGCTAGAAGACTATATGGAATCAGGGGCGGCCTTAGGCATGTGCAAGCTGTGCACCTGCACAGGGCCACCAAACCCCAGGGGCCACCACTCCAATATATATCCTTAATATAATAATCCTCTGAGGATGGATACATATTTGCGTGGCGGCCCTGGCAGGGATTTGGCGCCTCTGGCTCTGTTCCACTTCCAAACACCCTGACCCCCCCCCTCTTCACTGGCCTCCGCGCTCCACCCCGCCCGGAACCCCTCTTCCGGGGCACCCTACCTACACTCCCTGCCCAGGGCAACCATGAGCCTAGAGCCGCCCCTGATGGAATGCCCTTTACCCCCTCCCCCCCTCCTCCCAGTCAAGTACTGTTGCACGTTGCTTGCGGATATTCACCACGGCATAGACACCACAGGAAGAGAGAGGTGAGGGTTTATGAATTATGCCTGCCTTTAAATACAATATTTATTAGACGGCTCGGAGAGCAGCGTGAGTTATACCCTGGATCACTGGAATTCCTTCTTAATAATCCTTGTTCAAATGACCATCTCTTCATTATAAAAGACAAACACAGATAGGTGAGACAAGGAAGGACAGCGGCAGGATACGTCACACGCGCAGACAGAACCAGCAAGTGACAGAGAAACACTGGCAGAGAGAGCCAGTGTGAGAGTGTTCAGAAATGAAACATCAGGGACAGATAGTCAGTCTGGCAGAGACAAAGCAGACAGGCAACCCTCACCGGAAATAAACAGCTACACGCTAGGAGAAATCTGCCAGGGACACTGACAGAAATAGACAAGTACAGAAATAAAATGATGCATTGGAGACAGACAGATTGACAAAGTACACCAAGGAGACACCGCCCTAAAGAGCACAAAATTCGAGCAAAATATTAGTCTGCTCACAAAAGAGAAAGAGAGAAACAGTGATAGGACCAGTCTATTAGAGAGATATCCAGCGACAGAAAGACATACATTTGCAAAGTCGGTCGGAGGGACAGACAGATGGCTATAAGCAGTGGAGAGCCTCTTTTTTGGGACATTGCAATTGCTCGATCAGAGAAACATAAAGCAACTATTATCCCTCAAATAACAACTTAAATTCTTTGTGCTTCATCCATACTTTAATTTCCACTTATGCTGAACTATCTACAAGGCAGTGATTTAAATGGGAACAAAGAAGAGCAGGTACTCACCAAATCAAGCCATGGACTAAGGGTGGAGTTTGGGGCGGAGCTAGGGGCGGGGCTAAGAGGAAAGCATTTACTAACAAAATTAAGACTTTCAATGCACCACTGTGCATTTCTCCCATCTGTATTAATATTTTTGCACAAAAGGATACATTTAGCCGTGTTTAGCAGTGTTTTTGTAAGTCAAATGCGTACAGATTGCTTCTGCACTTATGGCATATGAACAACACTTGAATTTTCACTTATCCACAATAATGGATAGTGTGTGCAGCCTAACAAAGAAACCTCGTCAAGGACATATGAAGGTCCCGCTCTTGTTGACAGATTTCTCCTCTATTTACCTATATTGTTCCCCTTTCTTCAACGATGATCTTTACTTTAAAGCACCTTTTGTCATTCCCATGAATTCAGTAATAATGTTTATTCACCTAACGTGGCAGCAGTCAGTTTAAACGGAACAAAATAATGAAGTCAATTGATGTAAAGGATTTGAGGAACAAAAAAAATATTGTGAAACTCCATGAGGTTACTAAAAAACATAAGCACTGAAGATTTATTTTTATATCCTGTGTTATTTTGCAAGCCACCTGACCTCAAGACGAAGTTGTAATAATAACAGCCGTGGCCCATGCAGGTGAGGGCGGTAGGCCAGTTGGGGGGATTTGATAATGAAGATGAGGGAAAATGAATTATTTATTTAATTTCCCCTCGTCATCATCTGTCGAAACCCCCCCCCACCCCCAACCGGCCCCAGCGCTCTTACCTGCACGGGCCGCAGCTGATTCATAGTTCCTCCTGTGTGTTTTAATTTGCACTTAAGGACACAAGAGCCTCTTTTAAATATTTATCATGAATATACATAATTAAGGCTTTATGTTTACCTCATTGTTTTCATGAAACTTGTTCTGAGGAAGAATATCATTCAATGAATTTTGGATCCAAGCTACTTCTTCAGGATAGTGGAACCCCCATAAAGTGATGCCTTTGTAACTAATTTTTAAATCAAACATTTTTAAATTAAAAATAGCACTTTTCCATCTCCTTTTCCCTCATGCTTCCTTCTGCTTCTTCATGCTTTTCATCAGTCCCTTCCCTCCTTCTATCTCTAACTGAATCTCTGAGACTCCCTATCTGAATCCTCCTATCTTCTACTAAACATTACTCTTGACTTCACCCCTCATTCTTTCTCCTATCACTCTCTCATCTTTGTGTCTCTTTCTCTTTCTTTAGTTCCCTTCACTCTTTCTTCAACCACTATCCCCATTCCTATTCCTCCCTTTCACCCTATCTCCAGGGTGTCTCTCTTTTCGGGCGGGGTGGAGCGCGGAGGCCAGTGAAGAGGGGGGGGGGGGGGGGGGTCAGGGTGTTTGGAAGTGGAACAGAGACGGAGGCCGCTAAATCCCTGCCAGGACCGCCACGCAAATATGTATCTATCCTCAGAAGATTATTATATTAAGGATATATATTGGCGTGGTGGCCCCTGAGGTTGGTGGCCTTGTGCAGGTGCACAGCTTGCACATGCCTAAGGCCGCCCCTGGGTCAGACAACTAGGAGGGAAAATAATTATGTATTTCATTTTCCATCATGGTCGTCTATCGAATCCCCCATCCACCCCAACCCGGCTTCACTGCCCCACCGCTCTTACCTGCACGGGCCGGGGCTGGTAGCACGAAGCCACTCTGATCTGCAAAAAAAATAAAACTTTACACAACTTGGACTTAATGTCCCATTTCGCATGGACCAGGCAGCCAGCCCTGCATACCACACCTCATACAACGCAAGCTGTGTAAAGCCCCGGGCATCCCTGATAAAACAATGAAGCTGCTGATGATTATCAGCAGCTCAGCTTCGGGCAAGTAACAGGGACGCATGGCTTGAGAGTGGTGCGCTCACGCACTCATGCCACTGATCCTGCTGTGCTGTTCCTCTGAGTACCGGTACTCTCTTTGGCGAAGAAGTAGTTCCGGTACTCAAAGGGTGAAAATTACAAAGTGCCAGTACTTAGTACTAGTGAGTACCGGCCCATTTAAAGCACTGCTACGAGGAGAATTCCTTGTGATAGATTTGTGTGACTCACTTACAGGTTTATCTTTCTATTCAAAAGCTCACTAGTTGGAGTTTGGTGTTGCGCCCCAGGAGGGACAGAGCCTGCCCATTACAGCATTGTGAGAGAATTATCAGATACATTACTTAAGCTTTGGTCACTAGCAGGGCCGGCTTTAGTGCTGGTGATGCCCAGAGCAACAATTTTTGTTGACACTGAGAGAGCGCAATCTGAGAAAAATGTATAAATACACCATATTTACAATTTAGATGCACAAATTTAGTTAAAGCATTTAGAAGTGTCAAAAATATATAGAAATACATATACTTATGAGTGTTTAATCAATGTAGAATGCATATCTTAGAGTGTGAAGCTAATGTAGTAATGTTTAGAAATGCTAGAGTGCTGTTAGGACTTCATGTTATGTGACTGTTGCAGAAGAAAAATGTAATGCTGCTAAACGTAGAAATGTGCAGGCCTCATGGCAATGTGTGAAGAACGAAAACGTGCCTTTACAGTCTCACATAAGATGGATTTGCTAATATTCAGAATATTATTGATCATATGTTAAAGTTATATTTTATAGAAGTGTTTCATATAATCAGAGTGTAATAGGTTAGAATTGTTTTAGTTTAAGAAATAAAGGTTTACAGAGTGCAGGCCTCTTGCAAAGTAATTTAGTAGGCCTGGAAAGATAAAGTCGCTTCTTTGATCTGCATGAGCTAGTTAAATTCGGGTCTCGTTAAGCATAAATTGCCAACCATGTTTGAAGTTTTACGACTTGAAAGATAAACTGGAGGTCGGAATTTGGGGCCCAATTCATGGGTGTCTGTTTGCAGGTGCGAGGGGGTTCCAATCAAGAGAGTGATGAATAGAGCTCTGTCCGGGGAGACGGGCACAGGCCTGGAGGAGGCTCCAGGAATTTACTGGGGGGTACCGGCAAGCCGAGAAGAAGCCTGGGAAGCAAGGTCAACGCTAACAAGAGGCCCAGAGGAGTATCAGTATGGAAAAAGCCAGAACCGAAACCACGTGAGAGGTGTACGTGAGGGGCGTCTCTGAGGGGCGT